>NC_064652.1:0-675270 GCF_001723175.1 Penicillium oxalicum | reverse complement strand
CTGCTTTATCGGCGCCCTCGCCGAATCGAAAAATGGACCGAGGGAGTCATCTTGTGGTCCAATCCGCCGATAAGCGCTAAAGACCCCACCATCTAATGACTCCTCCTCTCGCTACGAATCAGCTTCGTCTTGAATCGCATCCAAGTCTCGGTAGTCAAGTCAGCATGGATGCCAATGATTGACAGCACGGGTAGCTTCCGACCGGTGAATGATTTCCATCTTGGTATACAGAAATTGCAGTACTGGAACGCAGAGACTGGTTGTGTTTCTCATACTTCCAGGCACGGCTAGTCGTCCCTCCAAAGGAAGAAGGAGTCAAGAGAAAAAAGAAAAAGAAAGGGCTGCACCTCCGAGAACAGCATGATGATTCCGAGAAATGTAGGTCTTTGAGACTCGACAATCCATTTGCCGTCAATCATAAACACTCGCTTCTGATCGAATGCAATCCACTGGCATCACACGTCCGAGGGGGTGATGGACAATGAATGACCAGCTTGATACACACCCGCAAGAGCAGAGCTTGAAACGATAGAAAGAGAAACAAAAGAACGGCACTTGGTATAGACATATCCCCTGGCCTGAAACGAATAACGCCCGACTCCATCCTCATAGCCGTGGAAAATCTCCTCCCCCCAAACGATCCATTTTTCACAACCGCCCAGATCCATCAAACTCTGACTTTCCGCGGGGAATCAAGGATTTTGTCATGCCAATGGGCAGCAGCCTCGAAACGGTTCAACGTGCGTTCCCGTACTTGACGCATGTACTGTCGTTGCTCAGCACCAAACTCTTTGTGCTCTGCTTCATCTGGTCCGTGGTACATTGACCAGATTCCATATCCGAGGAGAACAAAGGCGATGCAGCCAACAATGATGGCGAGGACGTATGCTGGGTAATTGGCTGGGGAGTTGGCATCTCGCTTGAAGAGAGTGGTGGTGGCTTCCAGGGTCGATGAAAGGACAGGAGCCTAACATATTGCGAGAAGGGTCAGATACAGGGCTCCAGAAAAAAAGATTGTTTCAAGGCGAACGGAGAGAGAACTTACCATGATGATTGAGTGAGTGTTCTCTTTTCACCGATGGATTCTCTCCAATGGTATCGAATAGGGTGTGGCTGTACGGCACTTATAGAATGAACAGCGCCCTGTTGTGTGTACCGGGCTGCTTCTTATAGCAAAACAATGTGGGCGATAAGAATTCTTCTAGACCATATTTCGATACAAGTCCCCTGTGAATCCAAAGATAGAATGGTCTACTCTGTATCATAAATAAGCTGACCGTCGCAGATGCCCACCGACCAAACATTATCACTTCTTCGTAGAGAAAGAGCTGTATACTACCCCAATCGGGTAAGGTGCGACTTGTCGTTGTGCTTGCTATCTCGGAAAATGACATCATGATCCGAGCACACCAATCACAGCACAGAATGGCAGCTACGAGCCCGCAGTCAGGTACGGCGAGTGCGTCTCGAAGCAGTTAGCACCCAAGTCACATGGGCTGGTACCTGATGGATTTGGTCGCTGATTCGGGACATGAGGAGATTCAAGGGGAAGATGGAATTGGTAGTCAGTAGATCCTGGAAACTCCTTCACTGGTCCAAGTGAGGTGCACGGTTCGCACTCCTCCCGCGAGGATCGACCCACCGCATATCGACTCGATCTTTCAGCTTACTGCTCTTCTGTGGCTTCGTTATTTTTAGCTCCGTCGACCCCGGTCCTTTCTTGAACCCTGCGAGACCTCGTCGGCTCCAGATTCCAGCTCAATAGACAGACTATTATTGTCGCTCAACTCGACCAAAGGGCAATGTCTCGGGATTGGAGACGACCCTGACAAACTGATGGGGACGCAGTGGACCTCTAATGATCCTGGTCCAGGGACGGACGTAGTCATCGGCCTCCTCCGTGCAGCTGACTGAGATGATTTTCTGTTCGGAATTTCACCAACATCGTGTCGGGTTGCCAGACCAGTACCCTCTGGTGTGAAGACCAATGGTCTTGGACGCATGGTTGATATCCTGGATGTCGAGATTGGGCCCGATTTCTTTGGCATGATGGGGGTTCTGGATCGCCAAGGAAGAAGAACGCATTGTGATGATTATCCTGGAGCGTGCCCGGCCTTACATGGTGAGTTGGAGCTTCTTCCCTGATAGAAGGAAGGGTCTCGGCCAGATACCTTGTCCCATAAATAACCAGATACCGCCTCGGGCGAAAGCGCCGAAGACAAGGCTCCCTTGATATCCTTTGCGGATGTCAATTGGTGTCTGTCCTGCTCCTTGACCTCCTTTCCATCCATGGAAGTTGGGTAATCTCCCACGCAGGTTCGAAGCGGACGTTTGGCAAGATCCTGGGCGCGTCCTTTCAACAGAATGATTTTTGATTCCGCCCGGTCGACAGACGGCTCATGCACAAGCTTCGTGTGCAATACAATCTAAATTCAGATGCCACCTTGGCTACCATGTGAGCCGAGCCACGCTAATAGGTGAAAAGGGAGCAATCGCAGTACCTCTCATTCCCACATGAATTCCTTCCCTTTCCGAATCCCACAGAATCAAGCTGACACGATCAAGATTGCGATTCCATAAACTGACAACTGACCATCAAATGGCCCAAAGCGACAGTTACTTTTGGACTTTTCATGTATCAAACTGTCAAGCGATCAGAAGATGGAAGTGGAACGAATCCCCATGAAGCCGTCCGTGCAGTCGATGGGGCGACTGGACTTGGCGGGAATCCACTTCCATCGAATCAAATCAATCGATTGCGTCCAGGACGAGGCTTAATGTGCAACCCCAGTCAATCATAATGTCCACGCTGTGCTCGCGGCACGTTGACAACGTCACCAATCTCTTTTCGCGGGATCGAGGGTTATCGACGATCGACATGTAAGATCAGAACTCTTCGAGCCAATGCTCGAATAATCCTGGAGCTTGAAGAACCTCACAGAACTGCTTTGTAAGCCGCGGGGCACAGTCAGCTACGGGAGTCAGCTTGAACGATCGAACAAGTTGGAGAGTTGCGAGGGCTTTGTGTCGCTAGCGCATCGACTTCCTTGATTAATAGTCCGCTCCAGTTGAAGATAAAAAGCCTGACCGAGAGAAACCGTCACTTCATATTCACCAATCTCTATTCATCCTGCCCTCACGTAAACATGTCTACAAGTTCAAAAGTCGTCCTTGCGACCGGCGCCTCATCGGGTCTGGTAAGTTGAGATACACCTTACCTTCACGAGCGTAAGCGTTGTCGGCCCACTTTCACTTTACCGCCATTGTGAAGAATGGCGACAACCAGCGCAACCCACTACCCACTACCCTTCAGACCTTGATCACGTACTCTCTTCCGCCCAGCACGAGATTGAAACCAGAACCTCCTAACAATCTCTCCCTCAACCCTTCACAGGGCTTCGAATCCGTCAAACAACTTCTCCTCGACAACCCCGAGCCCTACACATTTATCCTCGGAGCTCGCGATGTCAAGCGTACCCAGGCCGCCTTCGACGCTCTCAACTTTGACACGGCCAAGAACCAAGTTCACATTTTCCCCTTGGACCTGAAGGACCTGCGTAGTGTCCAGGTCTTTGCACAGAAAGCACTCGAGCAATTGGGTCAAAAGACGCTTGATTTCCTCTTCTTGGCTGCGGGTGCGCTGGACGAGGCCAAGGGTCCGGCGTCGCATGGATCGCAGTGGTGTGATGGTTTGATGGTGAATCATCTTTGTAAGTGGTCTTCCTGAGCACATGATATTCTGATGAGCGAATGTAGCAAAGAGGAAACAAAAGAATCAATGAATGATTAATGATCTTTTCTCTCCAGCCCAGCATTACCTCATCCATTTAATCCGCGAAACGCTCTTGGCCTCCAAGACTCGCGTGGTCTTTGTTTCCTCCGGTGCAATTCGCAATGTGCGCGACCAGGATCCAAGTAAGTCTTTTTCCAAATGACAGCAAACCGTCAATCATTCCATCATCCCCGAGGACGTGGGCGCTTGGAATCGGTTACTCATGCATCTCTCTCTTTTTTCTTCCTCATTTAGAGACTCTCGACGTCGATCTGAAAGCCAACTCCGACGCCGGAAAGTTCCCCGTCTACTGCGGTTCCAAGTTTGTCCAGTTGCTCGGTGCGCACTACTGGCGCCGACACTTGCCCGGATGCACCATCGTGGCCGTTTCGCCGGGTCTGGTGCCCGATACGAATCTTGCCACCGGTATGGCGTTGTCGATGAGTATGGCGGATGCGAAGACTGTTCCTGAAGGTATGTGATTTCAGTCAACATGGGAAATTCGGGAGAGGGGGCTCAAAGAACGTTTGATTCTTTATGGGTTCTTTCTTCCAAGGATTCCATTTTTTTTTGGAAATTGTGGCTAACATCTTGAATAGGAGCCAAGAGTCTTCTGGAGGCATTCACTCGCAACGATATCCCCGCTGACCCGGAGCAAATCTTCCTCACCAGCTGGGGCGAGTGGTGGGCCAAGGATGTGTATGCGATGAGCCTGGATACTGAGCTCCAGGACAAGTGGTGTTGGAGCCGAGAGGAGATTGAAAAGGCTGAGGGTCTGGCCGCCCAGTCTTAAGAGATGCGGCATTTCTCTCACCAGATGTCTTGTCATCCAACCGGCAGGTATCTATCAAAAGGGGCACAAAGAAGGAACATGTATAAGACATTAGTGAGTATATTATAATCCACGTCGATCCACTGTCCAGTCCTCTAGGAGCCTTGGCTTCGGATCCATCACGAATCCGATATCGAGGTACCCTCCATCAACACACAGCCATAAGAGCAAACAGACCAGTGAAGAGCAATCAATTTACATAAAAGAGAAATCCCAAGGTAGAACTCAGCGCAAACATGCAAGACATGCACCGTAATAAAATTATCCACACTGAGAAGGAGATATTCGCAGGACTCTGTGAAAGATCCTCCAAATAGGTTATAATAGTGTCCAATAGTCCAATGACCCCACCCAAACTCGCTCGGCTTCCAAGTATGAAAAAGAAAAAAAAATCATCGGTCATCGAACATGGACCCAAGTAACACAAAATCAAAGACACAATGCACAGCAAGAAGGGTTGAATGTGAACAGGATCAAAATAAAGGGAGAAGGGGGATATCAAAAAGCCAATGAAAAATAGATCTGATACTAGCAGAGAATTGTAGAAAGGAAAGAAAGGTATATGAAGCTGATGAGCCACAAGGAATATAAAAAAATGGGGGGGTAATCAAGATCGTAAAAGCTGGGGAATAAAAAGTGGCAACGTGGCAGAGTCGTCAGGAGTCAAGAGTGGCGCATCCTTTCGGAAGCGCGGAAGAATCGTAGAAGAAGTTCAGGGAGGGGAATATTAGAAGTTAGGCACGGTAGGAAAACACAACTGGGGGAGGAAGAAATTAAAGTGCAGAGAAGTAAAGTAAAATGCATGTCTGCAGTTTGAGTTGATCCCATTCAGGATAGATTTCGGAGATGTGAAGCGTCTTGGTCCCGTCATCGGTACAACTGCCCCAAGACCACTTCTCTTGCCAAACCTTGGGGAGTATCCCACTTGGAATTCAAAAGGTCAAGGCTAGGGTGGCAATGGAAGCCAGCAGGATGCTCGCGAGCGAGACGGTGGCTGAAGTGGCACTGTTGTGACTGGAGGAAGTGCTCGCGGCCGGAGCGGAGCTGGTGGTTGCAGTTGCGAATTCAATGTCGGCGGAACCGGTGAAGACATGAGGGCGGTACGTGTATCCCATGGTTGAGCTCGCCTTGAGGGACTGGGTACTGTAAAATTCCGAGTTGAAAGTCGATGCGCTAATCGAGGTAGACTCGGCAGTGGAGGTGACCGTCATGGTCGCGGAGCGAGTTGAACTGGAAGAGGTCTTGGTTGACGAGCTCTCTGAAGTCGAGGAAGAAGTGGTTGGCTCAGCAGTGCTAGTGGAGTGAGAGGAGCTGGTACTGGTGCTGGCGCTGGTGCTAGTGCTGGAGATACTGGTGCTAGTTGAGCTGCTCGAGCTGCTCGAGCTGTCCTTGCTCGAATCGTCCATCTTCAGCGACTTGCCGAGGTGAAGTCCGCTGCTACTGGCATCGAACACCGCGATTTGCGCCTTGGCACCAGAAGGAACGGTGACCACACAGCCCGTGGCACCACCGGCACCCGTGAAGACACCAGCAGCGTGCATCTTGTTCACTCCCATGGAGGAGGGGTCAATGCGGCAGGGAAGACCATTGCATCCATCCCCGTCGCACAGAATCTCAAGACCGAAATCAGGCTTGACATTGCGGAAGGGAGTCGCGGGCTCCAAGTAGATAGGGTTCCAACCGATCTTCAGGTAGGTGTCGCCATTGGAAGCCGTGTTCGCGCCGGCCGTATACGGAGACCAGTTACCCACAGGGTTGGAGCTCGAGCCCCACACACACGCCTCATCCACGCCAACGCCGGGGGCGTTGACGTAGTACTGCGCAGCGGTCTCACACCAATACGTCGATCCGGGGACGGCGAGCGTCGACAACTCCTCCACCAGAGTCGGAATGAGCATGGCCTCATTACCGGGCAAGACCGTCTGACAGAAAGCGACAGGCTTTCCAGCCTTGTTGAGGGCCTGAACGGAACCGGTACCGTCGGCGCAGTACGGCTTGTCTGGGAAAGGCTTCGAGATATGGCCGTCTTCATCACAGTACAGACCTCCATTCTAGTAGGCCAGCTGTCAGCACAAGAGATCGACCCTCCCCATATGGCATTTGCCCTGCCCTTGCATATGACAGGTGGATGCAGCGGCCGCCAGTCTCATAACGTACCATCGACATGGGGTAACTGTAGGAAGTCGCCTCGGGATCCCACTGCATGGAAACTTGACCGGGTGGACACGCATAGGGACAGTAGTTGCCTGGCTTGCACGGCTGATCAGGGCTCATGGCCCAGCCTGCATTCTTCTCGTTGGGAGTGACCGCGACGAGGCCTGCGTCGGTAGGGAATTGACACTTGCCACCTCGAGCCTCCAGGGTCTGATTCTCCATCGAGATACGTGCGGTAAGGGCATGCTCGTGACGGTGGTTGCTATGTCCATGACGTGCTGCTCCCACACTGGCGATAAGGACGACAAGCGCTTGCGCGCGCGCGAGCCCGAACTCAACCTTCATCGTGATGAAGGATTAGGGTTGACTGGGGGGGGTTCTTGTTGTTTCTTCTTTTTTTTCTTGTATTTATTTTGAGATTTTGAAGCGAGCTCAAAAACCACAAAGAAGGGCCGACGGAATGAGTGTGGGTTATCAAACGAATAAATGAACGAAAATTGGCCCTAGGCCGAGTGGGAGGGGGACACAGCAGCTCACAGAGGATGAGGTCAAAGGAGAGAAACCTCTGATGAGAAGGGCGAGCCAGCCAGAAAAGGGACTCAGCGCTCTGCCCGCTGGCCCGTGGCCCTCGTCCATTTGATTGACTTTGACTGGGCTGATTTGTTGTTGGGGGGGAACGTGGTGGACACACCGGGTACAGTGGGCAGCCCTCTCTACCCTCTAGCGAAAAGGAAAAGGGGACCATCTTGGCTCGACCATGCTGCTGCACGACTGGACCAGCAACTGACGACACTAACGCAAACAAGTATGGCATCACTGAGGAGGAGCCCGAAGTCTGGTTCGGTGGACCAGGAAGATGTTTGACTGGCCCACGAGACACATGTGGATATAGATGGGGTATCGACCTTTCCTCTTCAGGATGCGCCGTGAATCTCAGATGGCCAGGGCTTGGGAGGGGGGTCCCGTATTTGCATCCGAACGTCTGGAGGTTGATCATTTTGATCAATTCTGGGGTTACTTTCCGGAATGTGGGAGCGATACGAGGGCCATGATCAACTCTCGGTGACTAATTGCATCGTGGACTCTCCAGTCTAGTCTCGGGTATCCAGAAGACTGGAAGAGCCAGCTGGATTCACAATGATCGGTCAGACACTTCTTCCTCATTCTCAACGGTTCAGCAATGTCCAGTGTTCCCTATCCAGCAATTACAGTACTTACCTACCTCTTCGACCCGGACTCGCACGATCGGGGGTAGAGACTGTTTTGGCCAAGGTGTGAAGCCAACGCAGAAAACCGGTTGCCCCTGAACCGGAATCACCATTTCACAGCTGGCTGTTTGACCACATGATGAGGCCGCTAGTTCACGCCACTAGCTGCTTAGCGTCAGGGGTATTTCTCCATCAAAGCTCCACTTCAAGCCAATCATGGCGTGAGATACCCCGGCGGTTCCTGCTTGGCAAGTAGAAGGCCACCAATCAAATGAGAGAAGCTGCCCGTCGATGGAGATGTAAAATCCCGTGTCTTCGGACCATCTCGAGAGAGTCTAGAGGAGTCTCCTCTCCGTCGCATGTTGTTGCACTCTGTTACTCACTAGTGATCTTTTGATCATTCCACTAGTCATCATGATGAGCTACCGCACGGCTCACACTTGCCAGTGTCGCAGACCTGTAGCCCTCGAAACGTGCCTTGTGCACGGATTGAGGGTCACCGTTGAATGTCAAGTGTCGAACTGCCGGCTGAATGCCATGCGCTCTCCGGCCCACCTCAAATCAGTGACAAGAGCCCATGGCAGCCTGAGGCAACGGAGCCTGAGTGGCTCTGCTCTGAGAGACGAGCATCAACAGCGACATCACATGACACAGCTGTACAACGGGTAACAGAAGGAGGAGAAAGTCTATGGAGATGGATACTGATCTACCAACCCTTCGAATCGAGTTGTGGTCCAGGCATTCGGCGGGTCGATTTTGTGACAGCAACAGACGGGGACATCTTTCAGCTGCAGAGTTTTCTTCCCTAACCAGAGAGGATCCCTTTCTCGATGATCTACAGTGTCTACCTGTCTGCTGTGCCCATGACCCAATCAGCTTCCAACCTGGATAGCCCACTCCTCCACTCTTCGCAAATTGCATATGCTTGACCGTTGTTCATCTTGCCGCATCCTGTCAAATCGCTCAAGCCTGACAAGCCTGGCTATCATTGTCATAAGAGGAGCCTCCCCTGACGATCTAGGCTTGCACCCTACTACTGTAGGTGTCCTGTCAATTATAAGTGCAGACAGGACGAGTCTATTCAGCTATTGATTGTCGGCAAGGCTCATGCATGTTTGCCGATGGATCACCTACAGTGAATCAATGACATTGAGGCTGTCTTCCGACACATGAGTGAGAGTTGAAGCTCATTGGTGATCCCCTCGATTGAAAGTGCGTCCTTGACAAATCGGGGGAAGGAGTCGGTCAGGGTTCAGCAAATAATAATTCTAATATTCTTTCAATCCCCAGCTTCGAATTGCAGTCCATCTTTGAGAAAGGCCTCTCTGCCCCGGGTCTTTTTCCACCTGCGGTACATGTCTACTTCGGGGTCAGCGCACGTACTGTCTACTATTGACAGACTCCGCCAGCAGTGAGTGGCTTCAGCGCATGTAGAGCAATTGTGCGGCACGTTCCAGATGGTCGACCGGTGCAAAGATCAATGAGCCAGGCAACATAGACATGTGCCATTCGAGGCTTTGCTCGTCTCACAGGTTCAACAATGCTGTGTCAGATAAGGCGGGTCAAAGTACCTCAATCAGAGTCAGGAATGCCTTTTGTGATGAAAAGAAGATGAAAGGAAGAAAAGAAGACGAAACTCGTTGAAATTATCTATTCTCCAGGGCGCACCTGCTTTCTCGGACTGTTTTCTTTGGCTATAGAATACAGTGTGCATTTGACCAAGGCCGCAACGTAGAAGATGATTTCCGATTTATTTTTGATGGAAAATCCATATGACTTTGGAATCAATCAGTCTTCGCGGTACATATCCAGTCCATAGCCTATTGCTCAAACTTGATGGGGTTGGGTGATCTCAACTTGAAAGCACAACAGCATGAGGCTCTTCAGATGTTAATCATGTGCATTCTTGATGCCCTTCAAGTCCCCCGTAAAGATACACCCCGTGGGTGCAATCTTCTCGGCTATTGTTGACCTCATGAGAGAGAGAGAAGTTTAAGATGTTAGCCGACAGTTCAGACCCTGGGAGAAATTCTCACTCTGGCTTCAGATCTCGCGGTCATCGAGTTTGCAGCGTACATCCTTGAGTACACGTGACCTGTGGCAGGGTCGTGCATGGGCCCTCTAATGATTGGAGCGGGCAGATGCAATCATTCACTATGTAGCGATTCTTAGAATTTTCAACCAATTGGAGGTCAAGTTACCACAACCCGCTGGAACGACAATTAAGCGCCAAGAGTTAGTAAATATTATTCATCTCGATTCTCGATGCGAGATACGTGATTCTATGGCGCCGAGAAAAAAACCAGGCAAATCTGTTTTGAAAGCGGCGATCAATGAAACATATTTTACACAAAAGTGATGATGCAAAAGTTAGGACTGCTCTCTAGGAGAATAAAAAATCACACTCACCAGGCCGAATGCACCGTTTGGGTAGATTTTGACAGAAAGTCCTGCCCGCTGGCAGGTCCCTCCGAGGTGATCTTGGCGCTTCGAAGCCTGCCTTTGGTGCTCAGTAAAGCTGGTTGGGTTTCCGCCACCTTCGGCCCTCTCGTAGATCTGATCTACGATCACTTTCATAGGAGCAGGAGTCGAGGATAAGATCTGCTTGTTCTTCTTGGCGCACTGTTTGGCCAGTCAAATCACTCGGTCAAGCGAGCAAAACTACTGTCATCAGTCGAGTCATATGCGAAAGGGCAGATGCTGAAAGCTCATTGCAATCCATCGTGGCCATTTCTCAGTGAGATGTGGATTTTGTTCCCGGACAGAGGGGCAAATCTTTGGCACAGTCATGTCAGTAGGAGCCAGAGGCCTGAAGAGGAACCTCTTTGCAAGAGCGATTCTTGAAGGATCAGTCAGTACACAAATTTTGTACAGTGTACATTTTACAAACACACACACACACACACACACACGCATATTACCGCGTTCCTCCTCTCCACGATCGGTATGTTCGGGGCGGAGATTCTCGGCCACGGGCATCTCAACCGTTCCGGCACGTCACCTCACCGAATGGCCTTGGCAGTCTCGGCGGAGGATGCCCAGCCCAGCCAAGAGAACACGCCGTAGAGATTCGATTGTAAGAGGTGCGGTGGTCGAAACAATCTCCATTTTCAGCTCCATACCCAGTACCACAAACCAGGATGGGCTCATCGGCAACGTTGCCCAGCGATCTGGGCAAGTACTGATGTCACCAAACTATACAGCACGTGATGATCCGGTAATCGATGCTGGTACAATCCAGAGGTTCGGCGTCGTCGTTGGAACTCGGCGTCGTTTTGTTTTTTCTTTTCTCTCCTAGCAGAAACGAGTGTACCCATTGCTTGCAAATTCTTGAGCTGGATTTCACAAGGTGGAAGATCGCCTTGACTCAAAGAAGGACGACTTGATATGGCGGGGTTTCTCGCATACCACGAGCCTGATAGTAAGTATCCCATTAACGGTTCTTCCCACAGTTTAGAGCCATCTCTCAGCCAGCGTCTATCAATACCTTTTTTCCCCTCTTCGTCATGGAGATTCCAACTGAGTCTGATGGATCATTTACTCACTTTCAACTCGCAGTCGTCTCAATCTTAATCATCATCTCATTCTTCTTCTTTCTATCAATCGCGGAATGGATATCTGCGAAAATCATCCGAGCCGGAATCATTGGCCAGATCGCGGTGGGGATCATCTATGGAAAACCTCTTGCCAATATTCTGGAACATAACTGGCAGGAGACATTTCTCGCCGTTGGCTACGTAGGGCTGATCTTGATCATCTTCGAGGGTGAGTCCTTTCGATGTTGTATCGAAGACAGTCTGGGCCAGCAACTGACCCCAAAATCGAGTTCCTAGGCGGTCTACAAGTGAGGCTGGATCTCTTAAAACAGAACTTCCTTCTTAGTGTCCTCGCGGCTGCCACTGGTGTATGTTTTCCAATTGGTCTTTCGTACCTGTTGCTTTATCTCGGATACGGATATGGTATGTGCTTGTCTTTTTTCCCCTCCAGCTCACTCTATCGCTACAACATCCTTTGCCAATGAGCTGACTTTTTCTCAGGCGCAGTGGAAACTTTCATCATTGGAGCGGCGCTCTCGGCTACCTCGCTGGGTACGACTTTCTCGGTCATCTCGTCGGCTTCGGAAGCAATCGACCTATCCCAGACCCGAGTCGGATCGGTGCTTGTCAGTGCTGCCGTTATCGACGATGTCGTGGGCCTTGTATTATCCAGGTGCGCGAGATTCTTGACATACGCGTGGGATCATCTTCAAAGCCCCGCTAATACAACCTTCCACAGCGTGATCGGAGACTTGAAAGAGCTCTCGGGACCTAATGCCGGAAATGTCAATCTTGGCTGGATCATCGGCCGTCCGATCGTGGCATCCGCAGCCATGGCGATTCTCACCCCCGTCTTCACTAAATGGATCTTTGCCCCCTTTTTCCGGCGCTTCATCGAACACAAATTTGCCAAATTCGATCACATCTCCAACATTCTCTTGATGGTCTTTGTTCTGTCGGCATTTATCAGTATTGCGGCATATGCGGGAACCTCGGTGCTCTTTGGGGCTTTTCTTGCCGGGACATTCTTGACATACCTGCCGAGCAAGCATCCCGACGGTCCCTTTGTGGTGATGAGCCGCGAAGAAGGGGAGCAGAATGCCCTGAAGAGCCCTACTTTCACCCACACGTTCGAGTTGTACCTCTTTGACACGCAGAAATATCTCATGGAACCGCTGTTCTTTGCGAGTATCGGATTTGCAATCCCTTTTGTGTCGCTGTGGACGGGGAAGCGCATCTGGAGAGGCATTCTGTTTACCTTGCTCATGGCGTTCGCAAAGGTAAGAAACTCATACCCCATATATTTCTCTTAAAGCATTCAGACAGCATTCTCAAAATCTATCTTCCAGTTTATCGTCGGCATGTGGATTCCTTGCTGGAGATCCTTCGGGGGGGTGAAGGGTCGCTCGGGCACAGCCGGCGCCACCACACCGGCCGATGAAAAGAATGTCGGATATGGCCCAGCGTCTCTTGCGGGTCTGCTACTTGGCTCGGCGATGGTGGCGAGGGGGGAGATCGGTCTCCTCATCATTGAAATCGGATACAATGAAACAAACTACGTAAGTGAAGAAGGCCTCATCACTGCTGTCTGGGCCATTCTCTTGAATACCATCATCGGCCCTGTCGTTGTGGGTAATCTGGTCAAATACAAAGGAAAGCGTATCGGCGAGGGCGAATGGGGTCTACAGACACAGAATCCACCGCTATTAACGGAGTCAAACGGACATCGAGAAGTATGAAGGCCATTTCTGTGATAGTTCAGGTTCGATGGTAGATGCCCTGATATCGCGATCTGGAATACAAAATCATTGCTTATTCTGGCGTAAACTTGGATGCTCCATCGTAGTCTGAATATGCTTGTCATCTTTGTAGGTCTCTCACTCTTCGGCTTGAGCAGGCATTGTCTTCCATCCATGAAAGACCGCATCGTCGTCACCATCTCTCCACCCCCAGGAGACACAGTAGTGTTGTGCAAGTAGTCTCCACTCTTCCATTTCATCGAGCATTTCCAGTCCGGCGACTCGCTCCTTTTCATCATCACTCACCCAGCGCTCCCAGATAAAGTCAATGTCAGCGGCCGCCTGGCCAGAATGGAAGCCCTGTTCCAGCAGTCGAGCTCGCTGAGCCCCCAAGGAGGAATATTTGTGCAGCGTTTGGAGTTGAATTCCACGGGTTGCAAGATTTGCAACCATCGTCCGCCCAAAAGGGTCATTCGGCCTGATTGGCTCGTACAGAATCAACCCAAGCGGCACCGTGTTTGCAGAGGGGCGCGGTGACTCTCCGGTATTAGGGGGCACCTGCGTCGAAGGGAAGAGATGTTCAGTGAAGAACGTCAATACCTGAATCGCCTCTGAGGGTAAGAGGTATATGAGACAACATTCCGATATCAGCAAGGTCGGCAAGCTTCGATCAATGCCGGGAAGCGCCTCTGTGACTGAAAGGCTCGCAGAAAGAGACCTCAAATCGCACGGATGAATGTGATAAGAAGGGGTGTGTAACGCATCACCAGCACCAGAGATTCTAATGCTGTCTCTTGTATCGTCGATTCCCAATGCCTTCTGCAGCCGGGGCGTCGCTTGAATCGTACGAATCTTTGCAGATGTGTTTACCGCAAAATCGATCTCGTGGTAAACTATCTGCGATGCATCCCTCGTTGAAAAGATTCGAAAGGCACGTGTATCAGAGCCAGCACCCAGTGAGATGATTTGCTTTTTATGCTGGACCTTGGTGGAGGAAGAGGACGAAGGGCCGAGAAAGCGATCGACCAGTTGGTCAATTGCGATAGTGCGGACGTAGGTGCCTATTGACACGACATCGAGTGTTAGCCTTGTACTTCAGAAATAAGAGAGGAGCAATTTCACCTCTGTTTATAATAGGAAGCCTTCTCTGCGCCGAATTAGGCGGCGTCAATGCTGTCGCAAATGGATCCTCCAAGTATTTCAGTTGGACCGCACTGAGTCGTGAGACACTTGCGTCACCGTCTGTACTTTGTACAATGCGGTCCTTGCCCGGAGTGCGAAAGCTGTGGGCATTATCGGAGCCATCGCCGCTTCCGCGCCCTCGGCCTCGGCCTTTGCGAAGCAAATTGAGATGAGGAATCTGTGGTGCAGCCATCGAACGAGAGGAGGAAGTCCAAGAAAGCTTGAAGCTCGGACGCGGTGGGGATTGGCCGGCGGGGGAAAGGGCGGCGATAGCGTCGGTTTTAAGCGGCGGTAAATGCCGCCCGCCTTGGCGCATACACAAACGGAGCGCGCCATGTTTGACTTGGTCGACGATTTGGACGCAAAAGAGCTTGGAATGAAAAAAGCGCTGATTATCATTTTATGGCTTGAATCGGGTTATACTCTAGCTTTCTTTTTCTTTTCTTTTTTGTATCATCATGTGTAGCTTGTGTGCTGTGGTCTGGGACGGCCAGAGGCAAATAGTTCTTTCTTGTATCTATGGTCTATTCATCATGCTCATTTCACTGCTTCGAATCATGTTAAACATACACGAAATTGTTGCGACAGAGGGGGCAGGTGCTCTGGTTGCTGCTCTTGAACCAGCGGAACAAACACACGGAGTGGAATGTGTTCTTGCAGGTGGCACAACGCTTGTTCGGGGTCTGCATATCGGTCGAGATGACAGAGTAACAGATGGCACACTCGCTTTGACCCTTGAGTGCACCCTGTACGTTCCGACGGAAAGCGAGGAGACCATCAACCAAGTTTCCGTTGGCAAACATGATGACTCCTTGGATCGTGAGAAGCCAGCTCTTCCATTTCTTCTCGTCCACAAGCACCCGACTACGACCGATCACTTGAGCTGGATGCAATGGGTACGCTGGCGGCAAGGAAATTGCAATAGAGACGGGGGGAGACTCTTCATCCACGGGTATACTAGCGATGATCTCCGCTGTCTTGGGGGAAACCTTGACGCTCAATGCTCGCTCTTCGTTGGCATCTTGAGTTGACACCCAGTCCATGGCCCCTTGAAGGGAATCTGCCGACACCAGGGGCGAAATCTTGCAAGAAAGGGTCAATGAGGTCCTACCAAAAGTTGCCGGTAAAAGCTGGGCACTGTTTGACTTACGTATTTCTCTGTCCATGCCTCCACGGGGCCCTTGGTTCGTTTCTTGGTGTCAATCCACCAATTTTTCGTCATATTCGCCAAATGACGTAAGCACAAGTAATAGAGATGGATCAGCAGCCACTGTGTTTCCCGTTCAGGATCCTCAGACTGATCCAGCTCGAAGTTTGAAATGTCAAATTTCGACGCATCGACAATTCTCCCGTGAGATCTCTGGAGAAAATCGAATGTGAACTCCAGCAGCGGGATCAGAACTTCGTTCTCACTGATGTTGGCAGTATAGTACTCTTGGACGGGGAGCGACTAGAGATATCGTCAGTAAATACCCCGGAACCGCTGAAGAGTGATGGGGAAGATGGCCTACTGCGTTGGTGAAGTGATCAAACACTAGTTTCCAGCTCAGAAGGTAGGCCCTGATAGTGATCCAAGATTTTTCATTCTCGAAGGCATCAGAAACCGTCTGCGCGGTTGGAGCCTCCAGCAACAACGAGATTAGCTCATCTGGAAGGCTGACGGAGGTCTTCGACAAAGCCACGTCAAACGAGACCTGCTCCTGAGCTTGAGGAATGAACCTGTGGAGAATGGTATAGGCAGTACGCTGCACAGACTGACTGTGTGCTGTCAATAGGCCGAAGACTCCGCTGATGTCCTCGAGCTTTTCAACAGGAATGGAATCGATAAGCCGCTTCAAGAAATCGACAGCGACGTCGCGTGGTTGATGGAAGGTGGTTTCAGAATCTGGAATCTCTGTTAGCAAGATAATCACATGACTGACTCTCAGAAAACCTTCAGGTACTTACCAAATTTGCTGATGGTAGAGGCCAAGTCGTTGAATAGTCCGGTCTTTCGCTCTATCCACGCGTCTTTGACATCGTCATTGGCTTCTCTGTCTGCCAGAGACTTGAGATATGCGAAGACTTTAAAGGCTGAGAACAACAGGGGTAGCCCCTCCTCTCCTCCATGGGCCTCTTTGAAGACTGTGCTGATAATGTCCATACTATCCTCCCAATGGGAGCCGTAGAGCTCAGTAAGGGCTGGAAGGATCAGCGACAGGGTCCGGAGAACCTCAGCTCTCAATCCAAGACTTATAGTCGGTGTCTGCAGACACTCGATGAGGTGCTTCGCAAGAAAGACGAGTCGTTGGGTGGGGATTGTAAGCACAAATTCAATGTTCTCCGAAATGAGGATGTTGAGTAGCACGAGCTTCCGTAGTCCTGTGATTCCATTAGTCTATGATGGGAGCTGGAACAGATATGACGACTGACCATCAAAGGAGGAATCATTGGGCTTGAGTCCAGTAGAGTCAGCGACCAACTCATTGCAGATCCTACCCCCGGCACTGCTCTTAAGAATCTGGTATCGTAAGACAGCAAACCACGATGAAGACCGAATCCCGTTAGCCGTCCTTGCTTCCCGAGAAATGTTGGAGACCTGTTCTGCTGATTTATGATTCTCTAAGCCTTCCGCAGACGCCATGATCTTTGTGAAAGCTTCTCCAATCCGATATTCCAGAGGGGAATTTCCGCTAAGGCTATCCAGCTTGGCCTCCCAGAATGAGGCAAGGAATGATGACATTGTCGTAGAAGGAGTAAGTAATGGTTCGTTGGCGTTCATCCATTTGCTGATTAGCTGTCGTCCTTTGATCACGACGTCAACATAATCTTGACGTTGATCAGCAGATTTGAGTCCCAGAATGCCATTGGAATGCTCTATGCTCAGGTCGTCGTCGATTAATTGGATAGCCAACGGAAGATAGTAAACGAGTGCTTCCAGTTCACTTTCGGAAAAGTGCTGCAAGACTTCGAAAGAAGACAAGGCTTGAATCGAGAAACTGGCCAGGCGGAACGCAGCCGAGCATTGGCTCAGATCTCGGGGGATAGAGAGCCACAGATTTTTGAGAGAATCCGAAATATCGTAATTGACAAGATGAACGGCACCCCCTAGCGGGCTAGTAAGCGCTGTTGAGGGACGTGGTGGGAGTTGGAGGAAAGGACTCATGGCCTCTTCCCATGCGGTCGAGGTTGGGAAAATGTCGTTGACCGAATACTCGGCCGTTTCCGATGCAAGGCCGCGTATCAGCTCCTCGCCAATTAGGAGTAGAGATTCGACCCTGAGCGTACATTAGCCTTTTCGGCGTCCGTCCACATAATTTTGTCAGTCACTTACGACAAGGATTCTTTGTTGACATGGGTAAACTCGTTCTGCAGGATTTCGATCTTTGACTTTGCAGTTGTCTCGCCAACGGCGGTATCCCTGAAAGTCTGCATGAGTGACTCGGCTAGGCTTGCGACTTCTTCTGACGGAGACTCTGCCAGATAAAGCAATTTCGCGGAAAGCTTTGAGCCATTATCACCAGCCTGGAACTCGCGAATTGCGGATGGAACAGCCTGTCCAAGGCGAGAAAGGCCCTGCAGCCCATTCAAAACCTTGTATTCTTGCGAAAGGGCATCCACGATTGTAAGAATGATCTGGTCTCGCAGCTGGCCGTCCGATGTCTTGTTTTCAAGTGCGGCAATAATGAAAGACCAGTGCAAATCGCTTCCGTTCAAAGATTTACTCAGAGCACTCATCATTAGCGATGAAAGTTTTGCAGCGTCCCCGATCTCACCAAAATCGAGATTTGATAGCAGACTCTGAAGAACTTGAGCGTTTGACTGTTCGGGCTCAAGATTCATCGCCTTTTCAACAACGCTTTCAAAGCTTGACGAAAATCCATCCCATTTCTTGCAAGCCAGGATGATAGCAATGAGTCGGGCGCCTGATGGTGAAAATAGAAGCTCAGGCGCATCATCTTGTACAAATTTGAAAAATTCAGCCGAGCCTTTCACCATGGTTTTCTGATTCCTGACACATTCCTCGATCACACCAGCGGCTCCATATGGCTTGCCATTACGAGCACGAAGAGCCTGCAAGCTGCCCTCAAGAAGAGGAAGACTGACGCTGTCGAACACTTCTTGTGCCTTGACTTCACGTTCGGAATCTGGGAGTCTCGAAAGAACTGCAGGTACGAGAGATAGTTGCCGCGTGGCTCGTGAACAGATTGAATCCTGAGACGCGTGGAAATCTTTGGATTGTTCTGGGGATGACAACTTCACGGCCTCAAGCAGCTCACTCGAAATTCTCGTCCAGAGACTTTCAAATGCTTCATCAGGTCCATTTGAAATGATAGCGATGATACAATCCACACAAACCTCCTTCCCGAGCTGAGGCGGAAGGTGCCATCTTGTCTGTTCTTGGTCTGGGTGTGCGTAATTTGACACCAGGGGGAACAGTTGCTTCTCAACAAATTCAGATCGCTCATTTGGAGGCACGAGGGTCGAAAGCCAGCTACAAATTCTCACATAAGTTTTCCAGCCCAGGTGAAGGTTCTGTCTTGGCTCCTCCCGAGAGTTGAGACCGTCTCGAAGAGCCTCGGCCAAGGCGGAAGCGCTTGCAATTGTGATCACTTGGTCCGTTGACGTTTTATCAGCTCCTGCAAGTACACTGTGAGGTATGATCCGGATCATCTGATCGAGATTCGACCAAAAGCTTGCGTGGCCTGCTTGAGACCCCTTTTGCATATATTGGCGCAGCCTTTTCGACGGGGAAGTTTTGCCCGTATAGTCGTCAGTCCAGATTTGGGGCCGTGAAGATGTCAACAGTAAGAGGGATTCAGAAAGCTCAGACGCAGATCCTAGCTGCGGGATTGAGAGCGACTTCCCGATCACAGAAGAGCTCAAAATTTGCCAATTGATCCACGCTGGCTCGCGAGACACAGCTGATCTCAGTAGAACATATGTGGACCGACGAACGAAAGGATCTTCATGGGCGCAGAATGCCCAAAGAGACTTGTTCCCGAGCAGTGCCTCAATCTCCGTCGCGTTCTTTTGAAGATCGTCGTCAGACGAATTCGCTGGTCCAAATTAGCTGCTGAGCATCTGGGATGAAAGGTTGAGTGACTTTAAATACCTAGGATTCGATTGAATAGGGACAAACCAGCTCCGACAACTCGCGCATGCTTAGCCTGAGCGTCGTCGGGCTTAACTGTTCGTTCGTCACTCAAAGTCAACGCCGTCTGTTGTAGAAGAACGTCATCGATGAAATCCAATAGAGAGCCTTGGTAGAATTTCCAAAGGTTGCTTCTCTTTGCTTCCGTCGAAAATACCACTGTCAAGGAGTCAAGCGCCGAGCGATGGACTGGCCGGTCACTATCGTACAGTCCAGCAAGCCAAGCTCCAACAAGCTTGGGGAGGAATGGGGCGATTCGCCTTCCAACAAGACTTGCAACAGACCCCATGATCGTGTGGGCCAACTGCCTCACTCTTCTTGATAGATCAATGGAAGCTCGCGGATAAACTTTCACCTAAGGAAGAGAATCTTAACCGTCAAGTTACTTTACCATATCGAGTTCAAGAGCACGAAGTCATACCCATGCTTCCAAGAAGCCTTCATCAACCGTGCCATTTTTTGCCTCCGTCGACGAGACAAATTCTTTCAGCTCTTCCAAAGCCTTCGTTCGAGTTGTCTCATCTTTCTTGAGTAAGTTTTTGTATGCGATGACGACACGCTGATCCGAGATCCGAGAAAGATCTGGCGGCTCAGTGATGTATGTCAGCGCCGAAGGCTCACGGCCAGCACTATCAAATGCATTTGCGAACCCCCCAAACCCGCCAAAAGCGCCGGCTGCTGCGCGACTGCTTGAGGCTTGCGACTTGAACTTTTTGCTCATGTGGGGTTGATGATGAGGTCACCGGGAATGGCGGGGTGATAGCTCCAAACTGCACTGCTGCAGTCTTGGTGGAATAGGGTGTCTGGCAACTTGCTAATATATCAAGAGCCTTTTTCTTCAGGGCAGCAAAATTTCAAATTTCAAAACATAGATACAAATGTTCTGCGAGATCAAGGAAATTCAATGATATCAAGTGGGCGGCTACCAGATTGGGTCGTCACGTGTTAGACTGTCTCCTTGCTGTCCCAAAAGGGAAAAGGCTCACCGAGCCTCGCCCGCGGCCTCATTTGTTGTCTCTTGATGTCATCACGCCCGGCGGTGTTGGGAAGCTGTCCACCATGAAGTTTTTCATCGAGTAGGAATCCCCTCGGACCTGAAGCACTCTTGGACTTGAGGATAGACCTTGACTGACTTGATGCTTCTTCTAGTGACCTTCCGGTGCTGTTTCCGTACCCTCGCGTCTATCCTGAGCAATATGCATACATGTGCGATCTCAAAAAGACCCTCGATGCCGGGGGTCATTGCGTGCTGGAGATGCCCTCTGGAACTGGAAAGACAATCTCACTGTTGTCATTGATTGTTGCCTATCAGCAGCATTACCCAGAGCACCGAAAGCTGATCTATTGCTCACGTACTATGTCCGAGATTGAGAAGGCACTAGCGGAGTTGAAGGGACTGATGAAGTATCGGACGAAGGAGCTCGGCCAGGCGGAAGAATTCCGTGCGCTTGGACTTACCAGTCGGAAGAATCTTTGCCTGCATCCCTCGGTCAAACGAGAGAAAAGTGGCACTGTGGTCGACGCAAGGTGCCGAAGCTTGACAGCGGGTTTTGTGAAGGAGAAGAAAGAAAGAGGAGAGGAGGTTGATCTGTGCATCTATCACGAGGTTTGTTGGGCAAATAACCTTAAATACAATGTCTGTTCTCTAACGATATTGAAGAATCTCGACCTCCTTGAACCGCATAACCTAGTCCCCCCCGGTGTGTTCACTCTAGACGGCTTGACCCGTTATGGAGAGGAACACAAGCAATGCCCCTACTTCTCTGCTCGCCGTATGGTATGATTTGCATGTGCCTGGTCCATCCTTTGCAGGCCAATGATCTAACTTTTATTGGGCTCGTAGATGCCATGGTGCAACGTCATTATTTACTCATATCACTACCTGCTCGACCCGAAGATTGCCGAGCGTGTCTCACGGGAGCTGTCCAAGGATTGCATCGTAGTCTTTGACGAGGCTCATAACATTGACAACGTCTGCATTGAATCGCTGAGTATCGACCTGAGTGAGGATTCTCTCCGCAAGGCCACCAGAGGTGCCACGAATCTGGAGCGGAAAATCGAGGAGATGAAGAGCACAGACGCCGAAAAGCTCCAGAACGAATACTCGAAACTCGTGGAGGGCTTACAGCAAGCGGAACAGGCGAGAGAAGAGGATCAATTCATCGCGAACCCAGTACTACCAGACGACCTTTTAAAAGAGGCCGTGCCAGGCAACATTCGACGTGCAGAGCACTTTGTGTCGTTCTTGAAACGATTCATCGAATATCTGAAAACTCGAATGAAAGTGACCCACACGATTTCCGAAACACCACCATCGTTTCTCACCCATCTGAAGGACCTGACCTATATTGAGCGAAAGCCACTGAGATTTTGCGCAGAGCGGCTCACTTCGCTTGTTCGAACCCTCGAACTTGTCAATATCGAAGATTACCAACCACTCCAGGAAGTGGCTACTTTTGCGACCTTGGTCGCGACTTATGACAAAGGTTTTGTCCTCATTCTGGAACCTTTTGAGTCCGAAGCAGCTACGGTCCCCAACCCGATTTTGCATTTCACTTGCTTGGATGCCGCTATTGCCATCAAGCCAGTGCTTGACCGGTTCAGCTCCGTCATCATCACTTCTGGTACCCTATCGCCGTTGGAGATGTACCCCAAAATGCTCGGATTTACGACTGTGATGCAGGAGTCATATAGTATGACACTTGCCCGTCGGTCCTTCTTGCCTATGATTGTCACCCGGGGCTCCGACCAAGCCCAAATCTCCTCATCGTTTGGTATTCGCAATGACCCTGGCGTGGTTCGAAATTACGGCACTCTTGTCACCGAATTCGCACGCATTACGCCGGATGGCGTCGTTGTATTCTTCCCCTCGTATCTTTACATGGAATCGATCATCAGCATGTGGCAGGGCATGGGTATCTTGGATCAGATCTGGAATTACAAGCTAATTCTCGTCGAAACACCTGATGCGCAAGAATCTTCACTCGCTTTGGAGACCTATCGAACTGCGTGTTGCAACGGACGTGGGGCGATATTGTTCTGTGTCGCTCGAGGGAAAGTTTCTGAGGGTATTGATTTTGACCATCATTACGGACGCGCTGTGCTTTGTATAGGCGTCCCCTTCCAGTACACCGAGTCCCGCATCTTGAAGGCGCGGCTTGAATTCCTACGAGAAAATTATCGCATTCGAGAGAACGACTTCCTCTCCTTCGACGCCATGCGACACGCTGCGCAGTGTTTGGGTCGTGTGCTTCGAGGAAAAGATGATTACGGGGTCATGGTGCTAGCTGATCGCCGATTCGAGAGAAAACGACCCCAGCTTCCAAAATGGATCAACCAGGCCATGTTGGACAGTGAAACCAATCTCAGTACGGACATGGCCGTGGCCAACGCCAAAAGCTTCTTACGTACGATGGCACAGCCGTTCAAATCCAAGGATCAAGAAGGGATCTCTACCTGGAGCCTGGCTGATATTGAGCGCCATGAAGCGAAGCGCAAGGTCGAGGAAGCCCGTATGATGCATGGAGATATTGATCCTGCCTATCAAACGAATCAAATTCCCTCGACTTTGGCGATCATCGAAGACGAATATGACGACGACATCGATGAAGATCTTCTGATGCTGGATGCCCAATGATTTTTTTCTTTTCTTCGATCGGACTGACTACCTTCGGCGCTCTCACTTTGCAAAAAGATTTTCTAGCGCTTCTTTTCTTTTCTCAACAGTCATTTTGGGCGTTACGGAAACGGAAAATGAAAGCATATGAGGCGTTCAACCTACATCACTACTGTATTTATTTTTGAACTTGGAGTCTGGACACCACACTAGCTCAGTCTTATTTTGAATGTACACTTGCCTAGTAATCGGTGCTTTTCCTTTCAATATTCCTTAACTTCATGCCACTAGATGTACTGTCCAGTCCGTTCGAGCTCTCTTTAAACACGCTCTAGGAAACCATCAAATATTGACAGGGGTCAGGCCTTACCCGAACAGCCCTGTCACAGGGCAGGTGATGTCTCTTGCGACTTGCTTGGTCTGTCACCTCTCAAACACAACGGATCGGTGCAAAACTCATCCCACTCGATTCAATCTATAAAAGCAACTCTTCAGATTGAAAGGGAAAAAATTACATTCGGCTTGTCAGCGCAAGATGACGCAAGTGTTAGCATCACCCGAGCTTCAAGCATGAGATTCTTGATTGCCGTAGAGTGAAAGCGATTGAAAACCTCTTCTTTTATGCATTCCTCGGCTTTTAGTTTGTCGGTCTTTGCTACTCCGTTGAGAAGACATGACATCAAGCTCGACGGCCCACTGAGGCTCGAAATGATTTTCTAAAAGCAGGTAAATCGCTGAAGTATGGAGGAGGGGGGGGGGGGGGGGGGGCAAGCTCTCAAGTTTTGGATATTTGTCAAAACCACAATTCCCAACTAGATGACCTCGAATGAACGGCGATTACTCCTGGGAAAGCCGGACCAAAGCCGTCCCCTCCAAGACAATAATGTAGCAGAATTCTAATGAGATAAGCTTTCATAGGTAGCAACAACCTTCCGAGCTGTGCCCAAGGGGAGCAAACACGAGTCATGTTGAAACAGTGTATTCGACCAACTGAGAAATATGCTAATTTAAACAGGACAGGGACTTTTGAGCTCCGCTGAACAAAAAAACTCCAAATCATCGACGCATCAGGACAGAAAGAAGAGAAAATCAAAATGCACAACCAGTGCGTGATATACAGTGCAAAAAATGAACATGTACCAACATAAAGAGATCCACTAACGCACCACTATGCTACAGGAGCCAGTACGTCAAAGGCTCCAGTACCAACAGTTCCCGAGCGGCCAACAACGATCCGACTACTTGGGCCCTTCAGGTTGTCAAAGTCACGCTCTACAACAGCGTCCTTGAGAGCTCCAACGGTAGTCTCGAATGACATCCTGGCAAACGGTGATGTAGAGTCCTTGACGAGACCGTTGCGGCTGAAAGCCTTGAAGCCACCGGACTGGGTCATAACATCACCAATCAAGTTCAGGTGACGATTGTCGACAGAGATACTGTGACCCTTGAACACAGAGTCCATTTCACGGATGATGGTTGCGCGGGCCGCTTCCACACCGTAAAGGTTCAGCATGTCGTGGATAGAGTTGGTGTACAGGGAGTGCGGATTAATGGCATCTTGGTGATCACGCATGGCGAGCAAATTGACGCCATCAGTCATGATGCAAGGAGGCTCGCCCTTGATGTCATCACCTTCAACGTAAACACAGCTTCCAATGTTGAGGACTTGCTGGATAACGGCAAAGTGACAGGTGCTCTCGACCAATGGAAGCAGGAGAAGCTTGGGCGTCTCAATGTCGTACTCGAGTTGAATAGTGCAAGTTGTACCCTTCTTGACGTCGAACTCAAACTTGTTGATCTCAGCGAACTTGCTCTTCACGTTGTCCTCGCGGAGCTTTTGCTCCTGAGCCTTCTCGTCATCAGAGTCGTCATCAGAGTCATCAGCAGAAGCATCCCCGACCTCCTCGTCATCATCATCAACATCGACTTCGTCTTGCCCGCGAATGATGTCCTGCTCGTCATCGTCGGGACCTTCATATGAAACCTGGTTGTTGCGGTTTTGGCCACCACGTGCCCGCTTGGCATCATCTTCGTCGTCCTCATTGTCCTCGTCCGCTGGCTCTTCTGCGCGATCAGGGCCGGTTGGGCCATCTGCAACGCGTCCGACCGAAACTCCAATCTCGGGTTGAGCTGTAGAGGTCTTGGTGCCCGTCTTGTCTTCATTGCGCTTCTTGAGCTCTGTCCTGATGAGCTTGACCAAGCGGGGAATGAATTTGAGCTCGAGGGCTCGGTAAATGTCGGAAACTTGAATGCTATACTCCTTTGTGTATTCATCCGGAGGGAAGAATGAAATCACAATATCGTAAATCTTAGCCTTCGCGTGGCCAACACCCGAGCCAATGCGTTCTCTGACTTGCACCTTGTCAACAACCTCGGCAATACTGAGCTTGCTGAGGCCCTTGGCAAACATCTCGCCCTGCTCTTTGGAAAGTTCCTTGACAGGGTAGAGTGTCATGGTAGGAGTCATGATGGAGGCACTAGCCGTCATGACGATTTCACGCAGACGAGGGATACCGAGTGTGACGTTCTTAGCCGAGTGTCCAGCCAAATGGAAGGTATTCAGTGTCATTTGAGTACTTGGCTCACCGACACCTAAAGGAAAAGTTAGTATTCTGCAGAGTGTACGATCGATATAGATTCTCAAGACTTACTCTGGCCGGCCATGATACCCACAGCTTCACCAGGCTCGATGATAGACTTCATGTACTTCATATTCATGAGGGCTTCGAACGACTTTTTGTTGATTTTGAGCTCAGAGTCATCCTTCTTGTCCCTGAACAAGTCGGAATTTTCTGACGAGAACTGTTCAAAATTGTCAGTTTACTACGTATTTCTTCGTGACGTGTCTGGTAGACAAACCTTTTTCAAAGCCTGAGAGAATTCTTCTGATGTACTTCCCAGGTTTCCACCAGGGTGGAACTTTGCCAATGCAGGGTCCATAGCCGCGATATTGTGGGTTTTGCGAACCGCCTTTTGAGCGTCCTTGTTCCATGCCATTGCCTCCGTGTTCACTAGATCGCGATAGTGACTGGCTTGCACTTGCCTCGAAACAGAACGATGGTTCTCTGCGAGGAATTTGAAGTCCTGCAAATGAACCTGTTTTGTGATGTCGAGACCATCTTCACCATACAAGAACTGAACGATAGACCCATCGGATGCCTCTCGCACCGAGGAATCATATTCAGCCCTGAGACCCTCCATACCCTTGATCAGACAACGCTGTAGATAACCGGAGCGAGACGTCTTGACCGCAGTATCAATCAGACCTTCACGACCAGCCATTGCGTGGAAGTAGTACTCCTGAGGCTTGATACCAGTCAAGAAACGACCGGACACGTAACCACCAGCAATGGGATGAGTCTCGAATGCTCGGAAGGATGGCAGCGTCTTGCCACTGATCATGACCGGTACACGTCGACCCTCAAGAACCTGTTGTCCCAGGTTACAAGAAATGAGGTTGGCATTGACTCCTGAACCCTTGGCTCCAGAAATGGTCATCGACTGCATCTGGTTCCACGGGAATGGCTTGGCCAGACCTGTAGGAAGGCAAGCGCTGGTAATTTCAGAGGAAAGTTTGGCAGACCGAGCGTTTGAGACACTATCAAGGCCGCTTTGTTTGTCATCATCACGAAGAACATCCTCCAACCGTCGATTCAACTCCGCATCTTGATCCGCGACAGAGGACTGGTCTAGAGTGACATATTTCAGGGCAACTTGACGGCCCATCTCAGCGGCCGTGCTCAGCTTCTCTTTGCGGATACGGTCACCCTCTTTGGTCAAGCGAAGATCGTCGATACCACAAGTGAAAGCCCGCATGTTGAGGAATCGAGTCAGAAGGCGACCGAGGATACTCATCAGCTTTCCAGCAATTGTGTGTCCATATACTTCGTGAACTGCATCAATCAGTCCACCAGCAGTTGGACCAAGTTGTTTTTTATCCAAGATGCCACAAAGATACTCGCCATCGTCGAAGATGACGATGTCTTCCTCATTGCCCTCTCCCCACCGGTCACCTGGGGTGGAAGACTTGCTCTTGAGAGTTAAACCACCACTGTTCTCTGGTTTGATGTTCTTCAGGATAGTTGTGATAACCTGCTTGCCGGTCCAAAGGAACTTGGGCTTCCGGAAAGCCGGTTCAACCAACTGAATGCGATCACCAACAATATGCGAGTTCTCGGGCCGAAGGCAACTATATAGGAGTTGATGATAGTCTTCCTCGTCAAAGAAGGCATCGCGGCACGTGAACCAGACACCCATGGAGATATGGTCTTGAATCAGACCTCGCAGTGGCTTGCCAGAAGTGGCAACGAGATATTGATGGTCAGCATCGGCGAGCATACGAGCCTCTGCTTGAGCCAACTCATTTTGGGGGAAATGCATGTTCATCTCATCGCCGTCAAAGTCAGCGTTATAGGTGTTACAATTGGCGTAATGCATTCGAATTGTCCGCTCGTTGGGAAGAACACGGGCCTTGTGGCCCATAATGGAGGGCTTGTGCAGGGTAGGTTGTCTGTCATCCTAGTCAGCAAGAGAATCAACTCTATGTTTCAGCGCCCTCGATTCACGCACCGGTTCATCAGGACATAGTCGCCCGTAGTCAAGTGACGGTAGACCTTCTTATTGCGGGTTCCCTTCAATCGCCAGTTGGACGGGGCAAGCAGTTGATTTGCAAGAGCAGTCCGCTCGTCTAGACTCTTGAATTTGAGGTTGATAACCTGGCCATTTTCGTTTTCAATGGCAGCGGCACCCGGGTACTTGTCAGGACCATTAATCACGGCCTCCTTCAATTCCCAGAAGTTGTGATTGGTGACGGGCTCAGGGAAGGTCAACTTCTTAGCAAACACCAAGGGCACACCGATCTCATTGGTTTCAAGGTTTGGGTCGGGAGAGATGACACTTCGAGCAGCGAAGTTGACACGCTTTCCCATCATGTTCTTCCGGAAAAGACCCTCCTTCTTCTCAAGCAGTTGCTTGATACCGTTGGGCAGCTGAGCGATTGCTGAGCCAGTCACAGAAGTTCGCTCGCGGTCAATCAAACCGTTAACAAAGTCTTGGAGGGCCACGATAGCCTGGAGAAGGTCGCTTAGATTCCGCGCACGACTCATGACTTTTTCGTTCTCGTTCTGCATCTCCTTCTTGATTTGGTTGATGACGTCTGTCTGCTTGAGAATGTTGTTGAAAGGTGTGTTCTGAGCTGCTTCCATGATTTCGCCAGGTCCTTGCGCAGCAGCCGGGCGATACTTATTGGGCGGAACGAGAAGGCTCTTGATGAAGAACATGTCTGCATTGATGAGCTTGGTTCCCTTCGGTACCGGACGGGAGTTGTAGACCAATTGCAGAACCTCGCCTTCTTTCTCAAACAAAAGACACATAGCAGCATATACTTCAGAAGATGTCATGAATTCCTGACCAGTTGATCCAGGTTGTGTTGCTTGGGCCGTGACGGCAGCTCCGCGAAGGATTTCTTCTTCGGCACCGTGCGTTTCGGTCACGGCACTGTCAGCCTGAGAAACACCGTTGGCCACTGACCCATCTTTCTTGGCGCTTGCCTTCTTTTCTTGGTCGAGAAGAATCAGGGTGTTGGGAGCTTGAAACCCTCCATGAAGCATCGCAAGCTTCGCTTTCTCGGGGAGCTGTTTCCGGAAGATCTTATTATAGCGGTCCTTTCGATAAGAAGGCGACACTCCGCTGCAGTTCGCACACTTGCGGTTGCCGGTAATATCTTTGAAGAATGCTTTGACCAGCTCTCTCCGGCCTTCGGCAGCAATGGGGTTTTTTGCGCCAGCCATTAAACCCTCCAGCCTGCCATCTCTCTTGGCTTCCTTGATACACCGGTTGACATAGGCGATACGCTTTTCCATAATGGAATCAGGGTCGTCCTCCTCGGAGTCGGAATCGTCACCAGTAGCCTTTTGGACTTTGGATTTGGTAGCCTTGACAGCCCCCATGGCGTCAACTTTTGCAACTTCGTCGGTGAGCCCGTACTGCAAAAGACGCAGTTTACAAGTATACATATTGATCATGTCCCGAGATACTTGAAGACGATGGCAGTATACACACTGCGCCCGAAGAAGGCGGTAGATATGGTCGAAGAAAGTGACGTTGTATAAGGGAACTGGGAGCTCAATGTGGCCGGCATGACCCGTACACGACCAAGAGTTCTGACGACAAGTTGTACACCTAAAAATTTCGGCAAATCCCGACAGTCAGCTTCCTGAATGACTGACTGTAAATCAATTTATACATACACATGGTCGCCCCATGCGCCCATGGCAGGGTCATAGAGACCACCAGGAACAGGATTGTTGAAAGAATCCAAAGTTGGGGTATTGTGAATTCTTTTTACAGAGAGCTTCTTGATCTCCTCGTCGGAGTAGACGGTAAAGTCCACCCCGGCGATGCTTGACGCAATTGGGCGTGCAAATGTCGCCATTGTGACCTGTAGCTCGAGGAGCAACAGAAAACGCTGGCGGTGCGAAGTCGACTGAGCCTCCGAAGAAGATCTCCAAATGCGAAATGCGGAAGAGTGAACCTTTCAACCATCTTTTTTTTTTCTGCCTCTACATACCGCCCACGGTACTTTCCATGCGGGCCGCGACCGATGGGCGCGCCAGCTAGCTTTCGATTGCAGTCAAATACATGGATTCGGCTGTCTTGAAATTGACTTTTTCAACACAACGCATTCTCCTATATTGCATGACAATCTTCTGACAAAATATCCGATGGCTGATCACTCAGTGAGTGGTTTGAAACGACCTCATCCTGAGGATGACGGCACCGGCGCTCAGAAACGAACTCGGTCCAACAATGGATCTCCCGCGCCAGGTCAGGGAGGTCCGGTGCCTGGCAAGCCCGACATTGCAAAGATGGTCGCGGAGGCAAAGGCCAGAGCTGAAGCTGTTCGTGCACGACTGCAAGCAAATCTCGGCGGCGCACCGCCCTCCGCATCTAGTCCCAGCCCTCCACCTCCGGCAGTGAGCCCTGCGATGTCCAAGTTGGAACAGATGAAAGCAAGGGTAGCAGCTGCTACAAGCCGAGCTAGTGCAGCATCATCTCAGCAACGAACAGCCGCTCCTGCTCCATCCTATCAACCTCCAGTGCGTGATGACGAGGGTCTCTCAAAGGCCCGCGGTGGCCTGGATGTTGGCCTCCACCCAGCCCTACTCGCAGACACGACGCCCAGCTTCCGCGGTGCAAAGGACCGACAGCAGCAAAAGAGCGGCCATCGACGATTGGACCCAAACAAGCAGCTTGATCTGTCCGGCCCGTCCATTGATGAAATCAAAAACCAACCGTATTTCGATCCCAGTCTTGGTCCGAAGGCAACAGTCGCAAAGCCACGGCAATCGCGGCAGCTGATTTTCAATGAGAAAGGGAAATACATTCAACAGGCCGCGGCGCTCCGACGGCAGGCGCAACTGGAGGCCATGAAGAAGCGCATTGCGGAGAAGGCTAGACAGGCAGGGATCGATGAGGACATAGATCTGGAAAAAGCATATCTGGTACCTGCGCCACCAGCGATAGAGTGGTGGGATGAAGGTTTGGTCAACGGCGGCGACTACTCTGCCATTGAAGATCCAGCAAACTTGAAGATCGATACCAGCGACACTATCATCACCCGCTACGTTCAGCATCCCATTCTCTTGGAGCCGCCTCAGGAGAAGCACATGCCAGCGCAGAAACCCATGCATTTGACGCCGAAGGAACAAGCGAAAATTCGCCGCCAGCGTCGCATGGCAAATTTGAAGGAGCAGCAGGCGAAGATTCGGCTCGGCTTGGAACCGGCACCAGCTCCCAAAGTCAAGAAATCCAACCTCATGCGGGTGCTCGGTGAACAGGCGGTCAAGGACCCCACGGCCGTGGAAGCCCGTGTCAACAGAGAGATTGCGGAGCGCAAGGAGGCGCATGAGATGATGAATGAGGAGCGCAAGCTGACTAAAGAACAGCGACGTGAAAAGCTAGCCGCGCAGCAAGAGAAGGACGCGGAACTGGGCATCTACGTGTCCGTGTACAGAATTGACAGCCTTGCGAGCGGTCGAAATCGTTTCAAGATCGGCAAGAACGCCGAGCAGAATGCTTTAACTGGGATTTGTGTTATGCATCCCAAACTCAACCTGGTTATCGTCGAAGGCGGCAAGCATTCAATCAACAACTACCGAAAACTGATGCTCAATCGCATTGACTGGTCCGATAATCCCGGTCCAAGCACATCCGTTGTTAACAACAAAGATGAAGGTCAACCTATCTGGCTCTCTACAGAGGATGAGAACGGTGAACCTCGAGATTTTGGTAACAATACTTGCACGCTCCTCTGGGAAGGACAAGCGAAAACTCGAGTGTTTAGGAAATGGCTGGGCGCAAGAATTTGCGAGACAGATTCAGCTGCCAAGGATGTCCTGACTCGGTCGAAAATGGAGAACTTCTGGACGCTAGCCAAGAGTGCCAAGCCGTCCGAGTTCTAAGCGCCGCGAGTCAACGATTATGCTGTATTTCCAGAAAGCAACTGAAATGTTGGTGGCCCAGTGACTTCATATGCACACGCAGGATAGGTTTGGAAGGCCTACGCATTTTCATATTTTTAGCAAGCGAGCATGTACATACAACCAATTTAAATGTCCTTCTCCAGCCATTAATCACCTACCGCTCTACAGGTTTTTTCTAAATCGACACTATTCTTTGGACCAAGTGAGCGAACCATCTGTATCAGCGACAGTCCGAGTATGCTGTTACCCGCAACTGAACATCTTTACTTGTATCGATTGAAGTATGTCGCGATGAAATGAGGGTTCACAGAATATACGTTCTGTTATCGATCGAATGACCAACCTTGAAAATTCCGTGCATCTTACAATGAAAGCTAGTTTTTTAGGTCCTTGGAAGAGATGGAAACCAAAAGAGGCATCTACGTAGGATGTAGATCGAGAGACTGCTTACGAGGCCTTGAGGCGTCTTCGAATTCCACCATCACACATTTTTGCTTCCGTGGTACATATACAATCCTCCCATGGAAATAGTTACTTCCACCATTCGTATGAAAACTGCACTCCACAAAAAAACGAGCCCAAGCACATCACATAAAACTCCGAGTGAATGCAAATTCTGTTGACATCAATAGTAACTTTTGAATCATGACTGTAGATCAGACGAAAGTCATCCATCAAGAAGGTGGTCCTTGATTTCCATTGCTCAGCTGTCGCAAGAGATCCAACTGAGCTTTCACTTGGTCAAAGTTCATCGCTGGGGGATTCTGCGCCTGTGGCTGACCCGAGGCTTGAGGAGCTTGCTGGGGCTGTTGATATTGCTGCTGCTGCTGTTGCTGTTGCAATGCGGCCAAGAAAAGCGGGTTGATATGAGCACCTGGAGGGAATCCTGGGAAAGGTGACGCCTGCGCAAACGGTTGCTGGAAAGGGAACTGGAAGGGGAATGGCGATGGCGCCTGGCCCTGACCGAACTGAGGAACCTGCTGCTGGTGTTGCGGATACTGCGGATAGGCGGCAAATGCCTGTGGCAAGCCGTATGGCTGCTGTTGCTGAAATCCAGGCTGCCCGTACGGCGCAGGGGGCTGGGTTTGAGGAGCTGCTGTTGGCTGTCCGTACTGTGAGGCGTTGCCATTCTGCTGGTGGTGAGCTCGCTGATCCTGATCTCTTTCCCAGGAACCTCCGCGGCCAGCGCCACCCCTACCACGTCCTCCACGACCGCCCCGATCAGAGCCTCGACCTCGCCCACGAGCACCGCGGAAACTGGGTCCTCCACGTTCAGTGCCTTCCACGGGCGCCTCGCGAACACCCATCATCTCATGCAAATTTGTCGGACGGGCGAGTGGAGTATAGCCTTCTTCAGCTGTGCCATTATCATCATAATTAAGCTCATTGTGGCTCAACTTCGAGGGACCAGGAGGTCCCTTTTTCCCACGAGCAGCACCGCCCTCGCTATTGCCTTTTCGCTCTTGACGCTTCTGCTTCAATCTGCGCTTGTACTCGGCTTCTGCTTCGTCATCCGAGAACTCGACTTCGTCTTCGGCGACCTCCTCATCGTGAAAGTTTGACGCATCACTACCCTTCAGACCCTTCAGGGGCTGCGTGAACACAAAAGTGGAGTGTTGCTCGACATAGTAGACGGGCAAATCCTTAACCATGCCTTTCTCATGTGCTTCTTCCGCGGTCTTGTACATGACCGTGTACAAGGGGTTCTCCACTCGGCCCAGAGTTTCTGAGACCACTCCCAACACCTTGCGATCTTCGGAGCACAGCAATGACCCGGATTCAAGGACTTGGTACTCACCGGAGGTGTTCGCTTCGATCAGGACTGCGTTCTCGATCGCGGTCTGGACCTTGCCCAGCAACACAATCTTCATGTCAGGCGTGATCTCAACCTCTGGAATCGGCAGGACATCCTCATCAACCTCATTGGTGGAGCGAATCTTGCCGCCAGATTTGCCTTTATCATTTCCTTCATCGTCAGACCCCCCCTCGGCGAGCATCAGAATCCGGGCCTGTTCCTCGGGGCTCAGTATAGGGTAGTCCTCGTCGTCACTGTCGGATGAATCAGAGGATGTAGAACTGTCGGATGAAGACTCGTACGGATCAGAGTCAACCTCCCATTCGGGATGTTCGTCCTCCTCTTCCTCCATTTCGTTGTCCTGCTGGCTGGCTACCGCCTCGGTAGATGAAGGATTGGGGTCGACTTCCATGGCATCCGCACCAGCACTTTCTTGGTGGACATTGGCCTCTGCGCTCGCGTGAGGGGACTCCGTAGTAGCATTCTCGATCTGCGCCTGTGGCTCTGGTTGTGCGTGAGAGGTTTGTGACTGAGGTTCGGCGGGTAAGGCTGAGCTTTCAGGTGTGTCTCCCTGGGCTGAGGTAGTGATGCTACCCAGTCCAGGAATGGAAGTACTCGGTTGGGTCATTTCATCCTTCACTGACGATAATTGCTCTTGACTGGGTTCCGTCGAGGTTGGTGCAGCCCCCGTCTCCATCTGGGCGTTGTCAAGGTCGCTACCAGAGGGTCTTGTGGCCGGAGAGGACTCAGTCTCCGGCACAGTATCCACTGACAATTTCTGAGATTCACTCATCCTTATGACAAAAGGTGGAACTATAATGCCACCTCAGATCGTTGTGACGAAAATCAATTGAACGCAAAGAGAGGGAAAGAGCTATAAATTCTATCTCTTCAACGGATTAGACATTTGCTCCGGGCGGTCGCCAGTTTTTTTTTTAATCTCCTATCTTATCGGTATCTTATCACTTATCTAATCGGTGCCATGCCGTCAGATCCATCACGGAAAATGGACGGGATGCTTTGGCTGGCTCCGACAATCTTAAGACCAGAATGGCAGGGCAATCGGACAGGGCGCAGGTGGAATCATCTGCTCCTCGACCAGCTACACGGTGTGTATATCCCATAGGATGCTCTTGAGAAAGTTTCAGAGACTGACTGATAGAATTGATCGATCCCGATTAGCCCCCCACGTCCACCTTTCTATCTTCCTCTCAATGCCACTCTCTACCTGTGTTTGATTGTGAATGGCCTTGCTGCGCTGTATTCACCGATTCAAGACTGTGATGAAGTCTTCAACTTTTGGGAGCCTACCCATTATATCTCCCATGGATACGGATTGCAGACATGGGAATATTCGCCGGTGTACTCAATCCGAAGCTGGCTGTACGTGTCTCTCCACGCAGCAATCGGCAAGCTGGGCTCCTTGATCGTTCCCACAAAGGCAGCTGAGTTCTACTTTATTCGCTGTGGTCTCGCTGTCTTCTGTGCTGCTTGCCAGACGCGACTCTACTCCTCGATCTGCCGGACTTTGAATCCTCGTATCGGCCTGTTGTTTATCCTCATCGCCTTGTTCAGTCCTGGCATATTCCATGCGTCAACCGCTTTCCTTCCATCAACATTCACCATGTATACTGGCATGCTTGGATTGAGCGCATTCCTGGACTTGAGAGATAGCCACAAGACTGCGCAGGGAATCATGTGGTTCGGGCTTGGTTCAATCGTTGGATGGCCGTTCGCAGGCGCTCTCATGGTTCCTCTCCTACTTGAGGAGCTGATTCTGAGTGTTATCTCACAAAAGCTGTGGCCATTTGTGGTCTCTGTAGTCGACGGTGGTCTTCGATGTCTCGCGATCTTGGTCAGTCTCGCTCAGGGTCTCCGTATTCATAAATCATGGCTAATTCAGCAACTATCCGCAGGCTCTCGAGGTAGCAGTCGATTACGTCTTCTTCCGAAAAATCGCCCTGGTGCCTTGGAATATCGTCGCATACAACATATTTGGAGGGCAGGGCAGAGGGCCCGAGATTTTTGGTGTTGAACCGTGGACATTCTACATGCGAAATCTTCTACTGAATTTCAATGTGTGGTTCCTTCTCGCCATGTTGTCCGCGCCGCTTGTTCTGCTCCAGGCCGTCCTCCGCCACAAAGACAAATTCTTCCCAACACTCATTCGCTCGATCGCCTTGGTGACCCCGTTCTATATGTGGTTTGCCATATTCACCATTCAACCACACAAGGAGGAACGGTTTATGTATCCGGCATACCCTTTCCTGGCGCTCAATGCTGCCCTTGCCTTTCATTTGGCATTAACCTTGATTGGATCCGGAGACCCACAGGGTGTGATGAGGCGCGTACCGGCCAAGTTGAAGTTGGGCGCCGTGCTTGCTATGATTTTGTTGGCCATTAATGCTGGGATGCTCCGTACTCTTGGAATGGTTACTGCATACAGTGCACCCTTGAACGTTCTTGAGCCCTTGCAGCGATTGGGCACTGCTCGCGAGGGGGCATATGTATGCCTCGGCAAGGAATGGTATCGCTTTCCTTCCTCTTACCTTCTGCCACAAAACATGCGTGCGAAGTTCATTCGAAGCGAGTTTCAGGGCTTGTTGCCTGGTGAATTTCCCGAGGCAACAGATCTTGCTGGTCGTGTCGGGGGGGGGTCACAGATCCCCTCGGGCATGAACGACCTCAATATCGAAGATCCTAGTAAATATGTGAGTCTCTTTCCTCCTGTCTTGCCGCTTTCTTCATACTTATCTGCAATAACAGGTCGACATCTCGCAGTGCTCCTTCCTTGTTGACAGCTCGTTTCCTGGTAGGAAACCCACCGAGTTAGAGCCAGACTACGTCCAGGACAAGGCACACTGGGATGTCTTATCCTGTGAGAAATTCCTGGACGCCTCTCAGACGAGTCTGGTGGGAAGGCTCATTTGGCTTCCAAACCTTCCCATAGTACCAGAAAAAATCCGTCGTCGGTATGGGCAATACTGTCTCTTACAGCGTCGAGGGAGTGAGGAGCGCGTCTAACGTGAATGAAACGTTTCCGATGTTTCAGGTTCTGGAATGGAGTCCATCCCCGTTGTGATTCCCTTGTACATATGTCATCGAATATAGGTTGTGAGTTAAAAGCAACCTCAAAATATGTGTCCAATGTTTGGATTCTTAAGAATCCATGTCTACCATCCAACACCCCGATAGCTGTAGCTTCTATTAGCGAAGTATCCCGTACTCCATACCTACTGTCAATCTCACTTGAGAACCCTGGCGAGGAATTTTCCTGTGTCCCACGTTGCAATCGCCGACTCCTGGCTGTCTTTAGCCTTGACGCGGTGATACGATGTCATGACCAAACGTCCAGACCAAACTGCACTCGCCTTCCACATCGATGCAGAATATCCGATCTTCGCGTGCCAACCCTAAACTCGATTAGGAGAAAAGATCCCTTGAATCTGCCAAGTCCTGCGGTCAACTGCACGATAAGGATCCCCCACACCAGAGATAACAACAATCTATGCCTCCAAACTGGACAAAGTACTTTCTCATCATCCACTCGTCCGTCGAAAGTCCACCTTTTCGGATTCGTAGCCTAGAAAGAGTCCTCTGCCATGTGGTCGTGACCTCTTTTCCGGGCCTCCGTGTGGCATGATTGGTCGATAGCATTCTCCTTGGAGGCTGCCTGAGAATCTTGTCTACTACCGTACTGGGCTTATTTTGGTGATCCTTTACGGGTTTGAACCGGCATATAGAAGGTCATTCATCCTTTATGCTTCATTCCCTTCTTTGCGTGACATTCTTTTGGAACGCTCTCGGCTGAGTCGGTGTTTTATCTTCTGGAGGTCTTACGAAATACATCGTATGTTCTTCGACCGGGTTACGTCCACTGATGCCTTTGACAAATTAAGGACGAAATCAAACTTGGTTCTATTCGTTCTTGGCTTTACTCGGTCCCCAGCGAGCAGAAAAAACCATGACAATCCATTTGCTATTTGAGGAGCTCTCTTTTGCAGGTCTTCCACTGCGAGATCTTGTGAAGTCTTTCATCATGTTTAACCTATGCGCCTGCCTCATAGTCTTTGCATGGCAGAAATGTAAGTCTTTGACCCGGGGTACCCAAAGATCGAGCACTCCAGATCTCGACAAACCATCATCAAGACGAAACGACCGAGACAAACCCGCCAGAGAATGGGGAGGTAAGTGTCTTCCACACGTCTCAGCTCCGTTCGTGCCCTTAACGTTTATGTTGCCCAGTAGTATGGAAACCATCAGCTTTCAAGAGACCTCCAGCAAGCCCATACCCAGGGTGGGACATTCAGTCTTCCAAGCCAATTCCATACAGACCCTTTCGATATGGCCCGTGGGTGTCTCCCATCGAAAAGATCTCAAGTATCTTTATTCGCTGATTTCACATTCTAGCAAACACTTCGTCACGATGGGGCTGCGAAGCATGAAGTGGGATGAATGGATCGGTAAGGAATCCTTCACGGGTATTAAGAACTCGGCTTCACAGAGACCGCCATTGCTGACCTTCAATCCCATCGGCTTCAAAAGAGCTGGATAATCACTATCTCAAGTATCATGCAGATAAGAAGAGACGCATAGAAGAGCGAGGCGAGAAGTGCTTCGGCACTGCACCGGAAGCGATGGACGGGGCAATCGAGCTACTTGAAGAGCTGTGAGACCCTTTTCGCTCTCTACCACATATTTTCTTCTCCTGGCCACTCGCTGATGTTTCTTATCCTACCAGATGTGAATATCTCCCAGAGCGATATCCAACCATGTTCCAAAAGACTACCACAGGCATCACCAATACCCTGACAGGTGAAATCTTTGACATCACCCAACGACCTCTTCCCGAAGACCCAATGGCCATCGCAGCACGCTTGATCCAAGACGACCTCGCCATCATGGCGGAGCGCCCAGACGGCGAATACTACCTCCTGGCAGGTGCAATCCTCCTCTCGGGCTTCTGGCGTCTCAGCGACAAATTCGGCATGCCACTCTCCGAGATTCACACCTCCGGCAATGTCCCGCAATTCCGAGAGAAACTCGAACGCGGCATGATGAACTTCTTCCGTCGGCTCAAGCCTGAAGAGCCGGTGCTGCGAAACAACTATTTCATCCAGGTGGATGATGATCTAGCCTGGTCGCATAGTATCGGGTCCGAGGATTCGGAGGCTGTGTCGTGGAATACAGCGGCGAAAAATAAAGCCATTGAGCATCATTACTTCCGGTCTGAGAGACAGTCGCTGAGACGGTTGCCAAGATCCGGAGTGGTGGTTTTCACTATTCGGACATACTTTGAACCTGTCACGGAGATTGCGAAAGAGCCCTACGTTCCTGGTCGATTGGCCTCTGCTATTCGTAGCTGGGGGGATGATGTCTCGAGGTACAAGGGGAAGGAGAAGTATGCAGATGTCTTGTTAGAATATTTGGATCAGAAGCATGAGGAACAAGTCAAGGCAGGGCTGGATCTGGAGAAAGAGGAAGAACTTCGAAAATATCCCTTTTAACTCGAGTATCACGCAGAAGGGGTCAATGGACTTTTTTTGCTTATTTTTTGTTTATTTTTGGTAATGCTCACGGTTGCGTCCAAATTTTATTCTCTTAATTACCCAGGGCAGTCAATTCCTGCTCCGTAGTGGCTATGAGGCAGTGAAGGCTGGTCAACAACGGGAGCTGCACCGACCATTTCTCAGGTCCATCAGACCTGTCAATGCTGCTTTTTTTCAGCTGCTCATCCCTCCGTCTCTGCCGAGCATTCGCGTAATTCCAGCAGACAAGCTCCTACTAAACATCAATCGATTCCGCTATCATGTTCAGATCAATTTCAGAAGGAAAAGAACTCCAGATGTATTCCCGATGTTTATGTGCACACTTATGCTTCCATGATCATCATGATCAGAAATGTACTCTGAGTTGCTCCGAGCTTATTTTCATCTCACACGTCGGCCAAGGAACTGGTCCTTCGTCTGCGATTCCGATTGGCATAGTCCAGTTCACGTTCCTGCCTCCACGAACACTCATCTCGGAACTCGCAGATTCGGCATTTCCACGCATCTACAATTCCAACGCCCTGTGGGCTGCGCTGGCCGCGCCACCACTCCATCTGGTCGATCAAGTACGATGACATGCTTTGCGGGTCAAAGAGGAAGCACCTGCTTCCTAAGAGGCGTGATTCGAGCCCGGCTGTCGGCACTGACGATAGGAACCGTGCTGTAAGGACGGGGGAAAGGAGAGTCGGATAGTCTTGAAGCAACTCTGGTTGCTCCAAAGATGGTATTGAAGGTGCAACAGGCTCTTCATGCTCGGCAAATGTTGGGATGAAGGTGAATCGCAGTTGTTCTTTCATGTGAGCCCACAAAAGGCTGAGGGTACCATGGTTCAGGAGTATGCTGGTGGAATCCTGGCTGGCATTTGGAGATTTGAGGGAGGGACCAGATGCAGGTGATACTTGCGCCGGGTCCTCGGTGGTGGGAGCATTCTCCGCCTCAAGTTCCTGAGACGAGAGGGTATCGAAAAACTGATCGTTCAGGCCACCGACTTCGGAAATAAATGTATCGGTGAATGGCTTTTCTGGATCGAGATTATACCGCTCAGCGAGTAGTTCCATAGTAACATCATCACTCGTGGTCAGACGGTTGAGCATGTGGTAATAAAGCTGAAGTTGAAGTAAGGTCGGTCGAAAGGACGTGCTTTTCACAGTCGGAATCGACGGATTGGCTTTTGTTTTCACATCTGTCATGTATACCCGCGGCAATGAATAGACGGAGGCGGAGCTGATTTTCGAGGACGGCAATTCCGCTGGCTCATCATTTTGGTGTGCGAGATCAGACATGCGCTTCCCGCCTTGAGATGACGAAAGCAAAAAGTCAGATAGTGACATTTGATATTCAGGCAACGCCGCGCGGGACTTTTCCGTGTCCTCGTAGAAGCCGGCAGCGGTGGCCTCGAGCTCGGAATCGGGGCATTCATAGGACAGCTGGTCAATGACGCCGTTGACTAGCTCGCCATCGACCATACCCCAGACCTCTAGCTCTCGAGTAATGCCATATTCACGCAGCATCCTCAGACCCTGTATCACGTTCCATATCCGTAACCCCCAGGCATCCTCTTTCGTTTTGAGTTCGACAGGCACGGTCGTGTAGATCTCATCTTCAAGAGTCTTGTGTACGACGCTGCCTTTCTTCATAGCCGGTGTCCTCCTCTTCCGCCCGTGCTTGGTCAATGTGTACCAGTACTGCAACTCGCACCAAGCCGGAGAGACAAGATCGGTCACTGAGAATGCCTTGTTGGGTGGTCGTCGAAATCGCTCCACAGGTGTACGCGAATCCGCCGTAGGTGCGACCTGGGAATCTTTGATCCGCTCGAGCTCGCGTGCTACGCTGCGTTCACGTTCGCGTTGCCTCCCTTCAAGTGATCCGGGACTTTCTACTAAACGCTTCGGGTATGCCCCGTGTTAGTCTCCGTTCACCGGTTCCACGCATGTTCTTCAGCGACGGAAAACACAGTCGTGGACTGTTCTGCGTAAGAAGAGAAACGACTTCATACCAGTAGGCGAGGCCCTGTTGATTGATCTCTGGCTTGAGACCTCCACCGTGGGATTTCTTGGACTTGTCGGCCTAGACCAGTACTGCTGGCTAGAGCGCCTCCACGGAGAGCCAGGCTTCTCCCGGCCCAGGACCCTTGGAAGGCGAGCCCCCGGGCTCGTGAGAGCATCTTCAATATCCGCTGCAATTGCCGCTATCGTCGTGGGCTGCAAATTGTCTAGATTTGCGAGCGTGGCATCAATTAGTGTCGCAGATTCCCCGTGCAGGATGCGAGCTGACGAGGGGGTGGAGGCGCGAGGGTCGCGTTGCGTCGCGTGTTCTGCGACCGCTTTCGAGAATAAGTCATCTAACAGCTGCTCTTCATCAGGTGTGAAGTCTGATCCATAGTCACTCGACTCAGTCTCTTCAGGCCGTGGCGATTGTGGTGGGCAGGACATGCCTGCGACTGGACCGCAAGATCATGTTGGTGGCATGCAGGTTTGGAGATCTGAGGATCGCGGGATGCGGACGTCATGGGTGACCCCGTATGCTGGGGATTTCCTGATTCGACGACCGTCTACTTTCCAAACGATGATTTCAAGATCTCGAATTCTGTCATGATTTGTCATGAAATCTGCGCAAGTTGATTTTCTGGTTTTCTCTTTAATTGTCTTTTCTATGGAAAGAAACACAAAGCTTTTTTGAGATGTATATACAAGAAGAACCGCAAAAGGTCTATGTCTATAAAAGTGGTATCTACGTGCATGGAAACTGACAAGCAAAGGCGCAATGCATCCGATGCTTCGCAAGGTGTCCACCAAAGTCGCTAGCGCCGCGTAATGAATAACAATCATGACTTTCTGGGCCGAGCATCCAAGCGTCCTCAAGCTTGCCTTCTCCTATGCAGCAGCTGTGACAGAAGCCTGCTTCTCAGCCACAGTGGGCAAGCTGTGCGTGGGTTTTGTTTCAGCAGCCAATTCCGCCGCAAGAACCTCACGCGCAGCCTTCTGGTTCAGCCAGCTCAAATATGTCTGCCAGCCAACAGCGATGACTCCCGCAAAGACATTGCGGAACTGCGCTGGTACATACATGAAGCTGAATGCGGTAACAGCAGGCCAGAGCTTGACCGAATTGGTCACGCTGACGGGGAGAGCCTTTTTGAGGCGTTCCCAGGTTTCTTCGATACTGGCACCTGCCAGCAGAGAGTGCAGACTGAAGAAGTATGTGTTGAAGACGGGCGTGAAGCAGATTTGCTGCACGACGACTTTGGTCAAAATCGAGAGGAACTTGGAGGGATAGTTGAAGTTGTTGTGAAGGAACATGAACCTATCCAATGAGCACGGATCCGTCAGCTTGACCCAAAGTCGCGCGCAACTGGTTGACTACTTGTATCTCCCGCCGAGACTGTACTCACCAGTTGTATGAGGGGATGCTGGACCCTGCGCCGACCATCAAATGTCGCACAGTCCTCCACGGATCGTATCCACCTGCCTGGCTGACGTGCTCATCATCGCCCCCGCGATCTGTCTTGTCGGTCTGGCCTGCAACTCTGGTGGGTGGAGGTGGATCTGAAGGAAAGAGTAATTGCGCGCTCAAGTCTCCACATAGGTAGACCACGATGGAACTGCACAGTTGTGTCATGTAGGGTCTTCGCTCCTGCACTCGAGAATACCACCGGCCCAAACGTCCCACAGGACCGGCACTGATCATCGCACGCAGTCCTTTCGACCCGGTCACAATATTCGTGGGCCCAGGCGCCGTTGCTGCGCCCGCCGTCATCGGCACGGCCGAGGTCTTGAGCGGCTGCGTTACGGATGAGGATGCGCTCGGTGGTGCGGAGTTTGTCGCAGCGCCTGCATTCTCAGCGGATGCTCCTCCATGAGCATCGCAATTCTGCTCGAAGGGCTTCTCTGGTTTTGTAGATGCTCCGGAGGTCTGATTCCGTCGTGGTTGACGTATCCTTCGTAGCGGCGCTCGAGTGCCAGAGTTGACCATCCGCGGACGGATCATAAAGCCTGATGCTGACATCTGGGCGCCCAGACCCGTGTATGCGAGTCTCATCTCAGACTCTCGTCATGGGTGTGTGTAGAGGATAGGGTAACCTCCAAAGGGTGACTCTTCAAATCACCGGGGAGGAGAGACCGCTAAAGTTGATACAGGGTGACTCAGGTACAAAAGGTTGGGGTCGGACCCGATCCCGGATGTGGCGATAAGGTGGAAATAAGGAAGCAACCCGCAGCAATTGCTGGAGTGGGTTAAGGCAAGCATGCAAATGACTTGCCTGTCATTTCAACACACGGCAGGTAGGTGAGCGTGAACAAAAAAACGAATTTTGAAAAAAAAAAAAAAAAAAAAAAAAAAAAAAAAAGGGAAAGAAAATAGCACTTTTTACTTGTCCCGGCTGATATCGAAAATCTGGGAAACACTTTCCGGGACGCAATGATTGTCTAGGCAAGCGTTGTCGGCCATGCCGGCAATCGGCATGTGGTCACACCGTGAAATCCCGACGAGGTGACTTTCGACTAAACGTGCGTCGAGTTCCCGCAACCTCGGCTTTCATCTCAGAAAACACCTCGACCCATTCCCTCACTATAGGAAATCCGCCCGACAGACGGATGCTTACAATGCTCGTGCTTTGACTACAGAATCTCGGACATGTATGAAAATTGGATGATTGTGAAAGTGTAAAATTTCGGCCGAATCAATTGGCCAACTCCAGATCTATATGCAAATAGTGACAGGACCCGTGAAGCGATGAGTGTACGTCCAAATGCATATGCAGCCGACGCCAAGGTATCAAGAAACACAAGCTAAGAAAAACAAGTGGCATGCGCGCAAATATCCCAACATGACATGGGAAAAAAAAAAGAAAAGCAAACATGGGCAGACTTTTTGGTCATACATAGTCGGGGCGGTGACAAGGAAAGGAGGGGGTAGGATTAGGTTCGGTGACGTGGAAAGTAGGCGAGAGGTAGAATGGCGAGATGGGAAACATTAAGTATGTTGGTATAATGGGCAGAGGACTCATGCCTTGAAGGATTCCCGGGTGTTGACACGGTCAACAACGTAAGGATTGCCTTCGTAGGTAGCCACACGCGCCAATGACCCATTGGTGCGAGTGGAGTAGGTTGAATGGGCTCGTGAACGAGTTCGGTGAGCGGCAATGGGCTCCTCCGCGACGTGGGACGAGACGCTCGACAGAGAGGTCGTATCGGGGGCAGGCGCCTCGGTGCGATCAAACTTGGTCTCGTCATCATCCTCCAGCTCCTCTTCCTCGGAGGGAGAGCTTGCAGCCTGTTGCTGGATCTTGCGCATGAAGGCATCCGATTGCGCGGCGAACTTGCAGCGTGTGCGGATTGAGGCACCATATTTGTAGAACAAGAAGGGGAACGGCACACAGGCAAGCGCAAGGAAGGCCGGAATGCACGAAGCCCAGTGGATACCGAGGTTCTGATACATGTAGGTAGTGAAGAGGGGGAATGCGGCACCGAAGAGGGAACGCATGACGGAGTTGGCAGCCAGGACCGAGGCAGCAAAGATGGTATAGGCGTCGATCAGGTAGTTCATGATTCCCAGGAAAACGAGCACCATACCGAAACCAAAGGGCACTCCGGCGGCAATACTGGCCATGAAGTGGATGTCGGGGTAGTTGGTCCAAGCAAACCAGAACAGGCCGATTGGAATGGCAACGGAAGCAATCATCGTGGGGGGCAGACGAGCCTCTGGCGGCGCGAATCCCTCGTGCTTCTCCTGCACCTTGATAAAGCGCTTGTTGTCCCAGAGAGTGTAGATGACAGCGATCAGCATACCGACCATAATTCCCAAGAAAGCGAGACCTCCAATACCCGGGCTCCAGCCACGGTTAACTTGGTAGACAATAGGGAAGGCGGCGAACAGCATGTACAGGGTACCATAAATGATAGCCATATACAGCGACAGGAGGAAGACAATCGGCTCGCGGAACAGCAAAATCCAAGGACGAGAGAGCGCAATCTTGAACGACTCCTTCAGCGAGACCTTGCCCTGGTCAACCTCGATCTGGCTGCGGTAGATCTTGCCAGTCAGCTTGGAAAGCTTCTCGGCCCGGCGACGCAGAAGGACCGGCGCATATGTCTCGGGGATCAGAACCGATCCAATGATCCAAACAGCACCGGAGAAGAGACCCAAGAATCCCATCACCCACTTCCAGCCTGCGTTTTCACCGAGGAAACCACCGATGATAGGGCCCAGGACGGGGCCCAGGAAAGGCGCAGCAGCGAAAAGACTCATGGCGACACCACGTTGCTTAGCCGAGAACATATCGGCAATCACACCACCCGCGTTGGTGAGGGGAGAAGATCCAAAGGCACCGGCGAAGAATCGGAGGATGATCAACGTCCAAGCATTCTTGGAGCCAGCGCATCCAGCGTTGAAAGCAGTCAGGGCGGCATAAGTGGTGGCAAAGAGAATCTGACGTCCAAACAGCTCACTGAGGGGAGCCCAAAGAAGGGGACCAACCTAACACATTTCCATGGGCATGAATATCAACAGCGACGAGGAGAAGAGAACCTAGTGGGGCGTACTTACAGCAAATCCGACAACGAACAATGACACACCGAGAATGGCAACTTCGCTTCCGATACCAAACTCCTTTTCAATCTGTTGGATACCTCCAGAGTATGCCGAGGAAACCAATGCGACAGCCAGCGTCGCAATAGCCACCAGACCAGTGAACAACCACTTCTTCCCTTGGCTGAACAACATGGGATTGCGGGGATCATCGGGGATCCAAGTCACCACATACGGATCATCGTCGGTTCCTGAGCCTGGGTAAGGATGACTGGCGATTTGTTGTGTGACAACACCCTGATCGAATACCATGCGGAAATAAGGAATCGATGTTGGCAGTGTGGACTCGATCTTTTCAGATCCATTCTTCTCGTCGTGGCCCGCCATGGTGGGCACTGAGCAGACGCGGAACACTCTAAAAAGCCGTCGAAGAGGTCGTCTGAATGGGCGCTCGTATCGGGCGAGAGTCGATATAGGAGGTATGCGTTAAGGTCGGGATAGCGGGAAAATACAATATCGAGCCGACAGCAATGAAAAGAGGATCGAGCTTTCTTTTTAACAATAACCGGATAATCCGACTTATGCAACCGTTTGCGGGGAGGGGGCGAGGTCCGGGAGATTGTAAGTGTCGACTGAGGCGGTAGATCAAGCCGGATTCGGAAATATGTCGTGTCGTGACGGTCACCCAGGGTGCGATTAATTAGATGAGGACCGATAGTACTGGTGTAGAAGATTGAGAATCATGGTTTATTATAAAGAAATCGGTGGGGGAAGCACCCCTTTTTGAAGTGGATGAAATCATGGACTAGAAGATCGAATCGGTCTAATGCGATGGGTGATGGGGCCTAGGTTCGTGGCGTTTTCTTGAATTTTCAGAAACCCGCACCCATGGAGAATAAAACATGGAATCGACTGCTAATGCAAAAGGCCGGATATGCACCGGTGTTAGGTATAAGGGACATAAAATGGGGTTGTTGTGTCTCAGTCTGTGCATATCTGGTCCCAGAATCGGATTATTATTATGTTCGGGACCCCCGTGTCTCCGTGGTGGGACTGGTCGAGGACAGTTCGATGTACCGACTCAGCACCCTTGGTCTTCACTTCTGCTAAGAAATGCACGAGGTTTGACGCAAAGGTCCAATCAAAGGTGGGAAAATTTATGAAAACCAACGGGGACGAAGAGATCCGACCGGCGAAGAACGCATCATCACGCCATGCTCCAAGCTGATGTAAACGGAGTCCATGCCATGAGAACAGGGTCATTTTTCAGGCAGTGCATCTCTACACCTCCCACACCCCATGAGTCCACACAGAGTATAGTACATATTGACACGCAGTTCAGGATCATTCATGGTATAGATAACCCGACACTTTTTAGTACGCTGTGCGCCTGATCCCACGGACCCGTCATGCGGGCTGAATGCCATCGGTCATTTTCCCCTATTCAGAGCTACCGATCGTGGGCAAGTCTTGCTCAACAACTGGCTCTCCCATGCACAGCGGCGCAGAAAGGAAAATTCTAGCACCGGGTTCCATGGATAGAGACCCTAGATCCTGCCCTGCAATGGTGCCTGGTACTGGTCATATTTGACCAGGTCTGATTTCACCCTTATGACGCAAGCAACTGGTCGACACGTGACCTGTTGTGCATTCTCAGGCGCCACGTTTCTTTGGTGGCCCGGAAAATCGGCACAGGGCTTGGCAAAACTGACAAACCAGAGAAAAGTCAGTGTGCCACAAGGCTTTCGTAACTTACTACATGCAGTAGGGTCGCGCGAAGCCTCGGTTGTATCCGCCAATGTGCATCTGGGCGCTCAGATCTGACTCGGTGGAATCGATGGTCCTGGCTCACACATGAGTAGTAGCTGACTTCTAATGTACATGAATGTATGGAGCCGGGTAGATTATCTAACTGCCTCCGACCGTACCAAAGTCCTGATTAATAATCATCCTTCCGATCGAAAACACATGGTTATCAGTCCCACTGTTCCACTTGGACTGGATGATTGAAGCCTTCGGCAAACCATGCTTGCACTCAAACCACTCGTGTGGGTATCAATCAGAAAAAACTATGCATCCGATCGCCAATATTCACAATGAGATGTGTTCACTTTATGGTACATTACGCGTCAAGGAGAGTAAATGCGCACCTGGAATGTGTTCTTTCTGGTGCTGGATCAAGTCAAAAACATCAACGAGCGGAGAGGAGACCAGTCCAAACAGAGCAACAGACCACTATCGATAAGACTGTATAACCTGTCAACTCTTTTCTATACCCAGGGATTAGCTTTGTGCGACTTCTGCTCTTGAAGGTAATCTAACATCACTCAGGCTTACACGCCTTATGTAGATATCGGGTTCTCGCCGGTTCCGATGAGCTCGACACGAGCGCTTGCCATACCTTGCTTACCGATCACTGTACATCTCTCTTTGTGATATCGTTATCTCTATGGGGCGTAGCTCCTTAAAAGTCATTGATAGGCAGGGACAGCAGATTAGATTCAGAATTAGATATCGGAGTTACTGGAAGTATCGAGTGGACACGGGCGGGTCGGAATCATAAACACTGCATCCGAGGCCCACGTTATGATCGAGGACCATCCGTGCATAATTCTGAGCCCCGTTCCTCCATGTGCGAGTACCACAGTCAAATGTGCATCCATGACTAAGTTATTAGGGGTAACTACCTAGGCACCACGCACTCGCTTTGGTAATACAATCTATTTCGGGCAATTTCTGTCATCCGAAAAAATAGTCAGACCTGAGCCCTGCTGGTGCCGAATCAGATAAGATCAATATCGTTCTAGGGGGCTCTCGTGTGTCTCTGCTGGATCCAGTGTCCGGCTTGAATCATTCCATGCCTGAATTCGCAGGTGGCCACTACACACGCCGTGCGACAGTGCAGGATCCTGGTGGCTTCCGACTTGTCGATAAACGGGCACCCCGCTCATATTTTCGAGATTAAAAGTCGCTCCTGTCAATCATATCCTCGATCATAGTTTCTCTTCCAGTGTATGGACCAGGACCCTCGTGTATAATATGATTTTCAGAATCAGCCATGCGAAGGACCGCGGAATATTATCATTTGACATTGCAAGGTGCCACCCATTAGCTGGTGTGATGGAAGCATATTATTCAATGAGATTTTATTCACAAGTGTTCTTGCCAATTGTTTATGATATTGACTTGTGGATCTTCCATCACTTGCGTATGGGATTTTAATCGGAGAGTTCTTCATCGAGTTGTGGGCTCCCGCCTCCATCCGCCGTGTATTAGGTTGTATATCAGGCCGGCCTCCATGGGCGCCCGTCATACATACAAAAATGGACACATAGGAACGTATCTAAGCAAGCTATTATGCACCCTCGAGAGATGTGTACGTACAGAATTCTCAAGGTAAAACAAATTTGGGTTTTTTTTAAGACTACGTAGTCATCGTCATCTAAGCCCGGTAATATTGATGGGCATAGCCAGTTTGAAAGCCGGGCAAGTCCGGCACTTGGTCAAAGCTATTGATAGGTGGAGGCAGCTAAGGTAGCAAGTTGCAATTTCAGTCCAAATTTGTAAGAAGATACACGACGTCATCGAGCTACAGTCGAGTCCAGACTAGCCTGCCGAGCACCATAGTAGACACGTCTTTGAGGTAGAACGATGCTGATCAAATCCAAGGCAGGCTTGAGTAGAGTGGGAATACACATCGAGTGAACATCTACCCATTCCAGTAGAATTGTATAAAAAGGTCATTGTACCTCTTCAACTAATTGCTTACGACCTTAACAGGGCGATTTCCATAAAGGAAACCATTGCTTCCTTCACCTCAAAGCAATCGAACACCACCTATCCTTCCTCCAGTAGCCAAATCTCTACCTCACCATCAAGCATCCAGACCCTCCACGAGGGGACTGTGGAACCCGTCTCTTACCTATTTTTGGGCCGCACCTATGTAACCTCTTTGCTCAAGATCTACCGGAAACACCGGGAACGCATCATCGGGAACAGGGCACTAGTGACTTGGCGGTCATAGCGAGACATCGCCGACCACAGCTTCTTTCAACGCAGAATTGATGTTATTGTTCAGCACCCAGAAATCAAATCCCCCACCAGCCGAAGCGCAGCTTCACCCAAGGAGATTATTCGGGTGGCGATCATAATCCGTGAGACTTCCGAGACTGAAGCCCCTTTTGCACCGACATTTAGATGGCCCTTGAGAACAGAGTTTCGGACCCCGTGGACACCAAATCCAGCCAGGGATCAGCTCACAAGCTGGGCACACACTCAAGCACGACCGAGATTTGATTCATCAACACTTGCTGCCTGAGGCTGAAAGATATGGATCTGTAAAGGCAAGCAACACTGCGGCTTCGCGCTCCGTTGCCCCACCCTGCACAGATGTCACGCATGAGCGATCATGTTGACAAGATCTCGTTGATCTCGCTCTTCAAGCATATTGATGATTCGAGACTTATACCACGTAAAAGCCTTGAGTCCCTTGAATGTCAAACTCTAGTTTTTACTCGACCTCGGCCCCTGGTACATAAAGGATCAGAAAATTAAACTACCCGAGCGTCAGAACAGGAGTGCTTCATCGTGATGTAGGCCTAAGGCAGAAAGGTTAACCCCACTGCTCTAGCAAGCCTTCTGATGGCCCGAGCGACTAGAGGCAAGTGCATGGCACATGTTCATACTGTCGCGCATCAGTAGCTTCAGTTTCCCGGCTGTTTGCTATTGGAAACAGCCTTTGATGCCCAAAATTTGGAGTGTAATCTCATGCCATAGCATCGTCACCTTGAAGAGCGTCAATTGCAGCATAACATGATAGATTTGACTGCTCGTGAGATCTTCAACACTGTGAATCCAAGTGAGACTGAGTATGGATTCAGACGACTCGGCCCTTATTATTAGTCTGGCAGTGGACATGAGAAAAGGTGGGTACAACATGTACAGCCAGTATGCGCGACTCGAACACCGCACAGCGTATCCAGACGGACCCAGTATGGGATCAACACCAAGGTCTCAGACGCAAGACGCGAGCGTCACGGACCCACTTTGTCGGTGCCCCAAGACGGCGCGAGCACGGTGCAGACTGAGGATCTTATAAGAGGGAGAGATCATGGGAAGTTGGCTTGAATCATAGAAGATCGCATTTCAGCGTCTGTCATGAGATGGTGTGCGCTAAGACACCAGAATAAGAGGGTAATCCTTTAATGTACATGCCCATGACTGAACCATCCCAAATCCCTGAACCGAGATGGGGAGGGGAGGGTGGCAGTAACATTGATTCACGCAAGAGAGTAAGAAAAGCAAAATTCAGAAACAACCCTTTGTTCCGAAACCCATTTGATATTCGAAGAAGCAAAAACCCGTCATGTTGATCGCCAATAGTCGTGATAAAAAGAAAAAAACAGAACCCCGATCGCCTTCCCAGAAGTTTGTCAACAAGAAACACAGCCCATTAGAGGATTAAAATGTTTTCCATCTAAGAGCGCTCGCCACGGAGGCGGCGGGCCAGCTGGATGTCCTTGGACTGGATGGTGACACGCTTGGCGTGGATGGCGCACAGGTTGGTGTCCTCGAACAGGGAGACGAGGTAGGCCTCGACGGACTCCTGGAGGGCACCGATGGCGGAAGACTGGAAGCGGAGGTCGGACTTGAAGTCCTGGGCAATCTCACGGACCAGACGCTGGAAGGGGAGCTTGCGGATGAGCAGCTCGGTGGACTTCTGGTAGCGACGGATCTCACGGAGAGCGACGGTACCTATTGATTGTTAGGCTCAATGCCATGAGTGAAGAGAGTTGAACGTTATGGAAACATACCGGGCTTGTAACGGTGGGGCTTCTTGACACCTCCGGTGGAGGGGGCGGCCTTACGAGCAGCCTTGGAAGCGAGCTGCTTACGGGGAGCCTTGCCACCAGTGGACTTACCTATTGATGGGAATGAAGGTTAGTGATGAGTTGCTTTGACAGAGACGCGACGCGACGGAGCCTCTCCACTTGTCCCAAAGAGGAAGTGCCACGAGGGGCGGCACGACCAAGATGTGATTATCATGTGGAGATAGAAACGCCAGATGATGATAGAAATCTGTGACGGTAGTGATGAACTTACGGGCAGTCTGCTTAGTGCGAGCCATGTTTGATGATGAAAGATTAACTTGGTTGATGAAAAAGAGGGTTGTTGATGGGTGTCGTTGAGTGGATGGATGAAGGAGGGAAGAAGCGGTGGGTGGGGGGAAGGTATTTGTAGCAGTGGCACTCAGGGTGGTGATCTGGTGGTATGTGGGCGGGCCAATCATAAAACGCGCCTTCGGATCACTCGTTGAAGTGATTAAGCAGCGCTCAAAATCACGGGACCTGATTGGCCTTATCAGTGTCTAAGCGAGCAAGGCTCGTGATGTAGCCAATCAGGGCCCAGGATCATTGATCTAGAATGCCATGCTTGCCAGATGACTGATCTCCACGCCAGAACGGATGACTGGCTTAATTGGAATAATGGCGATTATTCTCTATATCGTATTCTAAGTCTGGTGTTACTCTCTCGTCTCTAGGGGATCATGGGCACATAATTGGACCGTGGTGGGCAAGATCAATCCAGATCAACCGTCGTTGGAATCACTGGATCACTGGATCACCAGAATCACGGGAGGAGTGACTCAGCAGCGCGAGAGAGCCGCCCGCTCGGGGCAGATCAGTGGCCCTGGCGGATCCGTGCTTCTGATTGGCGGATCCTGCGACTAGCGTGTGATCCGACGTGATTTGGGACTGAGTACCCCAGCAGTGGCTTCTGCTACAAATATCCTTTTGCCCCTCCGCCTTCTATCTCCCTTCTCCCCATTCATCTCCCAACGACCTTCAAGTCTCCCCACCTTCAAGACCTTTCTCCCTTTTCTAAACTTCAACCTTTTTTAACTTCATATCATCATGTCTGGTCGTAAGTCTTTCTGAATCCACAATGGCATCTTTGGTCATTGTATCTCGCGTCTTCCCCACTTGGAGACGCGTCTCCAAAAAACCATTCAACTCACGCGTTCTTCTCGTTTTAGGTGGTAAGGGTGGTAAGGGTCTCGGCAAGGGTGGCGCCAAGCGTCACCGCAAGATTTTGCGTGACAACATCCAGGGTATCACCAAGCCCGCTATCCGCCGTCTCGCTCGCCGTGGTGGTGTTAAGCGTATCTCCGCCATGATCTACGAGGAGACCCGTGGTGTTCTCAAGACCTTCCTTGAGGGTGTTATCCGTGATGCTGTCACCTACACTGAGCACGCCAAGCGCAAGACTGTCACTTCTCTTGACGTTGTCTACGCTCTCAAGCGCCAGGGCCGTAAGTTACTCTCGATCTCCGTGTCGTTTGGGATAAACACGTCTCTAACGCGTCATCTTTCCAGGTACCCTCTACGGTTTCGGTGGTTAAGCTTGTCATGTCTTCTCTCTCTTTTCCGGGCTGTTTCATGGTATGACGGGACGTTGGGGTGTTCACTGCTTTTCTTTCACAACTGTCATGGGTCTCTGGGTTTTGATTTTGTTTCTCTCTTACTACGACTACCAATTTTCGCGTCCCCTGTGGGTCTACAAGTGTTCGACTTTTGGGCTTTTTCCTGTATCATAGCGGCCTTCCAACAATTATGGCTGGCACCACTCTCTGAAGTGGGGAGGATCGATGATCCGATACGAATACAATCAACTGGAATCTACCATAATGATCTCATCCTTAATCTCTGTATTCGCTTGTTCTGTATCAACTTCCTAGCTTGTGTGCGTTCTCCGCACGGGTCTGTTTGACGCGTTCGGTCGCGTCGACGGCCATGTCGGTCTCGCGGTGTCGCGTCTGCGATCGTTCTGTCACAACTTCTTCGTGTACTCTTCAATTATCTTGACCTGGTCCCAGGGACCGCCTATCGTCCGATATTCGTCTGACTACCAACGTAACGCTTAATTCGATTCTACGCGGCCTTAGGCTATCACTTCATCGATTTCTCAATGGTAATTTCATATGTATTGCGGTCGTTTAAATGCTGCTCGTAGCCTTGATGGCACCGTGGCCCCGTCTTATGCACCTCCGGCCGGGGGCATAAGTAATGGCCGAGCATGTCGTAGATGGAGCGTCCGGGTACCTTCCCCGCTAGGCGTAAGGTTGTATGAAAGTTTCTATTGTATCTGATATTCAGTTGTGCTGGCTTGGTGTATGGATTTGGTCGAAGTATGGATGTCTTGTCCTGTATTTGGGTAGGTAGTTGGTGGAGGTGTGTTCCATTCGCAAGGGAAGTTGTTCCAGCACGGGGGTGGATATATATCCAACACTCGGGTAGGCTCATGGACCACAGTCTATACTTATGGAGAAGCACTTGCCGAACCATCTGCCCTGCCCTTCTCCAATTACCCACCATGATGACGAGAGTACACAAACATGCCAAAATCTAAGCTATCAAACTCGGGATAAAGATACAAACCACACACAGAGAGCCATCGACATCAGGAATATCGGTCGAAAAGCATCAGTTACCGATGGGAGGGCCAATTGGTTGACCCAGTGTTCCGCCCAAGGGGTTCAACCCTGAGTTTGAGGGGTTCAACCCGGCTTGGCGCTGGACACTGGCAGATGGAGCGAATACTCCCGCTCTGCAACTAGACATACCCCTACTACAATCAGCATGAATGTGGGAGCACACTCCAAAGACTGAGGGCAGTGTACCGCAGACTGCGTCACAAAGAGAATGCAAGAGTTACTTGAAGCTCGAGTGACATCAAAGATGCCCAAGCGTATTGCCAGCCGCCGACGTGAGTTCAGCCTCACGCGTGGACACCGTTCACGCACGCCAGCGCGCGCAGATACGCAACGCCGGGGCCATGCTTGATAACCCCAAAGCACCCAGCCCCCTGGACGATAGCATCTCTTCGGATGGACCAAAGGAACTGACCCATGAAAGTCCCAGTGGGCGATCGTCACCACCACCCGCAATGGAATGGCGCACATGGTCCTCCAGGTACCTTGTGGCCGAGCAGTATAAGGGGACCTCTTGGACCATGCTGATCAGGGTTCCGCAAACACGCCTGAATTAATCAGTGACCCAAGACTGAATTGATTGAAATGACTGCATTCACCTCAACTCGTTGCCCGTCTTCGCCGATATCGATCAAAATGACCACAGATACCAGTTGAGTGCCCGACCACGATCCAAAGCCATCACGCCCAATCAAAAGCTGACACCAAGAAAAGACATGGAAGGGCGCCCATCATGCATCGGGGGCACAATCTTCAAATCATCGGGCAAAGAACAATCAACGACACCCTGGGCCAAGCCGGAGCCAGAAGCAACCTCGACATGCCAGTCGTGCCCGGACAAAGTCCAATATGAGGCGCATCTGGCACCACTGGCCCGCGACACAACGGTGGGAACGACGGAGCTCCTGGAACTGATTTTGCTTCAGCTCGACACTAGGTCGATACTCAAGGCGCAGCAGGTCTGTCAAAGATGGCGCCAGACGATACTCCACTCAGTTCAACTTCAACAGGCCCTGTACACTAAACCGGCAAAGGGCAGCCCAACGAAGCGCACCATCAACCACCTCATGGAAGAAACCGTGCTCCCTCAACTACTGCTACGGTCAAGGAACTATGTGATACCTGGGAGATGGCCCAACTTTGAGCCATGCTTCCGCCCAGAGGCAGGGTGGAGGAAAATGCTTCCCCAACAGCCCCCCGCATCCTCAATCGGGGTGATTGAAATCGAACAGCATGAGAAGTACCGCTTCTCCAAACTTGCCGTCAAGCCTGGATCACTCAGGATGGAGCATATCCTCGAAGCAGTGGAGAACGGAGTGTTGATGCCTACCCCGAATCACAGGGTATTCTGGACGACCGTTGCCCGATCTTTGAATTTTGAGATCTGGGGTCAGAATTGGGTCCCAACCGATGAATCGTCCGAAGAAGATACTTCGATCATACCTATCAACTTTGGCGTCGACTGGGACACGCTACGACTGGATATCGCTTCTACGTGTCTAGCGCAGGCTGACTGTGACATCGTCGTTGTTTCCGAGTGGTCACATCATCTATTTCAAAAGAAAAACTGCGGCTGTCAGAAAACGTCGCTGGATCATTGGCTTGAAAATAGCTTTGGCCAGTGTGATGTGCTCACCGCACGTGAGTCACGGAGTCATGTTTTCAAGGCAGGCACCGTCCCCGTGCTCAGGCGATTGTGTGAAAGGTGCTGCTGTCGTGCAGGATTTCCACGGCGGTTGAATGTCTCTTGACTGTCTCGATAGCGATAACTGTACCCCATTAATGCCCGCCATGTCACATCCAAATTTCAATTTCCAATGAAGTGTCCCAATTCAAGACAGAGCAGATTCCGTGGCCCGTTGAGAGGCACTGCGTCCACTCTTTGTATTGATGGGGATGCCTCGATGGTGCTTCCAAGATAAGAATGTGATCCGTACACCCATGTTCCGTGCTCAAATCGACTGCGAAGCTGATGTCAAATGATTCACACGACCCCGAAAACAAATATACCGGACTCGGGCAAATGACAGCCACAAGTAGTATGGGCTGCAAAAACACACGTCGCGAAGAGCTAACAGAAAGGGAATCTTTCCTGGGCTCTTCACTTGACAAATATCGTCGCCAAATGACGGTCAAGGTTCTAGTGTCTCTGTAAGCACCATGGGATCTACAACATTCGTCTCCAAAAGAGAGCCAGCCCGCAGCATCGTCTAGCACAACCACTTTGCTAGTCTCAGCTTCTACCCTACTAGATTGAGCAACACATATAAAATCACCTAGGCAGTCCAGATCGCAGACGTCCCGTGGGTAATTGTATTCCACCACCAGCACGCGTGGGCAAGATTGACACTAACGCTGCCATCAGATTGCTTTGAAGCTACCATGTGCAGCGGCACCGCAGACAAGACACTGACCATGCGTCTCTTGTCCACTCCTGACCACGTGGGCTCCATCTTCGATGCCTGCGATCTCAACATTTTAAGTTTTCTATGCGGCCCCAGCCCGTTATTGATACAAAGTCGAAATCGTTTCGCCCGCGATTGACGATTCGGGACAAGAGCCCAATGTATTACCCTGGACTCTGGAGACTCGTGAATATGTGTCCAGGTGAGCAGTCTGTGCGAACAACAAGACGCATGACTGGAGAAGATCTTCTCACACCATACCACAATAGCACACAAGAGATGCGAGATCACCATCCTCGATACTGTATCATTCAGGCGCCAAGGTCCTCTTTGTTTTGCACAGACAACCATACAGTACATACGTGCGGTACACATTTACAGTAGTTTCTGCTGTAGCTAGCGCAGCCACATTATTGCAATCACGATATCTGCAAATTCCGAGCCCCATCCCCTCAAGCCAAATACCAGCCACGTATACTATCTAACCCCTTCGAGCGATGATATACCGAACCATCCCTGGTCACACTGCCTCAAGCCCGTTGAAGGATTTCGAAATCTCGATGATCTACAGGACACTGTGGAGTACGGTAGATTTCGCATGTGCAATGAGGAGGTCTACCGCATGGCCCACTGTACCATGTGACCCATACTCCACGGACTGTACGCACCTACCAGATAAGCCATCTGGTCTAGTTCCGGAGTGCGACAAAGGCACATCATCTCTCGTACCTTTGATAGGCTTGTGAAACCTGGAGCCGAGTCCTGGACCGTTCACCACGGAGAAGATGTGAGTCATCGCGGTTAACTTCGGAAACGGCGCATAGCCATATTCAGGTCCTTTTCAAGGTGCTCGAATATTCGACCACGCGGTTGACAAATTCTTTGGAGCTTCAATGTCCACCTGTGATGCTGTGTCGGGAGTGCAGGATGGACCAATTAGCACCGAGACGGCCAACAAGGTTAAGCATTTCCGGGTAGACAGATAATCTCGTGACCCGGAACCCCTTCATGCCCGAGCGGTTTCCGAACGGCTTAGTAAATGCTTTGCAAGACAGTCTGAGGAGCCAAGCTGATTGGTCGATGAAATGTGGCTTGCTTGCGCGCGATTCAACACCCTTCCGAGACACCGAGACAGGTTGATGATTAATGACAAAAAATGCCCACGGACGGGGCTCACATTTGAGTCATACGAGAAATTACATAGCCTCAAACTGTCTCGTTCTCGTATACAGTAATCATCGATACCATTATGTTTGAGATGTATACCGTATTTCTCTCCAAGTGCAAGTGAGTAAAGTACCAATCAGAAAGCAAGAGCTTAATAGATCGACATTCCCCCAGGATTGACACTGTTCAGAATCTACAGTCCACATTGGCTCATGCACGTAGAATGTCCTGCACGGTACTTTTGCAGCAACTCCACATGCATTACACTTCATGACATTGTCCACATCCAGTAAAGGACTGCCGATGTTTCACCAGAATTAGGCATCTCCTTCACCCGCGCCAAGACCAGCCACGACAAGCCCCTTCAAGCCACCTCAAGCCACAAACCCGCAAGTTCTCCTCCACCGCCCTCACTCCCAATCAATCTGCTCTACTCATCCACCCCCTTGTTTACGATTCATTCCCTCTGGGACCAGCAAAGCATTGTGATTGCACACACACACACACACACACACACACAGCGATCGGCTTTCCCTCCTCCGGCAGCTACAGTACTCGGTGGGACACTCTGATTGTTTCAACGGGCCCCTTCCCACCTACCTCCCCCCCCACAGACACGCAAGCCTGCCCAACCACTGGTGGTCGGTTGAGATAAGCCACGCTGCGGATGAGGTTCTGAGAACGCGTGTGTAGAAGTCGAGTGTGCATCGGTATGACTTTGAGAACTACCGAGGACCGCTAGGCTTTGAAACCTCTTTCACCCTTCATCTGGATGCCCAATGTCTTCCTTTATGGAGTCGGGCACGATTGATACCAAAATGGATCTGATTCGAGGAACCAGAGAGGAAACTAGAACCAAATCTTCTCTCTCTCTCTCTCTCTCTCTCATGGGCACCTAGATTCATGCTTGAGCTCCGTTGCACTGTCGATGGTTAGATGCCATGAGGGTGTGATCCCTTACACAGAAGGTGCAGTACATACCGACACAAGTACTATATATGTGTAGTTGTGTATCACCCTCCATCAAGTCCATGCGTCCATGCTGTACGCTCTATTAGACCCAGGACCGGGACTCGATCCACTAACGAGCACGGAAAGTGAAGTACTCAATTATCCTGTAATGCTTAAGGCATAACCACAGCAGCAAGAGTACCTTTTCCACCCCTGCTCCACCCCTAATATCCGATTCAACAACCAGTCTCCAACACTCATGTGGAACAAGTGACAGATTCAGCTGCAACGAGAATCCCTCCCCACTCTGCTTGACCCGCAGAAGCAATCGATCGAGGGAACCGAATCAGCATGCATGCTTTGGGCTCAGGTAGCTACCCTGTCGATCATTTCATCTCGATATGTTCGGCCCGCAAGCAGATACGAGCGCATATGGGCATGGCTGCATGAGCTTTCCCCCCCTCCCTCCTCTCTCTCTACCCCAAAGAAAGAGAGCACCACAGGAATAGTACAAATGTACATGCCCCCTTGGTTTTCTGGTCTGCGGACGAAGAAGGAATTTGGAGAATGTTCTTTTCAGTAATAATCAGCAAACTCCTATACCGTACTAGTGACGAGTCATGTGTGTAGATACGTGCCCGACCACCTTCCTGATGGAATCGTGAATTCTCCTCATCTATGCGTAGATTTGAGTCTGTTTTCCTGGGGGACTTAAGCTTTGATCTGGGGTTGATGATCATCGGAAACTCATCATCTTCGGCCTTCCTACTGTAGCGTGTACGTATACATTTCAACTGTTGTACTCTAGCATAAGAATTTCCCGATGTATATTGTTGATTGTACTGCACTGCCGTGTAGTATTTTATTCTGTAAATCCGGAATCTATGTACTAGTCGTCTCTGTGAGCAGAGACAAAACTAAAGAAAAAATTTCAAAAGATTCCAAGATAGAATTTATTCAATCCTGTGGTATGGTGTATTTTGCACTTGTACTCTGTGTGTACAAGAGAATGTGTACAATACACACAAACATGATTGGTGTTGAGAGAATCAATGGTTTGATGTACACCATAGTGAGGGGGGGCCCGTGTAAGCCACGTCCAATATCCACCAGCGAATGAGTATTTGATAATGACAGCCCTCTTGAATGATTGCTTTGAAAAAGGCAACTACACATAATAGATTACTGCATACAAGCACTACGTGTAGTACGTTAGGTAGTCCTGCGCAATATTACGAGTTCTAACGAATTTCATTATTTTCCTATTTTCACTCATTCTTCCAGTTGACACCAGGGCATACGTATGTATAGGAGAACATGACGATGAATTAGCAAAATTACACAGTAAATCGTATTACTTATATCCTAGGCCATAAAAAGCCATGACCTGTCGGTGGGGAATACTCTCTAGCTCAAAAGCTGCGTTTGTGTAAAGTACGCGAGCGCAAGTGCCTAACAGGAGGACTACTTATAGGAGCAAGTGTGGAGTCTGTGGATTCTTGTGGAGGTAAGGTATGGATCGAAAAAGACGGGGTGGGCTGTTCCGTTGTCGTCTCACGCGTGAGAAAGGTGTGGGGCGAGGGTCTGAAAATGAAAACGGGAATGGAAAGGTGTGGAGCTCGAGTTCCATGGCCGTTTGGTTTTGGTTTTGGGGGGGGGGGGTTGCTTGGGGTGCTAATTGAATTATTGCGTGGAGTACACCACATGTTGTCTATTGTTTTATATGATGGTCAGAATGGGGTTGCCTTTTTGAGGAGTCGAAGGGGATGGGGGCGGAGGCGGCGTGGTCAAGAGACGGTGAGTTTTTTTTTTTCCAAGGACAATTCAAAATATTCAATGCTGGAGAAAGATAAAAAGGTAGTACCTACGAGGTACCATTTGAATATTTGCAAGGTGATTATTATTGGAAAAAAAGAATAAAAGGATTCACCTCCTCGAGCACCTAAGTGACCATATAGAGTGTGTCGAATACACGCCGTTGGACTTGACAAGAGACGCACAGACACGCATCAACGGTGCTAAGAGCTCGTGTCGGGCTTTGCTTATTACGGACTCGTGGATATGTGGATGCCGGATCACCTCCACAATTTCGGTGAGTATGTCTGTACATCTGTATCCAGACTATCAGACTGTCAGATGGTACTCCTAAGATTCCGGATATCCGAGTCGCATCGCAATTTTGGCCCCCCCTGAACTTTGCGGCAGTACTCCGACACCTACGCAGGGGACCCAATTGTCGCCTTATCTCCCATGTATTTATCGATGTACCTTTTTGGCCCTTCGATCCGTCATCATCTGAGACACCATCATTGAGAAAAAGTAAAAAATAGAAAGGAAAATGGAAAAGAACCACATCTGCCTACGACAGCCCATCCTCGTCAATGAGCGCTATGGACTGTCTTTCGCACCAATCCAATGAGGTGCAGGTCAATTCGACAAATTCGACGATCGAACACTCCACAGTGCTGGAACGTGGGCTTGCAGCGCGGCTTGCACAGGGAGGATGGGATTGGTGAAGCGTTCGACTTGTCTGTCAGGTGGAGGTACATGCCCGATGCTCCGAGGGGGTGTAGGTCCTTAAACACGATATACAGGGAGAGAGGTACAGTACGAGACTACTAGGAGCAGGGAGGGTATGTCCGCTTGCACCAGGACGATGAAATCCTCTTTTTTTTCGTTTCTGTTCTGTTCTTTTTCTTTTCCCCTTTCCCTTCTTTTTTCTTTTTTTCAAAAAAAAAAGAGCAAATCGAGATCTGCAACACCTATAGGATGACCCCTACTCGCGAAAAATGTGTGCTGCATATGAGCAGTCTTGGTAGCTGATATGGGCACGACATCGTCTTCCTGAGGTCAGAACAAGGCATCCACGTCAGGCCTGACCTGGACCAGACCCAATCCTGTTCCCCCTCCAAGGAATCTCTGCGTAGTCTCGACTCAGAGTGTGTGGACTGACAAGTATGAAGATATCATCATAACTACAAGCCCGAGAATGACTGGTGCTGAAAGTCGTTTGTGTAGTGGTAGCAGTATAATGCACAAGTCTATCAATAGATACATCATAATCGTCGTCGTGCTCATATTGTACATTTTTTGTTGAATCGCAATGGAGAAGCCAGTGTATACAGGCGAATGAAAAAAAAGACAACTTCGAGCCAGCCGAGCGCGTCAAACATCTTCCACATAAAACGTTCAGATACAACAACCATGATCATGTTCATTTCATCCAATCCAAAAAAAGAGAAAAACGGAAAACCCCACCGCGAAGCCCCAGAAGCACCAAATAATGCAGGAATGATCATCAAAAGCATGTAGCAGTCCAGGGTTAGGGGTAATGACAAGTCTCGCGAAAGGAAGCAATCCCGAAAAAGGAAAAAAAAGAAAGGGTCACGCAAAAAAAAATAATCAAAATCATCAAGGTGTAGCAGTAGTGGTACAGAAGGGTCGTAACTGACGTGAAAGGCCGAAAACGATTGAAACATGCAAAACAGCCCCCATACAGGACATTGATACAAGAGTGCTGATGGTCAATATATTCGTCTAGCCAAATGCAAAGACAGGCCCAGACATGCGAGGATGGGTCATTGATCTCATAGGGACCAAGCCACGCCAAACACACATCAGCACACGTCAGGAAGCATTTGGGCGAGGGGAACCGAGGAGCCCAGAAGGGGCTGACGGGCATGAACAGAGAGGGAGACATGACAGGTAGGGAGGATGCGTCATGTTCGGGATCAAGGGCTCTGTGGCATTGCAATCCACGACGTACGATCGACGTCAAAGGGGGAGAAGCAGAGCGGACAAAACGGCCAGTGTGGGGGTGACGTCGGCGGTGGTGTGCATGGGAGACACATGCACCAATTCCGTTCCCCGGAGCCCATGTCAGGCCACAAGGCCACAAGGCAAAAGTATGTGGGCGCCCGTCCCGAAACGGAAATATGTCCCAGCGATCGGGATCGAGGTGGGGCAATCACCAAATCGGGGTGGGTACATGACGTCACACAGTCACCATCTGACCCAACGGAGGCAGAGGAGGGTTCGAAGTGATGACTCTCATTCGTCATGGTGATGCTCGACGGAGAGGAAGCTTCAATCCCTTCCACGGCGTCGTTGCTTGCCGGGCCAATCCACTTCGGGGTGCACCACTCGCATGTGTCGGGTCAGTGCATCATTGCGACTGAAGGTCTTCTCTTCGGTGCAAAGATGACACCGCACCTTCTGCTTGCGGGCGTTGTGGATGGTATCCTCGTGGCGGGTCAGATCGTAGGGCCGGGAGAAAATAGAGTTGCACGGCTTGCCAGTAGATGGATTGATCCGTTCGCACTTGTGAGGGCCAGCTTGCGAATTGCGAAGCGACGCGTCTCGGGCGATCAGGTGACCACCAGGAGTCGTTTGGCGATGGGCCTCGCGCTTGTGTCGCTGAAGCTTGGCGGGGGTCTCAAACCGCAGAGTGCAGCCATGGTAGGTGCAGGTGTAGGTGCCGCTATCCGAAGTGGTATTATTGGGTCGAGTGATACTCTCATTGACAGGCAGCTTAGCCTGCGGTGTCATGGAGCCCGAATGCAAATCACTCGCTGTCGATTCCAGGCGCGGAAGCGAGGCTGGGAACTCCGGAGTTTGATGCAAGAGACTGGCTTGCGGGCGGTGCTGTTGGAAGTTGAACTGAGGCTGCTGTGCGTTGGTGTACTGGCCAGGGAAAGCATCCAATGTAGACATGGCAGAACGCATGTTGCCCGAACTCTCGCGACGTAGACCAAGAGCATCGCCCAGATTGAAATCGGCCGGCTGCGAAGGGAAGAGGGGAGGCATGGAGGGATCCGACCCCTCATCCAGATCCAGAACTGCATCCTTGGGAGACATGGTCTTCAGATCGGTCTGGTGAGCGGCTGGAGCCATACTCATCAGATTTTGAGGCATGGGCACGCTAGTGGCCATCTGAAGATCTCCGGCGAATGGCGAGGTTTGACGGAAAGGCGAGCGCTCCCGCTTGATACCCAGAGCCGGCGATCCAGACCGAGCAGACAAGTGGCCCTGATTCGCGGCCTGCAATCGGTCGGCCATCATACTGCGTGGGTTCAACATGTGGGAGTTGACAGGCTTCACCGTTTGCTGGGGGTTCGTGATGAGAGTCGGGTTGAAAAGCTCATCTTGGTAGATGTCCGACATGGTTCGGTTCAGCTTTGGGATACCAACCATGCCGACGTTGTTGTTCGCATAGTCTGAAAGGTTGAGATGTAAGTAAGGGTCATCCTCAAAATCTGTTGCAGACACAAGAGTCTCACCATTGGTCATCGTTTTGGGATCTTCCAACTCATCCAAGTTGGTCTGAGGGGTCACAGGAGAGTTGTGGCTGACAGTCGACACCGAAGGAGCTAATGAATATTCACCCTGCTGCGACTGTTGCTGTGTGGGTGATGTTTGCTGCTGCTGCTGCTGCTTTTGCTGCTGCTCCATGATCGCCTTCCTCATCGCAGACTCGGACTCCGTCGTGTTGGTGTCCCAGGTGGATGGATCGTAGTTTTGATAAGGAGCCGCCATGAAGGAGTTTTGCACCGGCGTCTGAGCAGGAGTGGGAAGCGGCTTCGAGGAACTGTCCGATCGGCGATGACCATTGCTGGCAGATTGGATTGGTGCGGAAGGTGCGGATCGATTTGAGGAAGGCAGTGGGGATGTTTTGTGAGAGTAAGGAACGCGGGCTGGGCTGAGAAGCTGGAGATTACTGTCCCAGCTTTGACCGCTGGCCATGGGTTGCTGTTGCGCCAACATGGGGGCGAAATATGGCGGATATTGCGAGAGATACTGCTGTGATGAGGGCGAGGCGGCGCCTTGGGTGTCAAAGGACGGGTTGTAAGAAGACACCGGGGTCATCGAAGGGGCCCCCAAAGATTGGCTGTCGGCCGCGGTCGTTGGAGGATAGGGAATTGAGAAGGTGGGAGAGGAGAAAGTGGGGAGGAGGGGGCTGAAGAGGGCGGAGATGCAAACTGATTCAGCTGAGAAGGACCAAATTGCTGGGTCGGTTGTAAGTGAACAGATGGCTGCAGGCACGACTGTTGCAGGAGGTCCTGCGCTTGGTACTGAGGATCGTTCTGAAAGGCTTCGAGATATTGGTCGTCTTGTATCAAGCACTCTTCAGGATTGTATGGATCAGTGATGAGACCCTTACGTGGGTACATAAGCATTATGGTGTCACGGATATGGGACGTCAGGTCGGGCGAGGAAAATAGGAAAGACTCTTGCCACCGAGGGGGATGGCAAGCTCTCTTTATAGAAGTGGAACTCCGACGGGTCAAGATCCGAGAGATCCTATGGAGGGGAGTCGATCACCAGCGTGGCAGTGACTCGATAAGGCCGGAGTGGGTGGACAAGTGATCGAAGAGGGTAATTGGTCACAGTCAAGCCAAAGGACGAAGAGTCTGGAAACGTCGACGACTCGTGATCCCAAAAAAGTAGAAAAGGTGGAATGGGTAGGAACTTTATGGACGGGGATTGGGTGGAAAAAGTGAACTCTGGGCGATGGTACCAGTTAGGACAGCCTATCCCGGGGTTGCTGGAATATCTCGAGATGACTCGATCGGAAGCCAGATGAGTCTTACTCACCAGAGGATGATATAGGAAATTCAATCGATCAAAACGAGGTGATCGGTAATCGAATCGAGAATGCTAATCACGACGGAGATAATATAATCATGAATAATCGGGAATGGTAATTGTGAGAACGAGAAGGAAGTCGAGTATATGGTGGGCACAGGCAGTCTTAAAAAGGCAGAATGAGGACTTTCGAAGGCATGACGTTTCTTTAGCATGGGCCACTTGCATTGCTCACAGTCATCATTCAATGAGGGTTTATTCGATTTTCCATTTTATTCTCTCTCTTTTTTTCTGTTTTCTCCCATTTTTATTTTTTCTCCTCTGGAAGGTCGTATTATTCATACAGGTATGATGAGTCCCGAACATAATAAATATTAATCATTTTTGGAGGGAATTTTGGAATTTGGTATTTTAAGAGCCAATCTACCAACATGCCCGTATTGGCCGGGGACAGCACAAGCGGCGATTGGCTCAACAACGTCAGTCTGAAAACTCAGTGTATTGCGATGACCAGGGCTCTGGATCCGGCTCCGATTGGGGCTTAGTGAGTAAAAGTGATACAATACGTGACCAAAGTGATTCGGCCTCGGGTAGATTGCATACAAATTGTAAGAGACAGTTATGTGCGGGTCCCCACTGATCGTCCGGGGGGGACCGTGCTGGGTTGGGATCAGTTGAGAGAAGGGTGTTCTGACTGATTCTTACGATAGACCACCCCGGCTACCTCATGGTCTCTCGCGGACAGGGATTACCTGCGGAGACTCGAAGCGCAGCGCGGTCTCCTCCGTGTATAACCTTTCAAGTCCATAGTTGCTGTATTGAGACCACCTCAGTAGAATGGACAAGAACTGAGAATATTCATAGTCTGATGAAGGAAGGGAAATGATTGGGTCGATTCGGGTAACAGGGAACACAGTCGACCAGTAAGCCGATGATTTTTTCTCGTAGAATCCACGTAGTGAATTCCATCCATTGTACCACATTCACGACATTATCATTGCGTACTGGACAGAGGCTTCACTGCGGTTGCAAGCTTCGTGCCGGAGTTTGCCTCGTTTCTCGGGCGAAAAGAGTGCCAATCATTATTGACGATCTTGGCCCCACTGATCGCTTACCCAGCAAGCTCAGGATAGGACACAAGTTGTTATGCTACGGTAGCTGGATGTCTCGGACAATACTCCTCAAAATATGATTGGATCAGCTTGACAGACGCACTGCGTCTGCGTCGTTGACCTTGAGATTCGGATCCGACCGTCGAAGACTTCCGAATACACCACTGACCTCCAGATCATGCGTTATTGCCGTATGTACTACCTAAAGCGACAGGGCTGAGCCACACCTTTGCTCCGTACACATGGGGTGATGGGGCTTCGGTGTTTGTCTCATGGAGATTGTCCTCTCGTGGTGGTCCCCGGAAGCCATGCGAGGGTTAAATTAGCCTCGTATTTCAGGCAACAATGAATGCTGCCCCTCTTCGTTCTTACAAATATGTCCATGACTGAATATTCACCCCGAGTTTGTCAAATCTCAACAATTCTTTCAGCCTAAGCAAAAATTCCTAGCCAATTTACGAGCCACTGGATTGTAGTGCATTTCATAAAGCCATCGCTGGCATGTGAATATCGCTTTCTCCGAAGAAGCTCTGCAAGCCACACATAAGCTGCGCCACTGTGGCATACCCACTCCTTCGGGGTTCCCTACGATTTGGTTCCTCGTTTTCGTATCTGATCGAGGCCTGATTACCAACTTTCATTCGGTTCCATGATCCGGTTCCGACCAACCCAGTGGAGAGGTATGGGAACCTAAATTTTCCGTAAGGGTCAACCCAGATCGAGCATGTCTGCTCATGTTGTTCATTGCCGATTAAGGGTAACGGTTTATTTCTCAATTTGAATAAATTTTTTGTCACAGCCGTGCTCTATGAGTCTTGCTTTCGGAGATCTGCCACCCGAGGAATATTGTACCATCAAAGAGAAACAAGGTAAAATTGAGCCCACATACTTCCAGTAGCCTTGCCAAGGATGATAGTCATCTGACCCAGATCTTGAGCGGTCATCAGCTGACCTGTGGGCTGACTGGCGGTATTGCGACTCGCAGTACGCGTCAACCACGGTGCTATCATACTGTACTAGGGAATCTAGTCCTGTGTGTGCATGCATCGGAACCAGAGAAAGGAGACACCATAACCGGTGGAACTAACAAATGAAACTGCTCTGCGAGTAAAGCGCCTCTTGTCTTCGTGGGAGCTCGGGTATTCAAGCTTCAAGTTTTTACAGTACTTCCTACTCAAGTTGGAACAGGTGACTTCGGGGAGAATTACTAGTCTCGGCTTGAAGATTGTCACTGCGGACTAAGGGACAAGTCAGCTTCTGATATCTTTGCAAATTATTCTGCCCATTTCTCCACCAGCCTCTGATCACATGCCCGGCATAGTCATAATCAAGTCGCCAAATGTGGGACCCAGCCAAGGGTCATAGCCGTTGATTCAAGAGTGAAGAGCGATGGGTGAGTCACAATGCGCAGGCATGTTTGCGCTAGACATGGCAGCTCAAATTGCAGTTAACGCCGGCATCCATGGGCATCAGGATACGGAGAAACACTGAGAACTCCGGCATCACTTCGGGAGAATATTGGAAGATCTGGCTGAAGAGGCTTCTACTGTACGCTGTACGCTGTACCCCCACCAGCCCCTCAAATGCAGCCATACAGACTTGGTATGTAGCTCAAACACGTGGAGATGTCTACGATCCATTGTGTCGGGCCAACATTCGGCTACGTCCGCTGTGGTGTCTGCCGCATACGGTCGATCTCGATGTTATGGGTATTTGGCTATTGTGGCTTGCCCCGTCCGGGATCTAGTCGTCAGACACCATATTGGCCCGAGAGAATGCTCCAACGGGGTTGACAGTGGCTCGTGCGAGCAGCAGGAGATCTTGCCAGGCTTCGGATCTGCATGTTGCCACCGCATCTCAGCTGTCAAAGTTCAGCACCCGGAGTGAGCTACCCACTTTCCACCGCGATGGGACTGTCGCGATCGGCCGCAAGATATCCAGTGCTGGCAAATAGTGTCTCGCCCAATCAGACAAGTTGGTTAGTACACCTGTCCCCAAATTTCCCCCCCTCATACCAGCGTCGTGGTGACTTCTCAATATAGGCCTGGACATGTTTCGCCCAAACATGCCGAGTTTGTGGATGAGTCCGAGCTGGGTGGTATTTGGAAGCATGTGATATTCTAGTGGTATCTCTGAAAGAGTACGGATGAGAACGGTAATCACTTGTCATTTGCAGGGTCTAAGCCTCAAAGGGGTTTCTTGTTGAGACAACAATATGTCCGATGTTCCTCCGTAGAAACCGAGGACGGTCGGGATTCACGGTAGTGCAGAACTGCAGACGTGCAGACTCGCAAATTCTGACCAACTCACGGACCCCGTCCCGACCGGGCGATCTGCCCGAGTCCGGGGATGCCGTGAGCCGGTCAGAGTCTCAGACACTCCAAGTAGTCTAGCCTGGAATCCATCAATTTTGTCGCTGAGAAGACGGAACGCCTTTTTTGACAAATCCAGCCAGGAAAAGGTTCTCCAAAAATGGGTATTCGTCTCCCTCGCTTAGACAGCAGAGCCAAGAATCTCCACGGGAGCACCGCCAGGCCAACATTCCCTCACATGTTGTCCACTTCGTGACCAAGGACTGGCCCACATACTGTACAAGTGTACGGAGTGTCCTTTCAAACATGTCTCATGACTCGGGGACTAGCGATGATGCTCGACCGATGGTACTCGTCGATGATCCGGGGAAGTGGCAAGACTCAATATGCGGTCGGCCCACTCGATAACCTCGAGAAGCTCGTCGTATGCGCAATGTAGTTGTAATAGATTGTTTCTACCACGAACTTCTTAAAATGACTAGAGATGCACAAGGTCTCTCCCAGACTGTCTGATTTCCAATCACCATCCTGCAGACCGACACGTTCTCTTGTTGGATGTGCGACAGCAAAAAAGGAACTCCATCGGACCTGCTCTCTTGGGACACGCGATCTAGACCAAAGAAGAAACAACAACCTAATCAGTCCCTAGGGTCGTAAAGGAAAAATCTCTGCTCTGACATGCATACCAGGGAAAGTCAACGGCATGGCTAAACCGATCCCAACAATATACAGAGCCGTCAGCACTTTAACAGACAGGCACCCAAGTTGTCGGTGCAGACAGTTTGCCTGTTTCTGCCCAATACTGGAAGAACCGACTGGAAGGAGAAACCTGCAGCACCGATTTAGAAACAGCCCTATAGCGCTAATGCATGCTGAAAGAGTTTTCAGTCCCGGTGATTGGATTGTAGCGGAACCTTAGTGCGGCCGGCATGCTCAGCCACACATGGGAAATGCTGGACCGAACCGAACTGGCCGGATACACCGTGGCGTATTGCGGCTAGACTGTGTATTGTCATCGGCATTACATTGCCCACGGTCGTTGACTCCCACATTAATCCAAGTCCCAGTCATAACGTCCTGCCCCTTCGGGACTCTGGCGTGCATATTTTTTTCCCTCCCCAACCTGCGAAGGCCACACCACACGCTAAGGCCTTCTGTCATCCTTCTAGTGCGTGCCGACATCCCGGCACCGGTTTCCTCCGTGCATCAAGCCTGCTGAACGTTGACATTCTGGGCATGGCTGCATGAAAAATTTTTTAACAATATTGTCCAGAGCTGCAGCAATTATGAGTCTAAGGAGATGAATTGGTAATATGATTGACAGATCATTTGTCATTCTATGAGTAAGATATAGCGAGAACTACGGTGTTTGTGCCGGATCGTTCTCTTATCACCGGTGGATCCCGAACCACGTGTTGAGGTGTCATGTCAATCGTTGCCCTCGAGTACGAAACATCCGTCCGTTCCATTCTTCATCGTGGAACAACATATGCGAGTAGTCACGAGGGACGCTGTCCGATCACAAATGAAGGATGACATTAGGACTAGACCATGGAAGAAAGAAAATGAAAAAAAGAGCCCATGTACGAAATCTCCCCACATCATTAGTGGGTAGAACAAGTCAAAAGGTCTCACTTCAGATGCTAGTCTTATACCTTAGACGAATATCAGTCTCTACTTCCACATCACCTGCCTGCCCGTCAGAAGGTCCCCGGGCCCCTTGTCCGACACAAGTGGATTGAAGGCTCTATTTCTAGCCATCTAGTGCAGAGTTTGGCCTTTTTAGCTGCGGGACGAGCAACTGTCCCCACGTCGCATGCCCATCAGAAAGGTCTAGGCTCTTTGCCTGTGGCCTGTGCGCACCATCAACATGGGTCCTCTCGAGATCTAGACGCGCTCATGAAAACAATCGCTTCCTTGAGCCTTGTGATAATGGCCAACCGTGATTCTAACCCTGGCAATACAGATCCTCAAAGACCGGTGTAGTCGCAGAAGCATTTCAGCTGAAACGGACAAGAATAAGTGGAGTTTTTGAGGGGAAGGAAACCGAAGGCGGCCTTCAAACCACATGGTCAATGTCTATGCCAGCACCTCTGATCGGGAGATCCAGAAGTTCAATTTCGCCGAGATTGTAGTGAGTTCTAGAACTATCCTGGAGACGGGCGGAGAATTTGTTCACCTGACCACCAAAAGCTGAACGGGACGACGGGAACGAAAAATCCCACGACAGGTAGCAAATAGATCGTGCGGAGGCAGGGCGACAAGTCCAGGTAGAAACAGGCCCCCGAATACGACTGGGAGGAATATTTCGTGCTTTGTATTCTGAATTTGCGACTAGTGCTTGATTTTGGCTTACTGAGTGAGGGTTATGCATCATGTCGTGATGCATCTTCTGCTGCAGCTTAACATTGCACTCCTTTGAGTATAGGTAGGCTCGAATGATCTCGAAGAATTTTCAGGAAGACCTACCGAGAGCACGGCATACATTCTTTGCTCATTCTGAATTCGAGACTTTCAAGGTGGAAATGAACAAGGATAATACAGAATAATTTAGACCAGATATTCTCATTGTTGATGATGCCTCCTATAGCCTTATGACAGTTTCGTAATTTCTGTATGATATCGGAGGGCTTAACTCAACATTATATTAAATTGACTTTTGATCACCGCTTTCAGGTGTGCCATTCCCTTGAGTTCTTAGTAGCTACGCCGCAAAAGGTGAATAAGATGACAATGCTGATACCTTGGAGCATGCGTAGGCGATTCCCTAGGTTGTATGCACAACTATAGGCGTAGTCAAGAGGAAACTGAGATAAGTATTGCGAACAAATTCGAAACGGAAAAGCTTTTCAGTTCCTTTGATATCTCACCTTGGGAACCAGAGCTGCAACAAAAAATACTACAACAAAAGAAGTCTCACTTGGAGGGAGCCTGAACATCAAGTTTAAGGACCCGTTTTTGCCAAAGAAGCTATCGTTTAATGAGGGCATCTAATCGAGTTGAATTGGCGCCACCAAAAGAGCTAATTTAATACGGATAATACGATCCTACTACGACTCAGACACGCCGTCGTGAACGCATGTATGCGTTTGTGATGATAAATTGACAAAAGTTTCTTTCAGCAAAACCACAATAGTCGAGAGCTTTGCGAAGCTGTTATAATTAGAAAGCATTATCTGAGATATTGCTCGAGCAATTTCTAGTAAGCTTGCAAGATAGAATGGGCTAGGAAGTAAGTGATCTTTAAAAAAAACCACAGAAGTACATTGGTGCTTCTTTGATAGACTAAATACATGTTCGCTTCGCTTCTTTTCTTTCTTGAAATCATCGTCGAATACAAAGCTCAGGTTTAAGCGAAAGAACATGAGATGACAAAATATCTATTATAAAGCCTGACCACCGTCTCAACGACGTATGAACAGCAAGTGACACTCGGCATCCGATGAGCAGGAGGTTTTGCAATACCTCAAGTATTTCAAAACCACTAGATTCCTCCAGGACACGAAATTGGCCGAGGTGAGGTCTCAATACCTATTTCAAGGCTAAATCCCGTCCGTATGATCAATATCTTTCGATCTATCAGCCTTTCGAAAAATGGAAATAGCAAGCTTTCCCCGGTTTCATTGTTCCAAGCATAAATTCTAAGTTGCTGGCTTAAAGGAATATGCTGAAAAACAGGAACTAAGAATCTACCTCAGCTATAGCTGCCTTTAAAATTGAACAAGCGAATTAATACTGATCCAAGTTGGATGAATTTAGGTCGAGGACCAGGTACTGGTACATGCTGTGGGGGCGTAATGAAAAGAAATACGAAGAAGCTCGAAAAGATCCAACAAGTCACAGAATACAAGAGCCTTACATGTACAGCTTATTATCTATGTGCATGCTCACATTGACATCAAGAGTTTTCAAATCCGTCATGTACCGACTTTATAACTTTGGGCAATTCAACCCAATCTCATCTATAACCTGGGATCGCTTCAATGCGAGGCCATCGGATTTGGAAGGCTCACATGACAATTAATCAAGTCAAAAATCCTCATGCAAAGGGAGTGGGAGTTGGGGCAATGAATAATTCGATACCCAGCAATGAGCTGTCCGTTAATCTCGTCTCTTGGAAATCCCTTCAAATGACCAGAAGCTAAGATCACGAAGAAGATGGGAGAAAATGCTCATTTATAGCGGAAAAATGTACTTGCTTGCGAGGCGGATAAGCTTCTCATCCAGTCATCTTTCATCCTCCCGTGGTGGCTGAAAAGATGAGAGGGATAGGCGGCTGTCTCAGAAGTAATGCCCTTGGATAACGACTCTCACCGGAAGAGGTTATATACCTGTTCAAGCCGAATCCAATACAAGTAGGACACGGAATACCCAAGATGATGAAAAAGATCCTTTGACATTGTCATGGCTAAAAAACTGCCTATCCGGCACGCGTCACTTGGGAAAATCGGTTCACCCCTTCTGAGCAAATACGCCACAAAAATGGATGATGACAGAACGGCATGATAAATAGGGGAAAAGAAAGAAGAAAAAAAGAAGTCCGCCATCTCTGTGTATGTTCATGACAGAAACAAATATATCAAACAAATGAAAGTGTGGAAAAAATAGTAATATACACCGTGATTGCTCCGACCGTTCTATGCGATGCAAACCCACCATCAATATCTTTTCGTCCGACGAGCTTGTTCCATGGAAGAGCTGTATTCGTGATTCGACTCCACTGTCGTCTCGATTTCTGTTTGAGTGAAAATCTTTCCATCGGGAATAATGATGCGCTCCTCGCTAGAGTTATCCGCAACAGTGGCGCCAATCTGCGTGCCCATCCCGATGTCATCCCTGCCGCCATTGAGAGTACCCATGGTGATATTGTTGGGGTCGGTGACTTTGGCAAAGCCAGAGCCGTAGCGGTGGGTTCCAGGGGTCCCGGACCAGGCGCCGTACTTGCGGCCGCTGGAGTATTCGCCAATGAAGCGGGGGAGGAATCGGGACGCAATGGCCTTGAAGGAGGGAATGGAGGCGGCGAAAATCCCAATGTTGGTCTCGATGACGGACCAGTACATGGCTCCACTGATTGCGTAAGTAGGATCATCTGAGGTGAGCATGGAAGGAATGTAGGTGATTCGGATGATGGAGGAGACGCAAGCACTAGGGTATACACGGTCAGCGCGAGTCTCTTCAGCGTCCCAATCATGGTCATGATCCACATCCGCAATAATTCGAATACGGAAAAGAGACTAGAGTAGAGGCTCTGGAACTTACAAAAGACCCAGGCAAAGAATGAAAATGAGGGCAATCTTTTGCTTTTGCGGCATCTGAAGTTTGAAAATGACTCGAATAGGGAGAGTATAGGTGAGAAGATCGGTCAAGATGTTCAGGGCGGCGTTTGCGAGATAGAAGATGTTGATCTGAACGCATTTTCCAGGTCCAACTCCGGTCCAGGCCATTTTGATGGGTTGGCATTGAAAGGCGGCGACTAGCACGAAGGATGTTGCCTGACAGACAATGACCGCCATCATCACGTATGACAAGCGAGTGAGAAAACGATCACCCAAGCGGGTGTAAAACCAAAGCACAGACGTTTTGATGAAGCCCAGGCATGCGAGGTAAAACATCGAGCTGAGCCACACGAACTAGTAGGTAGTTAGCCGAGACTGAACCAGGCTTTCTGAAGGAATTCATAAATATCGTACAAATCCATATCGTGGAAGTTTGGATTCGTCGGTAAACTTCTTATGTTGACCGAGTCCGTTCTCGACAGCTTTGAGAAGGTCAGTACCATTCCTCGAGTGACAGACCCAATTGCCTTCACTTACCAACGATGGTGACTGCAATGAATGCCCAGGCAAAAATCTATTTCTTCCATTCAGCTGGTGCTTGAGATATTTCAGGGGGGAGGGGTCTTTGGTCCATACACAAGCGCAGATGATGAGATCTGAAGATCGATGGAGTGGTCGATTAGCACGTCAATTTCAAAAAGTGGTTCAGAATGCCCACTCACAGTCATCCAGACCCATCTTCCCAAGAACGTAAATACGTGCAAAAAGCCTCAAGGACAAGACCAGAAATGTCAACACGGCGAAAGCCAGACTGATTCCAACTACGGTCGGTCCCTGAGACCCATGGGCCCCCGAAAACCCCATGTTGGCGATTGGCAGTGATTGATAGAAGAAGAAAAGAGTGAATGACCGGACGACAAACCACCGATGGTGAAAATCAAGAGACTGATCTGATCTGCGTCTTTGGTGGTGATCAAAACCCTCCAACGTTGAGATTGCGCGACCCTCCCCCTCCTGACTCTGTGTGAACCTCAATTCTCTTGAGATTCAGAGAGAGGAAAGATAGGAGTGGACCAGGCCCAAGTCATAAATCCTTTTAACCAAAGTCACTCAAAATGAGGAAAAGAGAAAAAAAAATGACTAGATGGGGACTGGAAAGGTAAGCACTAGATTTACCCCAGTTTCCGCTCTTCTTATTGTTCCCAACAAGGAACAGTAGTTATGCCTGAGCTGGAAGAGGGGACTGGTAGCTTGGCAGCGAGGAAAATCAGAAGAGGCGTCCACATCTTCTATTCGTAGCTACGCTCTAGAGAAAATATAGTCAAGCGCACGTTGACTAGTGCCCACCTGCAATTTCTGACTGGTAATATTATTATTACGATCCACCACACCCATGTCCTCCAATGACGGCACCTCAGGAGGACTTGCCAGTCGATACTACGTAATTGAAACGTACAAAGCGTCAGGGTGATTCAGTCATCTACCCAGTCTAGAAACTAAAGGACACATCGAGGCAGATAGCGTTTGATGGTTGATTGCCACTTTCCGCCATGCCAAGCTTCTGATCTCAAATGTGTCCTGTCGCTCTGTTCTCATCTACGAAGGCTCTCAAAAGTAGATCACCAGCGGGACGTCTTTAGTGACAGAGTATGGATCTTGCACTTGCAAGGTATAGGAAGTGAACGCCTGGAGTGACCCTTTGCTAACCATGTAGATGCATATCTGATCTTCACAATTTACTTATCCAAAATGTGATCAGTTACAAGTATGATTTCTGGGTGCCTGGTTGGTCTGCAGGGAACAATGATGTTCACACACTACTGCACCGGTCCTCTTCTCCGGATGAATTAGGGCAATGGATAGTATTTCCTCTCTGCATAGGAACCCGTGGAGCAACTGCTTGGTCTTACTTATTGTGATCCATGAACATAAATCTTACCGTCTCGGGAACCGTTGAATCGAGTGCCAAGTTCGATCCGTCAATACCGGAAGTGGAGCCTCGTAGGCCATAGTGTAATTCTTCACACCTCTCATCTCCGTCGAACGGTTATGGATGGTACCCCTTTTTTATTTTTTGAGAATAAGCGAGTCGTACTTTAGTACATGACATCGAATCTCGGTTGCCGAGCCCCCTGTGCTAGCCAAACTGGTGTGCTAGCCAAACTGGATGAACCAATTTCTCCTTCACTGTATGTACTGTGTACATGTGTGTGACCATCGCATGTGTTCTAGGTGAGACTAATGAGGTGACCTAGACTACTACAGTCCTCCGACTCTTCTCAGTTCCATGGAGTTTATATCGCCAAGTCGTTCGATTTACTGCGCCTCGGCCAAGAATGACAATACCTCATCCGATCGTCCAAGGCCATCAATTTGTCCAAAGATACATTACAACCTCCCTTTTTGGATGGTAAATGACTTTGCCGATGTCAATGCATTGTGCTTCGTGTTCATAGTTCCCGGTGGATCTGGATGATCTTCACAGAGCTATCAAAATAGGCTCTTTCCTCAAATTTGAGTTTTCCGAAATAAGACCCATGTCGCCATTGTCCCGATGAAAGTGTACCCATGAGATTAAATGGAAAACCCCGGAGGTTGAGCACCTGTCTCTGTTCCGAAGCTATGGTAGAACCCTGCCATCTCAGTGGGTATTTTTTCTTCTCGAGTGCAGCTGACTATTGGCATTCTGGCATGGATGAAAACCGTACCCACTAAAAAAAAGGAACTGATAGTTGTTCCTGATTTTCTCTTCGCCGACCGGATATACCTTATGGGAGAAGTGTACGTACAGTCCAGGATGAACTCATGCAGATTGATTCAGTAAAGAGCCACCAGCATATTGATCATACTCAGATGTACGCGAGTCTTGGGGGAGCTGGACTGGCGATCGAGGAAGAATAGACTCTTAGATTTCGTGCTTCTCTCCTGCAGTCCGGCCCGGAACTCTGTTCTGCGACATGGTCGTATGTACAATTGTACATACTTGCTTGTCATGTGCCTACCGGACCAACCCGCCGCTGTTGATCGCAAAAAGCACTGACTCTTCCAGTGGCTCCCAGTTTCCCGCTTCCCACTCTCTCCCACTGCCCCCTCTCCCACCTCTCCCTCGATCATCGATCGCTATGACCCCCTCTGCTGCTCTCCATCTCCGTACGTACATGCGGCATGTACGGTGTATTCTTCCCTGGAGGATGAAACTGCGGCACGATATCGATTGATCTGCGTGGACCGGTGTTTCATCGCATGGTGTTTGACCCTGTCCAGGCCGTCGCCGATGTCTCCAGGGGGAGAGTGCCCCGAGGTCTGAGCCTTTCCAGTCCCCTTCGGCCAGAGCCAGTACTGCCTCTTGTCTTAGTGTGCTGCGCGACTGCGAGCGAGCCAGCGAGCTACGTAGAAAGATCCACAGACGTGGCAACGGATCGGTGGCTCTCCTAGCAGTGTTCCTCTTTTACCCGTTCTGGCTCGGGTTCCGTCCTAGGAACTCAAATTAGACGGGCCAATTGTGATGGGGGCCACACGCCCAGAACCAGAGAATTCTGCGATCTGCACGCGGCCCCGTTCCATCCTCCCTTCCGACCCGTCTTCTGGCGGGGATGCCGCCGGAGAAAGGAGGATAGCATACGGTCGCGGAGGTTGTGTAACTGTTTTGGGGAGCCACTGCGGTGAGGGCAAAGTCCCCTTTCGACAAGTGGCCCGTGGGTCCTTCACTGACTAGTCTCTGGCGTCGTGTCGCCTAGAGAGTTAGCGAACAACGCTAACCCTGAAGAGAACCTGGTGAGTGGAGATCCGGTTAGCGGCCGGGTAGAATGGGCGTTGATTGCGAGCACCGAGCAGACTCATGCTGATCCTTGCTGCGTCGCTGACACCGGGCCCTGGACAGACGCTCTCATGCGAAAAGGGAGAATGCATGATCCTTTGAAAATCAAGAGACCTATCGTTCTTCGAACATTCCGCACATAATGAAGGCAGGGGGATCATGCACTTGAATGGGTGGTTGATCGCTTGATCTCAATATTGGGCAACCAGAGGAACTCGCACTTTTCCGCTCTTGAGGTCACACAGATCTTTTGAAACACGTACAATCGAATCGATCCCTGTGTGCAATTCCCGCCCCCACAATAGGCTTGTGTTGGACAATCCAGTCAACCGCTCGAAGTGACGATGGCGTTATCCAACTACGCTAGTTCCCTTAAGGTAAGAGCGGTCAAGGATCGGGTTTCCTTCGTGGTTGAATTCCCATCACGATCAGCATTCGCCACGCCCTTTGGTCTGAAGCGACCAAATCTACTTTACCGTCACGGTTGCCCACATAAATCCAACGGCACAGTACACTGGGAGCAGTAGTGCTGCTCATCGAAAAAAAAAAGCAAGTGTGGGTGACCTATTTCCCAGCAATGCCTTTGAAGAATGTCGTGTCTAGACGCTCACGGCTTCACAGAGGGGCTGACTACCACTTTCTTTATTTCAGTGATGAAAATCAGGTGTCAAATGCCCCCTCGGGCGAGTCAAAGAGGACAAAACGACCTGGCTGAATCGAACCTGGTGCGAGTCGAGAATATTCTGACTGTAGGGCAACTGGGTGACCATTTGGACCTCAAGCTCCGACAAAACGACCATTGAGATGTTGGCTTGGTTTCAATGGGCACTATCAGAGCGATCATACACAACTAGAGTCCCCGGTCCTGACATCTGATCGGTCCTCTGCCGTAGTATCCCCAATTCCAACCCTCATTTTATTCGCTGTTATGAGAAGATACGCGAGGACCAACCTCTTTCCCGAATAATCCAGGCATTGCATGCCCTCCTTGACCAGAGCTCAAAACTCAGTCCCATGAGGTTTGTTTCGTAAAATCAGGGCTCTTTTCGACACTCGCAGGCCGAGATCTCAGGGGTAGAGAGACATATTTCTGAATTCCTTTTCCAAGGTGAGAAGCGGTTCATCGGCTCATCGGCGCGTCGGAAAGTACGACACGCACCACTAGGAGCCATGACTCCACTTTAATCCTGGTCTATTTGACCGTGGTCAAATAAGACGAGCTCAGTTTTCCCTCTAGCTGCATAATGAGAAGTCCTCGCAACCCGCCGCAGTCTGATTCAGGCCCATTGGAGCCAGAAGTGCTATACCTAGTGGGGCAGTAGGCCCGCCCGGAGTTTCGTGTGCTTTGACAACCACGAGACGCCCGTCAGGGCTGAGATGCCACCGTTTGCGGGCCCATTCTAGGAAGGTGTGACGCCGATCAACATCGCGGGCAGTTGTTGCGGACAATGACTTTCTATACCCACCTTTCAGGCTTCAACTTGAACTTGGCTGACTCGTGCAAAGGGCTCCAGACCCGAAGAAAAAGCGGACCAACTCATCTTCCCACCCATAAAATTTGTCATAGCCTACAACGTTCATATTGCGTGAGCATTTTTGAGGTCCTCGTGGGTGCTATGTGCCTAGTTGCCTACTCTATCTGAGTCGGGCCATGTGCATACCCTGTCCTTTAGCCTGTTTGGCTCAACAGTCCCATCCGGCTAACTCCGAAAGACAAATGGGGGGCTTGACCCTGAGTACAGTACTTCTATAGCATGTACTACTTACCAGGGGCATGTAGCATGTACTTTGCGTTGTGCTTCGAATCAGAACCGCCTGCGGACGAGTTACCTTTTTCGAGGGAAGTGAAGGCCAGTTTACGGAGCTGGAGTCGGGTGGACACGACTTTCCATGGGCTCTGTTTGGTTCCTAGTCCACAGAAGATGTTCGCGGCCAGCGGAGTGGGCTTGTAGACACGGTGGTTGGTCTGATTCCTCGTCTGGCCATCAAAATCCAGAGAGGTAGCGCATACTTCCGACGTGCTTACTGCAGTACCGTCGTTGAAAAGTGGCTGCCCGTCTAGCGCGTGGCCGAGGGTTGTCCGAATTCGAAGCTAAGCAGCGGCCATGCATGACCATTGGTTTCTCTGCCACGCGTGGAAACACCTGTGCTCGTCTTTCTGACCCAGTCGGGATCTACTGGAGCCAATGACAGCCCCCTCAGGCCATGAAACCACGTTGTCAATGGCTGTCATGTCGCACAGGAGGGGCGAACGAGGGGAAGAAAGCGCATTTGAAAACCAGGCTTTTGCCGCGGCAGTTCGAGATGGCTCGGTGAATCTTCTCAGATTTCAAACATAAGCGGTTGCTATTCGCACAAAGGACCCTTTCGCAGTCGCGCATGCTGGGCAATTGATTGACCATCCAGCGCAATGGGTCTCGCAGCGCAGATAGTGTCACTTTTGACAGTGACGAACGCTCTTTTGTCGCTCGTGGCGTATTTTGTCCTCAAACTCGGCTATCAAATCATCTACTACCGCTTCTTCCACCCATTAGCTGCTTTCCCGGGCCCATTCTGGGCCTCCGTGACTCGCCTATGGATCGCAAAGCAGAACCTGCAGGAAACTGAATACCTGACCGCATATGACTTGTCAAAGAAGTATGGTAAGTTGAGAAAAATATCATCGAGAACTCACCAGTCGAGAATCGACGCACTGACAAGATTGCACAATGTGACAGGCCCCGTGGTGCGAGTCACCCCAACGCTGCTGCTTGTCAGCGACCATTCGAAACTTCCGGAAATCTATCACCGCAATGCAGACAAGACCGGCCATTACATCACGGGCAGTTTCGGAGAGACAGAGAGCTTGTTCAACATGAGGTCACACAAGACGCATGCGCTGTTCCGGAAACACATTGCAGGACCTGTACGCACACTCACATCATTTTGATTAATCGGTCGGTCGCTGGCGGCAACGGAGAATTGACAATGGAATTACAGTACAGCTTTACCAACATCAAGAAGATGGAGCCAATGATTGACGCGCGCATCCTCGAGTGGAAGCAGAAGCTTGATGACACTTTCGTCAAGTCCGGTGAGGCCTTTGACTTTGCCTGGTGGGCAGTGTGAGTTGCACTCCTCGTGTTCATTGACAAACTGAGTGGACTTTCAAACCACTGACTTTCCCCCCTTGATGTCCTAGTTACATGGCGTATGACATTATTAGCGAGATTGGGTTCGGCGCTCCCTTCGGGTTCATTGAGAAGGGCGAGGACATCGGCGGACTGATTCAAGGGTTCCACGATGGTCTTGCACCCTTTGGTTTCCTTGCGCGCATGCATCCCTTCACCTCTTGGATGAAGAGCACATTTATGAAGAAGTATCTTGTTGCTACTCCTCAGGATGACTCCGGGATCGGTGTTCTGATGCGCTTCCGTGACCGCCTGATTAAGGAGCGCTTGGACGATATCCAGTCTGGTAAAAAGTTGGAACGCCTCGACCTACTTCAGACCTTCCTGGACGCACGGACCGAAGAGGGCAAGCCTCTGGACTTGGAGTACATTCGCGCTGAGGTTCTTCTGGTTCTGCTTGCTGGAGCCGATACCACCGGTACCGCGTTCCAGGCCCTGATCACCTACCTCCTGACTCACCCAGAGTCGTACGACCGCATGATGGAAGAGATTGACACTGCCAGCCGCAAGGGCTATCTTTCCGAGGTGCCCCAGTACAACGAGGTCCTCGAGCACTTGCCTTTCTTCGTGAGTTGTGTCAAGGAGACCATGCGTCTGTGCCCTTCTGCTCCCAACATCTTCCCCCGCTATGTGTCCGAGCCTGGCTTGGAGTTGTACGGTAAATGGGCTCCTGCTGGTACGGAGATTACCTGCAATCCGTACTTGGTGCACCGTGACCCGGCGCTGTATGGAGAGGATGCGGAAGACTTCAAGCCGGAGCGTTGGATGGATCCCGAGAAGGCCAAGTTATACAACAAGTACAATTTTGCATTCGGGTATGGATCGCGTGTTTGCCTTGGTCGTGATATTGCCATGATGGAGCTTTTCAAGGGGCCTCTACAGGTATGTGTTAATCCCTGAGCCCTTTATTTACTGGTCATTCGAATCATCCGACATACTAACTCGATATCCTTTAGTTCTTCCGCGCTTACAAGCCCGAATTCGTCAAGGATAAGCCCGAGCCAAAGTTTGTGGTCAAAGGAGGCGTTGGATACTGGCGCGACGTATGGTTGACGATTTCCAAGCGCCCTCAAGTGACGCAGGAATAAAAAAAAATCAGACTGAGTGCTCACTGATTAATTTGAGAGGGCTTGTGGAGGCGTAGAATTACGCCACATATCGGGACTCAATCCATGTGATGCTAATCTACTTTTGCTTTCTCGCATCGCAGAAAGCGGTTCTCGAGCCGACTTACCAGTTTGGATCCGGGCATTTGTGATATAGAAAGAAGCCTTTTGTAGAATTATTTGAATAGAAAGAACCGAAAGTATAAATTCTTATTGCACGCCTACAAGCTATAGAACTTTGAGCACGACTTTTCATGTCGGCAGTAGGCAGAGCACACCAAATCTAAGCCCTCCCCTCTTCAAATGTCACTTTTGTATTTCCATTGGGTTTCAAACCGCATGAGCAACTCTGAAAAAGAAAATCAACAGCATCAAACGCAGGGTATTTGACAATCAACCTGTTCATCACAATGTCTCGGTGCTCATGACAGCATCCTGGGAAGAGAAAACAAGTATTAGCATCATGGCATCATGCTTGATTTGCAGGTTAAATGACTCGTGAGCTTACCCTGGCGACCTGGTAGAGCGGAGTAATGCCAGTCCAGTGAGTGAACTGATACACACCCTGGCCAACAAGGACTTCCAACCCCGGAATGGTCTTCCATCCAGCATCAGCAGCCAGCTGCATTAGTGCCGTCACGGCAGGCTTGTATGCCATCTCGAGAAGAACACGGGGCGAGCTCTCAGCCACCGACTTGCCGATGACGGTACCGTCGGCCTTCTGAGCGCGCTCAAACATGTGGCAAAGCGTCTCACGCATAGCGGGATCAATGGGCCGGTCAGCAGGAATGGTGCCAATGGCCACCTGCGGTACGGTCTCCAGCTGTTCAGGGCTCTCTACAACACGGATGTTGTAGCTAGTTGGGAAGGTCGATACCATGTTCTCGAGTTTGCTTGGGGTGCGACCGACGACGTAAATGGGCGAGAAACCCATCTGATGAAGAGCGTAGATGGCGGCACGGGCGGTACCGCCCCCGCCGATCACCACAGCGCTTTCTGTGCCCGAGGAGCCATAAACGCCAGCATTGCGAAGCACCTGAACCATACCTTGCCAGTCAGTGTTGTAGCCGACGAGGCGTTGAGGCTTGTCGCCGTTGGAGACAGGGACGATGGTATTGACGGCTCCAATGATCTCAGCCTCCTGAGCAACCTCGTCCAGAAGGGGCATGATATCTAGCTTCAGAGGAATGGTGACAGATGCACCTCCAAAGTCGGGAGCGCGGATATAATCCCTCACGTCCTCAACTTTGGTGGTCTCGAGGCGTCCGTACTCATGCGGAAGGCCAGTCTCCTTGAAGAGTGTGTTGTGGAGAGCAGGAGACCGAGAGCCGGCAATGGGCGACCCGAAAATGGCAAACTTCTGAGACTTGATCTCTCCCATCAGCGCAAGACCGCGACGGATCTCGGATGCAGACAGTTGGCCGGGAGCAGCCTTGAAAGGAAGAGCGGGATGAGAGACTGGGGTCATGAAGCCGTTCAGGATGCGGCTGAGCTGGCCTTGATCACCCATGTTGATAGCGATCAGAGGAACATCATGGGCCTGCTCGGCCCACTTCTTGAACTTGCGCAGCGCCGTGTTGTCGTCAAGGCTGTTGGCAACACCAACGAGTTTGATGATATCACCGTACTCCAAGGCTCGATTGTAGGACGGAATCCAGGACATGTTTGCCCATGAGAGCTTCCCCTGAGGGTCGTGGTGGGAAGCAATGACCTTGGAATGGCCCTTCATCTCAAGAACGGTACGAAGCAACTCATCGGGGAATGCGATCTCGAGATCCACAAATTCACAGCCAGAGCGGAATGCCAATCGATACAGCGCCAACGCAGCCTCGTGGTCATCGTCGGGGAAACGTCCTCCTTGGCTCTTCGTGCGAATCGTGAAAATGATAGGCAGTGAGACTCGCCGGCGAAGGAAGGACATTTGCTCGGCCACAAAGTCAACAGAGGGAACGCCTCCATTGGCAGCGGGGTCCTGAAGCAGATCAACGCGTAGTTCGACGGCGTCCGACCCAACACAGATCTCGTGCAGAATGTCACCACACTCACGAAGGTCGGGCAGGGTGAGCGATACGAAAAATGAGTGTTTCTTCTTCTTGATCTCAGCAAGGTGATCCTTTCGCCCAGTAACAACCTGCATAAACCGTTCGAAATCCTCAGAAGCCAAAGTAAGTTCTGTCTTACTGGAGTGTTGGCTGTGATATTGAATGTTGCTGCACTCCTGGAACCACGGCTTACGGCGAAGCCACACTCCCATCATGTCATCCACGTATGCAGGACGGGTCTTGTCGATTTGCAAGAAGTCCATGACCTGCTTGATGTCGCGGCTGATCAAGAGCACGTTGCCCTTGTTCTTATGGTAATCTGCGAGTAGCTTGCGAGCTTCGGGAATTTCCACGATGCCGCCGCCACATGCAAAGACATATCCTTTGGGATGGTCTCGCATCGTCTGCTGGAGCAATGCTAATTCCGCATCACGGAATCCTTGCCAGCCACGCTCCTTGATGATATCGGGAATCGTGGCACCTTCAATCTTCTCCAATTCAGTGTCGAGATCGATGAAAGGCCGGTCAAGGCTCTTGGCAACCCAGTGACCAGAGGTGGTCTTGCCAGCACCGCGCATTCCAATGATATAGACCGAAGCATTGGCGCGCTCCTCAGATCCAGAAGCAGCATGATCGTCCTCCTCGAGTTCCTTTCCCTCGAGGTTTACACCGAAAAGTTGCTTCATGGTGTCCCACCAGCCTGGCCAGGTCTTTCCAACGCACTCCTTCTCCAAAATCAGTGTCGGCTTCGGAGCAACAAGCGAGAGTACGCTGAAACTGAAGGCAACGCGATGATCGTCGTAGCAGTAAATTCCGCCCGCATGTTGGCGAAGAGTAGACCGCTCAATGCCGTCGATCTCGAGTCCATCCTCGTGCTCGCGACAGACAACGCCGAATTTAGCAAGCTCGTCCTTCATGGCTTTGATACGGTTACATTCCTTCACTCGCTGATTCGCAATGCCGTAGATGCGCGTTGTGTGGTTCGAATTCTCGCCCCTGGCAACCGCAGCGAGGACAGATGCAGTCAGGAAAGCATCCGTCATGGGCTCCATATCCACATTAGGCAAAGGTCGAAGAATACCATCAGCTGGTCCGGTGACAGTCGTGGAGTGATCCAGCTGTTCCACAGTGCATCCCATGGGTCGGAGCACATCGACGGCAAACTGAGCATCACCTTGCAGCGACTTGGATCCAATGTTGGGGACAGTGCAGGTGGTGCCCGTAATGGCAGCAATGGCCAAGGGGTAAGTAGCAGAAGATGCGTCACTCTCGACCACGTATTCGGCTGGGTTCACGTAATGACCCTGGGGGATGTGGTAAGTGTGTTCCTCAGTTGTTGATTTCTTCACATCAATTCCAAAAGATCGCATCATGGCCGTAGTCATATCGATGTATGGCTGAGAGATGGGTTTGCCACCAACCAGCCTCAAAGTCACGGGCTCCTTAGCATAAGGGGCACACATCAACAACGAGGAGACGTATTGAGAAGACACCTTCGCCGCGAGATTGATATCGCCTCCAGCAAAGCCGCCCGAGGCTGCAATCTTGAGGGGCAGACTACCCTTACGCTCCATATACTCAACGCCGGCACCGTTCACGGTCAAAGCGTCGACGAGGTCCCCAATCGGCCGTTGCTTCATACGGTTATTGCCGGTCAAAACGCTTTCGTTGACGGTGCTAGGGTTGGCGAGTGTCGCCACCGTAGTCAAGAATCTGGAGGCAGTACCGGCGTTGCCCAGGTACAGGGGGGAAGGGCTGGCCGTGATATTGCCTCCCTTGCCGTTGACTACCAGAACTTCACCCTCCTCCTCCCAAGAGAAAGTGGCAGCACCGAGCTTCTCCAAAGCGTTCAACATAACCTCAGTGTCATCCGAGTGCAAGAGATTCTTGACCCGGCATGTACCAGAGCCCAATGCAGCAAGTACAAGAGCACGGTTAGAGATACTTTTGGAGCCTGGTGGCGCACATGTGACATTGAGATCTTTCGGCACACCCGGACGTACCTCGATGCTTGGTGCCAAAACGACGCCAATATCTTCATTGGAGACGACGCTAGCCTTGGGCTCAAAGGTGCGTCCAATGGCGGAAAGAAGAACAACCTTCTTCTTCGGACCGTCGTTCTTCTTGTCCAAAGCCATGTTGAACAGAAGCTGATCCACGGAGCAATGCTTGCCAGCAGTAAGCTTTCGGACCCGGGAGTCCTTCATGGATGTGGGCAGACCGTATGCGGAGATACATTTGACGATACGAGCAACGGCGACGCCCTTCAAGATGCCCAAGTGACGTGCAAGCTCAGCTTCTTTCACCATACCAATAGCCACACACTCTCCATGGAGAATCTGGGGAGTCAAAATTGCTTCGATCGCATGGCCGATAGAATGGCCCCAGTTAAGGAGATTGCGAAGACCACCTTCTCTTTCGTCTGCGGAGACGACAAAGGCTTTATGACGAGCAGAGGCCAGAATTCGGGCCTTCAGAATGTCGCGAATGTTGTCGAAGCGCCCTTGCCCTGGCTTCACCTCACTACGAGCAGCACTGAGAATCAACTCAGCATTGTCTTCCAGGGCAGTGAACTCTTCTTCGCTTGAGATGGCGGCAGTTTTGATGACTTCAGCCATGCCGTTGATAAATTCCCGAACAGGGAGTGTTTCGAGGAATTCGAGATCAATGTAGATTCTTGATGGTTGCCAGATAGCTCCAATCAGGTTTTTGCCCAACGGAGTATCGATGGCCGTCTTGCCTCCAATCGAGGAATCTACCATTGCCAGCAGAGTGGTAGGGACCTGGACAAAGCGGACACCTCGCATGTAGGTCGCCGCAATGAATCCGGTCAAATCCCCAATCACACCACAACCCAATGCGATCACCACGGTGTCTCGGCCACATGGTGGATTCTGGCTAAGCATCCAGTCTTCGATATCGGCCTTTGTTTGTCGAGACTTTGAGCTCTCGCCAGGTGGGGCATTGTAAACGAGCAAGCGCGGGGCAGGAGAGATCGAGGTGGAGGCGGCCTCGAAAGATTCTTGGAAACGGGGTGTATAAAGGGATCCGAGATTGGTATCGGTGATCAGAACATAGGTGGTCGAGGGCAAGCCGCTGATCAGGTCCTTGGCAACATAGTCACGCCATAGACCGAAGTCAGCGATGATGCTCTCATGGCCCAGAATGCTGATCTTTGTCGGCTCAGTCATGGCGGGCGGACGAGAATAAGATACGAGGCTTTAATCTGTTGATTTCGCTTCGCATTCAATTCATTCTGACCGGGCGTTAGTCTTTCCATCTGATCATCAGCTTGAAACAGCCTCTTTGGGAAATTTGGTATCTCAACCCCACCACCAAACGTAGCTATACATGAATATGAAAGAGAAGCGCGGGCAGACGAGGTTGGCAGTAGAGAAAGTCAGAGAAGCCTTGAGAATTCACTGTACTCACCTGTAGTTTGAAATCAGGATTGAGCGTTTCATCCAGAGCAATTGTGACTTGTCAAGTCAGTTGAAGTGGTGTGTCAGCGCTAGTCAGCGTAGGTGACTCAACAATTATTCCTTTTAGCCTCCGATCTCGCGGCAGCGTTCTCACCGCCTTTAACTGCGCTGCTCCTCCGGCGACGACGAGACTAGCTTGTGTCACGAAGCAGCTTTCGCGACGTAAAATTGTAAATGCAGAGTGTACTAAAGCTCTTATATAGGTCAAATCGGCATGCAACGAATCTATGGCACTGCTTGTCATCCCGTTGCAGGATTTTAATTAAACCGCTTTTGGAGCCGGATTACGCGCTACTATATCGGGTTTTCGAAATTCTTTATCAGGTTTGAAGCTTGTGAACATATGCTTCCATGCCTTCATTCGTTGGAGACTCCTATGAGACTATGATGACACGGGGGTCCGCGGGAGTTTTCATCGTGAGTTCTCAGATATCAATACCCTACATCACTAAGTAAGACTCGCGTTCAAGCGTAGCACGGGGGTCCGCGGGTCTGTCTTCCGCGTATATACGTCTGGTGCCGCTTCGAGAGAATACCCGTCGCTCTCCATTCTCTGCCGCTGAGGAATCGTGGAGAGAGACAGAAGAGACGGGAGCACAGTACATGTAGTCATGGCTGCCGAGTTTCTTGATTACATCTCTTCGGGCCACATGTTCTGGACGATGATGGAGGACTACTGAGGTTGTTAAAATTTGACCTGCACCGTGAGACTCGGCGGGCGGACTTTGTACAGCAGCCCTGACCGAGACGAGGGCAATGAACCTGAAGACTTTGTCTTTTGGAGCCCTGCGGCCGACTGAAGTTCCGTCTTTGATGGCCATAGAATGTCGACCTGATGCAAATCAATACCAAATAATCAACTTTATAGGTTTGTTACAGGCGTTATCGTGACAATGACACGATCGAGGAAGAGAGAAGCGATCAACACCTCGCGAGTATCAGCATTCGTGTTGTACGAATCCACCAAATGAACATGCGGTTTGGAGACTGTGAATATCAATCAAACGCCCCATCCTTGTCAACTCCCTGATTATTTCATATGTGCGTTTAACGATCCAGTCAAGGATGGAGCCGAGAGCTGACAATCAGGTCCTTGAGTCTTTTCAATACCGCCCATAACCTCCCCCACGCCCACCACCGCCGCGATAACCACTGTACTGATCCCGGGATTGACCTCGACCTCTACCACCGCGATATCCTGCTCCTCCGTTGCTTCCTCCACCATAGCCCCGATCTTGTTGACCACCGTACGATCCCTGCTGTGCCTGATAGCCCTGGTGTCGTTGCTGGCCCTGGTATCCCTGATAGCCCTGGTTGCCTGCATAATAGCCCTGTTGGCCAGAGTATTGGCCAGAGCCATGATGCGAGGGGTGCTGATGGGACATTCCGCCACGAGGAGGACCAGGTGGGCCCCTGGAATAATCCGCTCCAGGAGCGGGAGGAACCCAACCAGAAGGCATGGGTGGCATGCCACCAGGGGGTGCATTCACGAAGCGTGGATCAAGGTGCGCGGCAAATGGATTCGGCCGATCCGACGAATAATTCATTTGACCGCCACGACCACGTCCGTTGAATGGTGCGCCACCGTAGGAGCGACCCGAATTTTGGGCGCGGCCCTTGACGGCACGGACATCAGCGGAATTGAGCATCGGCGTGGCAAACTTGACACCGCGAAGCAGCATAGATTTGTGGACATGAGATGATTTCGGAATTTTGTAGTTGACACTGTCGACAGAATTAGCACGAACGAGCAGAACAAAGTCACTCAGATCGGGGGTAGTGGTGAGACTTACGTGAGGGAATGGTCGTCGTCAAGACTTGGCATACCGTACTCTTGCAACGGAGAAACGAGAGAACCGTGGGGGATGTAAGTCTCGTTGCGTTCAACCAGACCCGCCAGACCATCACTGACACGCATATTGAGCTTGTATTGAGGTGGCCCGGGTTTCTTGGAATAAAAATTGCCGATGAGATCTTGGTAAAGAGGGTGCTGCTCGGAGAGTAGTAAAACTTCTTGGCCATGGGTATTCCGGCTTCGTTCTTCATCGGTCAAGAGCGGATATTTTTTCTCCATCGCAGCTAGAAGGCGCTTCTCATCAATGAAAGGAAGAAGAATCACGCCTTGCCATGCGAATTTCTTGCCGTTCAGATCGAGCGCAAAGTCTTCAGGGTAGAAGTCGATGATTTCGCTTTCGGGATTGCTCATCAGATCGTGGAAAACCTCTGGTAAAGCGTGGTTGGATGACGCGGGTAAGACTCCCATCAATTGCTCGTACGGCCGGAAGGGTTTGCCTTTGTCAAACTCAATCACCATATCGGCGATGTCGACAAAATCGGCCGCAAAGGGGGCATAGTGGTAAGGGTAGTACCAATCCCATGAAGGGCAGCCCTGGAAGTAGTAGAGCAGAACCCAGGCAAGACCTTCAGCGTAAGCTCGAGCAACCTTATGACGGAATTCATGATCCTGGGGATCAACGCCGAATTTTTGCTCATAGTATCGATCCGCATAACCCGGCTCCCACAGCTTGACGGTGTCTGGGGGCATCTCGTCATCTTTTGGTTTCGGAGGAGGCACAGGAGGCGAGTCTCTGCCCGGTGTACCGGCGTCCTCAGTCTCCTGCTCAGTTGCCTCTGAAGATTCATCAGCCTTTCTCTTGCCAAGGACAGAGGGGGACGTTGGCTCCGAGGCTTCCTGTTCGTTCTCTGCGGGTTCAGAACTGACTTCCGCCGCTGGCTCATTTGGTGTACTCTTCATGAGCCTGCTCTTGAGAACGGCGGCAGCGCTCTTGTTCTCCATATTTGCACGGTAGACAGCTCCACGGTTGACAATCATGCTGTGAGTCAATTCCTTATCCTCCTTGGTCAGATGGGCACGTGACGGGGTAATCAGGTCCAATCCAGCCGTTGGGTCAGGATCCGGCTCGGCTTTGGAGCGGTTCTGCTTTGCATCATAGACTGGCGAGCTGCGTCGTCGTTTTTGGGCCCGTTCTTCGTTGCGAGCCTGGTCTTGCTCTTTGCGCCGTTTCTCGTTGGCCGCTTTTCTCTCCTCCGCTTGTCGACGGCGACGGAAGATGGCGTCTTCTTGCTTAGCCAGACCTTGCAAAATCAGCTGGGCACGCTTGAGGTCAACGTGGCCGTCTTGTGTCAAGTATCCTCCCATACTTGGGATATTGTCGCGCCAGATAGCAATCAAAGTATCGATACCGTTCTCGCGAATATCCAAAGAAGGCAAGTGAGGCAAGAAATCGTTTCCGACGAAGAAACACATGAAGACCCAATCGTCGAGAGCACGTTCCAGATCAAAGGGAAACGGTTGTTGAGCAACCTGCATTTCAACAGCAAGGTACTCTCTCAGAACAGAGACGTGGAGCCAGATGAACGGCTTCAACGGTGAAGCATGTTGCTTCTCATCGAACTCTCCGCTCTTCTCCTTCGCCTTACCCGTACACTCCTCTGCCTTGTGGCCTGTCTGGCCGCAAAGCCTGCACGTGCGCGGTTTGGATTCCTGGAAGAAGACATCCTCTCGGAGAACGCGGAAATGGGGCTCATGGGTAGCGAGTCCCAACATGATAAGATCCGCGTCTAGACCATAGATGACGTGACGGGTATTGGGATCGTGCTCTGGCGATGCGCGCTGCGAACGGACGAATTCCATGATCTTGTGCTCACCCTCTCCAGGCACGGTAGCGTCGGAAATGATGATCTTCATCGTCTTCCATGCCGGATCTGTGTTGAGTTTGTAGGCAATCCAGTAACGCAGTGATGCCGCAAGGATGTCCATGAATGGCGTTCCAGGAGTAATCACGTTTGAGTCCCATGTCTTTTGAATGACTTCTTCACGAATGACGGCATCCCCTGACTTCTTGCTTTGTTGCCGATCCAGTAGTTTCTGCAGCTCTTCCTTTTTCTCGTCATTTTCTCGGGCTTCCTGGGCGGAGCGGAATCGGCGAGCACGTTGCTGGTTCATCTTGGCTCGAGGCGCAACGCCATCTAGGAGGAAGCAAAGTAATTAGCATGCAAGAATAAAAGTAATCATAAATATCTCAACATTGCAAAGAAATGAAGAATATCGGAGTCGTCGGGCTTCCCAACATACCGATAGCAATCATAAGTAATTTCCTTGGTCGGACCATGTTGACAACACGATCCGTGTATTTGAAGATCTCCAGCATCATCTCCTGCTCATTGGCAGGAGGAGGCCGTCCCTCTGGATGTGTACAGGGATGCACAATACCATTCATATCCAGGTAGAGGTTGTCCATCTCCTCGCCATTTGGGTTCGGGCCTGTAGTGTCAACTGGGATTTCTTCACCGTTCACTTCCTGCGGCAGCTCCTCAATCACCGAAGATACGATCTTCGGATACTTGTTGGAAAGCCATCGGAAGAGAGCAGGGACACCCATGTTGACAATGCGACGAGCGTTTGCCCGGCAGCGTTCGCTGGCGTTTGATCGAGCTTGGCGCGAGGTTCGATTGCGTATTCACGCGGATGCAGACACGCTTCGCGTTGGACTTGGCCTCGATCTTTCCACCGTACTTTCAAGGAGATAGTCCAGATCCCTCGAGACGAACCCAGGTAGATAGCACGAAATCTGCAACAGCGCCTTTCACAACGGAGCAGAACGTGAATCAGATCAAAAAGTGAGAGTGAAAGTCTCTGCGATTGCCGACCATCGCAATCATTGCCGGGCGGTCGGGGAACTCGCGCTTCCGGCGAGATCGGCTCCACTGATTTAACCCCTTTGAGCCGACCCGGAAGAAGGCCAACTAAGGTCCTTAGTAGGAACGCGAGCAGTCTTTCTACCTAATGGGCATCGACTTCAACGAGTGATCTGACCTGACAACCAGACGCCACCAAGATTCACCCAACCAGCCTTGCATCTGAACCTCGTCTCAAATCGATGACTACTGATCCTGTCGCCTACGGTCATCAGTGACCATGAAATTACAGTTCTGCGACGATGTTCCGAATCCTTGAATCGCAAGCTCCGGCCAAACAAACGGCAACGGAAACAATCGATGTTTTGAGTAGTAGGTTGCAAAGTGCAACCTTGTTGGAGGATCGGCGCGCCGCTATACAAGGACTGAGAAGCTTTGCGAAGCTATTTCCAGCTTCAGTAGCTTCCGGAGGGCTACGACCTCTCATCGGGTGTTTGCACAATGATCGCGAGGATGTGGACACCACAAAAGTGGTCCTTGAGACCCTACTGATGTTGTTTACCCCCGACGAGTCAAGTGTCAGTAAATCTAACCACGATGGACCTCCAACACGAATTACTGACCAGCCCATACAGCCCGAAGCATCAGATGAGATTGCTTTATGGTTGGCAGACGAATTCACCCAGGTATGCGGACCGATTCAGAAGATTCTTCAACGGAGCTGATTTCTAGCAGCGACAAGACAACATCACAATCTTATTGGATCTTCTGGAAACTCGAGACTTCTACTCGCGTCTGTATTCCCTTCAATTGATGTCCCAGATTTGTAGCGCCCGACCAGAACGAACACAAGAGTGCATTTTAACTGCGCCTTTGGGGATTTCGAGACTTGTGAATGTGTTGGCAGACACAAGAGAGCCTGTGAGAAATGGTTAGTCATTGATGAGTACAGTCTGTTCTCTGTGTGGCGTTTACTAATTCACCGCTCACAACAGAGGCCCTGATTCTCATGATTGCTCTTACGCCATCCTCGGAAGAGCTCCAGAAACTGATTGCCTTCGAGAACGCCTTCGAAATCTTATTTTCACTTATTGAAGCGGAGGGCGCATTGACAAATGGGACCGAGGTGGTTGAGGACTGCCTCACTTTGCTTGCCCACCTCCTCAAGTTCAATGTGTCTAATCAATCATTTTTCCGTGAAACTGGTTGCGTGAAAAAGGTCACCAAGTTGCTCCATGAGTGCCAGCTGGAACCTCCCCAAGTCGAAGATTCTTTATCGCAATGGAGCGCCCTGCGCAAGGACAAGAATGTCTGGGGATTGCTTGCAATCATTCAATTATTCTTGACTCGCGGTGGGATCGGCACACCTGCGAACCAGACAACATACTGGCAAAATGGGGTGACGGAGCAGGTTCTCAGCATCGCATTTGGCCAAAAATTCAGTGTCAATGTCACAGCGAAAGCTCTGGCAACATGTGCCGATCTAATTCGTGGAAACTCACCATTGCAAGAGAGGTTTGGGGATATTGAAGTCTTGTGGGGTTCACGAGTGCCGAGCGACCAGGGTGTCAATGGGCAAGCAAATGAGCCAGAACGAATTAATGTCATTGAAGCCTTCCTAAAGCTCAGCCTTCAGCCTTCTCCAAACAGCATGCTTGATGCAAGGCTCGCAGCATGCGAATGTATGAAGGCGTTCTTCGCCAACCATCCAGGTATTCGCATGCATGTGCTCAAGAGAGCGATTGAAGGTCATATCAGTGGACATGACAGGATTCCCAATATCCTTTCAGTGTTGCTTACTGCTCCGGAAGCCAGGGGCAACGCTGACCCCTATCAAGTCTGGATGGCATCTGTACTCTTATTCCACCTGATTTTCGACAGCGCCGAAGCTAAGGCGGTTACTATGGAAGTTACAGAAGGCGATGCTGAGAATGGAGAGGAAGTTGTTACTAGCGTCCAATCCATTGTGAGCAACTTGATCACCGGTTTGCAGCGTGGTGATGATGAAAGAATTACCGTTGGCTATCTCATGCTGCTCTGTGGCTGGCTTTTTGAAGACCCAGACGTCGTTAATGATCTCCTGGTTGAAGGAAGCAGCATCCAGGCACTCCTGCAAGAAATCAAGCACCCGCGGACACCAAGTAGACTGATTCCCGGTCTTTGCACAGTGTTGCTCGGTATCGTCTACGAATTTTCTACGAAGGATTCTCCGATTCCTCGGGTGACATTGCACAAATTACTCATCGATCAGCTTGGCCGAGAGCAATACATTGACAAAATCACCAAGTTGCGAGAATGCCCCTTGGTTCGTGACTTTGAAGTTCTGCCACAGACTGCTGCCGGTCAATTGGATGGGCTACCAGAAGTGTTCTTTGACCGTTCCTTCATTGAATTTCTGAAGGATAATTTCAGTCGTTTGATTCGCGCGATCGATCGTGAGCCTGGTTTTGAAGTTTCTGTTGTTGCGAATGGGGTTGAAAAGGGTGTGTCGAGGGAACTAGTGGACTCTTTACGTGCTGAGTTGGAGGACCGCACTCAGAGTATCCAAAAGCTGGAGTCGGACCTTCTGACTCTGCGACAAAAGCTTGATCAAGAAGAACAGGATCATAGAAAAACAAAAGAATCAGGGGTTCTCGAACTATCTCGAGCACAACAGACACTCCAGTCGGCCGAATTTTCCCACAAGCAAAAGTTGCTTCAGCTGGAAGAACAACATAAACAATCGAAGAACGAGCTTCTCAAACAGCATGGGGAACAACTTCGAGCCATCGACAACCAGTTGAAACAGGCCTCGAGCGAGTATGAGCGAAAGAGCACAAAAATGCAGGAACATCACAAGCAGGAGATTGCTGGTTTGCAAAAGACTATCCGAGACCTGGAACTTGCACTTTCAAACGCTCGGGAGCAGCACACACTTGACCTCACTTCTTTGCAAAAGCGCGCCCAGGAGCTGGAAGGCATTATAAGCCAGTCAAAAGAGTTGAATGCTGGTCAAGTTGCGGATCTCGAGAACAAAGTTCGAGGCGCGGAATCCGCACTTGCGTCGGCAAAGCATGAGCACGAGTCCGAAACCACTCGCCTCAGGCAGTCTCTTGCACAGGCCGAATCCGATCTTGAGAATGCGAAGGCGAAGTCTTCTGAAGAACTTTTGAAGGCCAAGCAGGATTCGTTGTCAACGATCTCAGCGCTGGAAGCTCGTATCACAGCTGCGGAGCAGGCAGCACAGGAGGCTCAGTCAAAAGCCACAGAAGAGTCGACCAATAGCATCGAAGCAGCCAACAAAGCCTCCTTGTCCAAGCTTTCTGCCCTGGAGGCCCGCGCTGTGGAAGCTGAAAGGAAAGCAAAAGAAGCCGAATCACAAGCTAAAAAGACGGAGAATGCCCTCAAAAAGATTCAAGCTCAACTTGAGAAGGTCCAAGAGGAGGCGAAAGAAAAGGAAGAAGCTCGACAGGCGACGCAAACTGAACTGGACGACTTACTGATTGTGTTTGGAGATCTAGAAGCGAAGAGGGCAGAAGATAAGGTATGTTCTTTCTTACCCATTCGTTCAATACAATGGAAAGCAGCTGCTCACCACCCGATTTTCATGACCAGAAACGACTTAAGGATCTTGGTCAAGAAGTCTCAGAAGGGGAAGACGAAGATGACGAAGATGAAGAGGATGACGAAGAATAGTTCATTTCGCGATGAAAGATGACATAAAAAAACTTATATCATACGGTAGTCCAAAGGAAACAGCTGTCATACAATCGGCTTTCTAGATCCCATTCTTCCTGCCTCGGTCTGTACCTCGCAGAGTAGAAGCTGCAGGTGCCAGGTTTACGAGAGGGTTCCCAGACCACAAATATCATGCCTCAGTGAAGCTGGATGTCAGGCACCAAAGCCGGTAAATTTACAAACCGTGAGCTAGGGCATGACGACCAACACGGAATTCGTTGTGCTGTTTTTGTGCCCTATCAGACTGGATCTTACTGGGGATGATTGCGGCATCGGTGCTGAGTCCCGGCTGACCGGAGCAGGCGGTGAGACTTGGAGGGGCTGCGAGTCACCGACCGCACTGGCAAAAAATGTGGTATTGGTGGGGGTTTGAGTCACGTCTGAAATTATCCGTATCTCCTCCATCTTGGAATCGAGGACGCCCACGAACTCACGCCATGTCGATCGATTTTCCCGCCGAGGAGGAGCTCATCCTCAAGCGGTGGAGGGAGATTGATGCTTTCCAGCGTCAGGTAGAGCTTTCTCGCGGAAAGAAGCCGTACACCTTCTACGATGGCCCGCCTTTTGCGACCGGACTGCCTCACTACGGCCATCTTCTAGCCTCGACGATCAAGGACATCATCCCCCGATACTGGGCAATGAAGGGGCACTATGTCGAGCGAAGATTCGGCTGGGATACGCACGGTGTTCCGGTCGAGTACGAAATCGACAAGAAGCTCGGCATGTCTGGATTGGAAGCCGTGGAGAAGCTCGGAATTGCGAAGTACAACGAGGAGTGCCGAGCTATTGTCATGCGATTCGCTGAGGAGTGGCGGCAAACTATCGAGCGTTTGGGCCGCTGGATTGATTTCGACAACGATTACAAGGTAATTTTGGCTCAACATGCACTTGAGATCATATTCTGTTCATAAGCGTTTGCGGCTAACGTATATGGGCTGGAATTTAGACAATGAACACTAGCTTCATGGAGTCTGTCTGGTATGTGCTCGGGGGGGTTTCGGCTCTTGATATTAACGATCATAAGGCGCCGCTAACATTTTCAACAAAGGTGGGTTTTCAAGCAGTTATTCGATAAAGGTCTTGTTTACCGAGGCTTCCGTGTGATGCCTTACTCAACCGCCCTCAACACACCTCTGAGCAACTTTGAGGCTCAGCAAAACTACAAGGATGTTCAAGACCCTGCAGTCGTCGTGACTTTCCCTCTGTTGGATGACCCTGAAACCTGCCTGCTTGCGTGGACCACCACTCCATGGACACTTCCCTCCCACACTGGCCTTTGCGCTCACCCCGACTTTGAGTATGTGAAGATTTACGACGAGGCGACCAAGAAGAATTACATTCTTTTGGAATCCCTGCTTCGCACTATCTATAAGGATCCAAAGAAGGCCAAGTTCAAGATCGTCGAGCGGATCAAGGGTGCCGACATGCTCGGATGGAAGTACGAACCTCTCTTCAAGTACTACTATGACGAATTCAAGGACCATGGCTTCCGTGTGGTCAATGATCGTTATGTCACGGCCGAGGATGGTGTGGGTATTGTCCACCAGGCTCCCGCCTTCGGTGAGGACGATTATCAAGTCGCTGTCAACCACGGGGTCATTAACGAGACGCGTCTTCCCCCGAATCCTGTGGACGCACAGGGCTGCTTCACTTCGAACGTTTCGGATTTTGCTGGCCAAAATGTGAAGGAGGCTGACAAAGCGATCATCAAGTACCTGAAAGGTACTGGTCGCCTTCTGGTTGATAGCCAGATTACTCACAGCTACCCCTTCTGCTGGCGGTCAGACACCCCTCTCATTTATCGTGCGGTGCCCTCGTGGTTTGTGAAAATCGAACCAATCATCCCTCAGATGCTGGAAGGCATTGAAGAGTCTCACTGGGTGCCATCTTCTGTGAAAGACAAGCGCTTCGCCAGCTGGATCAAGAACGCCCGCGATTGGAATATCTCCCGCAATCGCTTCTGGGGTACTCCGCTTCCTCTGTGGGTCAGCGAGGACTTCAAAGAAATTGTCGCTGTTGGAAGCGTTGAAGAGCTGAAGGAATTGAGCGGTTACACAGGCGAGCTCAACGACATTCACCGAGACAAGGTGGACCACATCACCATCCCCAGCAAGCAGGGCAAGGGTGAGCTCCGCCGTGTCAGCGAGGTGTTTGACTGCTGGTTCGAGTCTGGTAGTATGCCATACGCCTCCCAGCATTATCCCTTCGAAAATAAGGATCAGTTTGAGAATAGCTTCCCTGGTGATTTTATCGCAGAGGGCCTCGACCAAACTCGTGGATGGTTCTACACACTAACCGTTCTCGGCACCCACCTCTTTGGCAAACTGCCATTCAAGAATTGTGTGGTGAACGGTATTGTCCTCGCCGAGGACGGCAAGAAGATGTCCAAGCGCCTTAAGAATTACCCTGATCCTACCCTTATTATGGACCGCTACGGTTCCGATGCCTTGCGTCTCTATCTCATTAATTCCCCAGTCGTACGTGCCGAGCCGCTGCGGTTCAAGGAAGCGGGTGTCAAGGAGATTGTCAGCAAGGTTCTTCTGCCCTTGTGGAACAGCTACAAATTCTTCGAGGGCCAGGTCGCCCTGCTGAAGAAATCTTCTGATGTCGACTTCATGTTCGATCCCAAGGCCGAGGCCACCAACACGAATGTGATGGATCGCTGGATCTTGGCCAGCTGCCAGAGTCTTTTGATCTTTGTCAACCAGGAAATGGCCGGATACCGTCTGTATACCGTGGTGCCTCGTCTCCTGGGACTGATTGAGAACACCACCAATTGGTATATTCGATTCAACCGCAAGCGTTTGAAGGGAGAGAATGGTGTTGACGACACCCTGCATGCGTTGAACACTCTGTTTGAGGTTCTCTACACGCTGGTTCGGGGACTTGCTCCGTTCACTCCTTTCCTCACCGACAACATTTACCAGCGGCTCCTTCCACACATTCCGGAAGCTCTTCGTGCTGAGGATAGCCGCAGTGTACATTTCCTTAGCTTCCCTGAGCCACGCCAAGAACTCTTCGATGACGTCGTGGAACGCAGAGTTGCCCGCATGCAGAAGGTCATTGAGCTTGGTCGTATCTCTCGTGAGCGTAAATCTATTGCGCTGAAGACTCCTTTGAAGTCTCTCGTGGTGATCCACCAGGACCAGCAGTATCTGGATGACGTCAAGTCTCTTGAAGGATACATCCTCGAGGAGCTCAATGTGCTCGACTTGGTTCTCTCGTCTGATGAGGCTAAGTACAATGTCCAGTACAGCGTGAATGCCGACTGGCCCACTCTGGGTAAGAAGCTCAAGAAGGACGTGCAAAAGGTCAAGAAGGCTCTGCCCTCGCTGTCTAGCGACGATGTGAAGAAATATGTCGAGGAGAAGAAAATTGTCGTGGACGGAATCGAGCTTGTTGAGGGTGACCTCGTTGTGAAGCGCGGCATCAAGGAAGATTCAAGCTCATCTGGCATGGAGACCAACACCGACGCCGATGTTATGACCATTTTGGATGCCAATCTGTACCCCGAGCTGGCTCATCAGGGTATTGGCCGCGAGATTATCAACCGACTTCAGCGTCTCCGTAAGAAGGCTGGTCTCGTCCCAACAGACGAGGTCAAGATGGAGTACGTCGTCCTCTCGGACCCTGATAACATCGGGCTTGGTGAGGCCTTTAAGTCACAGTCGCAGGCTATCGCGAAAGCAGTACGCCGGCCGCTCGATGAGCGCTCTTTGGTGGATGGTCAGTCCCCAAGCGGTGACGAGGAAGGCACTATTGCCCAAGAGGACCAGGAGGTACAGAACGCCACATTCTTGTTGCGTTTGGTCAAGCTGTAAAGCTCGAAAAATGATAGGCAAATATTTGTTCAATGTGAAGAGGTTCAAAGTATTTCTTCACAGAAAGCTACAAACTACTGGCAGATGCCAGACACTATAATCTCAACCCACGAGGGTCATAATTCTAAAACCATCCATGCAACTGCCAATAGACGTGATGTACGAATGGAACTCTGATCAATAGTGGAATGCGGTAGCATATATCCATTGTATGAATCACTGTAGCCCCCAAAGTTTCACCTCCCAACACCACACGCCATACGAATTTGTCGGATGAAGTGGACGCTGGACTTAAACCTTCTTGGACGCAGTCTGTTCAAATTAGTCGGGGGAGCCATGTTTCAAGACTTGTCAAATTCTACTTACCAAGTAACAATCCTTGAGTCGCATGAATTCCTTAGCACACATGTCCTTGTGGACCGAGTTGTAGTCCGCGATGATACATTTTCCGTACGCCGCCGCCTATGTAGAAGGGTGTCTGTATGAGCACTTGATGGAATAATCTATTTGGAAGCTTGATCCATACCTCGGTCGAACATTTAGCGGTCGCTTTAGCCACCTTCTCAATCGGCCGGACTCTATTAGGCATTGTATGAGAGTCAATATGTTTCGATTGAGAAGCACAAAGTATAGGTGCTTGAGCGCTTTCGCGGAGTTTATGTCCTTGTGAACTTGTTCAGCCACCGACGGAGATTGCCTTTACTGCTACTCAAGCACCAATTGGGGTATGCCAAGACTTCGTCAATCACTCGGAGGTCCCGCCGCGTTGCACTGCATGTTACATAATTGGCACGTGATGCGTATGCATGTTTCCGACGCGACCGTCAAAACAATTCGATCGTCAGAGGCATAGGTCTGGATTCGCCGTGAATAGTTTCTCTATTGTGATTTATTTGATTTTTTTTTCTCATCTCCAGACTGTCGTCTGCACAGCGGTCGGATCTTCAGGTCTACCTGATTCCGCAATGATTTTTCTGTCTCGTCGACTCCTCGTTCCAAATGCGACAAGTGCGCAATAGGTCGCGATTTTTCGATGCCGCCGACACCCTCGCAGCGCCGCACCTTGACCGAAGAGAATCCATCGCTCTCCGATGATGGTAAGAAATGGCAAACTGTGTTCCGAATATGAACTATCTGAGTTTCTCGCATGAGCTGAAACCATCTCAATTCTACAGATGTTGGCTTCCTCTATCAAGTCATTAGCCGCGCCGAAGGGAAGCCTGAAGCCGATCGGCTGCCATTCCGAGCACTTTTCGCCGCGTATGACGAGGTCATCGGCGAACATGGCATCGATGCGGATCCAGGTCATGCGTGCCTGCGGTTTCTCTTCAGGATGGGGAGCAAGGATGTCGAGGGGACCACATTGTTCGAGAGATTCGAGAGTGCGCTTCAGCAGATGGGGATCCTGATCGAGTTTGGGGAGGATTACTCTACTGGCCCCAAGGATACGACAAACATCACTTTTCCTCCTTCTGACAACGAAGTGAGTCGACCAGGGCAAGCGCAACATCGCTCCCTACCAAGTGAAACTCCGATCACACCCAGACGACGCGCCTCATTCAATACAACACTCGACATTGGAGAGGATGCCACTCAGAAAAGTCTGGCGGAGCGCCCAAGTTCGCGAGCATCAATGTCGCGACTCCAGACTGGTAAAATGGACTTCTCAAATGCGACGACTCCTTCGAAGCGCAGAGCTCAGAATCAACGCTCAAGGAGTCCAGATCGCACGCATTTGCTCGCGCAGTTTCTGGAGGTTGGTCGCAGGCTCATAAGTCGGTTTGATTCTGTACAACAAGCGAACAAAAGCGAGTCGCAGGGGAAGTCTGCGTCAACAAATAGCATGGATATACGCTCAGCGGTTCAGCACGACCGGTCGAAGCGAATGGCCGCAGCGACAAAACCTCGTCGCTCGCTCTCGATAAGTTCATCGACGACATCAGGGTCTGAGAAATCAATGTCCGAAGCGTCACAAGCGACAGGACATGGTTCTATTGAAAAAGAGAAAGCCCCCCCGGAGATGCTTTACCGACCCCAACTTTCAGACTTGCTTCGGGATGCGTCCACATTTAACATGTATCGACAGAGAGCTAATTGCCGTCGAATCCTCACACAATGGCTGAAGCGTGCTTTCCAGGCACGACAGCTTCGTGAAACTCGAGAGGTTGTTGCATTCAATCGCGATCGTCTTACACTACTCCGGCAAGCTTTCGAACCGTGGCGCGCTATAATCCAAAACAAGCGTCATACGGCTCGGACGGAGCGGTTCTTCAAGCATCTGGAGGAGCGCGCCTGTCGAGCTCGTGATTTATATCTATTGACAAAGTCATTCACCCACTGGGCTCAATTGACTTCTGAAGAAGTCGCCCGCACCTCTGCCGCGCGGAGACACGTGTTGAGCGTGAAGTACTTCAAAGCCTGGCGGGAAATCACTGCTGTCAATGAGCTGAAGGCTCAAAGGTTCGCTTTACGGCGGCCATTTGAGAAATGGCGCAACCGAGTCGGCAGCTTGAGAACTGCCGAAGCCAACGCCGTCGCGGTGCATAATCGCCATTTAATGCACACCACTTATTGGCAGTGGTTTTGGGGCTTTTGTGATCGTCGTGCCCCCGAATGGTACGACAATCAGCTGAAGAGACGTTCTTTGCTCTACTGGCTTCGCAATTTTCGTACCAATCGCGAGCGTGAACACGAGGTTGTGGTGCACACGAAAAGGCAAAGCATGTTCAACATCATCGATGCCTGGTCTCAAAGATCGAAGACCATTACTTCTGCAACAGGAAGAGCCGACGAATCTTTCCGTCTTCGCGCTCTACAACAGGCCTTTGCTGAGTGGCGAGCTCAGGCCAAGCTCGCTCCGGCGGCTGCCCAAGTATGTGAAAAGGTTGACAGACGGATTTTGCGAACCGCTCTTGTCAAATGGGTCGGAAAAGCTCGTCTGGTTCAGAAAGCCCTGGAGGTGGATCGCGTCCGCATAGAACGAAATGCATGGGTATCATGGAATGACACACTCCGGTGCCTAGCTCTGCAAGCGCGAATCAATGAGCGCTTGAAAATGGAGATTATGTACAAATGGATATTGATGGAAAGATTCCAGCTGATGCGCCGCATACGGGAGCAGCGCATCAAGCGTGAAGTATTTTCTCGCTTTGTCACCAACACTCGCGAGACTTACTCCCAACTGCTCTCTAATGCTGAGATTCACGAAGATCATTGGGCCGAGGAGCTGATGCGATCTAAGTTTGCTATCTGGCGAGATCAATTAGTGCTCCAACGCCAACGGGAGTACACTGCATTTGAATTCTATGCTCCGCGCCTCGCCGAGGAATCCCTTATGGCTTGGCGATCAAAGCATCAGCAAATTGCGAAGATGGAGACGTGGGCGCGCGATGCCCAGTACTATTTCCTCACGAAGCGTTTTCTCAAGAAATGGCGCCAAGCCACGCTGGAGTCCGCTAAGCAACGGCGCAAAGATGCCTATTCAAAGATGCGGCGGAAGGTCAAGGTAAACATGGCAACCAAGGTGTTGGCTGTGTGGGCCTCGAAGACTCAGGTGATCACCAGCATGGCGGAACAGGCTGTGGAGCTTGAGCGGCAGAAAACGCTTAGTGACGTGGCTGATATCTTCAGTGACTGGCATGCAAAGACTCTGAAAAGGGTTCAGGACTACCAGGAGGCTGATTTGCACTACTTCCGTCAGATTGCTTTCGATCACCTGATCCAGCTTTCCGAAACCTTCGTCATTCGCCGCGAGATGGAAGACCGAGCCGACTCAGTGTACCGCAGGCACGTTCTTGCCCAAGCTGGGGCCTCACTTCGCAAGCTCAGCCTGCGTATCTTCCAGATCGGCAGCACGGTCGAGACCGCCGAAGCCATGCGCGAGAGAACCGTGCGAAAGCATTCGCGAAATCTGTTCCGCAACTGGTTGGAGACCACGCGCCTAAAGCTCGAGGCGCGTGACTCGTTCGAACCAGCTGTGAGCTCCACTCCGCACTTGAAGTTTGGGGAGGTAGAGCGTCCCAGATCTGCGCTGTTTGACCCATGGTTTCAAGCCGGATCTGAAACCCCCTTCAGGATGACCGATTTCACCACCAACTCCATCGACCCGGTAGCAGCCAGTCCGCTGGCTACTCCAAATTACATGACTTCGCCTTCCAAACGAGCCGCTCGTGCACGAGCACTTGCACAAATGTCCACCACTCCTGCTACTCCCTTACATACCCCTTTTGCTAGTCGACTTCTCCGTGCGGAAGCTTTGGCGCCTCGTTCGGCCTCCTCGCGTCGCTCACAACCAGGCCGTCGAACGATGACGGGAACGAGTGTTCGATTTGTGGATGAAGAGCTTCCCGAATCCCCTACCGATAGTCGCAGGTCGGCAAACCGTCAGTCCAACCATGTCTCCAGGGCATGAACAGATTCTCCCATGTGCCTAAGTGTAAATTTCATCCTTTGTGGAGGTGTGGGTGGTTGGTTCATTTGTTCTAGGCGCCGTTGTTGCCGTTCGAATTGTCCTGGGCAACGCATTGATCATTTTTATTTGCTCTGCTTGTTTCCCACTTGTCTGTGTTGGACCTCGATCCTCTGATGCATATGGCCCGGCGCAACATGCACGGTAATTGGCGTATTTGTGGGCTTGTCTTGACCCTTCAGCGGGTTTTACCATTCTCAACTTTGGACATGATTGAATGTGACGTAGTAAATGAATATAACGGATGTGAAGCAGCATTATAGCGAGATTGAAATTTGTGTTGCCACGGTTTCTTTTTGGGAACAGTATCTATGTGCAAAGACCAAAGAGTGATCGTCGATATTGTGAAACTAAGCGAAAGGGGATTTCGTCCCTCTTCTCCTGACCATGTTGACGCTCTGATTGCATTGAGTCCCAATATCGGTCAATCCTTAAAAGAGTCCAAAGGATCGTTCAGTCCTTATCCGCTGTCACGTACAGTACTGCCGAGCTGCCCGCAATCATGCGCTGCCTGATTGGATCGGAGCATCCTGACCACCTTCAACTTCGATCTGCAGGCCTGCGTCACTTTTGGAAATCGGCTGATGCTCCGGTCGCAGCACCTCCGACTTTCCGCCATCAGGTTGACGGCGTGAGATGTAACACATAGCTCCTCAAACTAGCTCCTTTCCATGTCCACTGGGAAACCTGGTCTTAGGCGAACACCAGAACAACAAAACAAGCCAAGTGGTGTTTCCGAGTCTCGACTCGTAACGACGCTCGCGCAACGCGAAGGGCGGTGATACCCCAAGTGAGCACGGGAGTGGAGCTGGGAGCACGGCCTCATGGAACGAGACCGTCATTCATCCCGCTGCAGCTCCATTCTCCAACGGCTTGACGGCGAAGAGCAAGTATTGGCAATTGACGCAATTCCTGACACACCCGCAACTTTCTTCCCATAGAAGACTTGTCTGGCATTCAGGCATTGGCCATGTGTGAGGCTTAAAGCCCAGCGCACACCCTGCCAACTACCCGCCTTCATGCGAGCGGTACTGCCGGGGAGACCCCCAGCGAAGCTCCAGTCGTTCAGCACCGCGCTGTGGGATGGACTTCGCATAGTTGTAAGCTTCTATCCGTTCGAGCTCGATCCAGCTTTGCCTCCAAAACGGTCTTTCACCCTGCTGACTAGTGCTCTGCGCACGATGCTTGAATAGGCGTACATCTCCGGTCACGCCCTTGTAATCCTCAGCGGTCCACAGACACTGTTGCAGACGATTTATGTCGACGATACCGATAAGCTCGAGGCCGTCGCCTTTGATGAAGCATCTGGGAAAATCGCCGTCTGCGGAGGCCCTGACATTTTTGTTTACCAACCGTATGGGATCAAAGGGGAGACTTTAAAGGTCGGTGATCCATCGGCCGCTTTATTGCTCCCTGATGTTTACTGATCTGAACATCCAGTGGTCTCTCGCTTCAACTTTCCGTGCCCAGGATGAGAAGGAGTCGATCCATACCCTCTCGTGGGGCTCACCCAATGAATTACTGGCCGGCAACTCCCGCCTCGCCCTGTGGATGTTGAATGACACCCCTCGCCTAGTATGGAAGCGGAAACTAGCAACGCCAGTGAAACTCGCTCAATTCTCTCCAGACGGGGCTCTCGTGGTGACAGTCGGGCAGTATGACCGGTTGGTCAAAGTCTGGAGACGACTCGCTTTCGGTGAAGATGAGGTCCGGTTCGAGATTTCATATCTTCCGCATCCTGATGTCGTGACCGGAGTGCACTGGCGATTGCCATACCATCGAGATCAGGCAGTTGAGAATGTCCTCTATACACTTTGCGCCGACAACAAGATTCGAATCTGGGCTGTGACAGATCATCATGCCCTGTCTCCGCTTCAATTCTGGGCAGATATTGACATGCAACTCTCTGTGCAGCCGCGGGACGCATCCGGAATCAACGAGGACGCGCAGCGGAGATATGGGTTCTTTCTGGATGGCCGGGACTTCTGCAGCGCGACGGAGCGAGCCGTGGAGCGGAACACAGGCAACAAGGTGAATCACGGCCTGGAACACATCATTGAAGTTGCCAAGCAGAGCCCAGAGATCTGTATTGTCATCGATGGTCAAGGTCATTTGTCGGCTTGGGCGTTAGAGGACGTTGGCTCCAAAGTCAAGACGAAACTAAGTGTCTTCAATATTTTACACGTCGAAGGGCTAGAGTTTGGATTCATGCCGCGTTTGTCGCCAGCAGAGGATTATGCTCAAATTCGCGCGTTTCAGAGCCATTCGACCCGGGAAAAACTCAGCATCATCATCCATCACTTTGACGGTCGCATTGAGTGGTATGACTCGCAAGTGGACGTTCTTTTCGACCCTTCCCCTCGAAAGGATCGATTGACACCAAGGTCGTCTTGGTCCGGACACACAGCACCAGTGAAAAAGATTGTGCGCAATGCCACTGGCGACACGCTGATATCTCGAACGGATGAAAACAAAGCTATGATCTGGAGACAGCAGAGGCGGGAGGGTGGATCTACGCTTCTGCACAAGAGTGTTCTTCTCTCAGATGAGCACATTCATCGCACTTGTCTACTCGAGGGCAGCAGTTTGCTGGTCAACCTTCATCATAGCGGAATATCGCTGTGGGATTTTGGTGCTTATCATGCAAAGAAGATTGCGTACTTGCCTTTCGCCTTGTCTAGCAAGCCTCTGTGTGTTCTCCCTCTTCCCAGGCCGGAGACAAAGTCCAACACACACTACGTGGCAACCATTGCAGCCGATGGAAATGGCATTGCCTGGGAAATTGAAAGCGCATCGGGCCAAGATTCCAAGCTGCGAAAATTCTGCACGTTCGAGATGGGCTTGAAGGAGGATCTTGCTTACATTCTGCCCGTTGATCCTGCCGGGCCGAAGACCAAATCATCAGGATTTTTCGACACTTTTTCACCGGATATTGCCCTTTCCTACACTCACAGTGGCATTGTTCGCACCTGGACTGCCAAGGTGGACCAAACATCAGCCAAGGTCGAATGGCTTCTGAAGTCTACTGTAGACACTGGAATTGAGAATCCATCCTTAGCAAGCGGAAGTGCTATCCGCAAAGCAGCGCTTGTGGATGAAGGTCGTACCCATTTAACCATTTGGGACACCAACAACGCCCAGCTGGAATTTGAGGAACACTTCACTCAGCATGAGAGTATCCGGGATCTTGACTGGACATCAACCCCAGACATGCAATCTATTCTCGCTGTTGGTTTTCCACATAAGGTCGTCTTGCTGTCGCAGCTTCGCTACGACTACTTAGACGCTCAGCCTGCATGGACGCAAGTTCGAGAGATCTGGATTCGAGACTTGACGCCACATCCTATCGGTGATTCCTGCTGGCTCACAAATGGGCACCTAGTGATCGGTGCAGGCAATCAATTGTTCATATACGACAAGGAGATTGATGTCGCGGATCGTCTCGTCTCCAATCTCCGTATTCCCTCTCGAGGGCTAGCCTCGGTCGACATGTTCGATATTGTCAGTCGACTGAATGGCCCATTGCCTGTCTTCCATCCACAATTCCTTGCGCAGTGTATTCTGTCCGGGAAACTCAGTCTGGTTCAAACGATCTTGACCTCTCTGCTGAAAAGGCTTAAGTTTTTTACGGAGGGTGACAATTTGGATGGCTTTTTAGACATACCGCTCAGCAACTTTTACGACAGGAGCCATGTTGTGCCGCAGATCGCTTCGAAAGAGATGCGCTCTTCCTTTGTGGAGATGCCGGTTGAGGGGGCGGACTCTTCTGTGGTGGATGAGCAAACCGCAGCACTTTTAAATGAGAGTCTGGCACGCATCGCTTTACCTCAACTCACAAGCCACGAACAGTTTCGACTTGTCGATACAATTGAATGTGTAGCGACAGTGGAGAAACACCGACGATCTATGGATGACAATGCCGCACGTTACCTTCTGTTTTTCAGGCAGCATATGTTGAGAAGAAGTCAAGGTGTGGCGAACAAGGACACTGTCTCATGGAGAGAAATCGTCTGGGCATTCCACAGTGATAGCCAAGATATTTTGACAGACCTCGTCTCGCACCAATTCAACGGCAAGCTGACTTGGAAGGCCGCGCGGGAGAGTGGGATTTTCATGTGGCTGTCAGATCCAACGGCTTTGGTGAGTCTTCTTGGTGAGATCGGTTGTTGAACACCACTGATTGTATGCTTAGAAAGCACAACTTGAGGTTGTGGCGCGGAATGAGTACAGCAAATCCGAGGAGCGAAATCCCATTGACTGCACTCTTTACTATCTTGCTTTGAGGAAGAAGAGCATTCTGCAGGGACTGTGGCGAATTGCGCATTGGCATCGCGAACAGGCCGCTACGCAACGTCTGCTTGCAAACAACTTCAGTGAAGCTCGGTGGAAGACGTCCGCCTTGAAGAATGCGTACGCACTACTTGGCAAGCGTCGTTTTGGTGAGTTCTCTTTCTCTTAATCTCCGATGCTTTGCGAAGCTCTGACCTTGAACGCATTGTAGAGTATGCCGCTTCGTTTTTCTTACTGGCCGATCACCTTCGTGACGCTACAAACGTGATCGCCAACCAGATTGGCGATGTGCAACTTGCAATTGCTGTTGCGCGTGTCTACGAAGGTGACAACGGCCCTGTGCTACGCGAGATCCTCGAGGAGAAAGTACTTCCCGCGGCAGCCACGGAAGGCAACCGATGGATGGCTAGTTGGGCCTTCTGGATGCTCGGACGGCGGGACATGGCGGTGCGGTCACTTATCGTAAGTCAACTACCTATTGCGTTCACTCAACCTTGACTTATAGCTAATCTGGCGAAAGTCCCCAATCGAGACGTTACTCTCCCCTACACCACTTTCACCTGGCAGTCCAGGGAAAGCCACACTTCAGTCCAAATCATATCTCTCCAACGATCCTGCTCTAGTCGTGCTATATCAGCAGCTTCGGGAGAAAACGCTTCAAACGCTCAAGGGTGCCTCTCAGGTGCACCCGCGAGAAGAATGGGAGTTTGTGCTCCGCAACGCCCGGCTATATGATCGGATGGGCTGTGATTTGCTCGCTTTAGACCTCGTACGCCATTGGGAGTTTCTCGGTGGGCCCCCTACCCCTGGAGCGTTGCAAACACACCCTGCCCTTGAATTCCACGATGGTGACGTGGATTACCGTAAACTGCTTCGCCGGCGAAGCAGCCTTGTCGTCGCCGATCTACCTGTGCGTCCTGCGATGACCTCAAGGGTATCAACGGGTGCAACAAATCAAGCTACTGTTAAAGATACAAAGAAAGAGGTCAAGGAAAAGCCGCCTCCAACTATGTTCCATGAGCCTGATGCCAACTCACTCTTGGACAGTTTTGGGTTCTGAGGGGTTGAATCGAGAGGAGATGTGTTTGGAATTTGAGGTCTTGTTTCTTGGTGGATCTTCAACTTTTGGTCTTTGGTATGATTTCAGGTCCTATTAGCGTGTTCTTAAAGCTGGGGTTATTTGTGGAGATAATCTTGCGCTGAATTTGAATCCACTTGTATTGCAGTCGCCGCGCTACTCCATGGGATGCTATCATCTAGTAAAGAAGTCAAAGAAGAAATAACAAGGCCCTCAGCGTACAATCATGACTCAATTTGTTTACTTTTGTCCTTTTATGTGCAAAATCTGTTCATCCTTAAGCACTGTCCATGAGCCGGCAAATGGGGCTAGCAACCCATAACCTTTCCACAAATACACCCACCCACACACATCAGCCCTTCTTCCCCCCAAAGTACATTCACCAAACTCGAGCCGCCCTATTGCGCAGCACAGACAACTTCCTCCTGATCATCGTCCGATTTTTCATCGCAGACCCATTGTCAAGGGATAGACTCCCATTCAAAGGCCGCGTTGCGTTGTGTTTGCCACTAACCATGCTGGCAGTTTGATTCTTCAATTTCTCCATCAAATCGTGCACGATTCGATCACTTTCAGCGTGCCCTTCCCTATTCACCCGTTCAATTTCTTGGGGTCTTCGCTCCGATGCGTGCTCAGACTGCGCACTCGCCCACGTGTCGAAATTCGAGCCGGGGTTTTGCATTGTGGATGGAATTTCCAAGTCCGCTGTGTCGGCGGAGTTTTCAAGTCGAGCTTCTTCACCTCCTTCGTCTTTCATTGAATTTTGGGATTTTGAAGAACTAGAGATCTTGACACTGGTAACGAAACTTGTATCGGCATCGACATTGTCATGGTGCGGACTCTCTTCACAATTCAACTGTATCCAGACTTGGCTGAAGGCCGCGAACGAACGGGACGCGCACGGGCTGACCTCGACACCTCGATGAAGTGCCTGATTGATCAAGGCGGGATCGATACACTCTGGCTCCTCATGAACGGTGATGTTGCAATTTGTGCCGGTATCTGCAGGATAGATAGATTGCTGATTTGAAGGGACGAGCTCGGCGTCGACGGAAATGGAGCTGACGAGCTCGTGATTGAAAGATGGAACACCGAAGCTGGTACACATGCCCGCTGTGATCACTTTGGTGGGGACTGTTTCCTCATAGCTTTCGTATGTGTCGAGAGTCGAGTAAGGGTCCCCGGGACAATTGGGATAGAAATGAGCCCAGATCTTGGCGGTGATGGTTGCATGGATCGGGGTTGAGAGGAGGACGAGCGTGGCGAGTGTGGAATGCATTGTGTGAGAATGGATGGTAATCCAATGCTCAGTCTCGACGTTGGAGATTGGGCAAGGAGGTGATGGAGGGGAGGATTCTGGAGTAGGTGTTGTAGAGGCGGCGACAACTTTGCTATTCTTATACAGGGAGCTTCATCTTCTGGGGTGTACAATCTATAATTTTCGAGATGGCAGGGAAGAATGGCCAAGGTCGCGGTAGCGCTGACGTGAAACGCGATGTACGTGCGTCAACACGTCTTGGAAAATGCGCAATGACTATTCGGCATCTTATCTGGTGGCGGAATATCTTCGATAGCCTCATCGTCGAGCCAGTCACTATGAAGCTCTCACATTCCTGTCTCAAAAAGGAAGCGAGCCGACGATCATCAATCGGGTGGAGACCACGATCACCTCGACGTGGTATGTCAGCGCGCCCTGGGCATTCCAGAACATGACTGGTCGTTTCTGTTACGTCTTCCGAAAAAGCCCAATGAGCGGCTGGTAAATCTGGGTTCGTTGAGCCAATGTAGCCTGATGGGCAAAATTTCGTTGACCATGGGAGGAGAATACTTGCGCAAGTACGTGAATGAAGTTGATATCAAAATGTCTCGTTATCATATCGATTGGTATCAACACCTTGTCTGTTTCTTCCACCAATCTTTCCTGTTTCAATGGGTGCGTGCCCTCAACAGAGGCGTATTTGACTCGAAAGCGATGGGGTGCAGGCTGGTGGACCAAGCTTCCCTATGCGCGCAATGAGCGGGAAGATGGCCGGGAAAGGGACCAACAGAATCGCCGGTCAGTTTTTCTTCTTCTCATTCGTCGCAAAGACCACTGGCTTGTATTTCAATATGGATTCACCTGTCTCCAAGGATGTCAGGGTGCCTGAGCGTCTTCCACGTCCCTTCAAGTTGGTCTGGATCTTTCGATCAATCTCTGCCAGGTCACCTTCCGAGTTGATCGAGCTGAGTGCTTTGAGAGAGGGGCCACCTGAAGGGCCGTTCGATCTGCTACGACTGCGTTCCCGACTTGACGGTTCGCTTGGTGGCATGCTCTTGAGGTGAGATTGATAAGCGTCCAGCTTGTACGGATCCGTGGGAATCTCGGCATCTATATCGGGCATGATGCCGAAGCCAAGATCATTAATTGTCAGGGTGACCTTTTCTGAGAGGGCCTCTCGGTGCTGTCGCAGGTCAATGAGAGACGATGAGGAGAGCGGATTCAAAGCAACCACAAGAGGGGGCAGGGACTTGATAATATCCATCCCCACTTCACCAAATCGTAGGGCTGCGTAGCTCACAAAGCCCATATGGATGTAGAAACAAAGAGCAAAGAGCCACAGTGGAACAAAGTTGGGGACATATGTTTGGGCCACCATCCACCAGGGAACAGCGCTCGTGTAATAGCCATCGTTTCGGTTGTACCGAAGCCAGGCGGTCACAATAATAGTGTAGTAGATGTAAAGAGTGGGTGCCAGCCCCATTGCGACGAGGATTTTCCAGGTACTCACAACGTCATGTCCTTGGAGCTTGACGACAGAAGCTGCGAGAGCCTTGCGTCGTTTCTTCTCCGAGATGACTTTGGTTGTGACGAACACTGGCCAAAAGAGCAGAACCCCTGGGAGCACTCCGAAGCTGAGGACAAGAAGCTTGCATAGACGATAGCACAGGGTAATCAGAGTGAGCCACCAGGGTTTCTCCTCGATGTTGCCCCATTCGACCTGGTGGTCTCGAATACCGAGCGATTCCAGACGCCGGTTGTACTCATTCACCATCTTTTTCAGCCCTTTGACCCGCGGATCATCCTGGTGCTTGGTGAAACCTTTGAGAAGTCTGCGGTTGAACTCGATCACCAGGGGCAGCGGAATCTTCTTGCTGATTGGATTGTACAGCTTCCTCGTAGTTTGGACCAGAATTAAAGTCTCGTGGTCCGGACTGATCTGCGTGACAGCTTCAAGACCCTCGTAGATTGTCTCGAGCAATGATCCGACAGCGTTACGCTTGCTGGTCCCGCCAGCTTTGAAAGCCTCCACTTGATCGGGATGAACATGAATGGGTCGACCAAACTCAATCACTGCGCGAGAGCGAAACTTGTGTGCATGGAAATAGTTCATGCCACAAGGGACGATAGATAACCCGCACTCAGGGTCTCGAGCCAGACAACCAAGGGACATCAAAGCAGCACCTGCCTTTAAGGGCAACAGGTTCGAACGATCATGACTGCCCCCCTCAGGAAAGATGCCGATACAGCCTCCAGACGACAGCTCCTTGTACACTGCATCAAACATTTGACTTTGGTCCACGTGGGGGGCAATCTTAAATCTCGTGCCCTTGCGGCCCGGGTCATCCGACAGCTGAGACATGAAAGGCTTCTTGAGTCGCAGAGCGGTGGCACTCACAATTTCATCGATGGAAGCAGTTTCCGGAGCTTTTTGGCCTTTGATTGTGATGGAGCCTCCAGGGGCGTATTCTGGCTGGGTGAAGTCTGTGTCCACTCCATGGATGAGAGTTGGATCGCTTTCAGGATCTGGCTGATAGATGGAACCTTTGCCCGGCTTGGTCAAGTCCATTGACCGAACTACAGGAAGAGCGCCCATGCATGATGCCAAAGTGCCGATGTAAGGCTCTTTCATCGACTTTTGGGCGATCAAGAATGATACGCGCCGCTTTGCCTGCGACTTGAGGAGATACATCAGAATGGCCGAATCGACGAATTGATTGGCATGAGGAGCGGCGACAATCAGCACCGGGCCTCGCTCTGGGATTCTCCATGCTCCTCGCGGATAGATCTCACGAAAGAACAAGTCCAGCGCGCAGGTGAACAGCCACAGCACGAGGTCATACAGCCACGGGATCATCCGTCGGGATGTATCGAGACGGCCCGCCATGATCACCCGCGTGGAACTCCAACGGGGGAGGCGTTGGCCTTGAGTCGAGGGAGGATTGCCAATACGTTGCGCCGTGAAGGTTGCGATGCATGTGCATGCACGATGTGGCTTTGTGCAGATCAAGAGCGGAGAAAGCCTCAAAGACTGCAGGTTGGAAGAATGTTCCTCTGGTGTGTGGGAGTGTGTGCGTGAGACACGGTGGGGCTGGAGAAAAATGGAAGAGGCGGGGAAAGGCAGTTCCTCAATCGGACCATCACCACACATGAACTCGATTCAATTTGGTACCAGTCTCAGTCGCGTCTGCGTTCGACATCCGGACCATCTCGTCTGGTTTTCTCTCTCTATTCTCGTGTGGTATGTCTGGCTTTCTCTCTGCCCAGTGCTCTGCCAAAAATTCACTTCTCTCTGCGAGAATAGACGCGCAGGACGCGAGATTGAGTTGCGCGACCGAGGACAGACAAAACCGTCCCATTGCATGCTGATTCTTGAATACCCCCTAAGACAATGGCCAACGGAGGATTTCTTTCCGAATCGGAAATTTGTTTCTCTCTCCCTGTGGCCCTATCTGTGGCTTGTTGAAAACTTCAGAAGACAATTGGCGTTCTCCAACTCCCAAGATACGGCAAACAATACCAGGTAGGCATCAGCTAGACTTGAGTTCTCGACCCAAATGCCCGCGTAGATAGGTTTAGAAATCCTGTGCATGTCAAGAAAAAGCTCTGTGTAGAGTTCATTATGATATTATGATATGTGGAAGGCTGTACGAGCGAACACGACGAGATATTCCCTTTTCCCCATTGCAGAAAACATCGCATATAGTCCGACCATCATGGCTTCATCAAATGCGCATGGCAGTCTCGACCGTGCGGTTACGACAAGCTGATCCAGCTTAGAGCGCATCGAGCCAGCACTCAGTGCGGAAGGAGACAAATCCAGGCTCCAGGAAGTCGGGCAAGCACTGGCCCTGGACCTCGGTATTGCCATCAAACGGCAGGAAGTACACGGGCTCGCCAGTGCAGTCGTCGTTGTTCCAGACGGTCACACCGGCGCACTTGTAGGCATCTTTGGTGTTCATTGTGGCCTTGAAGGCATAGTTGTTGACATCCCAGTCACGGTTGACGGTAGTTTTGTCGCATGACAACGGGGTCGAGGTGAGCTGGGCTGTGGACTTGGTCACGCCCATCGCGGGACGACCAACGGGGCAAGATTCATAAGATTGGAACTCAATGCTGACGACAGGGAAACCAGCATAGACGGGTAGGATCAGCATCGCTGCGGAAAGGAGGGTCTAGAGGGCGTGGTTAGATAAGATCAAGTTTGATGAGGTGTACGTGTCTAGCAGTCACTACTCCATGACCGGCGTCTATTCACATACCTGGGAGAACTGCATTTTGACTAAATGAGAGTGTGTCAAGTAAAGAACGGAATGTGGTGACCGGCGTAGAGGCGGAGGTGATTGGGGAAATGAGTGTGGATGTCAAAGTGTGTGGGAGATTTTTCCAGCTCGAGGTGTGTCTTCGTACTTAAGTAAATTGTATCTGCAACATAGGTCACCCTTTTTTCCACCTCTTCTCGAGTCCATTTCTTTGTTGTTGTTGGTTCTATCAAACGGGGAGAGCAGATTCTCAAGGGTATGGAATGCAGGAGCAGTGGGATACTGCACCGTGTCGTGACTTTTCCTGACGATCTAGTCAAGCCCGGGATTGGAATGCCGAAGGACAAGAGTGGTTCAGGGCCTTTCATGTCCACTACAGCTCGACTTCCAGCGATCTGGAATGAGCCCAGGAGTGACTGCCAGAGATCGTCCATGGAGGCATCCTCATCTATCCCTGCAGGAAGACGGGGAGCTATGCCCAGACTGCAGCGGCTACAGGATCAGCAACGAGATCCAGGTTCGCTGCCATGCTTTGAGAAGAATTTCGCTGTGGGATTCTTCCTAGGTGGGAGCTGGAAGGAGCTTTGATTGAGTCAGCTTGGTCTTTGGGGCCTGGGTTGCTACATCTGCATCCCTTGCTGGCCTGCCTTGGAAATGCGATCGCCAATTCCGTGTGGTGCCTTGAGAAATGGACACAGTTCTTCTGTGAGAGCTCTTCGTGTTTGGTAAGCGTCACTCGAGTGGAATGAAGCAGTTCACCTACCCACAATCGGTGAATGGTACGTAAACCGTAGGCCGACCTTTTGCGGCTTGGTTGAAGATTGAGGTGCAACTGACAAGTACAGTACTCCCGGTGTGTGAAACGAGCTCGACAACGGCACACGGACATCCTTGAATTGTCTCGTCGTGCTCTCGAATGGCCGCCGACGGGTAGATTATACATTGAGATAAAGAAAATCATTTCACTGAATAGCATTGATTTACATCGTGACATGGCGAGGCCGCACTCGTTGGTCAACCAACGGACTATCGCAAAAGATCCCACTTCTGATCCCCGTGGCTCAAGCGAGTAAACGGAATACTGATTTACAAGGCTGCACCAATCAATCTTTCTAATCGGAAAATCCTTAGTAAAGAGGGGCTGTACCTAGGTTCTGAGTGACACCAGTTTGTATTCCCCTTAATGTACATCCGTTCTCCACCCAGGATGTGAGGTCCATCTCCTATCCAGGAACTCCAAGGGACGCATGCCGAATAGCAACAACCGACTGTACAAGACAAGGTCCAGCCACCCAGTTCGCATGATGTGGTGTATTTCGTCTTTGCACCCAGCAGATCTCCCGCAATTGTTCTCCTCCCTGCGAAAGCGACAGATGTATCACGCTCGCAGCTCCCGTGCCATAGCCCACATGCCCTTTGGGACATTTCCGACTCCCAACAACCCGAAGTCCCTGCTTGAGCCAGTACACCCCTGCGTTCTTTTTCAACACCCAGATCATGATCCTAATCGGCTGGTCCTGATTCACATCGTGGCTTCATCGGCGTAAGACTTCATCTTCGCAGGCCTTTACTACCCGCCCTGCGATGCCTTTGCCGCGGTAGCAGATATCTGGCGGGAGCGCCACGACGGCAAGTTCCCAATCGCCCGGGCAAGTAAATTGTCGAGGGGGCTCATCGTCGGATTTATGTTCGCCTCCTTTCTGATTCACATCCGGTTCCTGGATATTGTTCCTGCCCTGATCCTCGCTCTCGTCTTCATCGGGACTCCAAAGACCGTCACATTTCCAGGGCTTCATACTAGCAGTGCCGATGACTTGGACTTTGCCATCCTCTTGCCCGCGGGTAAATGCCACTGCAGTAAATCCCTTTGGCATATTGAAAGTTGAGGCGGTTGGGAGGCAAAAGATGGCGATGGGGGAAAATCAAATTTCATTGCAGTGTTGCATGAAATTTGAAATTATGGAACTGAGGTGGAAATGTGAAGTGAAAAACTACGAGATCTGAGGTTCCCATCAAATATGGGTCTCCGCCGGCACCGGTTGAAGAGGCATCGACAGTTTGATGGCAATCCGAGGCTCAGATAGCAACACTTGGTAGTTGGAGCCCAGATGAAGTCATCAATCAGTTCGGGTCATGCTCGTAACATCGGGTTAGCTTTCGAGTGCAATGAAAATAGTAATCAAGGCGCATTCAGAGGGCGGGAAATATGATTCTCAGTCAACAGCCCATGAAATGCGTCAGAGCGTTTTTCTCGGCACAGGGAACTGAAACTAAACTTCTAGAATGTTAGAAGCACCTCCTCTTACTTCCGACTCTACTGGAGCTTGCACTGGGATTGGAGCCCAACTCTTCATTCATAAAGGACGAATCACCAATATATATTGTGTATCAGTCTTGATATCTCTAGCCAATATAGCAGGCATAACCGGGCACAGACAGAATTAAATGAGCTTGAAGAGTGATAGAGCGCTCCGGCATCTATGGATAATCCTTGGAAATCGAAATCGATATATCATCGTGCTGTGTCTCCCGGCTGACCTGCATCTGACTTCTGGCTTACCCTCGGCTTACCTTGAAGTCGTTTTATGAAAGTCACCTATGTTCGTTCTGATGTTAGGCAACATCTTATCATTTATATGGTTCACCTACTTGGTGGAAGTATGTCCAATCCAGCTAATCCAAGTGAGCCCCCTAGACTTGAATAACCCCTTTGGCTAGCACTTTGTATATATCCGCTCCGCTCAGGCCTCTCCATCCATCAACTGGACTGTCCCCAATCTAATCCATGGCTTCTCCCATTTATCTGCACTGTTGCACCCCATCCTGGTCCAAAATGCAACATACCAAGAGATAGATATACTCCCTAGGGCTCGAGCCGAACAGGTTCGCGAAATACGTTATACAGCGCGGTCGGCTACTTGATCTGCACCAACCGTCGCGAACTACATATTGTAACTTCGGCAGATGCGAGAGTTTACCAGCTTATCAGAGAGCCCGGGATATCGTTCAGATCATGTGATCTTATCGATTGCACCCCAGAATATCCAGTCTCCACCGTGCTTGCTTATCAACCAAGTCGCCGCCGCAGGGCTCCGGTCCAAGACTTCGAATTACAACGCTTCTCTATGACGAATGAGTGCGTCTATGAATTACCAGACCCTCAAGATGGCTGGTAGTACGTCCTCAGTCCAGCAGGACGACCGAGACCATATCAACGCCCCTGAGCCACTCGGTGCAAGCAATGACGACCTCTTGACGCCCACTCCCCAACATGTGCCGAGCACATCTCCGCAGAGCTTCACACCCCGCTCACTTGTAGTCGGACTGATAATCGGCGCCCTCATTACCTTCTCAAACACCTACTTTGGTCTACAAACGGGATGGATCAGTACCATGGCAATGCCGTCAGCCTTGATTGGCTTTTCAGTCTTCAAGGTCTTGACCAAATACCTCTCATTCCCGTTTACTCCAATCGAAAACGTTCTCATCCAGACGGTGGCGGGCGCAGTTGGGACAATGCCGCTGGGCTGTGGATTCGTTGGAGTGATTCCTGCATTGGAGTTCTTGCTCAAAGACGGCGAAGACGGACCGAAGGGTGATGGTGGAGAAGGCGAGGGTGGCCCACTGAAGCTGGGCTTCTGGAAATTGACGGTTTGGAGTCTCGGTGTTTGTCTGTTCGGAGTGGTCTTTGCGGTGCCGCTGCGGAAAGAAGTCATCGTGCGCGAAAAGCTACGATTTCCTAGTGGGACCGCTTCGGCCTTGATGTTGCGGGTGCTTCATGGTGCGGCCAAAGATGAGAAGAAGCCTTTGGCTGATCAAGGCCAGATTGGCCGGGCAGACGAAATAGTTGGCGATCTACGCCCCTTTGGGAATGATGAACATCAAGGCCTCTTGGCCAAAGACGTGGACCCTGAAGACCAGTCAATGGACAGAAAAGATTGGCGTTCAAAAATGCGACTTTTGATCGGAGCATTTGTTCTTTCCGGCATATATGTAAGATCCCTATGTGCTCATCATTATCACCAGCGTCATCTGTGTTGCCAGAAGTGGGCTTAGCTGATAAGGACAGACTCTTTTCTCGTACTTTGTCCCTCTCGTGAGAGACATTCCCTTATTCGGCCTGGGATTGGCGCAGAATTGGCTCTGGACCCTCAATCCATCGCCGGCATATATTGGGCAAGGCATCATCATGGGTCCTTCAACATGTATGCATATGCTCTTCGGTGCTGTGCTTGGCTGGGGCATCTTGTCTCCCCTGGCTCGATCGCGTGGATGGGCCCCAGGACCAGTGGACAGTTGGGATAATGGAAGCAAAGCATGGATCGTGTGGATCTCTCTGGCAATCATGCTTGCAGATTCACTCATCAGTCTTGGATGGTTGGTCCTCAAGCCAATTATCAACAACTCCCCCCAGTGGATCTCGTGGTTCCGATCCACACCTACTGGCAGGTGGCTTGCATTACGGCTTAGGTTGTCTGGACCTCAAGATCGTTCTTATATCAACTACTCGGCCTTGCGCTCAGGCAATCGCGAGGACAATCTCGACGAGGACACGACTTCCTCTTTTGCCCACGCCACACTCCCACCGCAGCAAGACAAGGAAGATGAAGACGCTCCGCCCTCCGAACTAATTTCCAATCGGACGGTGGCAATTCTTCTTCCGCTGACGCTGGTCTTGAACGTTGTATGCATGCACTACGTGTTCGGCGATATCATCTCGCCCTGGCTATCGAGCCTTGCCACTGTGCTCGCAGTCGTCCTTTCCATCATGGGTGTCAGAGCGCTCGGCGAGACCGATCTGAACCCGGTCTCTGGCATTAGCAAACTCACCCAACTCCTCTTCTCACTGGCAACTCCAGCCTCACGCTTCTCGCGCCGAACAGCTCTCGTCACTAACCTGCTTGCTGGAGCTGTGTCGGAATCCGGCGCCCTCCAGGCCGGTGACATGATGCAAGATCTCAAGACAGGCCACTTGCTCGGGGCAAGTCCCAAAGCTCAATTCTACGGACAAATGATCGGCAGTCTCGTGGGTGCCGTCCTCTCAACCGCCGTCTACAAAATGTACGTCAACGTCTACGAAATCCCCGGAGACATGTTCCAAACACCCACCGCCTACGTCTGGATCTTTACCGCCCGTCTCGTCACCGGCGAAGGTCTCCCCGACATGGCATGGCAAGCCTCCGTCATCGCCGGCGCCGTCTGGGCTCTTCTCACCGCCATCCGCATCATGGCCGCCGCGCCCCGATTCCTATCCAACGGCCAACCGCCCGCCTGGAGAAACATGATCCCTGGCGGTATTGCCGTCGCCGTAGGCATGTTCAACGTCCCTTCTTTCACCCTCGCCCGAGCCATTGGCGGCGTGATCGCGTGGTGGTGGGCCCGCAAACATGCGCAACCTATCCGCCGACCCGATCGCTTCGATCTAGCAGACGGTATCAATTCGTCCTTTGCAGATGCACCCTCATCCTTGCAAGCCGGTCAGGGCGACGTTCCTTCTGCGGAAGATGCGGCGGAAAAAGCCGACGCGGCTTCTTCGACGGTGGTTGTCCTGGCATCGGGGCTGATTCTCGGTGAAGGAATCATGAGCATTGTGAACCTGCTGTTGGCAAGTGGTCGGGTTCCGCATTTGTGATGGAATTTTGATACTCTGGTCTCACATTTTTTTGTTTTGTTTTCCTCTCTGATTGAGATTTCTTGAAAGATGTAGTTGAAACGTTTCAAGGCATTTCTCGTCTCTGGGGGCGCGCGATCTAGTACCCAGCGTCGCGTTTCCTCTTGCCTTGATCTAGTCACCTTGCAGCGCTGCGGTGCTGCGATGATCTCCTGGTTTTAATCGTTTCGGTGTATGTGTGCAGCTGCATCCATATTGCATGTATACTTGACGTCTCAATTTGGTCTTTTTGGCATCGGGACCTCACGTCCACGGGATACGATGACTCTCTGATGAGCAATTTCCGTATAACTTTCTGGATGGAAGAGGCTGTCCAAGGTAGATAGAGTGGATTGAAATAGAATTGATTTATCTAGAGACGGTCTCGCAGACACAAAAAAAAGTAGATGTAGCGCCATCAGCAGACAAAATAAGAGAAGATAAACATAGCTGCTCGGGTATCAGACTCAATCATCAATCACGTGCAGCCAGAGCCAGTCTCCGTCTGTCTGGTAGATTCAGGAAGATGATCCGAGGATTTCAGGGGGCAAAGCTCGAGTAGATTCCAGAAATAGAATGGAACGTAGCTCTGGGGAACCAAAGAATAAAAACAAAGAGTACTGAGCAACATGGGGTGCAAAAAGCATCAAGGTAAAGAAAAAGTCGAGATTTCAGGGGTACAACGAGAAGAAGAGCGCAAGAGAACTTCTGAAATCAGTCGAGCCAGCCGAGCTCGTACAGGCATAGGGGCATGGTACGAGCAAGTTGAGAAGGATATAGGTGCATCTCATGTCATATGCGAGTCTCGATTGGAGTGCGCAGGAGACACAGTGGTCATTCATCACATACGTGGCCATCGTGGGCATGTCTTGCACTACACAAGAAAGTCCTCTCCTCACACCAGCGGGATTTGATGTTGGTGGATCTCATCATGTGCACGTATTGCAAAGAAGTGGACTAAAGGGCTTGTCCGGGAAGTGATTGAGTAGGGACTTCCCCCTCAGTGGGCGAGTTCAGCGCCGAGGGAGGAAGGGCAGGGAGGTTGCCAGTGGGCGCAGGGCTGGGGGCTTCGGTCGCAACAAGTGGACTAGATTTGGGGGGCGCGCTCCCGATCATGTGGGGAGGCATGTTCCCGGCACTGTTACTACGTTGTCGTTGGTTGACCGGCATCGCGGGTCGCTGCATGCCTGGTGGGCCATAGGGACCGGGGCTCATAGATCGAGGCCCAGTATTAGGACCCGGGCGAGCTTGGGGGCCGGGGGACATGGCGCGAGGAACAACGGGGAAGCCAGACGCGGGAGACATAGGACGAACAGGATAAGGCGGACGAGGTTGGCCCGGAGGTCCCTGAGGACCAGGCGGACCTTGAGGGTAGTAGCGACCAGCAGGAGGAGGCCCTGGCATGCGTCCATGAGGTCCCGGACCCATAGGGGGCAGCGGCCCACGAGGAGCAGGGCCTGGCCCAGCACCAGGAGGCGGGCGAGGGCGAGGCTTCACGGGGCGTGCAGACAGGCAGGATCGGGGCGCCACGCCTTGCTGCGAACGATCCATACGAACACATAGGGCCTGTTCATTACAGGTTAGCACGGCTTTTCACTTCTCATCGCTTTTGATGGTTCAAACACTAACCCAACCATCGTCATATTCATGCAGCATACGCACGAGGGCTCCCGCGCGCAGCTCCAGCTCATCATCCGCGGAGGGACTGAAATCCATCTGTACGCGGTGGACATTGTTCGGTCCCGGGGGACCTGGAGGACCAGGAACCGCAGCCGCAGCAACAGCACCTACACCAGCAACTCCGACCGAAGCTCCGCCCACAGCAGTAAGGATCTCAGAGGAGATCGACTCGACATCGGCACTGACGCGGGTCGATGGAGCGGTCGAGACCGCAGTACCTGGCTCTTGAGAGAGAGGCTGTTCTGTGGCGGAGTGATCTGAAACCACGACCGCGGGAGCATTACCCGTCACCACAGGAGTCACCGGCGGCTGAGAAGGAGTAGAAGCTGCTGCAAACGACGCAGTCTCCGCTACAGGCGTGGTGGGGCTGAACGGATTCACTGGATCACTGAAGGGATCCTGTGCGATGGAGCTCGCCTGGGAGGGGGATGAAGGCGGCGAGTTGCCGGTCAGATTGCGCGACGCGACAGCGGCACCAGCAGCCCCGGCCGCGCCAGCCACGGATGCACCCAGCAAGCCGGCCGAAGCCCCGATTGAGCCACCTGTGCCGCTCAGGTCGGGGGCGAACTGCGTCACGGGGCGAACACTCAACTGGGGAGGAGTGGATGGGGTGGATGTCTTCATAGGAGGAGGCGGTGCCGACGACGCCGAAGCAGCTGAAATGGCTCCCTTCTCCTGGTAAGCTCCTTCGGCCTCGTCGCCGCGCTTCTTCTTTCGCACCAAGAAAAAGATCAGTGCGGCCAGGACTCCGAGTCCCAGTATAACTCCAATGGCAATTCCCGCTTTCGCACCGCCCGACATGCCTTGCGAGGCATTGGCGGCCGTTGGAGACGAGGAAGGCCCGGAGCCCGTTGCCGTTGAACTGGGTGTCACTGCGACAAAGTTCACATCCGCACTGGATTCCGCAGACGTTGTCACCTGGGAGACCGAGGTGATAAAGGATGATGGCGCCTGAGTGACCGACTCGACCTCGCTAGTAATGGCCTGCGTTATATCTGCAGCTGTAGTGTGCTGCACGTGGGTCTTCTCGACGATGGTCGTCTGTGGAGGGTTGACCTCTTTGGTGGTGGTCACCACCGTCGCATGGGTGGGTTCGGCGGTTGTCTTCGTCACAGCCACCGCTGGGCCCACACCCACAACGTTGTTCTGAGAATCCTCGACAGCAGTCGCAGTCGCAGTTGGGGCCTCCTTTGCAGTCTTGGTCGGCGGATCGTCTGCACCCATCAATTTGGTGACATAGCCTCCAATGGCCCCCTCGAAGTCTGCCGAGAGCGTCTTGTATACAATGACCAAGGGATTCTCCCGCGCCACCAGATTGGCATCTTCATTCACGATCTTTTCATGGAGAGCCCGCACCTCCAGAGGGCGGTGCTCCATGTGATAGAGAGCGTGCCCGTGCACCATATTGACGAGCAGGAGCTCCTTGTCGGGAAAAGGATGGTCGGTCGATCTTTCGGACAGGAACAGCGCGTTCCGGGGAGAGTCGCTTCTAAAAAGACAATCGGTTGATGGGGTCTAGGTCTAAATTCCTGGCTGCGTCTGGGCCAGGAATCAGAGGATCGTGTTGATCAGGGTCAAAGTCGCACGTTGTTGCGCGCCGAAGAATGTGGACTCAAAGAATGGACAACTCGAGATCGGGGGGTGGCTGACCCCGATCACCCAGTCGAAATGAACGTCAGAGAGATACAAATGAGGGAATGGCGACGGCCAGGTCGCACAGGTATGTCAACACAAAAAAAAGAGTGGATAGGGTTGACGATGGAGTAAAGAGCGACGAGAGAGAGAAAGGAAGAGGAGAGGGAGAGCCAGCAACCCTGGGGGGGGGGAAACACAAACAGCACTGCAGTGTCTCTCCTACTGTGATGTTCGGCGACGCAGTCACGGCAGTGTGTGGGACGGGAGGTAAGGGCCACCGTAGGCTCTCAAGTCAACTTTGCGCAGAGCCGACTGTGTTGATGGTCCAACTCTCTCCTCTCCTCCGCTTCTCCACGAAAGAGTCGCCTTGGTGAGCCCAAGTTCACTGCACTGGGACCGACTCGGGGCAATGACCAGGTACCCAGTCGTCTCGATCCAATCACCTGATGACCAGCAATTTGGGTACAGTAAGGAGGCACATCCCCACTAGTCCTACTTGGGAAATGATCGGGGAGTAGCCATGGTGATCATTGGCTCATAAATTACGGTTCCTGGTTTTGGCATGACGGGAAATGAACACTGATGATTTATTACCGTACATTATCTATCTCTCCTGGTCCTTGACGGCGAGTCTGCTGGGCAGCGGGCCCCCTTCAAATGAGAGCTCGGCATCGGAGCATGACGGTCACTGTGAGTTCAAATGTTGTACCGTATTCCTGTACACGGAGGGAGATACCGGAGACTCGTGGAATCCTGCGTAGAAGACGGAGAAGCAGTCCAATTATTGCACGACAGGTCGGTTCGCTACCCTTTTGTCAGGTCACTGGTAGACTGGTCCATCCAGTCTGTTGCACCTTGAGTTTGTCCTGAGCACTGAGCCCAGGGGCAGTGACACCTTTACGGTGGGCCCCCAGTGGACCGTGGAACTTTTCATTAAAGTGCGGCCGGAGGAGAAGAGCAGTCGGGGTCTGATCGCAAGGCACCACACGAACCGGGGAGAACGCGGGATTCACGGTACAAGTATACAACTCTCTGAAACCATGCTGTAGAGCACGAGAACTTACGATGAGTGAGTGTATCTGTGTAGTTGCCAGTATACACGATTACATCGGTACGGGCAGCGAGCATCAAGCAATGACTGACAATATAGTAGCACTACCTTCAACATTCATGTGGAAGTAGAGCGGATCAGCAACAGTGAGGAAATTAGGTGCATAGTGTAGCGCTCTGAATACCACCCCCCCACTTAATCGCAAAAAACGAAATGGGAGTAAACCAAATTGGAAACCTTGGAGGCGAAGTGCACGCTCAACTACATGTACTTGTACCCATGAGACTCCAAGGTACCAGCCCTGGCCTTGGCCTATCCATTTCACCAAATGAAACGATTTTTGCTGGGTGACAAAAGCGAGGTCTGACCGTCTTCGCCGGCCGCTTAGGCTTCCAAGCGGGACCTTGATCTTGACGACATTTGATGACAGCAGTATCGTGCATGGACCCCCTCTTTCCCGCCATGGTGAAATGAGCCTCGGGCTGTACCTTCAAATTGTCCATCTGGATATTGTGCCGCCAATTGCACAATTCCGGATGAAGCGGGGAGTGTGGAGTGCACTAACCGAGTCGGATACAATCACGTTCAAGTCCCGATGAGTGTTGATGGACCATGCTCGCACACAAGATTGTCCACTTGTCTGGTGTCTACAGTCCTACAGATCATCTCGCCCTCGAGCAAGGAGCATCACACGAATCCATTGGTCTCTTACTTCTCACGTCGTTGGAATCTCGGGCAGGCTGTCATGGGATCGAGGCAACGGGAACGTGGGGAGCAGTCGTCATCAGCTCGTGCAACCGCTGGACATCTCGAGTACCTCGAACGGATAACGCGTTAGTGCATTCAGTTGAGTCACAGGTGAAATCGCGTTCCTCGACCGGCGCGGAGGCTAGTAAATACTTGCCGGGCGAGGTAGTACTTGGGTGAACACCTATCGAGCGACTCGCTTTGACTCGACGAGAGGAAGATTAGATTGTTCCAAAAAAAATGTCCTTTAGGAATTGTTTCTGGCACTTCGAAGGTAACCCGTTCCTGAACAGACATTATAACGCCTTGTGTGTGAAGATCTAGTGAGGTCCGAGCTCTCGTATTTGGAGAATTTATTTTCGCACGGCATTTATTGGTACGAGATGATTGTATCGCGTAGGAGTCTTGGACACGAAGTCCCCACCTGCGGACACATCTCGGGACAGGATTACTTAGGCTGAACGGGTACGAGTCATGCTGACATTCACGTGTTTTGAATCTCTCAAGGATTTGACTCGAGCGCGGATGAATGCACCTTCTGCTGCACCACATACACTACCTAGCTAATGCGTTCAATGATCGTTTGGAAGGGGGTCGACTTCAGAATTATTGTTCAAGAATCCCGCTATGGATCCCAGGGGTCTCAATGCGCATAGAGATGGCAACGTAGAACGCACTGTATTGAATACTCCGCTACCATTCTGAGATACGCAGACAAACTCGATAAAATGAGTCAAATCAATATGACCGTACGGAAATGATGGTGAAACGAGGGCTCTGCGAGTCACGACAAGAGTGTCGACGCTGATGCCTTGAAAGACGCTTGGCTCAACAACGTTCTTGACCGTGATAGTTGCGCCGCTTTTGCAATCAATTTGTAAACGTGCTTTTGTCGGCCGAGAAATATGGATGCCCAAGTGCCTGCCCTCGTCAGAGCCAGATCAGATGAAACACGTTCTTTGCAATCACATACCTCTTTGGCAGAGAGACGCTCACTGCCTTGGTAGCGAACCAGGCCGCTCACGAGGTTACGGCCATTAGAAGAGACGGATGGGAGGATATCTTGCCAGGAGCGCGGTGGGTATGTGTGAAATTCCACCTTACCCCAGTCGGGCAAGAGTTTGACATCCTGCAATGACGGTCAGCTTTTTCTTGTCTTTTTTTTTTGACACACCAGACAACTTTTCCCTAAATCACTTGACAATCTTACCGGCCACACAGTCTCGTCTGGAGTTCCCAATGTGCTGAATATAGAGTGAACCAGGGAGAGGTCACTTCCAAGCGGCCCAGAATTGAAGAGCTCACGATGTCCGACAGCAATGGCTTCTCCCACGACACACCCCGCCGCCCATAGGTCCAGGGAAGGCCCGTATGCCTTGTACCCGAAAAGAAGCTCGGGCGCGCGGTAATGTGTGGTTCCAACGTCGGTAATCTTGGAGTCGCTGGGCTCGGAACCTGAGTCTCCCTCTTTCCAAGAGATGCCAAAGTCGGCTAGATAGGCGGGTCCGTCGGGGGACTTCATGAGGATGTTGGAGGGCTTGATGTCTCGATGGATGATTCCCAGTTCATGAATGTGTTGCAAGGCCTCAAAAAGATCACGAAGGATGGACCGCGTCTGCGCGGCAGTCACCATATCTCGCTGGAGTAGTTGCGCAAAGTCATAGCGGATGAAAGGAAAGACCATGACCATCCGTCCTTGGTCCAGATTGAACGTCTCGATCAAAGGGACGATGCGGATACTGGCGGCGTCCCGCAACAACCGCACTTCGCGATGGGCATCATGAGGAGCAACCATCAAGTGCGGTGTAGTGACTTTCACAGCTCGCAGCGTGCCATCCTCAGCCTGTGACTTGAATATCGTAGAATGCAACCCGTCGAAAAAGGGAACGCATGACGTGTAAGCTCCAAGGGTCACCCCAACAGTACAGTCGACAGACCGCTCAGGAGAGCTATCTCTCAATCCACCTGAGTCTTGAAGGTCATCTTGCTCGTGTGTGGTGCAATTGGCAACTGTTGATGTCGACGTTCTTTCGGCTCTATCAATCGCTTGCTGGCACAACTGATCATACTCCTCCTGACAGGGCATCAGTCGGTGCTGGGTGATTGTGTTGACAAACAGGCAAAGTAGACAATAGGCTCACCTTGGAGGTGGCTTTATCATACGCTTCAGTCTCGCATTGCCGCGCTATAGCTTGTGCCTCTGCAAAAGCCGAAGGCGTGGAAGTTTGCTGATGGGCCGTGGTACTTTACGCTAATGTCAGGGATCAAGTCTATCTGAACGGACCAAGATCTGAGAGTCGGACAACTAACAGAGACTGAATTGCCCTTAACCGGTCTGTGAACCCCAACTCGGTCCTCCAATCCATGATGAGCCCAGTGGAGCTGTCAACGAAGGCTTCGCGGGCTCAGCCGAAAACCACAGGTCAACGATGATGATGATGTCATGTGACCCTGCGACGGAGCTCGAAACCGATGAAACGGATTTGTCGTCTTCTGATTGGCTTGAGCCATCATTACCCGTTCTGCTGTGTTTCTGGTCGTCGTCATTCCATCCCCATGGCTGCCGTGGGTGACCGAGCATCAGCGCATCCACACTCAACCCGCAATCACTGATCGATCTTACCCCGACCTCCCGACAAAGGATCAACTGTGGGATCCAGACACCCACCCAGAGCGCTCTCGATCGGCTGATTATGTGCTTGGTGCGCTGTCCAGTTTGACATCAATTCTGACACCATGGAGCTCTCGCGCCAGGAGTATCCGGCGCTGCTGGTATGATTGTCGAGCTCACTCCACCCGTTTGCTGGTGCTCACGAGGATGGGCATTGAAACTGATTCTGAATTGATCTTCCCCCTGGCACAGGCTACCCTTCACCCTACACAAGCATCAACTGTGCTTACCGATCGTATTCGATTGATCAACAAGATCAATTCAGACATTGCCGACTTCCTGCAGGTACGGACGCCACGGCTTTCAATACCCCAGATTTGCCAATTCGGCCACGCTTTGCGATTTGCCCGCCATCCCCTGGAAAAAAAAAGCCTGACATGGTGAATCTAGGAGCGCCGCCGTGTCGAAGAAGCCTATGCTCAGGGTCTACGGAAATTGGCAAGTCGACCACCGGTGGACAATGGCGTGGCAATGGGGTGAGTAAGGATGGTGCGGTGCACCGGGATACGCGCGTCTGCTCCTCGCAGATAGCTAATTCTCGTATGCATGATTGTACAGTATCTTCCAAATTCCATGGCAGCGCATCATTAACGCCACGGAGACACTTGCCACATCGCACGAGACACTTGCGACCAAGATTGAAGAAGACGTGGAGCGTCCGCTAAGAGAGTACAGCGCCAAGAATGCCGAAATGCAATCAATGCCCGGGGTCCAGAACAACCTCTCAAGTCTCGCCAAGAACCTCGAAGCCGCACAGAAGAAAGTGGACAAAGCGAAGGGCAAGGGGACTAAAGGAGCCAGCAGCCTTTCGGGTGCCATTGCTGCCGCCGAGGAAGTAAATCAGCAATGGGAATCGCGGGCTCCATTCGTCTACGAGCAGCTCCAAGCTGCAGACGAGTCTCGCCTGAATCATCTGCGTGATGTGCTCACCCAGCTGGAGACTCACGAGCTGGATCAAGTCGAGCGTTGTCGAGAGGCAGCCGAGAGTTGTCTGAATGTGCTGCTGAATGTGCAAACGGCGGATGAAATCAAGACGTTCGCTGCCAAGATGGCCGGTAAACGTGCACAATTTACACCGCGGCTGTCTTCCCGACAAAACTCGCAGGCGGACGTGAACCCTGCAGCTTCAATTGCTCCTTCTACTGCAGATTCTGAAGCGCCCACGGCCCCTCCAGCTGCCGCGCCGCTTGCACCCCCCTCAAGGATCCAAGATGATGCAGCCAGCCAGCGATCAGGCCGATCAGAGACACTTGCTCCAGCAGGGACTTCATCCCAGACACCACCAGGTAAGTACCGGGAGTTATAGAAGCTGCTCCGTTCGAGTCTTTTTCATACAATTAACAGCAGTCGTCTCTTTACAGCTCCCGAGCCATTGCCTCGCCACACACCACTGGGTGGCCTGAGACGGCTTGGTACCGTGATGAACCGAAGAAAGAGCGTGGTCCCACCCATGGGTGGCAGCTCTGATCGAAAAGCAGAGAAGAAGCATAGGAGCCCATTCTCATCTTTCATGAGATCTGATAGCTCTCGAGAGGCGCAGATTCCCGAATCTCCACCTTCCACGGCAGATCGACCAGGAACTTCGTTGACTGAGGAATCGTCCCTGCGTAATGAAAACATTTCACACGACACTGATACGGTTGGAGCCATGGCCCCTACATTTGCTTCTCAACCAGAAACATCTGCTCCAAACGAAAACACTCCGCGAAGCGAAGAGATATCTATGACTAACGGCACAAGTCAGGTAGGCCACTGGAATCAGCTGCGTGCTAAAGAAGTTCAGGACTTTGGGACATATACTGATCATTATCAGTTACAGCCGTCTCAGCCCAATGTCGATTCTGAAGGGTTTACGGAACGACCCTCAAGTGTCGATGAAATCACTAGAGCACAAAGAGAAGCATCTGCGTACGTCTCCGTTGGTCGAGGGTGACCGTGCATCCGCCTAAGCTAATGCTTCTGTAGCGTGGAGGACTCAGGCGTAAACTTGACAATCCGTGATCAGCCAATTTTTGAGGACGAGAGTCAAGCGAAGAAGGCCATGGATGACATGGCGAATACTCTTCGAATGGTGCGTGAATCCTTGTAAAGCCTACTTCGACGGTCGTTAACCCATCCAAATGATACAGCGCGCTCCACAGCCTGGCATTAGACGAAATGCAGGTACTCTTCGAGGCCGTCGCGACGTTCGCAATACAGTTTTCGTTCCCAACGCTGGGGCAGACATGACCGGCTCATCAGCCGGGTCAGATCAGTTTGGCCCATCTTCACCTAGGCATGCTGCGTCCCCAACAAACACCATGGATGATCATGCAATGTCGGATACTACCTCGGTTCGATCAGGGCATACTGCACACAGCCTCGGCCCCAGTATTCACCCTGAGCTTCATGAACCCGGCCTGAATGCGTCCATCATCGAGACTGTCAGTGCGTGGCTCTTCGAGGGAAAGGTAACCAAGTCATCTGTTGTGGGAGAGCTTGCTTTAGCGAACAACCCTCAGCCCGGCCATTCAGTTGGCAAGGTACTCATTCGTTTGGACAATTTCGCATCTCTGGAAAAGGTCGCCGCGAATCCACACTTTGTTCATGAATCCAATGGAGAGGGGATTGAGGACAAGCGCGGAGAGTACGAAATACAGCTTGGCAGCATTTCACGCTCGATGCCTACTGTCGCTTTCAAGTATCAGGTGCACATTGATCCGATGAATCCTTCGGCATACAGCCCTGTCATCTTCAAGCCAGCGTGGAACATTGAGGAAAACCAAGCCAGCGCTATCATATTTTACTCTTTGAACCCTTCGTTCATTTCGGCTTCAGCGGGTTCAATAACATTGAAGAATGTCGCTCTCACCGTGGCTCTCGATGTGGCCCCTGAAGACGAAGTGACTAAACAGCCCCGGGAATCTGTTGCCCACGCCGCCAGTGCAGTCATGTATCCTAACTCTGGAGCCGTCTTCCGCCGCAAGACCTCCAGCGTGATCTGGAAGATCCCAGAGCTAGAAGTGAAAGCTCCAGGGTCTGGTGGCGAGGACGGAAAATTCCTCGTCCGCTTCACCACCACGACTCCTGGCCCCCGCAAGGGCAATGTTGAGGCACGCTTCGAATTCACCAATACCGAAACTGGATCACGACTTGGTATCAGCCGGGCCCCAGCGCAGGCCAGTGAAAGCGAGGTCGACCCATTTGCCGATTCTGGAAAACTCCCGAGCCCGTCGCCCTGGGAATCTGTCCCCACGACTCGCAAATTAGTGGCTGGAAAATACGTCTCAGCCTGAAAGTGATACCCATATACGGTAAACCGCCTATTCCCAACGAGTTGTGTCCTTTCAGGAAGCGATTGAGTTGCCAATGGCCGGATGTCGGCCTAATGTGAAGGCTGAATGGGAAGGCTGTGTTAGTTCCCTGGAGGGATGCCGTCTTTCAATCTCCTTCCTCTAGTTATCAATTGTTCTTTTGTAATTCCCTGTTGACATGACTATGTCTGCCCTTGCGAATAGCTTCCCCCCTGTTGTGTATTGCAATCTGTTCTCGTTTTTATAGTTGCTGCTGGGTGTGTACTTATGCGGTTCGCTTTGAATTTGATTTCCCTATTTGGGAGCCCTTGGATTGAAGTCAGGGTCTCCCAGTGCATCTCCCTTGATTCCCGAATCCCCCATTGTAATAACAATCATTTCTCTGTAGAGGTATGGCTTTCAATTTCGAGGGCGCGTACCTAGGGGCCTTTGATGTTCGGCGTCCACATGATTCGATTGAGAAGCAATTAAACGACGGAAGGTTGTTTAGGTTTCACGATCATCCACGGACAAGCCCACGAAAAGTCCACTGGGAGGAAGACATTCGTCTGGTAACGCTTCGTCCCTCACCTGCGTCACAAAAGACTACATTTTCGGGCTAATGGGAAAACCTCGCTAATAGGTTCTCACGTTGCCCCTCGCGCGAAGCATTGCTCGGAACCCTAATTCCGAGACGACTCGACTCTTAAGCTACAAGTGTCGATACTTGAGCTACTCACAAATAAAGGTCAAAGGGGCAATGGCTCCAGCCTAGCTACTAGAATGAATGGAATGCGAATGACTGGTTTGGAGCTGACGGAATTGAATTCTGAGATGTCTGCTCTCCTTGTGGGAATGAAATGGGTATATAGAGAAGATCCGAAAAAAGTGACCTCGTGTGCACTAGACTTTGAGTCACCAGAGGGTCGCCCACGATTGGGTCAGCTCCTGTCACAAGTGAGATGACGAGATGATACATTAGAAGAGCCACGCAGGCACATCAAGCACATCAAATCCTAGCAGCTCTGGTAGTCTTGTCGTAAAAGTCAAGTGTCATGGCTGCCAGAAAGCAAGGGATGTCCTTTCTTTCCTCGACCCAGAACTTGATCAAAGGTTTAATCTCCAAGGCGAAGAGACTATTGGGTCCGCCGGAGATCTTCATTGTACCATTCTCTCCGTCGAAAACAATGGAATTCTCTTCGCCGTTACCCATGCTACCAGGCCCGCGAGCATCAGATCGCGCGTCGCTGTCACCATGTCGGTAGGCGGCTGAAAGATGGAACATCGAGGTGACCCGAACACGGCCATTGGGAAGGAAGTCAAGCTTGTATCCCAGTAGGGAAGCCACCGCTTCTCGGAATTCAGAGGACTTTGCGGTGAAAATTTCCTTGAATCGGCGCATGCGTTTCTCTTTTTCGGCTACAATTCGCTCCATTTCCTGCATCTCCAATTTCAGGCTATCCAGTGTGCTGACGGGAACGACTTTGACGCCGGTATTTTCACCACGGAGCTGGGCCATGAGAGCTTGATTCTCGGAGCGAAGCGTGTTGAGAGTTGTCATTTTGATCTTCTCTGTAATGGCAGTTGGGTTGTCGCGCAGTTCGAGGATGCGGGTATGTGATTTGGCCTTCAATGATTTGATCTGAGACTTTGCGGCGTCCAATTCCCGCTTGGCAAGCGTTGTCGCCTCTTGTGACTTTGCCAACGATTCCTGCAGCTTGCGGTTCTTGCGAGTAAGAACGGCGAGGCGCTCGTTTTCCGCGTCGCTTTCCGTAGGCGACAAGGGTCGCTTTAATCCTCTGTTTTGAGCTTCTTCTGACTGCTGCGACGGAGGTTCCCGCTGAGACAGCTCCTCGTGAGCTTTCTGTAATTCGTTGCGGTACTCATCAACCAGCTGTTCCAGCTGCGCAATTTGTGCCGACTTTTGCGCATCAAAGGTGGTTTCTCCCATATTCATTGTTTCTTCCTCGGTGTCAAAAGTCTTCAGCTGAGCTCTGAGATACTCAACCTCCTTGACGGCAAGAGCACGCTGTCGTTCTAGCCTGGAGCGAACACGAGCCTCAGCTGCCGCAGGTGCCGACGCGCCCGCGGCGATGCTTCCCGCCACACGAAGTTTTTCAAGTTCTTGTCGGAGCTGTGCTTTCTCTTTTTCAAGCATTGCGATAGTCTCGTCTTTCTCCAAGAATTGAGCATCAACCGTGCCGAGGCGATCAACCAGTGTAGCTTTTTCGATTCTTTCTTGAACCAGAGCTCGCACGATTGCTTCAGGTGAGTCGAATTCCATGGACTGGTCATTCGTCTGAAGGAGGCTGGCCCACGATTGTCGCTCGTCTTCCAATACTTGTTTCTGAATCTGCACGGTACTTAGTTCCGCCTCCAGACCGCGCAACAGCTGCAGCTGATTCTCCAGTGATCTCTTTTGTTCTTCCACTACTTCCACATTTTTTTGCGACTTTCGCAAATGGCGTAACTCTGCAGTCTGTTCGCGATTTGTCGTTTCCAGTTCTCGGATGTGGTGCACTTGATCAGAGAGCTCGCGCTTCAGGATAGTCAATGTCTCTGCATCGTTGCCCTCGGCCTTTAGCTGTATATTTTGCGACTCCAGGTCCGCCACCTCAGCTTCGCGTTGAGAGAGTTTATCCTGAGTCGACTGCTGAGAAGCACGCGCTTCCTGCAGATCGTGCTGTAGCTCGTCTATCGTTTTCTGGAGCGAGGCACGAACGGTTTCGAGCTCGTTGACTTGATATTTGAATTGGCGGTCTTGGTCGGAAACTTGAGCCAGTGCGTCTGTAAGTTCTTCCTGGACATTCTGCTTCTCATCCTGCAAGTCACGAATCTTGCGTTCAAAGGCCGTCTTGTCACTCAATAATTGCTCCTGCGTTTCCTTCAACTCTTTGGCTAATGCTTCCGTCTTCGCATTCGCGCGCACACTGGCGGACTCGGCTGCCTTTGACGATATTGGTCAGCCGTTGGAAATTTCGGTCGCAACTTAGATTAGCACCTACCTGCGCTTTGCGGAAGTCTGCATCTGCCTTCAACTGAAGGCTTCTGGTCTCTTTTTCATACCGGATCGCTTCCATTTCCCGCTCTTGTTTCAGATTCGCAAGCTCGTAGGTGAGCGTACTGAGTTTGACGCGCAATTCCTCCTTCTCGACATCTGAAAGCACAAATGGCTCGTCAGCGCTGCTTCGATGGTTTCGCTGCGACTTGACTGGGGAATCAATTTATACTGACCGTGACTAAAGGGCGGTGGTCTCATGGACAATGACGACTGCTGCATGATATTTTGCGATCCAGCGGTCGCCGGAGGCGACGTGAACCCAGCAATCAGCTGGGACGCTGGCCGCTGCGTCGGGCTGTTCTCCATGGATGTTTGTTGGACGGTGGCTGACGATTCACGTCCCAAAAATCGCCAAGGTCAACAGTCACATTGGGCACCACACCAAGTAGATGCTCCCAGGCTCCGAAAAGTCTCTCTACAAGGGCTCCAATCTCACAAAGAGCACGAATAGACTGTGATTCAAGCTGACCCTTCCGACGTCAACAGCAAGATACTTTGCGGCATTCAATTGTTTGGGCCTTAGTCATCCACGCAGAGCTTCTGCATTGGGACTAGCGCCAAAATTTTATGAAATTATTTCGAGACCCATTTCACTTACCACACACTACTCAAATAACCAACCAGGCACTTTCGTTTTCCCCCGTTTTCAATCAACACATCCGACATAATGGGCAAGGACAAGGTCGAAAAGAAGGAGAAGCGCTCCGAGAAGAAGGAGAAGCGCGCCGAGAAGGACGGCATCTCCAAGTCCAAGAAGGACAAGAAGGAAAAGAAGGACAAGACCACTCTCGTCGATGCGGTAGAGAAGGAGATTGCTTCTCAGGCCGCCGAGAACGGTGCTGAGGTCGCTGCCGTCGATGTGGCCGAGATTGAAGTCGATGCCATGGCCATTGATCGCCCCGTTGGCGCCGTTGTGCCATTCGCGAACCCATTGGTTGAGGACAAGCAGGCCAAGAAGGTGCTCAAGAGCGTTAAGAAGGGTAAGTTTCATAACTGTGAATCTGCGAAGACAGTTCTAGATGCCATCCCTCCTTTTTTGGGAATGGAGGAGGGGATCCTCGTTCTTTGCTTCATGCAATCCTCGTACATCGATAGTCCTGCGAGTGGCGCAATGCATTGACGCCCAGCCTCAAGTTTCTTGTTGGGTTCTTTCAGAAAGCACGGCTAACCCCGACCTTTTCTCACACAGCTGCCGTCAACAAGTCTCTCAAGCGTGGTGTCAAGGAAGTCGTCAAGGCTCTCCGCAAGTCTCCAATCCCCGCCGCCAATGTCAAGGTCGACATTCCCTCTGGAGTCGTCATTCTCGCTGCCGATATCTCTCCCATGGACGTCATCTCTCACATTCCCGTTCTGTGCGAAGACCACGGCATCCCCTACGTTTTCGTCACTTCCCGTGCCGAACTCGGTGCCTCTGCCGCCACCAAGCGCCCAACCAGTGTGGTCATGGTGACCCCCAAGTCGGCCAAGAACAAGAAGCTCGACGAGGGTGCCGATGGCGAGGACTTTGGCAAGGTCTTTGAGGAGCTGGCCAAGCTGGCCGAGAAGGAGGGAAAGAGCGTGCAGGTCTAACCGGTTGTCTGTTGACTTGACCTGTTCGTCTTGATTTTCTTTTTCCATGCTTTGCTTTCCATCCCCATGTCTGCGACTATTGGTGGGATATTCTATTGTACAGGGTTTCGTTCTTGTCTGATAGGACAGTGCATGTCTTCGGGGGTCTGGCCTTTGGGGTTTCATTTTTCTTTCCATCTTTTGCTATATTGCAGTTCGGCGTTTTCTTGACGGTGTATGAAAAAAAGGCAGGAAGACTTCCAATGACAATCCACCCCATGCATTAATGCATATTACAGTCTGCTGCTCGGATTACCATCTCCCTCCCGAGTAACGGTCACGCATGAGAGCCAGAGTTCCATAGCGCATGCAGATACGTTGCTCGCCACACTTTGGGTTGCTTGGCAGATCAAATCAGGTCTTTGCTCCGGGCCCTTGATCATAACAGACGGGACGTATAATTCGGTCTCCTCTACAGTGAAGTTGAGAGCCAGCCTCGGTAGTGGGTGAATAGAGAGAGAGCGCGCAAGAGAGAGGCTGAGGGAGAGAGGATCAAGATCACTAGTTATTCCCGAATACAACTTTTTTCTGGAGCGACCATATCTTCCTGGGATCGAAATGTCTCTTTATAAACAGTCGACAATCCCCCATTGGTTCAGGGCCTCTTGTGATCGCGCAACAGATCATCTTGAAACCAAGCAGAACTGCGCAAAGCCATGGACTCTCGCTTCCATATGTGAGATGCCATCCCACATCTACCTGCCAATGGATTTGTCGAGGCTCAGTCCCACCGTGCACATCCAATTCCATCTCTTCCCAGTCTACCTTCGACCTTGCATGGATCCCGAATCACCGTGCCAGTGGCGTTGTTCTTCAACGACCACGATGGACCGAGAGAATTCTATCCGGTGGCCAAGGCCGAAGGTTGAATGAAGGGGGAAGAAGAGAAAGAGGAAGAGCCGGAGAAGGAGGGGCACACGAGGAGTTCTCTACATACCGTAGGACCCTGGCCCCGACAGTTCTTTTTCAAGTCTGCCTATACATGGACCGAAACAAGTCTGTCCAAGGATCAATCCGCCATTCTCAGAATAAAAGGGCGTAATTCCCCTCTCCCCCCTCTGGCCAGGGCATCTGTACGCAAAGTTATGAGTGGAACCTCTCTACATAGTTTCCAAGCGATACCAGGCCCTTGCGAAGATTCCGCGACACCCCCTCGCGGGCACGCGGAACTTGCCGTGTCGAGAGCAAACTTGAGTGGTACAAGAAGATCGCGACGACCTCCCGGTCGGAAAAGAAAAGGGTATAAGTCTGCGGGAGAGAAGAAACAAAAAACAGTCGTGATGGTTGAATGACGTGGCTCACCAGTACGCTCTACAAATCCAAATTGAAAGGGAAAACAAAATCCAATTCGGTAGACAACCCAGTTTACCTCACTCGTGCCTTACGATCCACCAGATTCAATTGACGCCATCCCGCCTTGGGTTATATATATACCTCTCTCTCTATCTACAAGAGATTCCCGGGTCAGGATGCGGAGTATCGTGAAACAGCGCCCATGGGCTCTAGCAGCTCTCATAGTTATCATTTTTGCGAACTCGGCTATGCCGCAACCAGTTCCGATCGGGGTCCAAATTGCAGAGCACAAGTTGGTGACTCGTTGGATCAGCGCCCATGGGCATGAAGATGAATCAGTGCGTGCCCGAGCACCAGCCCTGTTTATGGAACTAATCTCCAATTATCGACCTCGTTGAGTACCCGCGAGTGCTAGCACTAACTCGCATCTGATGTCAGATGAAATATCATACCACCCGACATACTACTAAGCTCACCAAGGACAGCAAAAGCAATCCATCTTTTGCCCGGAAGCAATCAGGACTCAATCCACTCATAAAACGTAAAGCCTCATCCGACGAGACAATCATCTCTGCTCTGACCCCGGCAATTCCATCACCAGGGTCCTCAATCAACGATTTCACAAGGCTCCACAGCCTCGATCCAGAGACACATGATCAACTAAGCATCTGGATGCACGAGACAGAGATGGCCAGCATCGATGTGCAGGAATCATCCATCTTGCATCTGAAAAACGGCTTCCGTCCACAATCACCATTCGAAGATGCCGAGATATTCATGGCAGAGGCTCAACACCGCGATGAATCGTTGAGTCAGCACGAGACCTCTTCCGGATCCTTATCGTTTCTACCTTATCTGATTGTACTCGCTTCGTCGAGGGGTGCACCAGCGACAAAGTGCCTACCTCGGTTCTCGGTCGTCGGGGCCTTGGACATAGTTGCCATTTTACTTGGGGTAGTCTGGATTGTGATTTTGATGGTTGGGCTGGTGGAACTGGTCATTTGTCTGTGCAGTGGAAAGAGGCGAGTAGTTGCGGCTGAAAGGATGATTCAGGAGGATGTTGACGTGAGAGTGACCCCTTTATCTGAGGTTGATGTTGAGGTTGAAAGTCAAGCAGAAAAGACAATACGCGCTCGAATAGATGGAGTGACGGGGGCAAGTGCTTCGCTTGAAAGTGGGAGACCTTCATTGCGAGTGTGAATTTGCGTGGCTCAGGTTGCGGCTGGCGTTGCTGATTGCGAGGTAACCCGACCCCGTCAGCGGGTGAATTCTCCAGCTGTGTTACCCTGTGCAACATGAGTGTTATGGATTCTTGACCATGGGTTCAATTGGCATGTCTGACAGTGTTGTGAGTTCCACGGTTATCAAGTTACGAGAAGCTGCTCCGATCTAGGTTCCCCTTTTGGAAGGAAAAGAAGCGTTTGATCAGAATATCTTCATTAAGATCTATCGTACAGACTTTTGAATCATTCCATCATCAATCAACATGTCGCAGTCGATGCAACAGGTGATATGAGCCGTCAACTACTCGCTTGCAATCCAGAAACACATCACAACCCAAAGCGGGTAGCAAGAATAATATCAAAGAAAAAGTTCAATCATCTCTAAGCGCGCTGATCGCCCGACAGGGTGGTGTAGACATTCTCGTCGTGGACACCCTTCTGGTTGGTACGACCACTGTCGTTGGCGCTGTGAGCATTAATCTGTTGGAATTTTTGTTCGGCCAGGCGGCCAGGGTCGTTCTCGGAGCCAATCTCGGCGTTGAAGCTGGCGTTCTTGTCCTCAGAGCCGAACTGGGCTTGCTGGTTGTTGGCGCCCTTGGGCTGCTGGGCCTGGTGGCCGGGAGTAACATCGCTCACGTACGAAGGAGCCTGGCCCCCAACGTGCTGGCTGCTGCTGGTGCTGCTGCTGGCCTTGGCCTGGCCGGAGGACTGTTGAGAGGCAGCGTGTCCACCCTGGTGCATGCCCATCTCCTGCTTGGCAGCGGTAGAACCGCCCGCGTATCCGTTCACATGGGTACCGGGGAAGTTACCCTGGCCACCCAGGGCCTCGGGGTACTTCTCCTGCCGTTGAGTGTTCTCCCGCAGACTGCCCGCAGCAGCGGAAGGGAGCTCTGAAGCGGCGGAGGTATCGGTGGTGTTGAGGGTCGACTTGTTGCCCGAAGGACCGACGGGATCAGCACCACGGTTTTCGGCAAAGGCACCGCCGCTGCGAACGGACTCGGCGGCGAGAGAGTCGGAGGCGACGGGGCCAGAGGGCTCAGCGATAGGTTCCTGGTAAGCACGAGGGTCGGTGGTGACCTTGGTGCTGCGGGGGCCAGTGCCGATGGGAGTGCCTTGGAGATCCATGTTGAAATGTGTTGTAATGGGAAATAAGAATTCAATCGAAAATGGAAGCTTTGGTTTTCTGAGTGGCGAGGAAGAAGGGAGACAAGTGCAGTGAGCCTTTTCTTTGTGGAAGCGAAGTCACACGGTTGTAAATTAAAGGGAGATAAGAAAATTGATGAGAAAGAAAGAGAGGTGTAGCTGGAATGTCCAATATCTTATATTCCTGGAGCATACAACGTGTGCTGATGACCGTATCTGCGGAGAGTAGACGGGGGCAGTTGATGTATACACCGCGGGTGATGTCACACTTACGACGTCTGATGCGAGAGACCTGGACAAGGGATGGACATCTCCCCTCGATGACTTCCAGACAACAGACCGCCCCGCCTGTTATTGGTAGTCACATCAAGCAGAAATGCATCTGCCATCGTCAACCCGGTGGCGGATTCGTCTTGTCCTGGAAGAAGAGGCAAGATCGATATCTACAAAGTGGAGCTGCCGGAGTTGCAGTCGTTCGTGATACCCGGCTCGTGGAAACGCACTCCCGCCGTGAGTCGCAGATACCTCTTCAGCACCCCCACCCATCTCATCATCCTGCTGAACAGCAAGATAGGTTGAGGTTGGGTCGATTCTAGCAATTTCATGTCCGGCACAAACAAAAAAACAGGGCACATCAGTGGTCCTTGACGTCAAAAGCCCAACTACGCTCGGACGAGTCCAATACCCCCCTCGTAACAAAAAGAAAAAAAAAAGAAATTGGGTCTACTCAATCGATTCGTTTCTGCTTGAAGGTTTCGGTGCCGGAAGACTCTTTTCCGTCTTGATAGGGGGTCCAACTCTAGATACCTTTCTCTGCAGGGCTGTTGCGTAAGATCATACTCGCACCTACAAATCACCTTTCGTGTATGAGGTAGGGTAGTGAACGGGATGAAGGCTCTGCCCTTATACACCTATTTAGCCCGAGACTTGTGTGCATAGAGGAGTTGCCTGCTACCTGCGAGGTAGCTCCATCTCGATCAATACGATGGAGAATGACTCCCGGAAGTAGACATACCGGTCTGGTTCAGAGCCCGCTGACTGCAGTGCTCTTGGCGCTGGTAAGGTTTCACTGCACAGCGGAAAACTCCGCAGAAATGTACAATACGCTCAAATGGAGTTCACCATCAAATGATCTGCTCAAGTGAAGATGCGAGTCGAGACGGATCCGCATCCAAAAGAACTAGGAAGGGATTTATGTTGATGATCAAAAGGTGTGAGGAAACCACCCTCAAAATTTTGGAAGGTTGCCATTCCCCCAACCGTAGATGGCCAAGGGGAAAAATCCGAGAAGTTCATTGAATCAGAATCTACAAGTATGGTCGGGGGAAGAGATAAGCTTTTCAAACAGGGCAAACCATCCAGAAGCTACGCGTATAATCAATTTTTTCCGAGAGAACTTGGTGATCATTCAAAATAGTTTCATCATTCGCTCGTGACTCCGTAAAATATGGTTATCGTACATAACAAAAAGGGAAGGGATATCCAGTAGTCCCGACCAAATACAAAGAGCAAAGAGAAGCATCATTTAACGAGAAGTGGCGTCCGAGGGCAGGCCATCCAAGCCCTCAACACGCTGACGACCAACGTTACCACCAGGAGCGGTGGTCTTGTGCAGCTCGCTACCGTCCATGCGGACACTGCTTCCGGCCGTGGCAGGACCACGAAGAGCCGAGTCGTTGTCTCCAGAGACGGGACCCTCGATGCCACCAGAGCCGACGTTGACAGTCCGCTGGTCGGAGGAGTTCCAGTCACTGGCGACGGGGGGCTGGTCAGGCAGAGGCAGGTTGGCCTTGGTCCGCTCGATCTGCTCAGCCTTGTTGGTGTTCTCATCGATGATGGACTGGGTTCATTGTCAGCACGGGAAGATCTTTATACTTATTTTTTTCCCAAAAGGAATACATCTCTGGCAGGAGTTCTCACCTTCATCTGGGAGACATCCGAGTCGGAAGGCACGTTACCACCGTGCTGGTGGGAGGTGCGGGCTTCATCCTTGCGGATATCCTCGCGAGTAGTGTGGAAAGTTTGCTCAGACATTGTGGAGGTTGAGAGACGTGATGGGTTTGTCAAGAAGAGCTGAACAGAAGTGGTCCTTGAAGACAGAGACGAGCGGTTGTGCTTCCGAGTATGAAAGGTGAATGTTTTGATAGTTTCAAGGTCGAAGGTCGGAATTGAGGTCATTCTTTATAAACATTCAACGCTGTGTGTGCTTGGCACCTCAGGATAAGAGTGCCGCAACCATGACGACATGGACACAGTGACCACCAAGGCTGAGTGCCCAGCAGATCTCCATCACTAGTCTCCACCACCAAGAGAATGAGGTACCTGACTGTCCAACCTTGCTGCCACAGGTTGATGGATCTTCAACTCCCGAGTGATGGAGAATCGACTGCAGGGAAGGGATCCGTGCGGCGGCCCCGGTCATCGTCCGGGTCGCAATAGCGTCATCTGGACTGGATTGACAGCCAGAGGTCGTCGTATGATTGGGTGGCACGGCATCCGCCATGACAGTCACGGTGGGCTACCCGCTAAAGACTCTGGTCGCCAAGACTCCTGAGAATCGTGGTAGGATATGGATGAGAAAAGAAACGGATGATGTCTATGGTCTGGGTTGGTAGAGGTGAGGTTGCCTCCATTGACGGAGTCACTTACGACAGTTCATGCTGCCAATTACGTTCTGCCAGATTCTGCCATCACGTCAGGTTGAATGATGAAGTTGACCACACTTTTTTTTGTTTTGAATTTGAATGCCAGGTTCTACCGAGTCCACTGCCACCCGTCACCTAGGACTCCAGATTTTCTAGCAAAGGTGAAGTTCGAAGGCAGGTCTTCAATTGGCTTCGTCACAGTCAAATTGGTACAAAAATGCCACCTCGATCTCAAGAGTGTTGACTATTGTAGACTACAGTAGCCTTTCAGAGCACCCCAAGCAGATGCGTCTTCAAGAAACAAGCTCAAGTGCCATGCTGTAAACGCCAGTGTGTAGTAGGAGAGAATGAAAAGTCAAGGACACTTGTGCTCCCCTTGTCAGAATATTTCTTTCTCGCTCAAACTGGTCATTCTATCCTTACCGTGCAAGCTCGTCGCGTGGTGGTGGTCGGGGTCGATGTTTATAGTTAGGCTACCCTGAAGTGGCTTGGATGCCGAGAGCGAAGTCGGCTGTCGGTTGACACCCTGAAACGACACGAGGTGGTGCAAATCGGACTTCGGGCGACCGTGTGAATCCCTCTTTCAAGCCGGGCACCCGATTTGGCGGATATGACAACCACTCGGCCCCCGATAAAAAGTCCACCGCCCGCAGCCGTCAGACGGCAGAAAATGTTTCTTATCGCAAACCGATCAAGACTTTGAAGAGACGGCTTCATCAATCCAGGGAGATCAAAAGTATCTCTGTGATTGTCATTGCTTCTTTCCTCCTCTCCCTGTTCTTGGACAGATCACTCAGCATAGACATCACTCAATATGCCACGCGATCCTCTCATCGGACTGGTGGGCAAGGTCAGTCCTCCAGAGTCGATATGCATGCCCGGAGCCGACCCCGCTGACAAGATGAGGGGCCCAGCCATCAAGTGGAAAGTCAACCACCCTGAACAGTTTGACCGATGCGACATCAAAAGTTGGTAAGGTGAAGGGAGAATGAACTATGGGTGATACAAAAGCCGCTCTCATCATGGCTAATATTGTTATTTTCCCTTGGATCGCCAGGTAACTTTCCGTACGTGCTACTGTCAGCTACGGACAGAGAGAGCAGCCCCCACCCCTCCGGCATATCGACAAGTGACGCTAACGACGGATCGATTTCAGCTTCACGACAATTGACCCTCAGCGAGCCATTGGGTACCTCCAGATCGAATGCGCGTGTCAGCGCCACAATGTTTCTGATCGATGCCAACCCAACTACGGCGGTTGTCATGAAGGACGGCGCTCAGTTCCCATCGAGCTGCTAGACGTGGCAGGACTGGTCCCGGGCGCTCATCAGGGGCGAGGCCTCGGTAACAAATTCTTGGACGACCTGCGTCACGCCGATGCTCTCATTCACGTGGTGGATGTCAGCGGTACAACTGACGCCGAGGGGAAAGCGACCCGAGGCTACGACCCCTCCGTGGATATCGAGTGGTTGCATTCGGAAATTGTACGATGGGTGTTAGGGAACTTGATGGAAAAATGGTCTGTTTCACGACCTGATCGGGGCGTCAACCCAAATGCTGACTCGGGGCTGCCAGGGGATCGATTAAACGTCGACACGTTGCGACCAAGGCAAATCCGGTGGACACTCTCCAAGGGCAATTCTCCGGATATGGAAGTACTTCCTCCATCGTGGCACGGTGTCTCGATCGTCTGGCTCTGAAGGAGCCCCTGGAGGCGTGGTCAGACGAGACGATTGAGACGGTCGTCAAGGCCTTTATTGATGAGAAGTTCCCCATGGTCTATGCTTTGAACAAGATCGACCATCCCGACGCAGACAAGGTAATCTTTCCCCCTCCAATAAACTCAAGGAAACCAGAGTCGCAGAGGCTAATCAATCTCGGGTCCCCAGAACATAAGCAAAATCGCCAAAATGCAGGATCCTCAGGCTATTGTCCTTTGCTCGGCCATTTCAGAAGTCTTTCTCCGCCGGCTCGCCAAGCAAGGTTACATCAAATACGTCGAGGGCAGTGAATTCGTGGATACCAGGGAAGACTTGATTGAGATGGGTGACCCAGACGGGGGCGGCCTGAAAGAAATGGATGAAAAGCTGAAATCGTGAGTATATTGGGTATCCAGAGCTGTGCAGCTGTGACCTGTTGCTGACAAAGACCGTCTGTGGGCAGTCGTGTGGAGAACCTCAAGGACATGGTCTTGTACCGGTTTGGATCCACAGGGGTTGTTCAGTGCCTATCACGAGCTGCTGAGCGTCTTGGATTGGTTCCTGTCTTTCCTGTGCGGAATATCCAAACCTTCAACTCCGGGTCGGGAAGCGCAGTGTTCCGGGATTGTGTCCTGGTCAACAAGTCAGTCAACAATCCATGTGAAGAAACATCTCCCTGAGCTTCCACTGACTTTTCGCAGAAATAGCACCGTTGGTGACGTTGCCCGGAAGGTGATGGGTGATGTTCCTATTTCATACATCGAGGGTGTGGGAGGGACGCGCGTGTCAGAAGAAGATATTGTAGCGGTTGGAAAACATGATGTGAGCCACAAAAAACCCATGTATCCCATGGCTGTGAACGATTACGCTAATTGGATTATTCCTATCAGATTCTGTCGTTCAAAGTGGGACGATAATTCATTTCGACATGAAAAATGCATTTATTCGAGGCAATGGTCCATGTATAGGCCTCGTTGAAAATAACCAGGTAGCCAGCACCGCCACCGAACAAAGAAAGAGGATGTACAGATAGTGTCAGCTATTAGAGAAGCCGATCACCACAACGATGCCCGTAACTGCGTCATTGAGGCAAAGCCCGCTGAAATCAAGGTCCTTTCTGTGACATGAAGTCGGTCAGAAAAGCTTCCAACGGAGCCTAGACAGCGACGACTCGACCTCCTTGCTGGGATTCACCACGTACCTGTCCGCGCTCATCATTTATGCCTATTACCGGCTCCGGAGCAGCGGGATGTTCTTTCTTCACCTTGGCTTCGGCCTTGCGTCCACCGCGCTCGGTGGCAGCGTCCGACTTGGAGCTATCAGCCATCCCCTCATTCTGAGCTCGCTCATCCAACCCAGATTTCACGGCCGCGGCGCTGGGGTCTTTGGTATCACCACGCTTGGCGCGTGAAACACTGTGCTCATCTATTTGTGTTCCCTTCCATTCCTTGGCCAGAGGCTCTTGCTGAGAGCCACGCGATGTAAAAGCCACGGCGGATTGTGCGAGAGTTCGTTTCGCGGGGATGGATGCTCGAGTCGCTCGTACGAGAAGCGCACTCACGTTGAAAGAATTGATAAATCTACCGGACATGGTTGAGTGTAATGTGTGTGAAAGGTTCTTTTTTTCTTTTGAGAAATCCGTGGGACTGAGAAAGCGCGAGAGATGGGAATTGGTGATGTTATGCTTGTTTTGTATGAGTCCGCCCGTCTCGATGATTAATAGACCTGGGGTTCCCCCGTCCTTTCATCATGGTCCAACTATGACGTCTTGATGCCGCAACGCGTGTCGATGCTGCTTCGATGGCGATCGCAAACAAAAGCTTGTATTCAATACTACTAGATCGATGATACTGAGAGAGCTCCTGCTGCCATGATCTTTTGTTCTTACTTTCCAGATAAGACGATGATGGCGAATACTTTGTCGGGGCACGATTTCATGATCAGTTTCATTCAATATCTGCTATGGTTGGATGAGCAATTTACTGCCTGAGGTTTCAGGAACCCTTTAGGCACCCACTATGGGCTCAACCCCGTCTGCCAATTTTGAAAACTGTCCTCATTGGCAGAAACTTGAGCGCCCCCCCCCCCCCCCCCGCTTTCCAGCAAGAAGTGGACCCAATCATGGGAAATTAACTCGTTCGTCCAGGCCACGACCAAAAAGACGCCATCTGTATTTTGGATATTGATTCCACTCATCTCCCGTGCTGGGCAGCCAAAAAAAATAATAATCAAAGGTCTCCACCTACGTGACTGGCGACCAAATCGATCTTGTGAAGATTCGACTGCCACCTCGGCTTCGGGGCTTGCAATCGTGTCCAGAGAAGATTCCCCCGGCTTACCCCCCCCCCCCCTCCCCCCCCTTCATCACAGTGATTGACTCCAACTCACGAATCACGATGAAGCGAGCCTCGTATCCGGCGGACTCGCTTGCGGCATGGCTTCACCTGAACGAAGTAGTCGCCAATGGAGTCACATTCCAAAAAACTGGTTCTGTCGATGCAGATAGTGACAAAGGCAATGCAATTGTAGCCACCGAGTCTTGGGTCAGCAATGAGAGCGATGCGGAACCCACAATTCTCCTTCGAGTCCCGGCGGACTTGATCCTGTCTTTGGAAACCGTTCATGATCATGCTAAATCCGACCATCATTTGCGTGAAGTCTTGGAGCTGCGGGAGGCTTTGGCACTGTAAGCCTTTCTTTCTTTTTTGGTTTTTTTTTTCCCTTATGCATGTTTGTGTTCACAAGAAAGATAGTTTTTCGAAGAATTTCTCGGCTGATAAGATCGCAGACCACACGGGGTGCAATTTTGATATTCCTTCTCCTTCAAATAACGCATTCAAGCCCGGACATTCCTCAGACTATAGGTGTCTCGAGTCCCTGGGCTGATTATGTCAAGTTTTTTCCTGAACGATTCCCTCTCCCGACTTTCTATTCGGATGAGGAGATATCGCTGCTCAAAGGTACTTCGCTGGAATCTCCATTGGCAAGCAAAGTCGCGGCGTTGCAACGCGAGTTCGAGCATCTCCGCCAGGCGACCGAAAGTATTCCATGGTGTCGACAGTGCTGGTGGGATGAGGACACGGGTAAATTGACTCTCCATGACTGGCTATATGTTGACGCTGCGTATCGATCACGCATGTTAGACTTGCCCGGGATTGGACATGCTATGGTGCCTTGCATCGATATGGCCAATCATGCCGGTGAGAAGAAAGCCAAGGCTCTCTACGATATGGACGCCGCGGGTAGAGTGATTCTTCAGTTGCGTTGGGGCCAAAGTGTTCACCAGGGAGAGGAGGTGACTATCTCGTAAGCCGGCCCCCCCCCTCCCAAATCACAAGCACGCCCTCGATACGCCAAACAATTCGCTGAGACTTTCCTATATAGATACGGCGATGAAAAGTCCGCATCAGAGATGTTTTTCACTTACGGATTTTTGCCGGATGATTTATCTGACGCCAAGCAAGTGATGCTGGACATGACATTCCCTGATGACGATCCGCTGGCAGTTGCGAAAAATATGCTTTGTCACAAGGACCCTGGTGTCAAGATAGTCGCGCGCGAAGACGAAGACCAGGCATCAGGTAGTGCCCCACAGATTTACTGGGAAAGTCAAATTCTCTGGTGGGCAAGTGTGAACGAAGAAGACGGTCTTCATATCGGGGTCGCGCAACGAATGGATGGCACCAAAGAACTTGAAGCGACGTGGAAGGACAAGAAAATTGAGTCTCCCGGTCAGCTTCAAGAGTTTCTTGCATCTGATCCATCGTGGGATATTTTTCAATTACGGGCAGTGGTGTTACTTCTCGATCAGGTAGAGACTCTACTGGCTTCATCTCATCAATTCGACAACATCATGGATCGCATCCATGACGACGAGATCCTCACGGGGATGCATGTTCGCCCAGGAATAATCACTGAGATCTTCAAGTTACGGGAGCTTGAAGGAATCCTGATGCAGCGCGCGGTTCAAACTCTCACGAGTCAGGTCAGATCCTCTGTCCTCCCAAGACACCTGTCTTGTTTTCATGCTTACCTGAATTTTTTTTTTTGAAATCCAGAGGGCCAGCCTCCTCGAATCGCCCGCGGTTGTGTCGTATCTCACCCAATTACAATCAGCTGTAGAGGATGTCGAGGATTTTTCGTAGTGACAAGGATCGACACGGAAGATTGGCACCATCGTATCTGCAGTCATGGTTACAATCCGAGGAGGCAATGCGACCGAAAAAGCAGGGTCTTCGGACACTCCGCACGCCTGCATCTGCGAATTGGGTTCGGCCCCTGCCACTGATGTAATGCCAGGGCATTTCCGTAGGCTAAAAAGAACGGGTGTCAGATTTTCCGCTTCATGTAGCAATCAAACGCTTTCGTGGTCGTTAGGTTCCGATCGGCCTATCTCTGGTGCAGATTCGCCATAGCCACACTGGTAGCCCCGCGTGCGACACACTTGGCAACCCTCAAGGTAGCAAAGCTAGCGCTTTCCAAGACTCTCCGCGCTCCTCATATATGCATCTCCAGCACAAAGCGTATTTGACTCGAAAGTCACGGCTAATCTCTGCGCGTAGAGGACCGCGATGGGTGCCTTAAGTATGAGATCGGGAATACTACGTCAACGCAGCATTCGATTGAGGCTCGCGCACGTTGTTCTCGGAAATCAATCTGACAGCTGGCAGGCAAGCAGACCTGATGTACGAGCCGGGGGGCCCTGCAGCCGCCGAGCTTACCGTGCGTTCGGCGCTAGATATCGAGTGTCACCATTCCCGATGAGGCCTTTGCAGATCCTCCCCCCGATGAAGCACAAAACGGTGCCATGGTTCATCGTCACATCGGTATTCGTTCGGGCAAGATTCGCTCCGCCGGCTTATGGAAGCGACACGATCCTTAATCCTTCCTTATGCGAAGTGCCAGCATCGGCATTTGATCCTGATTTTTGCAGGATTGCATCGGACCAATCTATGCGGTCAGCCAGCCTAGACTGGACGCCTTGCAACAATCCTCTCCGTTACAGTGGCCGGGAGAGTGCTGAAGCCAGAACTGATATTCGAGCACCTATTCGCGTCTCCACCAGTGATTAGAAGATCTCTTAGCGTGGTGGTTCCATCCATGGTCATGTTCTTGAGGAGTATGAATCCATGCGCCAGATGTGTACCTAGGCGACGGAGAATTTGGAATCCTCTGGATCAAGAGGCATCACGGTCGCGCATTTATACTTCAACGCAACGGAATGGCTTCGGGAAGGGTGAAAGGCTGCAGAAGTGCAGAGTCCCGCTTTTTTTCTTCGTTCCGTTTCGCAAGCTAGTTTCATTTCGACAGGGACCACAATCCTGCATTCCTCTAAGGTGTCCAAGAGCCCCGAAACGGCAGCTTGCGCCGCGCCGAGCCCACCCCCCGGCGGGAGGACTGCATGACTGATCCAAGAACTCGACTGGTGGTGAATTTTGCACTCCGATACTCCGCGGACGGAGGAAATGGAGGAAGAAATTGGACAACTGTCTGGACCACCCATGAAAATGGGTAGCCTAGTTTCTCAAGCAGGAGATTGATGTCTCATTATTTTGTTGAGCGGCAATCGCCTCTGGTCCCCCCTCTCCCTATTTTCGCTCTTGTCAGGGTGAAGAGGCGAGGCACAACAAAAGATCACTCCCTACCCAGCAACCACAAGGTCAAGACAGCAGCCTGGCCGGGCAGAGAGTCGTCGAGGAGTCATGCGTGGTACGGCATGGCGGTCTTATCATCGCTGACCTGCCTCGGTCTCGACTTCCAAAGTCTTCATCGTCGCTGAACCTTGGGAGATGATCGTCGAATCTTCAGCCTAGAATGCCCTCTCCAGCCAATCCTTCCTGACGAGGATATCGCTCATTCAGGAAGTGTGAACCACTGATATCGTGAAGATTCGTCATTCGTCTGACACTTCCGTTTTATCTTTTCGTCAGCCTGTGGTCCACCGGGGGGATCCTGACAGGGGAATATGGGCAGCCAAGAGTGTGAAGAAGATCATGATTTGCGCATCCCGTGGTCGATGCAGAGTAGTGCGATCACTATCCTCTTGTGCTGTACCGTACGACATTGGTATATATTACAGAGAGTGGGTACGATTGTATGCATGTGATGTAATGTACTGTAATTGGCCTCTGACTCGTCGATCAGCGAAGATTCCATGGTAACCTGATACAGTTACGGCCAAGACTATATGGGGCAACTGGAGTCCTCTGGAGTCTGGGGTCGTCGGGACGATCGGTGGGATCCTCAACCGAGTCCACAGTCGCCCACACAGTTGTCGGCGCCTCGGGAAGCCAGACCAACCTGGTTACCGACGATGGACTGTGCTCTTCCGCTGGTGGCCTGGAATCTCAAACGATCCTGAACCACTACCAGGGTGTGTTTTAGTGTCATCCTCTCTGCTGACAAGCTAATGGGAATCGAGAGCCACCGATAAGGACCCCCTCCACGCCCAGAAAAAAAAAGTTCCAACTCTTTTGGAGGGGAAGAAGAGAGAGAGAGATAAAGGTGATTGCCAAGTCACTTGTACCGTCCACAACAACCGCTGAATTTAACCTTTGCATCGATACCGTACCACAATACCAATACCTGCGAAACACCCTAAATTGGCCAAGACCATTGGCGGGATGCACGAGGTCGCTGGCCCCTCTTCCCGCCCACTGTAACTGAGTCAGCCGGGTCCACTCGCACGCATCTGCATCTGCACGTCTTCCTCCGTCTTATCGCCTCTATTCTGCCCCTCTCGCTTCGGTGGCTTCGCCTTTCGTCAGTCGAGGCGCACATCTCTCTGAATATAACTATATTTTCTCATCCTCCCTGCAGAAGCACACAATCTCACGCAAGATCTCGCCGTCTGACAATTGTTCAGGAGAGCCATACGCCGCGAAAGTCTTGGACTCTCAGGCGACCGATGCGCCTGTCTTTGCTCTGCCAAGATGCCCGGTATTCTCCCGATGAAAGTGATCAGGGTGGGCGGCAGTCAGAGTCGTATCGCCCAAGCTTGTGATCGATGTCGCAGTAAGAAGATTCGCTGTGATGGGATTCGCCCGTGCTGCACCCAATGCGCAAATGTGGGATTCGAGTGTAAAACGAGCGACAAACTAAGCCGCCGGGCTTTTCCCCGTGGGTACACCGAGTCGTTGGAGGAGCGGGTGCGAAGTTTAGAAGCCGAGGTCAAGGAACTCAAGGACCTCTTGGATGAGAAGGACGAGAAGATTGACGTGCTATCTCGTATTCATTCCTTTTCTTCAGCCTCGCAGCGGACCGCACCAGCACAATCTCCATCTATGTCCGCGGCGACGAAACCGCCGATCTCGGAAGCACGGGATGGCATCATTCATATCGAAAAGTTCGTCAATCCATCCGAGTCAACGAATGACATCGGCAAGTGGAATGATGGCTTGTCAACCACACAGGGCTTCGCTGGTGAGTGTTTAATCCGTACCGGCATCGTGCAAAGTGCTTTGTTGTCTGACCGCCCTCACTCAGGTGCTTTCAATCATGCGCTTGTGAGCCAAGGAAAGCTCAAGTCGTACCCCTCCTCGGAAGCCTTTTCGAGATCGAGTCAACTTCTTGCCCGAGGATTGCCCGGACAAGCACTAGCCACTCCGCCACGTCTGGTGTCTGACCAGCTTATCAATATATTCTTCCAGGAGTGGGCGCCGATGTACCCCGTGGTTCATCGGCCCACCATTCTCAAAGCCTATGGAGAGTATTTGAATGAATTGGATTCTTTCCAACGGAATGTCCAATTGATGGCGCAATTGAACTTGATATTTGGAATTGCCGCTTTGTCGTCGCAGGTGAGTTACATGATGATTTGACAACCGTACGAGGCATGTGCTCATTCTTCTTAAGTCACGAACCCATCAAGATCCATCTTTCTTCGAGCAAAACTGGACCGTCTGCCTCGACTCGTTCATCGGGGAAACCTCCATTGAAGTTTTGCAATGCTTTGTCTTGGCACAACTGTATTGCATGACCAAGCGCGACTATCGCGCCTTGCTCCGGTATCGTGCTTTGGCTGTGGACATATGCCATCAGTTGGAACTGCATCACAATCCCCGAAGCGCAAAGTCCAACCCCCTAGAAGCGGAGACACGAAAGAAAGTCTTTTGGTGTCAATATACTGTCGATCGCTTTTGCGCTGCGTTAACAGGAATGCCTGTGATTCTTGATGAGTCGATTATCGAAACTGAGCTTCCGGTTGATATTGACGACGAAAACGTCACCGAATCGGAATTTCTGCCAACTCTACCCGGTGAATCGACCCGTATTTCGAGTGCTCTCGCTCTCTTCAGTGCCTCGCGTATCTTGAGTCAAGTCGTGGAAGACTTGTATCCCTCAAAGACTGGCTACGACCTTCACGTGGCAAAGTTGCGCGGTCTGAGTGCACAGCTGGATGACTGGCTCCGGGGTCTACCTTCTCATTTGCGCCTCGAATTCAGTCAAGATAAACCTAGTACCAACATCACTGGCAGCCGATCGCCTCTGCTCTCCCTCGTTTACTACTATATTCGATCTTTGATCCATCGACCAGCTGTCTGCTTTGCCGAAGAGCACATTCGATCGCCATCTGTCCTGGCCGTGTCGGGATCGGCCAAGCACATCATGCAGATTCTCGACTTGCTCGACGAGCGCCGACTGTGTTTGTCTCTCAGCATCAACCGCGAAGAGCTGGTCCTTTTCTCGGGCTTGGGGCTTTTGTGGCAAACTCTGGGCCTCAAGCGGGACAGCAAGCTGGCAAAGGACAACCAGAAATTGCTGACAACCGTCCTCGAGCAATTACAAGCGGAATCCTCCAGCGCGGCGGCCGAGTTCAAAACACTCGCTGGATCTTTGATCTCCCTCAGTTCAAGCTGCTCACCAGACCTGGCAGCCACTGCCAGTGGTAAGAAGTCTGGGCATATGGGGGCCCCAGCTCACAAGCCTTTGAAATCTCCTAAGAAGCAGTTGCAATCTTTGAAGGCGCGAATCAGCACCTCCATCCATAAGGATCAACCGACTCCGTTGGATCCTCAATCCCGCCGAAATACCGTCTCCGGCTCGACACCTCCGCTTGAGACGTCTGCGATGCGATCGCCTAGTTGGACCAGTCTCCCCCCTACCCAACACGAGCAGTCGCCGGTGGCCTTTTATCAACTGGGCCGACATTCTTCCCTTGATCTCGGCCATGAAGGGCGGCATTCGGACTCCGTTGCCGGGTATAACCAATCGCGCGCAATGCCGACGGCTATCGCCTCCGAATCATCCGCCGGGGCGATCACGATGGCCGACTGGGAGTATGTCTTGAGTGACATGGACCGCGGTCTCTCCAATATCTTCACTGGGATTTATGGCGGTAGTGAATGCAGCGAGGATCCAGGTCCATTCGCCTCCATCACCGCTGATTGCCATCGCCGATCCCAAGAGTCGACGCTTGTGATGCCCGGTCCCTTGTCAAGTGAGCTGCAAGGCTTGTCTCCCGAGGCGTGGTCTGCGAGTAGTGGAGATTACTCCATTCACAGTGAAATGCCTCAACAAAATTTCCTGGGCTACTCTGGGGATAGTAACATGGGGAGCACTGAGGACTTTTCGACAATAGGGGATGTGTCAATACACCCGGATGAGCTCAGCCTGGCTGATCCATTCCGAAGAGGAGTCGTGATGCCCTCCAAGGACGAGGTCGGCGAATTTGGCATGGTCCATGGCTGGGACCAACCGCTGTCGGTTTAATGAATTCAGACTCGGATTCTCCGTTGCAGAGGACTTGATTTCTTTTATTTTTTTTTTTTTTTTGAATGCCTTTTTTATTTAGTCTATGATACCTCATGGTAAAGGGGGAGAGGGGCGTTTCGGGGGGAGGGCGTTGACTATGACTGTTTTTCAGGCTGTTTTGATTCCTCTTGTATCGTTCTGGGATCGAGTGTGTATGTTGGATTGTTCTTGTCCAAAGTTTACATCCGTGGGGAAATTGAACATAGCTTGTTTCTATCCATTTTATGAAGACACTTTGCATCAACATCTAGAGTGCAACCTGCCTACCTTATGCTTCCCCCCCACCAAGAAAACTAGCCCGCATCGGACTTAGGGCACAAGTTACCTGATGCAGTGAGTTGCATATCTGCGACTGGAAAAAGTACCCTTGTAGGATCCAGCTTGCTTCGCATCGACTGGAATATTCTGGCGCCTTCTCTACAAAGTCTGGCACCATGTGTCCTGCGCCAAAAGCAAATGCGGAATCAAGCGGCATTTCCTTCTCACACCCCTGCTTACCAACTTACGAACTTGGCCTAGAACCGAAGTTCCATTGTTTCTGTTCCTTGTGCCATGCATCCACATGCAGCATAACCGCCCACTAGGTGGTTATGTTTCTCGAAAGAGGGCTGTCAACTTCGACAAAAGCTCCGGCAACCCGACGACCAGACTGTCTGGCTTGGCCCGGTCGAGCTCTGCACTTCATTTTCACAGCAATCGCCAGCCGAAAGTGGATCCAGTACACTTCCGCTCATTACTGGTAAAGCCTCCCGAGCAAGCCACCCCAGTGACAGTCAGGAAATTCGATGCCGAGAGGCATGCTTTCAGTGGCGCTTCGCTCTGGCATCATTGACACATTCTACAAACCTTCTACTGCAAGGATAATATGGTGTCCCCCTTCTCCCCTCCCCCCGCGAAAGGGCCCCCCCGACTGTATCTCCTGGCGGGGCTGATCAAAAGGTGGAAACTGTCGCCACCATCCTCTGGCGGAACATCCGGGATGGTTCAAGCAATCACGCGAGGCTGCTGGAACGGTTTGCCACGCCGCTGAGGTCACCCTGGTTCATGCGCAGTTTGATCCAGAGATCGTTCTTCCGGGGCTGTCACACCTGAGAATCTCCGGATTTGTACGCTCTCCACGAGTGTGGATTGGCCGAACCCGCACTGATATCCATTTACCCCAGACTGCTGACTAGATAGTCCACTGTACCTTGCTTCCGATCTCGACTCTTCAGGAGACGTATGAAAGATCATCGACATTTTACGAAGCATTGCAAAGGATGACTCGCTAGTCTTCCTATGGGAGGAGAAGTTTCTCTGGCCAAGACCACTGGCTCGGTACCGATGACAGAAATTGAGTTCGTCCACACCGCGACTGCGCCGTTGTCTCGCTGCGTCGTTGCGTCAGTTACTGGCGATCGAGCCGTGGTTGAAGACCTGTTTTCCCCAGACATGATCATGATGGCCACATGGGAACGGCTTCCTTTGGTCGCCAAGGCTTGGCACTGGTGTATGTAGAGAACAGTAAGTAGTGACGTAGGCGAATTAGCCATTCTCGTATAATTTGAATAGGTTCCTTGCACACAAGACTACTCTACACATATTTTCCTTTCGCAATAAACTACATTGCTCCGTGACTCATCCAGGGCAACTTCCATCAGTCACACCCACCCCCTCTTTCGCGCTTAGGTTGGTCCAAGATGCCTCTGAAGAACCTCTTCCAGAGGAAACCGGAAGATGTGTATGGCAACACAGATCTACCTCGAGAGTCCACGTCGACAGCAGAGCGGGAGAAAGCCGCCCACGATGTAGTCGACACGCCCATTCCCCTTCTGACATGGCGATCCTTCTTGATGGGAGTTTTCATCTCCATGGGTGGTTTCTTGTTCGGTTACGATACTGGCCAGATCTCGGGTTTCCTCGAAATGGAAGACTTCTTGAGGCGGTTTGGCGAGCTCAATTCGAACGGGACTTATTCTTTCAGTAATGTTCGCTCGGGTCTCATTGTTGCTCTGGTAAGTATTGCTAATCTGCATCTCCTCCCCCTTCCCAAACATGAATACGCCAAAACGGATGCTGATGTGGTCAAAATATAGCTGTCGATTGGTACTCTGATCGGTGCTCTTGTCGCCGGGTACATTGCTGATCGGATCGGTCGAAAATGGTCCATCAGTGGCTGGTCCGCCATTGTCTGTGTCGGCATCACGGTGCAAATCACTTCGCCTTCTGGGAAATGGTATCAAGTCGCTCTTGGTCGCTGGGTGGCAGGCCTGGGCGTTGGAGGTCTGTCGTTGCTCGTACCCATGTACCAGGCCGAATCTGGCCCAAGACACATTCGAGGTGCTCTCATCAGGTATGCTTGGAAATCATGACCGGAAAGAACAGCTTTGGGGACGGTGAATGACACGGTTCGCTGACTACCATTTCCAGTACATACCAACTTTTCATCACCCTGGGCATCTTCGTCGCCAATTGTATCAACTTTGGTACCGAAAGTATGACCACCACGGCCTCGTGGCGCATCCCGATGGGAATTACATATCTCTGGGCTCTCATTCTTGGTCTCGGCATGGCCTTCTTCCCCGAGAGTCCTCGCTACGACTACCGCCACGGTAAAGTCGACAAGGCCATCGGGACGCTTTCTAAAATCTACGGAGTCCCCCGCAACCACCGTGCCCTCCATATCGAATTTGAGGAGATCAAGCAAAAATATGATGAGGAGGTTCGCAATGGCCAGGCATCCTGGATACAAATGTTCCGCGCTCCGACTATGTCTCGTCGTGTGGCGATCGGTGTCACCCTCCAGGCCCTTCAGCAACTGACCGGTGCCAACTACTTCTTCTACTACGGAACCACCGTCTTCCAAGGTGCCGGCATCAAAAACAGCTACGTCACTCAGATGATTCTCGGTGGTGTAAACTTTGGTACTACCTTCCTTGGCTTGTATCTCATTGAGCATTACGGTCGTCGTAGGTCTCTTATCGCGGGCGCGTTGTGGATGTTTGTCTGCTTCATGATCTTTGCCTCTGTTGGGCACTTCTCGCTCGACCAAGCCAATCCCGAAAACACCAAGACGGCGGGTGTCGTCATGGTCGTCTTCGCTTGTCTCTTCATCCTCGGCTTTGCTAGTACCTGGGGTCCGATGGTGTGGGCAATCATTGCTGAGTTGTTCCCTTCGCAGTACCGCGCTCGCGGTATGTCCCTATGCACAGCCTCAAACTGGCTCTGGAACTTCCTTCTCGCGTTCTTCACGCCTTTCATCACCAGTGCTATTGATTTCCGATACGGCTATGTGTTCGCTGGTTGTTTGTTCCTCGCCGCTGGCACAGTTTACTTTGGTGTCATTGAGGGCCAGGGACGAACCCTCGAGGAGATTGACACGATGTATCTCATGAAGGTGAAGCCGTGGAAGAGTTCCAAGTTTGAGTTCCCGGCAGAGGCGAGCGTCATGCGCGGCTCCTTTGACAAGGGTCAGCAGAGGGCGTCACACATCGATGGTCCCGGCGCTAACACCAGCAGTGGCAATGGTGTGTTAGAGTCCGGAGGTGAACCCGTTGCCACTGCGGCTGGACAACACAATGAGCTCTAGACGCTGCAACGTGAGAGAGTTGTCGGAGGTCCGGCTCGCGGCAGCAAAGTGATGGGGGCGGTCAATTTAAGGGACCAGTTTTTTGGGTCCCGTCTTTGTGTACATGCACTTGTATTTCTTTTTCTTCTCGAAGTATGTATGTTCCTTGAAACCCACATGTACATTAGCATGTTTGGTCTGTAATTAGTGAGTTTTAATGTAACATATCTTGTTATTGACGTCCTGCGATCCCGTTGTGCTCACGCGAGCAAGAACAAGACCCAGACTTGCGTAGTGAAGAGACAGGCTCTGGATGAGCAGATGCCAGCTTCTAGAACCCGTACGGGTGATCATGACAGTTCCTAAATAGTCTTTCGTCAAGGCCGGCTGCACCATTTCCATGTGACCCTGATTATGAACCTGCCCATTGCTTTACTTCGTTCTATGAAAATTCACCCTGCATGGAGATTCTTGAATACGAGAGCCGCGGCCCACTGAGTCGAGCCCTAACGAGTTTCCAAGTCACACTAACCCTCTTTGGGTGATTTCGTTGCGGGGAGATTCAAAACACTCGCGATTAGATCTCAAATCAATTGACCAGAAAGACCCATGCCCAAATATGAAAGGACGATTCGTGGAATAGTTCCATCTCTTGTGAAGATCAGGTGATCTGTGACTATTTATCACTTTTCTGAACTAAGATCTTACGTTATTCAAAAGAGTCACCTCTATCTCTCTTTGCCCTCTTTCCAGCTGACCCCACCCTTAGTTTTCTTCTTTCTTCACACCGACATCGATTGATTGCTTTCCTCATCATAACCCCCTGGTCATTCTCATCTCTTGCATACTATTCTCGATCATGGCCGAGACCTATTTGACTGGCGCATGCCTTTGCCAAAGTGTGCAATATCGCATTACCCTACCTGCCTCCGACCCCCTCCCAAAGGTAAGATGCAACAATCTCTCGTACCTACCTGCCCTTAAGCTCGATGACCAAGCCATCTGGCACCATCCCTTCTAAACGACCTACCAAGCATCTCTCATAAACTCCCCACGGAAAAAAATCCCCCCTCTCATCAGTATCCTACATGCAGGTCATTCTATGCCACTGCCACAACTGCAAACGCAACACTGGCTCAGGTTTCTCCGCCAACATCGTCGTGCCGCATTCCAAGTTTGAATACACCCAAGGTACACCGAAAGTGTATTCTGACCGCAGCGACAAGGGCCCTGCTGTTCTTCGGGAGTTTTGCCCCGCGTGCGGTACCCCGTTCTCTTCGCGGACGGACGACGGTAGCGACGAGGTCGCTGTGAAGTCGGGAACGCTGGATGAGGAGGATCGTGTGCGGTGCTCGAAATTGGGCATGGAGATCTTTTATCATCGGAAGGATGAATGGGTGGATGGTATGTCGGATCAGGGTGTTGTTAGAAGAAATGGTAGTATGGCCAGCTAGAAGTGATGTTTCGAAAGCGGTTATGTGGGCATGTTGGAGCTCGGGGGGAGAGCGCTGTTAAATGGCCATGGATGCTTAGGTCAATTATGCGTTGGACTACCCAGTGGGTAGGGGCAGACTATCAACAACCGTCATTGATCTATATTGGATCTCAGCTTCCATACGAATGGCAAATGCAGGTGTACAGTACAAAGATATGGAAACCGAGTCCTAGGAAGCTTTCAATACTGTCGAAAAATACAATGGAGATTCTATCAACCAAATCCATAACTGACTACCCATAGGATTTTATAGATGACAAAAAGTAGGTATTCAATCAAGAGGAGATATAAATTCCAACTCGCTCTTTTGAGCCGAGTGCAAGAAACCATGTAGTGACATTTTTGTACTAAATTAAAGTAGGGCTGCGGGACAAATCGCCATTTATCATCCAAGTGTCCTCGCAGATGATTAACGCTATCTTTACAATTCCAGGTCCAATAGGGCATCATGCAGGCCCTCGAATTAAAAAAAAGAAAAACGTGATCATCCCCGTTGGCGCCTCGTTTCCAAGGCCACAACCACCAAGTCCGACAGCGGATGCCCGGATAATTGATGAGTCAGCTGACGCTGTCCGCTCCGAGTCGGCAACTCACCTGACCTGACCTGATCGGTGGGAGAAATCGGGCAGTGGTTGAGATGGGTCCAGTCCGCTTTTGAGTATGAGATTCCAGCCGGTGAGCTCCTCAACTACACCGGCACCACCATAAACGTGGTCATTTCAACCCTGTGGGGATGGGTTCTTCACTCTTCACTCCGCGGGTGAGGCATATCAAGATTTGCGTCTGGATAGGCATTGGCATTCGCCGGATGAGACGACTTCTATCGGATGCAGGATGCAGGCAGTAGTAGCATCGTGTATTAGGGTCGCTGAAGCTCCCCTAATGCGACCGATTCTTTTCGCTATTGGCGCAATGGAGATCTACACAGCGCTATAATTTCCCTTCATCATTCTTGAGATGACTTTGAAATTGGATTGAAAAAGCTTGCAGTTCCATTCAAGTGTTGTTTCAAGGTCCGGATGAATCCCGCTCTTGACTTCTATCCCGTCCACATGGATGCACGCCCCTTCCGGATGGGTCGCGCCATGGAAGCCAACCCCGAGAGCGTCCTGGATACTTTTCAGGGCCCGACTTCTGATACTCATTGACTTTGGTACCAAAAGAGGGCCCGGTTGACAGACTCCTTTTGCACTTTCGATTTGACCGAGCCTCGATGCCTGTCTACCCAAGTTCTTCCGTTGCCGCCGTCTTGCCGTCTATTATCGGCTAATTTCCTCACGAATCGGAGCGCGGTCCTCCGGGCGGCTCCCGGTGTGCTTTCCATGCCTCCACCAACGCACTCCGTTTGCCGACATCGTAGGGACGACGAGTCGTCCCGTAGACATGCAGGCTGAGAGTGAATGTGTAGCATGACAGTTGCACTATCACGCCGACCAGCGCAGAAGGTCTTCATGTATCTCGGTCATCAATTGTCACTCGTCGAGATGTCAAGTTGGGGGCCTCTTTCCCCACATCCTCATGAGTGATGGTCAACAGTCACGTTACACCGTATATCCGCGGCCGGCTAATGAGATCGGTCATGCTGAACGACCGCCCGAATAAGCTTATCCCAAGATGACCTTCGGTCTCTGCAGATTGACTGGTCCCCTTTAGGCGTGGGGGGCCTCTAGCTAGCATGGGGTTTCCAACACTGACGGCTACCGCTCTTCCCACAGGAGAAGACGCCATTGATGAGCACGATACGCGCCTGCGCGAAGTCTCGTCACAGGAAGTATGCTGGAAACGTGTGACGGATTCTCTCAGGCACGGTAGATATGATTCCGTTGCCCTCTCCAACGTGGTCAACTGGTCTCATTATGATCCTTATCCTGGGAAAAGATGCAAGCTTCCTGGCTAATATCGAGAAGGGTGGATTGTGTTTGTTTCGGCAGGATAGCTGGCCATCACTGATATTGATCCGGCTGTCGAGGATAGTTTAGAAAATGACGGCCTCATGGCTCTTTTCAAGCCCGACCACATTTGGGGCCGAACTCGGGGGGGGGAGATCTCTTCACACCTGAATCAACCTCCTTGATTAGCTGAATTGATCAGCTGCACATACAATGACAGCCGTGCCGCCACGTTCGGTGCCAATTGAGCCTGGTGGAAGAACTCCCACGGGCGGGTCCCCCTCCAAAAAAAGGTGGAATTGGATGAAGCGGTTGAGGGAGCGCCCCACCAGAAATCATCATCATCCCCCCCCCCCCCCCCCCCCACCATCACCGACACTCAGTCCGTCTCCCCCTCCCTTCTTCTTCTCTTCTTTCCGCCGCTCTCCTCTTCCTTCTCCTCTCCTTCTCTCACAGTAATCATTTAGTGAGTGATCAATTCCTGCTTCAATCGCCTCCATTGCCCACTAACACACGCTCAGAATCTGCCATCATGGGTTACACCGATCTGGACCGTAAGGCGATTAACACCATCCGCCTGCTCGCGGTACGTTGGCCCCGTGCTTCTGAATTTCTGCCACGGCCTTGTCGGTGGTTGAGGAATTCACCTTGAGAAGCTTTTCCTTCTCAATGCCTCTCAAACATGGATGATTCAGGAATTGCACATGTCGTACTCGAGCGAGAATCTAATACTTCATTATTAGGTTGATGCCACCTCCCCCTCCGGTCCGGTCCTATGGGCATGGCCCCAGTGGCCCACGTCCTGTTCAACAAGTTCATGAACTTCAACCCCAAGAATCCCGACTGGGCGAACCGTGACCGCTTTGTTCTCTCGTAAGTGCCCGCTTGATCTCCTGAGAAAATGGACTACTCTGCCAGAGATCATATCCGTTGCTCTTCCCTCCCCCTGTGTCTCTCGGGCTGTCCCACAATCAAAGACCATGGCTGACAGTCTTCTTCCTCTCTCTCTCACAGCAACGGCCACGGATGCATGCTCCAGTATGCTCTCCTCCACATGTTCGGCTATGACCTGAGCATGGATGACCTCAAGAACTTCCGTGTAAGTGCAATGGCAGCGAGTCTAGCAAATGGCAAACAACCTATGTCCACAATTTTGTTGTGTGCACGAATGGGGAGATTCTGTGCCCTCTTGGTGAATTACATCTGACGTGCATCCTCTCCAGCAACTCGACTCCAAGACCCCCGGTCACCCCGAGGCCCACGACACCCCCGGTGTGGAGGTCACCACTGGCCCTCTCGGCCAGGGTTTCGCCAACGCCGTCGGTTTGGCCATTGCCCAGGCCCACTCTGGCGGTGTCTTCAACAAGCCCGGCTTCGAGCTGTTCAACAACTACACTTACGCCTTCTTCGGTGATGGCTGCGCTATGGAGGGTATCGCCTCCGAGGCCGCCTCCATGGCCGGTCACCTGAAGCTCGGCAACCTGATCATGATCTACGACGACAACCACATTTCCATCGGTAAGAATCCTCCAACATTCCTTTTTATTTTTCTCTGATGATCATGGGAAGCTTCATGGGTGACGCTGACACCGCTCTCACTTCATAGATGGTGACACCAAGTGCGCCTTCACCGAGGATGTCATGAAGCGCTTCGAGTCCTATGGCTGGCACACTGAGTGGGTCAAGGACGGTGACAACGATCTCGAGGGCATCGAGGAGGCCATCCGTCGCTGCCAGCAGGTCAAGGACAAGCCCTCCGTCGTCAAGTTGACCACCACCATCGGTTTCGGCTCCAAGCTGGCCGGTACCCACGGTGTGCACGGTAACCCCCTCAAGGCCGATGACACCCAGCACGTCAAGGAGCTGTTCGGCTTCAAGGCCGACGAGACTTTCGTCGTTCCCCAGGAAGTCTACGACATGTACTACCAGCACGCCGCCGAGGGTGCTGCCAAGGAGCAGGAGTGGAATGCGCTCTTCCAGAAGTACCAGAAGGAGTACCCCACCGAGGGTGCCGACCTGGCCCGCCGTCTCGCCGGCAAGCTGCCCGAGGGCTGGGAGAAGAGCCTCCCCACCTACTCTCCCTCCGACCCCGCCATTGCCTCCCGCAAGCTGTCCGAGGCCGTTCTGGAGAAGATTCACGATGTTGTGCCCGAGCTGCTGTCCGGATCTGCGGATCTGACTGGTTCCAACAACACCCGCTGGAAGAACGCCGTCGACTTCCAGCCCCCTGACCTCGGCATTGGTGAGTGGTCTGGCCGCTACCTCCGCTACGGTGTGCGCGAGCACGCCATGGCTGCCGTCATGAACGGTCTCGCTGCCTACGGCACCGTCATCCCCGCTGGCGGTACTTTCCTCAACTTTGTCTCCTACGCCGCCGGTGCCGTCCGTCTGTCGGCCCTGTCCCGCGTTCGCGTCATCCACGTGGCCACCCACGACTCCATCGGTCTGGGCGAGGACGGTCCTACTCACCAGCCTATCGAGACTCTGGCTCACTTCCGCGCTCTGCCCAACTGCATGGTCTGGCGCCCCGCTGACGGTAACGAGACCAGCGCTGCCTACTACATGGCCCTCACCTCCAAGCACACCCCCAGCATTCTGGCCCTGACCCGCCAGAACCTGCCCCAGCTGGAGAACTCCTCCATCGAGAAGGCCATCAAGGGTGGTTACGTCGCGGTCGAGAACACCGAGGCCGACGTCACCCTGATCTCCACCGGTTCCGAGGTCGGCATCTGTGTGGATGCCGTCAAGACCCTGGCCCAGCAGGGCGTCAAGGCCCGTGTGGTCTCCGTGCCTTGCTTCGAGGTCTTTGATGCTCAACCCAAGGAGTACCGCCTTCAGGTTCTGCCCGACGGTATTCCCGTCCTGTCCGTCGAGGTCTGCTCCACCATGGGCTGGGACCGTTACTCTCACGAGCAGTTCGGTCTTAACCGCTTCGGTGCCTCTGGCCCTTACAAGGAGGTCTACGCCAAGTTCGAGTTCACTCCCGAGGGCATTGCCAAGCGCGCCATTGCCACCATCGACTTCTACAAGGGTCACCCCGTCCGCTCTCCCGTCAACCGTGCTTTCCAGCAGATCATCTAAGAGAAACCGATTGGTCTCCACTGGAATGGCGTGAAGGGAAGAAGGGATAAAGAAAAATTTCAAACCTCTAATTTTATGATCATGTTCAACCCTTTTTTTTGTGTGTGTGTCCAAGCTACATGGGGGGTGGAAATATGCCCCAGGACTTATTTATGAATGATATAGAGCGAATTTCAGTCAATGATTGATTTTTTTTAAAAAAAAAAAACAAAAAACAAAAACAATTGTGTTCAAATTACTGTCCCCTGTAAATTGCGATGATCAAGGTTCATGTTCAAGGTTGCCATGTTCGACGGCAAATTGATGCAACCAAATCATTCTCACATGGCAAGTCATTCAAGGCTCTTCTTCACCAATTTGTCGCTGCAGCTCCAACACGCCCTTGAGCATCTGCTCTTTGCGCGCCCGAGTGTCGGCTGACATGCCTGGACCGTATGCCTCCTCCGTCTGTGTCACCACCATCTGCCTCCACGACTCTCTAGGGTCACCCTGTTCGCCGCCGCGATCGTGCAGCTCCGCACGCGACGCTTCTGCAAGAATCACCGGGGTACCCAGTTGACTCCACACCTCCTGGATCGTCGGCGCCAACTTGTCCAGAAAGGCACCAATTCCCCCGGGTCCACCACCGGCATGGTAGCTCTCAAAGACACCGCTGCCAGCCCAGCGGGGGCCCAAACTCGACAGGACAATAGCATCCAGATCTCGCGCCGTGACCACCCCTTCACTGACCAGGTGGCAAGCCTCTCGCAGCAGGGCAAAGGCGAGTCGATTGCCCACGAAGCCAGGAATCTCCTTTTGCAAGACCACTGGGCGATAATACGCCGGGGAGGATTGATTCGCACGGGCTGACGCTGGTGCAGGGATGCCGGTGAAATACTCTTGCACAAAGCTTACTCGATCCGCGCTCGTCGATGGACCCGGAACAATCTCCACCAGAGGCATCAAGTGCGGTGGGTTGAAGGGATGCACGACCAGTAATCGTGCCTGAAGATCTGGGGGGCAAGTCTCTGCCTGTGCGGAGGCGGGGATCCCAGACGAGCTACTCCACAGGTGAGCTGTGGGGGTGACGTATCGAGAGACTTCCAGCCAGAGGGATTGCTTGGAGGAGAGGAGTTCAGGCGTCTGTTCTTGGACGATGGTTGCGCGTTGAACGGCATCTTGAATGGAGGAGGCGAGACGGAGACGAGTTCCTTTGGAGAGAAGCTGGAGGTGTGGACGCTCGGAGTGTTACTAGTCTTGCTGCCACCATCCACATTGCCAGCCTCTGTCTCTGTCTCTGTAAGATCGAGAAAAGAGGGTAGTTGCGTACAAAGGTGATCCTCGGCATCGGGTCGAGGATCGAAAATGGTGATGCAAGTATCTGGACGACGAAGATGCATGGCGGCCATGGAGAGACCGATTGTACCGGCGCCTAGTAGGGCGATATGATGGGCGTAGTTGTCCGACATGGTATGTGTATCCGTGTGGTAGGTGGGGATGTAAGGCTGAATTCAATGTGTAGGTAGGTCGGGTTGATAGATCAATAGGATGGAGGCCGAGTGGTTTTACAGTAGGGTTTCGTGGGTGTGCAAAAGATACCTTCCAATTGGGTCTCTCCCCCCCCCCCCCCCCCCCCCCCCCTGCATGTGGTGATGGGCACATTGAAGTGAGGGGAGGAGGAGGGGAGCGAAGAACGAAGAAAACGCGGGATGTGAAGTGTGAAGTGTGTGGGGGGGGGAAAGGTATTAGAACAACCAAAGGATGTATGTAAACAACCAATATAAGATCAAGTGACCAACCTATACCACGCAAGAATCTCGAAAAGAAACAAAAAAGAAACAAAAAAAAATCCAAAGAGAAATTGATAAGCGGAGATGAAGAGTAAAATATCACATTACGCGTGGTATAATTGAAGAGCCTAATAGCCGAAACCGTGGGAACGTCTTTACATCCATTCTACCTGCACCATGATATGAAGATTGAAAGAGTTGTTCTCTTTTTTTCACGAATGATACTCATCCTCGCCGACTCGATTACGTTGGAAGTCATCTGCACGAAGCAGGTCTTATGTACTTGCTACTCAGGTTGACGGGAGGAGGACTAAGCGTGATCGACCTCATGCGCCGTTCTATCTTGAAAAGGGAACAGACGAGAACAGCTAAGGATGTACCTTGAAATTCTCAATTGCTATGGTAGATCAGATCACCGAATGGTACTCTCTTTCTTGGCAGAGTTCCCCTTGAGTGAAGAAACCAACATGAAGAGCAGTGGCAGTGCTCATCCATTGCTTTCTCTTCTAGAGAGAAGGGGCAAGTACAACTAATCAAAAGGCCTCGTATTACATACTATACGGGCAGTTCTCGTCAGATGTTGTCGACGTACTGTGTGAACACTGATCCGACGGTCTCAGGGCTGGTTTACAAACTTCCAAACACGCTGAATGTAAGCACACACAATTCCAAACTGGATTTCATTCATCATGATGTAAAATTTCATAATTCCTCCTTGACAGTCTCTTTTCTTCTGTTTTGGGGGGGGGGGGAGGGTCTTTCCAGCGCCCCAGTTGAAATGAAAAAGAATAGAACCACCAACTATTACGGGGAGAAAGAGAAAAAGAAATAAAAAAGGAAATCACCCCATCGTTAAATTCCAAGCCAATTGGTACTGAATGGGATCGAACTTAAGCACCCAGGGCCTTGCGGGCAAAGTTGGGCAGGACGAAGCTGGCGCGGTGGATGTCGGCGTTGTAGTAGCGGCAGAGCTTCTCCTCCTCCTCACGGGTCCATGAGCGGACGGGCTCGCGGACGTTGCGGGTGGCGTCCTTGCAGCAGACCATGAAGCCGATCTGGCCGGAGGGGTAGGTGGGGATGGTGGTGTAGGCGTATTCGGCGACGGGGAAGACCTCACCGCAGGCCTTCTTCAGGTCCGCGATGAGAGAGAGGTGAAGCCACTGGTTCTCGGCTGTGGAGGTAAAAAGGCACAGTTCCGCGAAACCGAGCCCGAAATAGCGGGGTTGGTTGCGGGGTAGTGCGAAATTGTCAGCTGGGTTCTTCTTCATAGATCAAAAGAGTGGTAGAATGAGAGGGTTCGGCATCAAAGGGAAAGCTAAAAATAAAAAAAAAAGAGAAGCCGGAGGTGGTATGCCAAAAGCACGAAGAAATGGAAAGGGGGAGAAAATTAAGAGATAAAAGCATGGAAAAAGAAAGGTGCCAAGGGTGAAAGCCAGCGATGAAGAAAAGAGGTAGAAGAAGGAAAAGCAGACAGGCACAGTGGGATACCACGAGTAACGTGCCAGAAAGAACAAAGACAAGACACTACGAAAAGGGGGGAGAGAATCAAGGAAAGGCAACGAACAACCTTGGGTAGTAATGACACCGCCATCGCGGAGAGCCTCGTTGAGGAGCTCAAAGTAGGGCTTCTGGAAAAGAGTCTCGGCGGGACCCTCGGGGTCGGAGGAGTCGGTGATGATGACGTCGAACTCGTTCTTGTGCTGCTTGAGGAACTCGAAGCCGTCGCCGACGTACTCGCGGGACTTGGGGTGCTTGAAACCGATGCTCATGCCGGGCAGGTACTTCTTGGAGACACGGATGACGGCCTCGTCGATGTCGCAGAGGATGGCCTCCTCGACGCACTCGTGCTTGACGACCTCACGGAGGACACCACCGTCACCACCACCGATGACGAGGACCTTCTTGGGGTTGGGGTGGGAGTTCATGGCGAGGTGGGTGATCATCTCCTGGTAGGAGAACTCATCACGCTCGGTGCACTGGATGACGTTGTCCAGGACCAGGACGGTGCCATAGTCGCTGCTCTCGAACACGAGAACGTCCTGGTACTTGGACTTCTCGTGGTGAAGCACCTGGTTCACCTTGAGGTTCATGGCCTGGCCGGGCCACATGCCGGACTGCTCGGAGAACCAGCCATCTGGGAGAGTCGAAGGACGTTAAAGTTAGCAATTGAGCGACAACGCGCGCCTGACAAAAGACGCCCTCCAGCTGGCAAGCTCCAACCATCATATCATCCCAGGGACACTTGATTGATCGTGCGCCCCAGCGACATGGGTTGATAGGATAGAGGGGCCCAATTGCGTTGGGCAGAGGGAGCATTAGACGGGGGAGAAAAAAAAAGTGGGATGACGACTCGACGATGGCGGGGTCGAAAAAGGTCCCCCCTCCAACGCGACGAAGTCGGGATTTCCTGGAGAGAACAGAAAGATTGCGGGCTTACCCTTGATAGTGGGGTGAGTGATCTCGCTCATGGTGACGGTAGATGTGAAGGTAAATGTACGACGACAAGCAGGAAGCACGGAGAGACGTAAGGAAGAAGGAAAGAGAGCGCGCAGCATGCGAAACAAGAAAGATGCGGTGGAACGGGCAAAAAAAAAGGCGGCGGTAGTTTTGCTGCTTTGGGGTGGGCGGTTTTTTTCCTGACGTGGATCCCAGTGGAGACGATCAGGCGTGGGAATCGTCGACAGCCACGGAATTGGGCGACAAGAGAATCAGAGAGATGGGAGGCTACCGAACTCAAACGGAGGAAACAAGTGGAATGGTACTTGCGATCCGTGAAAATTGAAGTTGCTTGCTCTGTGATGTGCCCAGTCCACGGCTGTTTCTCCTCTCGACATGTCTGCAATGCCACGACAGAAGAAAAGAAGAGAGAGAGAGGGAGAGGGAGAGGTAATTCATAGACTCACCTACGGCCAATTGCAGAGCCCCAATTGACGCTGACAACCCAAAAAGGGTTGTAGTTAAGGAAGAAAAAAAAAGCAACCACTCCTCCGCCAGCGACGGAATACATAGATCGAGTCGATGGTGAATCGGATCTGAAGCCGCTGGCCAGCTCCCAATTAAGAAGAAAATAAAGATATCAAATATAGTGGAAGTCGATCAATTGCTTTCTAAGGTACTGTACAAAGCATACAGCTGGACGGCGCACATCGCTATATCGCGCACGCCAGGCCCGGTATACTCCCACTGGGCCATGCTTCACGTCAATCGTCCTGCGAGAAAAAGAAAAGCGACGGACGTTTACTCCTCGCCACCACCCTCGAGCATACGGCCAGGCTTGGAGTTGAGGAACTCATTGCTATAATGCCCTCACGGAAAAAGGACCCCATGTCAGCGTCTGCGCACACCCTTGGCGGGCCTCGTCATCAGAACGAGGTCGAAAGAGGAGCCCGACTTACCGCTCAACAGCCCAGTTCATGGTCACATAGGCGAGGATGAAGGGAGGAACAACGTAGAGAACCTGGTGGCGGAAACGGCGGAAAGTGTTGAAGACCGCGGCGTTGGCAGCACCGGCGAAGGGGCGCTGACGGTTGGAGGAAAGCGCATAGGAGGCAATGCGCTGAGGGGTCGGGCAGCCTGGATATCAATGGCGAGTTGCCGATACGTCAGTGAGTCGCTCGTTGGTTTGCGGATAAGGCGGCGGTCAATTCAGGAAGGATTTCCCCCTGCGTCTTCGTCGTCGGAAAGAAACATAGTCCCAAGCTCTTGCGTGGGCGCAATGAGGATGTCGATAGGATTCGTGGTTACGTACCGAGCTCGCCCCAGTTGCCAATGAAACTAGAAGTGGCACATGATCAGTATACAGTTCGATTCTCGTGACAAAAGAATGAAAGCGGTGATTATTCATGCGATCTGGCTGCTGGACCGAGCGGGTGCAACCGGACGCAGACACAAGCAGGACTCGATCCCCTCCCACCGGCACGGGCGCCACGGTCAAGGCAGAGAGAAGGAGAGGCATCGGGACACTCACTGGCCGTTCTTGTAGTCAGCAGCACCACCCATTGTGTCGAAATTGAAGATCTCTCGAGAGAAAGAGGCGGCGTCAAAAGGGCAGATGAGGTTGCAGACGAATCGTTCCACAGGGCGGAAAGGGAAAAGAAGACGAGGTCGGGCGAAGTTGGCACCCGGGGACACTAAACCCGATCTGGTAACTCACCTCGTCCCCCCAAAAAGACCCATCATCGACGACCTGCCGAACGAGCTGTCCTGCCCTCTTTGCCCGTGAAAAGCGAACTCGCTCCTCACTCATTTTGGTCCATCCGTCCTGTGAGCAGCTTATCCTCGGCCTCTGAAGTCCAGAAAAAAAATACACACACGCATACGCAAATCACCATGGCCAACGCCCTATACAACATCTACCGGTTGGCTGGTCCCGTGGCCGCCGGTGCCATCCTCTTCAACGCCTCGATCTACGACGTTCGCGGCGGAACCCGCGCCGTCATCTTCGACCGAATCTCAGGTGTGCAAGAGACGGTGGTGAATGAAGGAACACACTTTTTGATTCCCTGGTTGCAACGCGCCATCGTGTACGATGTGCGCACCAAGCCTCGCAACATCTCGACAACCACCGGAAGTAAGGATTTGCAGATGGTGAGCTTGACGCTTCGTGTCTTGCATCGTCCGGACGTGCCGAAGCTGCCTCAGATTTACCAGGTAAGCCAGACATTGAAATATCTTTCCCTCCCTCCCTCCCCCTCAGGAGGAGAAAAGGAGCTCATCTCTAATGGCAACTGCTAGTCATACGGTACCGACTACGATGAGCGTGTGCTACCCTCCATCGGAAATGAAGTCCTCAAGGCGATCGTCGCCCAATTCGACGCGGCCGAGCTGATCACTCAGCGTGAAGCCGTCTCCAATCGCATCCGCAACGACCTCTTGAAGCGTGCGTCGCAGTTCAACATCGCCCTCGAGGACGTCTCCATCACCCACATGACCTTTGGCAAGGAGTTCACTCGCGCCGTCGAACAGAAGCAGATCGCCCAGCAAGATGCCGAGCGGGCCCGGTTCATCGTCGAGCGTGCCGAGCAGGAGCGTCAAGCCAACGTCATCCGTGCCGAGGGTGAAGCCGAGAGTGCCGAGATCATCAGCAAGGCGGTCGCCAAGGCTGGCAGCGGTTTGATCGAAATCCGTAAGATCGATGCCAGCAAGGAGATTGCGCAGACCTTGGCGACCAACCCCAACGTGACGTATTTGCCCGGTGGAGAGGGCAAAGACGGTGGGAAGAGCACAAGCCTCTTGTTGGGCCTGCGGTCGTAAACGAGTGAGGAAATGGGAGACGATTCCAGTATCGGATCGTTGATGCTGAACCAGAGAGGAGCAAGAGAAGTGCACAGATCTCGGTCTCATCATCGGTCCTTCTCCATCTTCCAACATTCACATTCGCCGCCAATCAATGTAACCAATTCTAATGTCGAACGAGGACTTCTGTGGGGGGCCCGGGATGACCCTTCGCAACAGTGGACTTGATGTGTTCATCCTGCCCTTGTGTTTTCTTTTTTTTCCCATCTGTAGCAATACCAAATACCTCTACTCCATAATCATTCACGCTGAATGTGTTTGCTCTCGGGGATGTTCTCACAAAATGATGTAACTGTAGCAGCATTCATCCGCTGAATGTCAGCCTATAAACCATAGCCGGAGCTTCCAAAAAGAGCAAGAGTCACATGAAACCTATATTTATCGCAATTTGTATAGACAGGGTATCAATTTTACATACAGATAGAAAAACAAAAAAAGCTTCTCCTTCCTCCGGAGGAGAACCATCGCGTTCGACAACCACCCCGTTCACCCAGCCTGAACCCCCAATCTGGACTCAGGTCGATACAGAAAGAAGATAATTCAAGTCTTCCGTGCTCACAGCTTCCGATACACGTGAATTTGATAGCGCATATCCTCCAATCCCGCCCCCTCTCCGACCTCATAACTCAACCTCGCCGCATTACGCCTCCACCAGCGCGAATCCTGCGTCAACACCCGCTCCCACTTCCCCTTGGCCACTGAAAGTAAAGTGTGATCCAACAAGAACTTCATGGGATATTGTCGCTCTTGGACTTCGCCGTCTTTAGCCTTGCCCAGCTTCAGGGTGGAGTAGCTGCCGGGGCTGTCAACGACAAGGAGGACAGCGCCGGACGGGAGGATCTCTGTGATATTGAGGAGGAGGCCCGTCGTTTTGGGCATGCTGGTGGAGAAGAGTTCGTTGAGGGTGAACATGAGGGTGACGAGGAGGGAGGGGGGAGACGCGGTGTGGTCAGGCTGCGTGCCCAGAATGAGATCTTTCAATTCGGATTCCGGGATGACGAGAACGTCCCTGCGATGGAAAGATACTGCAAGGTTGGTATGGTCGGGCTTTCCATCATGTAGCAAAGGCGGTTGATACTTGGACGTCTTTTGCGTGGGCACATCCGGAGAGGTGATGGTGTTGGATAATCGGTCCATGACTACAGACCAATCGGCGATGTCAACAGCTGCCACCGATAGTTTCGAGGATGCTTGATCCGACGCGGACTCGGCGTCTCGTGGAGCAGCAGCCGCAGCAGCGATCTCCTGAGTGGTCTCCTCGGTACCTTTCCCAGGCTCAATATGATTCAACGACGTCTTTTCAACCTCCTTTGCCAGTGATGCCATACTATCCGAAGCCTCAACCCCACTCGCATCCTGCAAATCTCTCCACGCCGCCGCCAGCGCAACAATCTCCGCACCTGCGCCGCCCCCAGACAAACCACCCTGGTAGCGGAACCCGCAGCTGATTCCAAAGTCGCAGACGAGGAAGCTTGGTCGCCATCAGACCTCATCCAGGCCAAAACCGCCTTGAAGATCCCCGCGTAGCCCAATGCCCGAGCCGCACTCCACCGCAACGCATAGGCACGAAGCAATTCCTCTCCCGCCTCTGCAAATGCAGAATCGAAATCCCGCTGGTAAAGATGGGACTTGATCGTTTGAATCAGAGTCTTCGTATCCAGAGGCTGAGGTGCCGAGTCCGTGGCACTTCCTTCATGGTCTTCTTCCAGTGTCTTGTCGATCGAAGGGTTCCCTGCAACGGGGCTCGTGAGAAGCGCAGTTTTAAAGACATCAAGCAGGAGTTGCTGGAGGGGTATCGGAACGGTGGTGGACAGATCGATCGGACCGGTTTCTGTCTGATCGTCCTTTTGTTGCGACTTGGCTTTATGTCCGGCTGCGTGGCGCTCGACCGGTGGCTTCTCTCTCTCGGGTTGCCTCGCCGGTTGGCGGCTCTTTTTTTCAAGAGGTCTTGAATCGAACGAGTCCTTGTCTCGTCGCCGATTGCCTTGTCGTGCGCCTGGCATGATGGGGATGAAATGTCGGGAGACCCAGGTTGTTTCTAACCAATCTTTGGCAAACGTACCTGCAGGCGTGGGCCAAAAAGAAAAGGTGTACAGCCGGTCAGTAGCAATGATATGGAACTGAAGAAGAGCAACTTGATCAATTTCTGGGTGTTGCTGGGGGAATCGTGGTGGAGCAACAGTCACTTTTTTTTTTGGGAAGAGGGGTGGATCATGCGAGTTTATCTTATCGGTTCCCCAAAGTGCTTGAGGCACTACTTCGGCACATTATTCATCCAACAGTGTGCTGCCAGGATACATCAGACAAGTCCTGATGGTTGATAATTAGTGATGCACACTAGGCAGCTCTGTTGCGAGATCCTGCTAGATCTGCCAGAAATAAGGGAATCGTAGCATGAATTTCCATCCAGAGCGGTTCGATCTCCACGAACCACGTCAATTAGACATATCCACTACGTAGAGGGGGCTCCATCGAGTCCCTCCTGAAGTGATCAAATATAAAAAGTAAACAATTTGGTAATGACTGTGTGAAGAAAGACCTCATTCGCGTCTTAGCGAGATGACAGGGATCATATCCAGAGAAGCCGCCATAACGAGAAACAGAAAGGCAAGACACGAGGCTATGAAAAGTAAAAGAGAGCATCAATGGGGAAGCCTCTATACGAGGAACAAGAGGTGGTGCCAGAGTTCATGATCAGTCGATGCACGACTCACACACGTGCGTAAGTGATTGACGAGAAGAGAAAGGAAAATTGGCGCATGTCATACTCAAGTAGCCTTGGTGGCAATCTTGAGAAAAATGAGGGCCAAAAAAATTCATGAGTAAAATGTCTGCGATGAGACGACAGACGCAGGTTTAAAAGTAACCGCCAGAGAGGACCGTCCGATGATAAGAAGAGAAGGATCCACAAAAGAAGTGAGAAAGGGGGAAAAGAGGATCAAAAGGGCCAAGGCTAGATATGTACAAAACCCGCCTAGGAGGATAGAAAGCATAGACGAGCGAGCCCAGAAAAACGACTGGATCATCGCGGGACAGGATGAGATGTGGAAAAGAAGAGTAAGACCAGAAGGTCCTTACCAGGAAAATCGCTATGCCAAAGATGATGCGCCGTAAAAAGGGAAAAAATAAAACGTTAATGCGAAACCCAAAGTGCCCAGAGAGAAGAAGGCGTGTCTACTCTTGAATAGACCGATCGGAAGACACGACCGGGACAGTATGTTTCTCCTTGTCCTTCACCTTCCAAAAATGCATCAAACGACTGATGCGGTGCTTCTTTTTGATCTTCTCGGGAGGGTCTCCCGGGGGTTTCTCTTCTTGAGACAGTTTACTGCGCTCAGAATGAGATCCACCGACGAGTTTGGACAGGCTGACCAAGCTAGAGCGTTTAGAACTGTTGGCTTGACTGCTCCGTCGGTGGACTGCGGCAGAGAACGATGCGGCTCGATCAGTGGACAATCGTACTCGAGGGAGAAAGGTGCCAGAGAAACGATGCATGGTACCGGTCATCGTGGATGCACTACTGGTAAGAGAAGGCACATCATCGACCGAAGCATAGGGATACTCCGATGGGAGGTGATGGTAGGAGTGAGAGGAGAAGGCGCGATCATTGAATCGTGCCACATCGGGCGACGGGAAAGAACACTCGGACGGCGACACTCCCGCAGAGAGCGACAAAGGTGGGACACCCTGGAGCAATTCCTGCGGAGATGTGGCCGGGCGCTTGTCGATGGACAGAAACCGCGGAGACATTTCGGGGCTAGGAGGGCACATTGCGTCTATTGTGCACTCTTCAGATTGCGCAATATCCACGGGGGTGCGCGGTTGCACCGAGAAGGGATTGGGAGCAGCATGCATGGTGCTTGCGGCAATCTCATCCGCAGCAGAACCCGACAAGTGCACCTCGATCTCGTTGGACAGTTGCTCATCTGCCTGGATCCCCAACCCGGTCGGCTTCAGAGCCGCAGGTTCAGAAGCCTGGGTCATGGTCTCGGCCGAGTCCTCGCTCATGTCGGATTGGGGATCGTCTTCGACGGGAGAGGAGGCATTGTCGAGCGCCTCGGGCATGGCGCTCTGAACAGGAGCCGACGAGGCCAATTCGGACTTTGGAGATTGGTTGGCGGCCAGGAAGGCATCCTCGTCCTCTTCGTAAAAGACATCAGGGGTGTCCATGGCCGATGGGCCGGTGAGACGGACTGCGCCAAGAGCGCTCCGGTCAAATGGAGGCATGACTGGAGCGCTTTCGGTGCGCCGGTGATAACGCATTTCTGGTCCCACAAACTCGCCCCGCCGACCACCGCTGTACATCCGCTGAGTGGCCAAATGGAATTTGCTTGGTGTGCCCCGAGGCTGGCGATTATCACCGGGGGTGTTGAATGGACCGAGCGCGGCGTCCAAATCAATGATGGGACTGGTCAGGGTGTCCTCATGGGATTCAACATTCTGTTCGTAGAAACTACGAGGTTTCCAGGCAGTTTCCAGCGAGGGGAGCGGAGCAGGTGATTCGTCTTTGGCGCGTTCCGCCGCCGAGACGGGAGCATCAGTGTTGGTCGGGGTGCGAAGTACAACAACATCGTCATTATCAAAATCAACCTCCAGCATCGACCCGACTTCGGAGTTGGTGCGGGTCAGAGTTGGCGGGGTCAGCGCTGGGGGTTTACCCTTCTTCTCAGATTTCAGATCCGCATCGGCTTTCCCATGGCGCTTGACTTTCCGGGTCAGGATTCCCCCGGCCCAAGAACGGATGCGCTTTTGCTTCTTCTTCGCCTTTGAGCGAGCCTTTTTGGCCGAAGGGGAAGCACCCTCATCGTCGGTGTCACTCATGTCAGAACCATCATCCGAATACGAAGGGCGAGACGTGCATGTGGAATGGCCGTCGTCCGCCCCATGCACCGCAAGAGCTGTATCGAGATTGCCCATGGATCGATTTTTCTTAAAGCGGGAGTGACCGGTCGATTTGGAGCGCTTCACGGAAGAAACCTCAGGGGTTCTTTTGCTCTGTGCAGAATCAAACGCCATGAACGCATCGGCGGTTTTCGGCCGTTGCTTCGACTCGCGATTGGGGGCTTGGGGTGTGGGTGTTGAGGGTTCCGGCTGTTGGTGAAACTTGACGAATTGGGCACTCGGGGACGCTTGGTGGGATACGGCAGAGATTGGTCGGCCGTTGTCCTCGTTCACGCAGGGAGGGGCATGTTCAAGGCGGATTGCCGCTGGAATTGGGGGCACTGGAGGCACGGACATCTCGGGCGGAAATCTTGGCGACGCTGGCGGTGTCGGACGACCAAGGCTCGTGGCAGAGTATGAAAGAGGCCGCGAAGGGGAGTCGTCAAACGAGGCGTTTCCAGGTAACGTCGGTGCGCTTGCGGCTGGGTTGGTGTTCAGCGCTTTGTTAATGGCCAACAGATCCACTCCGGAGATTGCTGCAGATCGGCGATGGGCATGGTGCCGTCGTCCGGGCCCCCGTCCCGATGGTGGTCCCGTTAGTAGTGGAACAGAGGCAGGTGTGGCCGATTCTTCCTGTTTCTGCAAGGACTCTGCGTTTCCTGGGGTGATGAGTTGATCGCTTCCGACAAATTCGCTGTGTCGTCGTCGATGCCCAGCCGACCGAGGAACTGGAGCCAAGGCCGGCGGCGGTTGTAAGGAAGCACTGCTCGCGCCTGGGTTGAAGGAGAAAGCCGGGAGTGCCGCCGGGGTTCGACGTTGTGTCGGCGTCGACTGAGAAGAGGAATGGTCGGGGTCGCGTGCAGGAAAAACAAAAGGTGGATTTGGCAATGGAGCAGGCATGGTCAGGCGCCGCGAGTGGTCGGGATTCATTGGAGGCGGAGGGAAGTCCAGGTGTTGCGAGAAGCCCGACCGGTGCTGCGGTGGGGGAAGAGAAATGGAGGCCATGGACGCTGTGCGAGAAGGATGCAAAGAAGAGAGGCCCGAATAAATGACAAGAACGACGAGAGAATCAACACAGGTTCAGAAGCGGAGGAACAGTTGATTGTCGAATGTAGGATCCCTCCCCAGTGGGTGACAAGACAGAAGACCTCCAGATGATTGAGTGCTCAAGGCCAAGTACACAGCGTAGATAATCTGGAGGCCGATCTAAAGGGCTCGAATGCGGATCATTGGCATCTTCCGCACCAGGCAGAACGTAACAAATGATATCGGAAGATGAGGGTGAAATGAATCGATCACGAGTCGAGATATGGGGGGGGGGGGGGGGGGGGGAGACGAAGACGAAAGAGAAAAACAAACGATGAAGGCGAATAAAGGAACGGACGGCCACGACGACGGCCAAAGAGGTGGATTGAGGATGGAGAGGGGGGATGGAAGGGAAGTCGTGAAGGGTGGACAAGGTTGAAGAAGAGAGTCGAGGGGAGAAGGAAAGGGCAAAAGAACGACGGGAGGGAGGCGGGTCACTGGGTAAAACGGGACGGGGGGGGGTATGATAAGTATACAGACGGTCGCGGGTACTTTTCGTTCAGCTGGCCGCAGGCGTGCAGCGGCGAGTACAATCAACAATTGTATGGCTGAGCTGAGGGACTTGAGATGGGCGGATACGATACGATACATCGAGCACGGGTCCGTTCTCTGATCCTTTTCTGGTCACGCATGTCAAAAAGGAGTGGGGGAGCCTGGAGGAGTCCCGGAAATTGGTAAATGAGTTTTTTTACGAGGCAATTATACGCGTGCAATACGATAGCCGTGGCCTAATTTTGTACGGCCCACATGGGAGAGACTCGCAGCAGCTGCAGCAGCACTGCAGCCCTGGACAAAGACTGACCGATCCGAATGTGCTCTCCTACCTTACACTTGACAGAGAACAACGAGTCCTTCTTTTCTTTTCCCCTCTTCTCACTGCGCTCCATCATCAGAGTCAGCATGAGAAATGACGGGAGGGATCCCTGTGGGACCATCATTCGATGACCGTCTTGCATCGACGGACAAGTCCGTATGCGACCGACAGATAACACGAAGCGCCTCATCGGTCTCTTGCCAGATCCCCAACCTATGATCTTCAAGGGATTTCGGCCATGGGCAAACGACGCTCTCGGGGCGGATGCGCCCAGACTCATTGCTACTCCCAAGTACATGGGACCCGAGCCAGCCGTGCAGAGTTCCTTCTCCTTGTGCAGGTCCCCCAGAAAAGTGGTATACACTTCTCGTGTCATGATTCCATCGGGGGCGACTGTAGTCTCATCACGTCTAGGACGGTGCCAGACCGGACTGCACGAGCGTGCCGAGTACACTGTCTTTACCGTCTAGTCCGAATCGGCAGACGACGCTAGGCAACTACGTAGATTGTCCTTGAAGAACTAGGAAGTGGGCACGGAACACTGGAGGCAGTGATGTAGTTTGCAGCAGCATGGTTGAATTAGAAAGACGTCCATTCCAGTTTCCTTTGCCTTGGATCCAGGTCTCGGTCCACAGGCGTCTGTCATCCAGGTGCTTGGCACGCGACTCCGGCATTGATGGAGCCGGCGCTCCCACTTGAACTATCGCGCACGGCATGGAGAAGATGTTTAGAGGTCTAGACAGGGTGATCTCTGTCGCATTCTACCATCAATGAATCTCTATGGTGTATCAGTGACAATTTTTTCCTGCAAGAGTACCTAGGCATACTGTGAGTGTATTTGAGCTACTACTAGGTAGTAACCGTCATATTCGCATTAAGTAAATTCCTCAGTACCCAAGTCGCACTGCTAGGCACACATTGTTGGGTATTGACAACCTTTTTCAGCCCAGTATCGTGGTTCGTCCCCTTGTCAGCGTTTGGTTGGCTCCCGTCGGGTTGATTAACTTTCCTGCGGAACATCCGAGCCCGAGAGGCCGATCTGGGAAATACAGTTCTGCTGTAGCCTCGGGGGAAAAAATGAACCCTGACATGCGTCTGCCAGTGGTCTTCTCCTTCTCCTGTTCTGTTCCGAATGATGATGCGATTATTCCAGAACGTACCGCGGAATTTGGAGGCTGGGAGTCTTTCCTTTCCGTAGCTAAGAGTTGAGAAGCCAAGACCCGATACTCCCCCCCCCCCTTCAATATCTATTTTCTCCTTAATCATCGTCTTTGTCAATCATTCCAATGTCCGGAGGACCCGCTCACTAGGTTGACGAACGTCATGACTACGTGGTGAACAATTCCACCCAAAGTCCAACGGCGTGGTCGTCCATAGTGATTGCTCTAGTCATCACTCAACAAACAAGACCTGCATTGACTACCTGTGGTAGTGGGCCGTTGTAGCCCAATTCAACCAGTAACCCATCTCAGCATCTCAGCATCGAGTGTGACATTGATCCATTGCCAAGGCTTACGGCCTAGTCTGTCCTAGGACGCTCCCCCTCTTTTTTCCTCTTGTTCTCCTCCTGCTCCCTCTTGTACTTTCTTTCCCTCCTGAACGCTAGTTCGTTCGCCAGACAAGCCGATGGGGTGGCCCTCTGGAGACTAAGACTAAACTGGGCCCTCCAAGGCTGTTCGCCGTTCAGGAACACCTGTACCAGGCCCAATCGATGGACCAGTCACAAACGGGCTGAGTAGGCACACCATCCGAACGGGGGGGGTTCCACCCCCTCCGTTCGGATCCACACCGAGAGCCCCACTTCCGTTCTGAGCTTAGTGTGGATGATGGGGTCCGAGGACTATTGTCAGGACCTCGATAGTCTGACCAATCATCGGGCCCAGCGTTCCGGAGAAAAAAGTGGAGGTGCAAGACACTGATGTTCCCAGTTTGGCTGGTCGAAGGAACTTTGGGTCCTTGCCACGCTGGGGGGCGGAGTTCTTGGTTCGACAATCGGACTTTGAGAAGCAGACGCAATCTTAGTAGTAGGAGTTTGGTGTTTGTACAAGAAATAATAATAATGTTTTGCCCATGGTCCACCCATAATGGACTCGGAAACCCCTTTCAGTGTTCTTCCCACGGTAGATATTATTCATCTGCACCCTGAGGCGAACGGGTCTTGCTGACCCAGAGCGAGGGAGTCCTGGGAGTAGTGATTCATGACCAAAAGAGCAGGAGACACGATCTCCACCACAATGGCGCATGGCAACTGAGGAAAACACGGTGACCAGAACCAGTACACCCCGACTGTCCTTTTCTGTTTCTTTGCTTGTCTGCGGTACAGATGTCACCGTCATCCTACCCCATGCCTGAATTCAACTCTTCTCTCTTCCGGTATGGGTGAATGACCGTATATCCCGTCCGTCAGGGCTCCATGCAGGTCCCGGACTTTGCCTCGAAGCCACGCCGCCTGGACTGCGGATCAGTCCGGACAAAACTCTCCTATTCGTGTGATCCGGGCGCGTGTCACACGCTCTCCCCCGGAATCCTTTTGCCCAGCTGCAAGTGATGGACAAACACCGTGGTCCAGAACTAACCGCCGTCCACCCATGCACCATGCAGACGAGACGAATGGAGAACTAGGAATTGAAGGGTCGGAGCATTCCTGCAGAAGTGCAGAATCAGATCCGATGTACTGTAGGATGTACCTAGTCACAGAAGGGAAGTTAGTGAGGTGTCTGCACAGGACTACAGCGTGGTACTCTCAGAGTACTACTCTGTAGCCTCTGCAACGTTCCAAGTGCTCGAGTACTGTACTGTACTGACACAGTGTCCTACTCCAGTCCTTGTCCGGCTTCTCCTCCCTGGAACCCTTGTCACAGTATACATCTGAAACATGGCAAACGCTATTCCGAACACCAACACCACCCTGTGCTGGGAATTGAAATGTCTCCCGGGAGACGCAAGTGCCGGTTCAAAGGGAGGTCATGAGTATCCAGCTGGCCGTCCCCTCTGTCCACGCTGGGCAGAGTCGTACAGTACTACACTGACGCTCTCCAGCTGTCAAGGGCCTATGACGGTAACTGACTTTTCCGACTTGCCTCGTATCAAGTAACTTCATCAATCATCACCGTATAGTTGCTTTCTCCATGCCGTCCTCTACCTATACCCGTTAGACATGTACCCCATAAAGTAAAACACCAACACCATTCTCCGGACCTAGTCCTAGTTCTCCAGAAAAACCACACTGCGACCAGCCTACACTAGGTACGTGGATCTCCGGGGTGGAGACCAACCCAGTCGGCGCCCGGGCGATTGGATAAAAATAGCGAGAGACATCACCCTTGACAGAAGAATACAGGAAAAATATTAAAAAAAAAAAAAAAAAAAAAAAAAAAAAAAAAAACACCAATGTCCCTTATCGTGGAGAGATTTCCCAGTTCCACCGCCCACACGAGTCTAGGTATGTAGGATTCTGCACAAACTTTCCATCTCCATATGGAGGATACCGATCGACTCGAACTTGTCTCGGGAGAGAGAAAGAGAGAGAGAGAGAGAGAGAGAGAGATTTCGGACTGGTATCATGGCTCTACCGGGAATTATCCCGGGGGTTACACCGAACTAGAAACGATGATTGTATACAGTACGTCTCCCACCAGGAGAGAGTATCAATGATCGTTTGATTGTGAGAAAGTAAAATGAATGATCCCTGGATCGATGGATTAGGACCTCATAGAGAGAACCTAGACGACAGGTCAACTGCATCCCGTCGAGTTCCAGGATTTTCAATAGCCCTTGAAGATGGCAGGGAAAGACTGGAGAAGGATCTGTGTATCAAAGTCCAAGGAAACCCTAATGCTGAATAGGAAACAAGTAACAAAAAAGATGTAAGTTTTACATTCGTGATACTTTAGTATACGGTAGTAGTAGTCTTGCCCTGCTCTTCATATACAATTTCCCCTATACTACACTAGTTACTCATCCCACTCCAGACTGACCATCAACCTTGAAGATGATTTGCACCCGAAACACATCCGAGACTCGATGTACTTGAACGTCCTAAACCCCATCCCCCGCGCGCTGGCAGGGAGGGGGGGGGGCGGGGGAGGCGCAATAAAGACCACAGGTGAACCAGGAGTAGTACAGTAGAGACTCGAAGAAGTAAACATCTGCCCGGACTCTGTCGAGGTATCCCATCCCATTTTTCTCTCCTCCCCTGCGTCACTAGCAATAGTTTCACCACCCACACAACCAATCACCATGGTACGTAGAGGGCTCTCCGCAGACAAAAGCAAAAAAAAGAAAAAAGAAAAAAGAAAAAGGGTGCTTCCTCCAAAATGACATGATGTTCCAGTCTCGTGGTCCACTACCCAGTAAGGACCAAGACCACACTCGCGAGAGCGTCGAGGCGTGACCCGCTCTCGAGCTGAGTTTTGGAAACTTGGACGTGGGAGGTTTTTGTTCCCGAGAGACTTGATTTCTGCACGGAGGTGGGATTTCGGGACTCACGACGGTTGCCTGGTGCGCGATCTCAAGATCGACTGATCCATTTTGCCCTGTCGAGCGCGTGAAGGGGGAGGGGGATTCAATTCAACCCCACGAAAGAAAGGGCCGGATCGGCAGCAGAGTCACTACTGCACCAGAGTGTAGCCGCCCTTCTCTCGAGGAGTGGCGCCAAAGATGTCGGCCTTGTACTACGTGACATTTTGGGTAGGATGTACATCTATACATGGTAGGAGTACACTTCAATAGAGAGTAGCATAGATACTGGTACTCAGTAGTACCTTGCTCTTCAACTACTGTACCCCGTGAAAGGGGAGTACGAGTCATCCTTTGCACGAAGCATACCAAAACCAGATGACCCTGGATCAGTCGTCGGACAGCAACCACCGTTCCCAGATACCGTTTACCACATGCGGAGTCCCAAAAGGGGGGGAAATATACATATAAAAAAAAGGCGGGATCAATTTTATCCTCTCTCATGGCCAATTGAGCGTTCATGATCGTGAAATCGAGGCAAAAAAGGTACTATTGAGGAGTAGGGATTACAGTAGGTCTATAGTCATTTCGTAATTGGTAACTACTGCACTATGACTACCAAACAGTCTCAACTCGGTTCCCATATCCCGTCGAACCGTGGAAACCGCTTCTCCCCCCCAGATCCGAATGTGCACTGCACTGCACTTAGCGCGCACGTCGTGCCAGTTTGGCGGGCGCATGTCCCTATTGGAGCGCACGTTTCGGCGGTTCAGATAAAACGAGCGTACAGGACGAGGACTCAACCCAGCCTGTACGAAATGCTACTGGATCTGCACGAGTGACCGCCTCTCGGTAGGCAGTCATCAATGAGAATCGGCAATAGGTCCCCGTCAGTAGTAAAGAGTTGGACGTGAACATTTTTGCCACGACCACCCATCTCATTCCCTTCCCTGCCCTTCCTTCTAACCCATTCGGCATCAATCATCATCCCTCTCTGCCGAGAGAGAGAGAGAGAGAGAGAAACAAATCCATCATCAAAAGTACTACACATCCATCGAGTTTTACATCCACAAAGAAAAGATCTCCACCGAATCGACAGTGGATCTACCACCGATCACCCCCGCCGCGGAAACCCATGGGGGAAGAATTCTAGGCCCGCATCGAACACATCGGTTGATCGATAGAAAAATTACAAAAAAGAGGGCACCTGGTATGCGCGACTGGTCGGAACGGTTGGATCCAAAGGTGTCCTGTCCGAGTGAGGTGAGGTCAGCATCTGTGTCTATTCAATATTGAAATTGACATTGACATTGTGTCCTCTTTTTTTTGATTCCTTTTCTTAGATTCTTCCAATGGGAATGGAGGCCTCGAGTTGTCGATTCATTCGATTTCTATTCGCTCGGGACTCGTTTCAAATTGCTCGAATCTTCAAATACGAGTAGTGGGAGGAGGGTGCGTTGGCATTCGGGGCCCGGATGGGCCCGGCTGGACTGCATCGGTCGATCTGGACGAGATCGAGTGAGTCTATAATGACTGCACTCACGAATAATAATAATAATAATTATACTTACAAGTATACACAAAGGATGAATGGTAGGTAGACGTCGGTAGGTTACGTGATGGCTTAGCACCATGGACTCGGGACCCAACGATCGTGAATGCGAATGCAATCTTCCCTGGACCCTGGGATCAACTTCGATGCCAACGCCACTGACCTCGCCCCCCCCCCCCAGGAGAATTCCATCGTAATCTAAAACTGGTGGGTTGGTCGGTGGGTTGACAGAGGGTGTGAATTGGAATGCAGTGATTCGTAGATCCATCTACGGATCATCCAACTGGGTACAACAATGAATGGCCTGGCCCAGTCGGCGGACGACCGACTACGGGGGTTGGACGGTGGGTGAGTATGGCCGGTATCATTATTTACTGTAGATGGACGACTGCGCCTGGACATCCGGGGTGGGAGAGATACGCAATTCGGGACCGAGAATACCCAAGCGGGTCCAGTGGCCCCTCGACCATGTCATGTTCAAGAAATAAGAATCTGGGGATGCCTCGAGGGCGGCGGATTCTCGTCCAACCTAATCGAGACCTTGGGTGCGCTTTCCTACCAGATCTGGTCTCGATCATTCAACGGGCCAGTCCGGAAGCATATTGTCTATGACAGTCACAGGGCGGAGGAGGGAAAAAGATAGAGACATTATAAGAGGGGCCGAAATGCAGCAGAGGCAACACAACTTCAAGTGGGAAAACATACAAGACGAGAAAGGAGAGAGAAAAAAAAAGAGAGAAACAGGGCCAAGGAGGCCAAGTCGACATCCGATATAATGCTCAGCAGACGAGATCAAACAGTCAAATATAAAACCACACCCCGCCGAGTAAATCTAGACATCAACGACAACGGTTACCAGCACCCGATGCAATGAAAAGAAGAAGACACACACAAAAGACAGCTCTACTCGTCGCTCTCAGACTCCACCTGATCGTTTTCCAGTTGTTTCCGGCGCTCCTCCTGCATTTCCCGATAGGTACTCCAGCTGAGCAGGAAGAATGCGGCCATGATCAATACTCCACCCACAATGGATGAAAAGGACAGAGCCTGTCCTGTGCGGATCCAGTCAACAATCGCGACGAGGAAGATCGTCAAGAGTGCTGCTACGGACGAGAGCACCGGCGATGTCAGGGAGATCAAGACGAGGAATGATCCCGAAAAAGCTGCGCAACGGAACACAGTCAGCGTTACGTCCATACTCGCTGAGAGGAGACGGTCCAGTTCCTCATTGAAGGAAACCTAAATACTTACTCGCATTGGCAAGCACAGAAATCAAAAGCATCCACGCCGCTTCACCCGTGGGGACCCGAAAGGTCTCCCATCCCAGCATGTGCAAGATGGGGATCGGAATCCACAACACACAGAGAGTGAAGCAACCGATCATGCTACCAAAGGTATTGGCAAAGATGGTCCCTCGCCCGGCACTAGTTCCCTCGGGCGGACAGGCAAAGCGCTTGTACAAGACCTCATAAAGGCCATACAGCACACTGCCAATACCAATGATGATATTTCCCAGGAGCCGGTTCTGAGCTTCTTCATCAACTCCGGTCTTGGCCGATCCATCCTTGGCCACCTTGCTGGGTCGATCACCGTATGCAACGATGAGCACACCGATGATGGCCACGCACACCGAGAGGATTTTGTCAAGGCGTAGCTTATCCTTGAGAAGCGGAATGGAGAACGCATACGCAAAAAAGGCGGAACAGTTGTAAATAGCCGTCAAGTCGCTAGCGGTGGTCAAGTTCACAGCCAAGTACCACGACCCACCGGCGACAGTCAGAGCGGTGGTCACAAACGCGGTCGTTTTGATCATATACGGGACGGGTGATCGGTGAGAGTCCCGCGAGGTGAGATGGACGTCTTGGCTTTGCACCATCTGAGCGGTGGTCTTGACCAAATAAACATGCCGGCGCCAGAACGCTGCCCAGGACAGTTTTCGCTTTTGAATTCGAAGAATCAGGAGTTGAAAGGGCCACAGCAATGACCAGGAGCCATGGGTGATGTACCTGCAGTGAAGAAAAAGGAGAAAAAGAGTCAGACAACAGTCCGACTGGTCCCAAGGCGCACTGGCCAAGAGAGAGAGAGAGAGAGAGAGAGACAGCGGCGCCGGAGCGCACAGGAGGGAGAACCCGATCAACTTACAGCATACAATACGGTTTATCCCAGTGTAGTTCATGCTGAATGTATACAGCTGTCTCGGTCTGAACGACGAAGCTCGCCAAACTCAACAGTAGAAACCCCGCTGCGATTATGTACTTCTTCCGGGTTGCTTGCGCAGCGTCATATTCGGAATTTCGGGATTGAATGGTCGGCCGACGGGTATGGTGCAACATGGGTCGATGTTCTGTGTCATGGCTGAAGCTTGATCGATCAAGCCGTGGAGAAGGATCGTCTTTGAGTAACGGTTGCTGCGATCGGCCGTCGGTTGGCCGATGCATTGGAGGCCGGTTCACAACCATTTCGTCGTCTGATTCCAGAGACGTGCGAGATAGGTCCGGCCTTTGGTCCCGCGAATCCTCAAGTTCGATGCTGTCTGAAGCCACAACGCTGTTCGGCCACGTTGTTCTTTGGAGGAACCCTGCTACTCTTTACAGAGAACTTGGACGCCAGCGTGTCTGGAATGTCTTGCACTTTGAGTGCTGGAGCTGTCCCGCGGAAGCTGGAAGTGAGGTTGACGTTGATGTTTTCAAAGTCCCTCGAATGAATCGGGTCGCGTGGTGGGGTCCCTTCAATCACAATCGGTCCTTTCGTTGGTAGGGATGTCGTAGGGGGGTATCACAGGGCAAAGCGTGCTGGAGGGGCTGAGGATTTGCTGTAGCTCCGTATGTGGTCATCGCACTGTTCCGTGGTGAATGGCTCTTCGGCCACGGGGGAGACGGGCTAGCCGTGAATGTCGAAAGGTGAGTGAGTGTCTTTGCGATGGATGATGAGCGCGAAGGACATTCAGCAGTAGTAGATTCACGTGGATTCCGTGGTCAAGGAGGAACTGATTGCAAAACCCGGTAATCGACAATTCTAGAAAGCCGCCTGCCACTTTCATGTACAGGTGCAGCGGTCCTTCAAGGATTGGACACCGTCGTCATCCAGGGCCCCATACCGCTTTGGGAATGGCGGACACACGTGATGGAGGCCTGGGCGCCCAGCGGGGATCCGGTGGGTCTGCTTCAGGTGAACGCTCTTGCCCTTTTACCACCGTTCCATGATTCTCGCCCTTTACTCCTGGCTGGAGCCTACAGTCTCTGCCGAGTGACTACATTGAGCACGTTTCGGGTCCACGTTCATTCTGGGCATGCAGAAACCAAGCGAAATGGGCGCATTTTGAGGGGTGTCATTCTTGAAATCAACGATGCTTTACTCCGTTCGGGCCAGCCCACTTGTGGCTTGTCGAACAATCATCTGACGGACTACCGGGGGAGCTTGGTGGTCCGGGCATGATCACTCTGGCATGTTCTCTTCGACAAGCGCAACCCGGTCATCAGGCCTGGTCATTCGAAACTGTTGGTGTCAAGCATGGGCAGAAACTTCATTTCAGTATGTATCTCTTTGGATATTCTATGCAACAAAGTGGTCTCTCTCGCAACATCTTAGCCACCAATGTACAACATTATAGTCAGGTCATTAGACTTTGGGCTTGGGTTTGAAGAGCGCCTCCTGAGTATCATAGGTGTACTTCAGATCCAAATGCCAGTAGTTGGCAGAGTAAGCCTTCGCAATCATCCAGGCCTCATCCAAAGCCTTCACCACCTCCTCTGGCAAAGGACCTTTCTGCAAATCCTTGAGATTGCTCTCGAGCTGATTGAAGCTGCTGACGCCAACAATGACTCCGTCCCGACCGTCCCCATCCATCTTCAGAGCCGAATGGTGCCGCACCCACCGCAAAGCCGTCTCGATCAGAGTCAGTCCATGCTTTTCCACAACGGGCTCAATCAAACTCAGAGCCTCAAAGTTGGCATCGCGGAAATACCGATTCCGGTAGTTGTTGCCGGTCCCGTGCTTATCGCTGTATCGCCCCTCCGCAGGAACATCCTTGGTCTTGTACTTTCCGGAGAACAGACCTCCCGCCAGAGGATTGTAAACCACAATATCAATGCCGTAGCGTCGGCAAACAGGTACCAGTTCGGTCTCGATGTTGCGAGCTAAAGTGCCCACCGTTAGCCATGTCTGAAACCCCCTCCGGAAGCACTATGCGATGCGAAAGACTGCATGCATGGGAGCACAGATGGGACTATTCTTCACTCACTGATGGCATTGTACATGGCTTGATAGATAGTCGGACGCACCCAGCCCCGCTCCGCACATGTTGTGACGATCTCGGCAACCTCGAAAGCCGTGTAGTTGCTCAGGCCCAGCTGCACAAACTTACCCTCCTTGTGCAGCTTGTTGACCTCTTCCAGAGTCTCTGCGAATGGCACCGAGCGGTCCGGTGCATGAAGGTAGAAGATATCGACTTGGTCGGTGTTCAACTCCTTCAAAGATAGCTCGAGCTTCTCGCGCACCACTGCGGGTTTGTGGGCACCGGCTTCGATCGGATACCATTTGGTCGCGAGGGTCAGCCCGCGCTCCTTCCACTGAGCCTTGGCTGTAAACGCCTCCTGTTCGCCCCCCACGTAGATTCGGGCGGTGTCGATTTCGTTGAAGCCTTGTTGTTGGAAGTAGTCGAGACATTTCTTGTACTCGTCGAGTGATGTGATGCGGGCCCCTTTGGACTCGTCCGGGCCAAAAGTCATCAAGCCCAGGATGACCCGAGGCTGAGGGTTCTGTGCAATCAGCGGCATGACGGTGATTTATATCTTCGGTGTAGAGATTCTTGCTTGAAGAAGTTTGCCGACAGATCAACGACCGAGCGTGTGAAGGCTACACTGTTGGAGACGAAGACGTGCGGGGGAGGGGCTGCGGAAATTACCGCTTTGACAACAATAGCTGTCGCCATCGGCTCCACCAGCGCCAGTGCCGCACGCACAGCGAAGCAGCGCAAGACTACAAGCACTGCTGGACTGCTATATCAAACTCTGACGAGGCTTTGGTCAAATTAAAATCGCTAGTCTTCCGTTCTCGGCTTGAGGTCCTGGCATTTTGCAATACGTCCGACTCATCCACGTCCTCTCGGCCCTCGAAATGGCATCGGAAAGGAAAAATGACACCTTCCGAATCATGGTCATCAATCCTAATGTTTCAGTGGAGATGACAGATGCCTTGAAACCGATCATCAAAAGACTTGACTTTCAGGATGTCGAGTGGACGTTCTATACTTCCCCACGAGAGGATCCCAGCCCCGACTCGCCCGATTCAGAAGGACCAATTGATAGCATCAACGGACCCGAAGACTCGGCCAAGACAGCATGGACATGCAGAGATGTCTGCCAGCACATCCAAGACTACGATGCTTTCTTAGTGGCCTGCTACTCGGCCCATCCTCTCGTGGGAATGATACGCAAAGCCATCGCCGAGTACGAAGGAACGCACCGGGATCAACGCCGCCGGTTCGTCACGGGAATCTTTGAAGCCAGCGTGACAACATCCATGTCCTTGATCAGTGCATTCAACCTGACATCTGTGCAGTACGCCCGCGAGCAAGTGGAAGACTCCTTCGGCATTGTGACCACCGGGAGTGCTTGGAAGCAGGAGCTCACCAATGCGGTTACCGAAATGCTCGTGGGCAAAGGCAGAGATCCCCCCGCCTGCTTTGCTGGAGTCGCAACGACGGGGCTTTCCGCCATTGAACTGCATCATACGGATCCTCGGGAAGTCAAACGTCGAATCTCTGAAGCAACGGCGTCTCTCCTGCGGAATTCTAAAACTTTTGTGGCTGCAGTCTGTCTGGGATGTGCAGGCATGGTTGGTATGGATGAGGCAGTCCGAGAAGGATGCATTGCGGCCTACGGGGAGTCAAATGGTTCGCGAGTCCGCATTGTCGACGGTGTTCTCGCAGGCTCTCGTCAGCTGGCGGATCATTGTCGTTCTGGATACTAAATCCAGAAGGGAGGGCCCGGCCAGTGCTGTAAAAAAAAAAAAAAAGTGTGGCGAATGGAAGCCAATAGTCAATGGGTTGGGTTGAACGTATATTTGAGTTTTGCAAACTTTTCTTATCGAAGAAACATAAAAGCAGCTGCTAATTAATGTCAATTAAAGAGATAAGTTGCAAGAACTGAAGCACCAAATTCCGCTGCGCATCTTCATTCATGACGACACCCCAAGTGCCGAGGTGGATAGTGATGCCTAAGGCCCTCAGCTCCGAGCCCAAATTGTTCCCCGCGCCAACGCGCGGTACGCGTGTACTGACAATCCCGACGAGGTGACGAGCTGAATCAAGATGCCTAGGTAGGAGGTCCAGGTTCGATTGAGAGCTAGCATCTTCATCGGATCTCCTTGAAGCAGTGACTAACTTGCTGTCCAGGGAAATCATCACGATTCAAGCCGGCCAATGCGGCAACAACGGTATGTTTTGCTCCTCCGCGGCCTTTCAAGTTCTCGTGAGTCGCTCTTAGCGCCGCACATCAAAAAAAGAGTCGATCAGCACGAGAAGGATTCCAAGCCGCAGATGCCAATCTGAGATCCTAGGAGCAAACTTCTGGTTGCTGACTATTCCTTGCAGTTGGTAGTCAATTTTGGCAACAACTTTGTCTGGAGCATGGTATCAGCCAAGACGGCAATCTCGAAGAGTTTGCGACCGAAGGCGGCGATCGTAAAGATGTGTTTTTCTACCAGGTTTGTGAAGCACCCTCATGAGCTTTGAGAATGCCTCAACCGCAAAGGCTAATGACTGGCCCAACTTGGTACAGAGTGACGATACCCGATACATTCCTCGAGCCATATTGCTGGATTTAGAACCACGAGTATGACAGCCTCCTCCCCTCCCATCTTGAATCCTTGCAAAGACCGATCATATTGAGAAAAAAAAAAGATAAGAAAAGGAAGAGGCGGGGGAAATGCCCATCACGAGCGAAATCTGGGTTGCTGAAGCTGTGCAGGTCCTCCATGCGATTCAATCTGGTCCTTACCGCAACATCTACAACCCCGAGAACTTCTTTATCGGACAGAATGGAGTCGGCGCAGGAAATAACTGGGGTGCGGGATATGCTGCTGGTGAAGGTGTTCAAGAAGAGATATTCGACATGATTGATCGAGAAGCAGATGGCAGTGACTCGCTCGAGGTATGATTCGATCCCCAAGGCAGAAGGCCGGAAAGATCACATAAGTCGACAAAAATTCCCCGTGAGAGTCCGTCACTCACATTTCGAGGTTAGGGTTTCATGCTACTACACTCGATTGCTGGTGGAACCGGTTCAGGCTTGGGAAGTTATCTCTTGGAGCGGATGAACGATCGATTTCCCAAGAAACTCATTCAGACCTACTCCGTGTTTCCAGACATGCAAACAACGGACGTCGTGGTTAACCCATACAACAGTCTACTCTCCATGCGACGGCTGACGCAGGATGCGGACTCGGTGGTATGTTTGTCGGTTCGAAGCGTATACTGGAGATGAGATTGATCGGCTAAATCGGTCTCCGGCAGGTGGTACTTGACAATGGCGCCCTGTCTCGCATCGTTGCAGATCGACTTCACATGAGGCCAGGTTCGATTGACGACACAACGAATTTTGATCAGACCAACCAACTGGTAAGGTGCCGTTGACCGTCCGGATGTGTCGATCACAGTCTCCGTAGATTCTAACTCTGCCGCAGGTCTCGACGGTCATGTCCGCATCCACAGCCACACTCCGCTACCCCGGTTACATGCACAACGATCTCGCTGGGATCATTGCCTCGCTCATCCCCACGCCCCGCTGCCATTTCTTGCTCACCTCATACACCCCTTTCACCGGCGACAACATCGAACAGGCCAAGACGGTGCGCAAGACCACCGTGCTCGACGTGATGCGTCGTCTCTTGCAACCGAAGAACCGCATGGTCTCCATGACCCCAAGCAAATCCAGCTGCTACATCAGTATCCTGAACATGATCCAGGGTGAGGCCGACCCCACCGACGTGCACAAGTCCCTGTTACGTATCCGTGAGCGTCGCCTCGCGTCCTTTATCCCCTGGGGTCCCGCCAGCATTCAGGTTGCCCTAACCAAAAAATCGCCATACTTGCAACATTCGCACCGAGTGAGCGGCCTGATGCTCGCCAATCATACTTCGGTGGCGACTCTCTTCAAGCGCATCATTCAACAATACGATCGCCTGCGCAAGCGAAATGCTTTCCTGGAGCCGTACAGGAAAGAGGCTCCGTTCGCCGACGGATTCGGGGAATTCGACGAGGCCAGGGCCGTGGTGATGGATCTCGTCGCCGAGTACGAAGCGGCAGAACGTGAGGATTATCTCGATCCAGGTGCTGGTGCCGAAAAAGAAATGGGGGTCTAATGTCGAGAGAAAGCTCTCGTCATACTTGACTCGGGCTCAATTTCGGTCCTTTTGCCCCCTCCCTCGCGGTCTGCGTATCTTACTGTTGATTTTCTGTTCTTTGTCTCTTTTTTCTTTTCCCCACTGTGGTGATTGTGTTCAGCAGTGCATGGTACATGACGGCGCATCCACTAAGGCGCGAGTGCAATGGGGTTTTCGGCGTTGATACTTCTCTTTTCAGCTCAACAATACCAATGCTTCTTCATGTTTATTCCTGAAAGAATAAAAGAAAGAAAGAGCCAAACAAGACGAGGGCGCGACTTTTATCCAACTAGTCTTCAGGAATATTTGTCCACGCCTTGGGTTTTTAGTCCATTACCTATAATCGACAAGGGCCGTTAAGTACTACTCTGAACGCTCGAGTGGATGCCCGGAGTCTAAACCTCCTTATTTATAGAAACGTGTAATGTCATAAGCAATATATCCTATCCACCTGAGGTTGTACTCTGATGTCTGAAGCTGTCTGTCCAAGTCTGATCCCTATCCTCATTCAAACAACGGCAGAGAAACCTCTCCTCCCACTGACGGGACTTGAACGCCCAGTGATAGTAGGTACTAGATCCTTAATAACGTCACCAATCCAATGAGCTCACTTCAGGTTGGTTGTCCATGCAAACCGCTGTCTCGGAGAAAGTGGCCAGAGTCATACTCATTGGAAAGAAGAAGCGATCATGGAGTTCCTTCCATTAGTGTCTCGCTTTTCCGTTGTCTATATACTCTCCCCTGCCCCCTGCTATTCGTACCCGCTATTGTGCTGGTGCCATGACTACTCGTACTGGCTGTACGGCACGTCAACCTAGACTTTTCATACCGACCACCTCTCCTCCTGGAATTCTATTTTCCCAAGGTTGGTGTCCTTGATATCTACTAACAGGTTTTCTCTGTACAGGTATTCTGCGCTTTGTATAGTAGAAAGTAGCCACACATGTACATAAAATATGAGCAGCATGCTAAACATTGATCTCCGCTGCAACGAAAGCGGGGGGCTAATATCGGGCAGCGGGGCATTTTATCCTCTTCCGCCTCAATAGAGAGGATGCATTGATTAAAAATGGAGATTATAGATGATACACCCTTATATTTTCCATCGTCTGCTAAGCTTGCTGCGAGAGATCGACGGAACGATGCCCGTTGAATAGGGTTGACCAAGCTGAACCCAAGCCATCATCATTTCAGACAGGAGTGTATCCCAATCTTTCATGCTAAAGCTGAAACCTAGCCTCTGGAATGGGCGGACCAGATTGAGATTGATGACCAGGGCAAACACCTAGGTACTGCCCCAGTATAACTGCTTAACGATTTCAGAGTTCATGAATGATCTAAGTATCTGCTGGACGCGATTGATTCAGTTGTTGGATCATCGACAGTAGACACCCATTGCAAGGCTCGTACCAGGTTGGATAATTCATTTAGCAGACGATCCATTTGACCAACCATTTGAAGGTACCGTTTACCTATACTTTATCTCCAATTGTCTAATCCACGGTCCTCAATCCTGGAACACACTTTCAAATTTTATCCCCACATGCACTGCCGAAGAACATGTCTGCCGCAGAACAGAGTACTCTCTTCCTATGAAGGGAATCATTTGACCTTTTTTCTTTCTTTTTTTTGCTATTTCTTCCACAAAACAAGAAAAAAAAGAACTGGACAACTAAAAAGAAAAGGATAGAAATTCCTCATTTAAATTGATTGGTCCAGACCGTTACATTTACTCCTTGATCTTTCTGTCCCATGTCCGATGCAGTTACTCATTGGCGGAAACCATTCAGTCACCCGCCCTCAAAAGCACAAGGGCTCTCTCTCTCTCCATCTTCCAATCCAGTCGTGCATGCATCCCCGAGTCCGAGCAATACAGAGCGACGCATACCGCACGGACAGGATATTCACATGCGATGCGCATTGCATAATCTACCGGCCCGCGCAGGGACCGTGTTTCTCTCTATCGATCCCCATCCGCAGCTCCTGGGTCCCAATTGCGAACATGACAGGTCATCTCTCCTACTGGCAAAGCCAGTCTTTTGAAGCCACGCATCCCCCTTCTCCCCCCTCGTGTGCGCGCGCGAAAGAGAGAGAGAGAGAGAGGGAGGGAGAGAAAGGGAGAGAGAAACCTCCAGCTGTTCACCGTGACCGCTTTTCCAAAATCTTCAGGTCTGAATAGAGATTTGGTGGATGCGTTTCACAGATGGCAGAAGTAGTGGAAGACTTAGCGTGATTTCGTACTGTGTCTAGATCGTTGGCTTGGGGATCGATGTTGATGCAAGACGTTGCCTCTATATAGTACTTGGTACTTAACGTTTGCTCTTGTTATGGGGTATGTTATTTGTCAGACTTTCACACTCAATTGAAAGCTTGCCTGTTGTAGGATTGTTTCAATTGGCGGAGGTCTCGTTGAAATTTAAACATGGTCAGTAGAGGAGATTTTTCTTTGCGTATATGTATATTTATCCTAGGTCTCTTTCGACTCTTTCATCGTCCATTACTATCTATCCCTGAATCGGGCTTATCTAGATCCAAGCTATGATCCTCACCGCACATTCATCTTCTACGTTCCGCCAGCCAAATATCCATCCACCTACTAACCTATCAGACACTTACGCTCCGCCGCCAGACTTTCACCAATATTCTCGCTCATGCCCACGCTCAAATAAACAGCGATCGTCTCTCAAAGTTAGCACCCGAGTGCTCGGGATGGAAGAGCCAAGGAGTTAAAAAGTAAAACTCATAAGGTACCTAACTCGTATCCCATTCTTGCCACCGCGTTCCAAGAACTCAAGAGCCCGATGACCTGGACCCGGGGATCCTGCCGGTGGCGGGGTGTGCCATTCGGCGCCCGACCCAGCAATACCACGAAGGTTTATAGCCAATCTTTAGTTGACTATGGAACTCGAGAGGATTCTCTTTTGGAGGGTAGAGTTGGGTGCTGGTGTGTGTGTGTGTGTGTGTGTGTGAGAGAGAGAGAGAGAGAGAGAGAGAGAGAGAGAGACTGGGTTGATTTAAAGGATGGACGGGTGTGAACCAGGGTACTGGAATGGATGTTTTCCATCCTCCCCTTTTTGTTACTTTTCTTTATCTCTTCCTCATTTCTTCTCCCTTTTTCTTTTTGTTTCAGTTTTGTCTTTTTGATTTACCATCTGGGTGAGGGTCCGGACGGGACGCAGTGGTCCTTTTTTTTTTTTCTTTTTCTTTAGGGAGGTTGAAAAGATGAGATCAAGATGCAGACGTGGATGCCCTGAGCAAAAGGCCACGACCATCACGTTACCTCACTGACCTCGGCACCCGAAATGGAAGGACCAAATAGGACCAAGGTTAGTACAGTACATCGACTTGGTTTGCCTGACTAATTGTTGCTAATCCACTCAAGTCGCCAAAAAAAACCTAACCTCGTGTGAGATGATATGCACTGACAGGGGATTCAAGATGAATGGATTCCACCGTGAATCTGCTATACAATGTCATCCGGCGGGTCTTTCTGGTACTCCATCCGGACTGACTGGACTTGCCTTCCCTCCATCATGGCCAACGTGCACCAAGCTCAACATTGCAAATTCTACAGTGTCCGACTCTGTCGAGTACTGATGAAACTGCCACTTGATCTCTACCAACGGTCTCTGTGCCTGTCTCTGCAGAGAATGAGCCAAGTCAGCAAAGTCAGCCAAGTCAGCGGACACGGCCGTCACGGGCTCGACCCTCCTCTCCGACTCTCACGTGAAGGATCCAGTCACGGGGGGATCGATCGTCTCCCCGCTCCACTCGTCCAACCCCAATTAGTCTGACTAGCAAAACGATAGTCGCAATGAGGAGAAGCGATGATATGGAGATGACAATAAATGGGGATATTGCATGAAAAACGTGTAGATCCGCCGCGTCAATAATTACTGCAACCCACAGCAACATGGTCCAGGATTCACAAATTCATGGCTGGTTTCGAAAACTTCTCCTATTTGTCTGGACCTAGAGAGAGACATTCGAGGAACTGGAAGTTGGCTTTCGCCCAGTCTCGCCCCTCAGATAGAGAGGCGGATGCCCGTTTTTTCGATGCGATTGATTTCTGACCAGCTCCATCCGAGTCAGCTCATTCGATTGACCTTCACTTGTTCGCGATGATAACACGCGATAACAAGACAACCCTGTTCCCACCGCTGATGCTTTGGCTGCGGGCGCAGTCCAGCACTCCCCCCGCACGGACCGATGGCCGCATTCCGATCACAGCACACGTACTGTCGTGTCGTCCCCTCGTCTAGGGTATCACTCGACTCAACTCTCACAGTCCCGGCCTGCTGGGTGGCCTGCTGGGTGGCCTGCTGGGTGGCCTGCTGGGTGGGGTCGCGTGCAAGCCGAGCAAAAGAGAAAGAGGGAGCAGCAATCAAGTCAGCGTCTGCCATATTTAGGCTCACACCAGACACCTGCGACGCCGCATACGGGGAGATCTCCGACCCCATCTACAGTAAAAGCCAAGGCACGGCGAGGGGTCGGAAGAGGGGACTCGCAAAAGGTTCAAGAGACGAGGCATTTGAAGTCTCGGGTCTCCCGTTTTAGATTTCAAAAGTGCAACTGGGCCATCGGCTGTACAGAACACTGGATATTGGTCCCTCATAATTAGACTGTTCCTCAAATTCGAGATCAGCCGCCTTGGAAGAGAGAAGGCCGTGCGTGACTCCTCTGTGCCAGGAGTAGGAGTATTGTCGGTAGGAGTATACAGTAGTGGACTCGAGACCAGGATCCACGATCGCCCCGGGGCGTACCCAAATCTCCCCTAAATATCTGGGACTAGAAAGAATGCTGAACCATGGGGGGAACTCGGGGCGTCGGTTCGTCGCTTTTGGGGCGCTGGGCGGAATACATTTGGACTGGGACCTTTGCGCTGCACCGCCCTGTGCTTGAGGGGGGCAAAAAGGAGAGGCGTCACCGCATCGTCAGTTGGGAATGTTTTAAGTCCCAAACACTCAACACGGGGGAGGCGAGACTTTCCCCATTCAAGGTGGTCAATGATCATAGCCCCAAGCAGCTCCGATTAGTTATGGAAGGGGATGCACCACGACCAAATACTTGGGGGGGGGGGCATGATCGCTCTCGGATCAATGGTGGGTGCAGGGCAGATGATACGTAGAGAGTGGCTGAACTACTGTAGTACCCAACCGAACGGGTGGTAACGTGATTCCAGGTGCTGGTCCAGCTTAACCACGTCAGGTGATAACGGTTTCCCAACTTCCATCAGACTCTCGATGAAGCCAACAATCATTTGCGATCCCTCGACCGCCTCTCGGCCGGCCGTGAGTCAGATCCATGGCGGGTGATGGTGATCCCAAAGAAGAGGGCAAAGTTGCGGATCCATCAAGGACAAGAAGAACGGCGTTGCCCATCGAACCTTCTGGGACGAGACCCGCTCTCGCCTCCACGCTGTGGCTGATTCCGTCACTTCTTCTCCCCCCACTGCCTGATCACGCCTCCCCCCGGAGGAGCCATCGTGAAACCGAGCGGCCCCCGGTTCGCTTGAAGCATGGCCGATGCCTGATTCATTCTGGATGGGTTCCGAGGCTCAGGATCGGGCGGCTGAAACCATTCGTTCAGGATGGCAGGTCAGTCTCAATGGATCAATTCGCAATCTGAATCTGAACCTGAATCAGCAGTCATTGGCAATGCTCTAGAATATATCCCCGTACCCCTACACCGTACGCCATGCATATGATGTACTAGATTGGCAGATGCAGAGGACCACCACTGCATCAGAGCAGAGCTAAGACTTCTCGTCCATACAACGGGGGGATTAACAGAAGAGAACCGACGGAGAGCATCGATGAGCTGCCAAAAGGCAACCTAACTGGGGGCACCTGTGGATTTTCAAACCCATTGGCGCAAAACCAACTTGACAGTCATGTACGACTGATCTACGATCATCGTCCCGATTCTCAACTCGGGGACCTGGGTCTTCTCTCCTTGCCCGAGCGAACTATCTCCGGCAGCCTGTTCGCTCCGGATTCGCCTCACTTCGACTGACTCAGCCGACCGCCATCCACTCATGCAGCACTCCCAGTCCCGATGTATGGATCGACGTATGCACCAGCGCAGTAACGTATCTCAGTCAGTGCGAGTTACTTGTCTCCGACAGCACGTAGAATTCTTCTAGATCTGGACAATAAGGAATTGGTCATCTCTCCGCGACTGTCTTGACAAATGACACCCTATGCAACCCACTGGGTGTTCTCCCGGCCTTTTTTCAACCCTGGATCCAGTCCTCTTTCTAACTTGTACTTTAGACTTTTTTTTTTCCTTTTTTTATTATTATTAATTTCTTCTTTTTTTTGACTTCTTTGGCTTTCGGCCTTTTACTTTGTTCAACCATTTTTCAAATCGTCCTTGCCTGCATCTGGTGGAGATTCCTTTGGTCCCGTCCGTTCCGATCCCGGGCTCTTCTCCCTCTTTCTGGCTCTCTCTTCATCGTGGATCGTATGCATTGCAGTCGTAGTCTCTGGAGATTAGCTTATATACTCGCCGGGCCCCCATCTCGCCTCCATCGGAGTACGATCCTCCTTCCCCTTTACGCCTTTACATCATCTACTTCCCACCGGCACCACCCCAAACCCAACATTGACGTCTTTCTCCCTTTCCTTCCTCCTCTTATCTACCTTCTCTCATCCTCATCTTTCCAATTCCATTTCTCTTCCATCACACCTCTGAAACCCCCTTCTTCTCTCTCGCGATAAGATCAACTCCATTTTCCAAGGGTCCCTCTCCCAATCTTCGATTCCTTATCAGCGGTCACGCCTCACCCTTCTCCGCACGGCTCCTCCTCACGACCCGTCCTCGGCGCTAGCCATTGCGACCACCTGTCTCCTGACTCACGCTCCATTCGACCGTGCTTCATCCTCTCGCCGTCGCTTAGAATCCTTCTTAGCTTCATAATCGGCACCTAGCGCCTCTCTTTCTTCCTTTCCACCCTCCCTCTCACATACCCTCACTCTCTGTCTCCTCTCCTCTTCCGAGACTTGGAGACCCTGTGAACCATCTACCGTCTTTCTCCTCACCGCCCATCGCCACCACCACCACCACCATCATGGCACCTCGCAAGCCTCGTTGCAATTTCAAGGAGTGCAAGGAAGCGGCACAGCGGATCGTCGGAGACTGCAGTTTTTGCCACGGCCACTTTTGCTCAAAGCACCGCATGCTCGAAGCCCACTCCTGTACCGGGCTGGAGGATTGCAAGAAGGAATCACATGCTCGCAACGCCGACAAGCTGAACAGCGAACGAACAGTCGTTGTCAAGGGTGTATAAGGGGAAGATTTGGGGTTCTCGATTCAGAGTTTCGAGAACCTCCTCCCTTGTCTCTTCGCCCTCTCTCTCTTTCTCTCTCTCTTCTACGCTGTTCCCCGGCGTATAGGCTGGCGCCCCCATAATGCCGATGGGATTTTAGCGCGGTGTTTGCCTTGATTCTTTTTCCTTGTCTTCCAATTCTTGTTCTTGCGAGTTCGTCACTCGGACTTTGATTCGGGGGACATCCCTTTTCTATCTCGCGAGCCGCTATCTTTGCCACAGGAGGTGTTACCATCGTCGGGGCGTTCTTAACGGCTTTATATTACCTCGTCCCGCCGCCGGCCAATTTCCATCGGCTGCCTCTGGGACTTTTTATTTTCGCATACCGTTGGGCATGGTTTTCTTTTTCGGCTTCTTTTGCGCTTTGGTTTTCTTTTGGTTGAACTCGAGTCTTCTCAGGATATCAACATAGAGTTTCCGGGGAGACGATACCACTCCTCGGAGCGTTGTTGTTTCTGGATTAGCCCACCATACATATATTATATTCTTCAAATTCTGCCCCAGCTCCAGTTTGATTGCTACGGTAGCAAGATCATGATCCCCGTCGCTGTCCGACTGTGAAAAGTCACCTGTTGTAGATTGCACAGAGTGTTGCAATCCAACAGGTACCAGACTGTGCTTCGTAGGGATGGCAATGATGTTTCCAAGCTGACCAATCGCTTTTGATCGCGGCGTGTAACACAAAGAAGAAGTAAAACTGTTTCTTCCGCATTTGTGCCCTGCACTAACCAGGTCCAATCTTCGGCCTAGACCACAAGGTGTCAGTTCTCAATTCCTTCTCGACAATGAAGAAAGATAGCGAGTCAATTCTCCACACGTACATATCATGATGCTCACTCAATCGACTGAGATACTTATTCAACTCTTCGACCCGTTCCTTGTGCGATTTGATCCCTTCTTTTTTCAATCGTTCTTGTAACTATATCTCTCCGTCAACCGAGACGAGTCCCGAAACAATGCGTCAGCCATCTCTGTCAATACATGAATACACCAGTGTCGGGGTCGAGGCCAACCAAACGTCAACACCCCCCCCCCCCCCCCCCCCTTAAACAAAAAAAAGTATTGACAAAAAATCAACCGAATATCTTCACTTACCCGTCTCCGCCTCATCTCCTCATACCTTCTCTCTGCCTCGGTTTTAGCAACCATTGCTCCGCGGTCCTCGTCCCGATCTCGAGAATTTGATCGACGCGGATCAATTTCGTTGGGGTCCGGCTTTTCATGCTGCTGCTGAGAGGCGAGTTGTTCGGATTCTCGATCTGGTTGCGATTCACCCGGCGCATTTCCGGTCGGGTCGGTGGTACCGTCTTGCTTTGTCTTGTTCTTCTTCTTTTTCTTCTTTTCCACGCGTCCGTCGCTGACTTTGCTTCCTTTGAGCTTGAGTTTGCCGCCTCCGCCTGTGGCGTATTCGTCTGGGGCCATGATGGCGCTGGAGGGGGTGTGATTTTCGTGATTGCGCGGCCGGGCCCGTTTGGATGGGGTGCGAGTGAAGACAGAGGAAAAAGAAAAAGATGAGACGAGATTCTGGTAAAGGAAAAAGGGAAAGGAAAATGGTCCTGTGCCGGGTCGTGGGGCGATAATATCACGATATATCAGAATGGAGTCCTCTGGAGACTGTGCTTGGGCGCGATACTCGGTGTGTCCTCCAAGTTGATGGTCGTGGAAGTGTGTATGGTGCACACTGTCTTCGCGCGTCTGTATGTGTGTATGTGTGTATCTAGCTGTTACATATGTAGCAGCAAGCGCGATGACTCTTTGAAGGTCTCTCCCAGCAACCCAGGTTGTAATGAATCACCTGGCCCGTTTCTCGACGCGCAATCAGGACCACAAGGCGGACGGGTGGTGCGGAGAACGAGGAATTTCCTGAGCGGTCAGATGAGGAGAACGATCATGTTGGACTTGAGTTGAAAAAGTGGGTCTCTTCGAATGCACTGGAGTGGAAATACAGTCGAAGTGGAGGTGGGGAAGGGCAGTCTTTTTCTTTGGCTTTGCCACTTGATTCCGGGTGGTGCCGGTGATACAATTGGTTCTCAGAGGGGGCTTGGACAGCACTGGCATTTATTTGATTGGTGGATCCGTGGGTATAGAACATTTTGGAAGAGTTCATGTTGAGCAATTTGTTCATTTGGATAATAGTTGAGTGGAAAGATGGGGATGCTGTGCTGATTATATAAAAGTATTATATAAAAGTACACATAAAATATGGGAAGATAATCTACCTGATTTGGTAGGGTTTCGAGTTTCTTAGAGACGTGCAACTATAGAATTAATCCTTATAGCTAGATATTTGGTTGGCTAGATGCAAACATCCAGATTTATCTCTAGATTGAAAAGTCAATTTCAAGTCAACTAGTGAATTAGAAAGAGAAAGAAGTTTCTTTCCAAGAACATGGTAAAAAGGATTGAAGGAGTGTATTAGCACATTATCAATAGTGACATGAAAAATCACCCCCAAAAAGTCAACATCCACGCCACAGCTATGCGAACAACGAATGAATGCCGGTCGCAACTCGACAAACAAGTAGGCCCAAGAAAAAAAATCAAGGAACGTCACAGGATAGACCACGCTCATGCAAAGGATTGAAAGTGTACGCTCATAAATGAGATCACAAGATCAAAATACTCCAACGCTGCATCATAAAAGTGAACAGAAGAAAGGTAAATCCGACCGAGTCAGGCAATGCCGACACGATAGTCGCTAAACCGCTCACTCAATGGTAATCTTCTTGGTCGCCGAGGCCGTGGCCTTGGGCACCAGAATGGACAGGATGCCATTCTTCAGACTGGCCTTGACATGGTCCTGGTCCACGCGGTTCGGGAACGAGAAGGTCCGCGAGAATTCTCCGACACTGCGCTCGCTGGCCCAGTAGCGGTGCTGGCCGACCGACTTGTTATTCTTGGAAGCCTTGTCGGCAGTCTCGACGGCTTGTTCGGTGTTGGACTGGTCCTTGGACGGCTCCGAGGAGTGGTGGTATTCGCGCTCGGTCCGGCCCTTCACGACCAAGGTTTGTGGGTCGGTGAACTCAATGTTGATGTCTTCTTGAGCAATTCCGGGCAGCTCACCGTCCAAGTGGAAGGCTGATTCGCTTTCACGGACGTCGAACTTGGGAGCGAAGCCGCGGATGGCAGACTGGCCATGGCTTCGGTGGTTGTCATAGTCGTCTAGGAGACGGAAGAGAGGGGCGAAGTCGCCGGTGGAAGGGAAGCTGGTTCGGAAGAGAGACATTGTGTGTTTTGTGTTTGAACTTTGGATTTGAACAATCAAAGGAGTTCTTGGAAAAGTTCAGAGACTTGCACTTGATGGAGAGTAGTAGTAAAGGCTTTTCGCGATTGCAGTGTCTTTTGATTGTGATTCTGATTCTTGCTTGATGATGTCTGATGAACGAGAATATTGGGGACGTGTTTGGGGGGTATTATATAGCCTATGACCGGGTTGCTTAGATGCTTCTAGATATCTGTACAGCTCTCTAGATTCAGAAGATGATGATTATCGGCATGATCACTGGCATGCCCTCCATGTCGCTGGCATGCTCTAGTTTCTCGGAGATGCTTCTCCGCGTTTCGATGCATCACGTGATATGACACGGGGCCTAGATCTGGCGGTAGATCCTGGTCACCTTGTCTGCAGTCTGTACAACCTATTGGGTGAATTGGCTTGCCACCGGGAGTATCACGAACCATCTAGAGATTTCTCATGAGCTGTTGGTGCATCCGAGTTCAGAGAAGTTATGACACAGGCGGTGTGTGGAGTATCTACACGGTACGACTGTTGAGTGACTCAAATCGGGCCCGGTTGAATCAAAAGTTCTCGCAAGTTCTCTGAGTGAGTCAATGTTGAAAGAATCTCACATGTAGCTCCAGCCCCTCTACACCCAAGTTCAAAAGTCCAGCTTCGTACGAATTCGTACCCATCATTACCATAGTGGGATAATACAGAGTGTTCAATTGACTCTGGAACCGACATTGACAGTCTCGCAGAAATTGCCGACCGGGCAAAGTCATGTCTACGAAGGGGCGTAACGACGTTGTCTGTCGCTCGCTCGCAAAGGTCCAGTCTCACGATGCACAGTAGTGAGGTCATTGGCCTCTTGGAATGGCTGCATGCAAGGGAAAATCAACCTGGAAAGCTCAGGAGGACTTCACGTATGTAGATGAAGCGATGTCTGGTGACTTGGCGCAGCAACCTTTAACCCTTCGACCCGGAGTGGGTGATCCTCGGCGATGAGCGCCTTCTCTGTGGACTTTTGATCTCATCATGACATGCAACCCCTCGGCCGGACCAAATCCGCTGTTTCGAGGGAGCTTATCGCGGATCGGCAAATAATCCTAACGCCACTTCGCTACGGCAGTTGGGCCATCACCCGTCGCCTTTCAAAAGGGAACCGTAGCAGTAAAGACAGAAGTGAGGAACCCGCTTCGTTCGTAATATGACCTGATATCAGGTGATGGACGACCTTGTAAGTTACACGACTTTTGTAATGAAATGAAAACAAGACAAAACACATTCACACGCCTCGTCGACTGTCCAGTTTTCGTTTTTGATGCATCTCGTGACCGTGACGCATCGATCGTCCCAGTAACTGGTGACAACGAAACTCTCCGTCATGTAGTCCATGTCCAGCGCTTGCACCTCCTCCACCAAGGCTCTCAGAACAAGCAACTCAGATCAGCTTAACAGTTGGGCCGTTAGGCTGTCAGGCTGCAGGAGCCCCACAAAAAACACGAGGCCAATCCGCCAGAGCTTCCAGGAACCCAATTCTGCACGAAGCTTCACTCGTGACCACCCTCCTGTTGCCCGTCCTGCGCATCATAGCGAGCCATGTCGCTCGTGCAGCACGTCACTCCCTTGGAAGGTGTGGATGTCGAGCCAGATGTGGAAATCGATGAGGATTTCCATCCCATTGCTCGCAAGATTAGTTATGATGTGCTCCAGCCACCAACGCAGCCGGTGCCGTTAGAGGACCAGCCGCCCGCCTTACCCGCGTATCAAGTCTCTGCGGCACGAAGATTGGGTATGCGCACATCATTTCAAATACCTCCCTCCCAGAAAGAGCCAAAAAAAATTAGCGAAAGAGAAATGTGGAAATCGGTTGGAGGGCTGCCATACTAATTTTTTTTTTCCAGCGCAGGTCGTATTTACTATCTTCGCATGCTGGCTCGCCTCAGGGATTCTCTTTGGATATGCAGCGCTGAAACCGGTCCTCGTTGAAGAGGGGGTCTACCATGACCTGTGCACAGAAGAGGAGGTCCGCGACGGAGTCAAGCTGTGTGTGCAACAAGATCTGAGGTGAGCGCCTGTGTGTCTTGTAGGAAGGTACTTGTGAGACATCCCTACTGACAAGATGGAACAGATTGAATCTGTGTTTCACCATCGCGTCCATCACGGCCAACGTCTCGGCGTTACCCGTGGGGACTATCCTCGACCACTATGGATCACGGATCTGCGGTCTGATCGGTAGTTTATCTTTGACCATTGGAAGTATCCTTCTGGCATTTTCGTTCCTCTGGCCTCACTTCCAGGGCTTTGTGATGGGCAACTTTTTCCTCGCCTTTGGAGGCACTTTTATCTTTGTGCCCTCCTTTCAAATCGCAAACGCCTTTCCAAAATCCGCGGGAACCATTGTCGCGCTGGTCACCGGAGCCTTCGATGCGTCCGCTGCCGTTTTTCTCCTCTACCGGTTGGTATATGAGATCTCAGACCAGACCTTCACCCCTGACAAGTTTTTCCTGGGCTACCTGGCCGTGCCGGTGATCATTCTCTTGGCACTCTTGACATTCATGCCGACACGGGATTACTACACCACCATGCGCTTGGAAGATCAAATCCACAAAGCCGAGGACCCGATGCGCGACGTGCACGATTCCGATCAGGATATTGACAGTGATCGAGAATTGCAGCGCGTGCGCAGCCGACGTGCCGAGCGGCGCCAGGAGATGATCGAGAATATCAACGAAGTTCTCGGCGACGAAGATGAGCGACTCCAACGGGCGGAGCGCGAAGAGGATCGTCACCAAATCAGTCAAGTCTGGGGTGTTTTACACGGATTACCCGCTCACAAACAGATGATGACACCGTGGTTCATCTTGATTACCTTGATGACGGTCATTCAGATGGTGCGGATGAACTATTTCATTGCCACGATCCGCACTCAATATGAGTACATGCTCGGTTCCGACGAGAGCGCCCAGCGCATCAATGACTTTTTCGATGTCGCCTTGCCGATCGGTGGAATCCTCTCTACGCCTTTGATCGGAAGCTTGTTGGATCGTCTGAGTGTCCCGGCGACTCTGAGTCTGATCGTGTTTCTGACTACAAGCATCGGCATTCTTAATTCAATTCCAGCCATGTGGGCGGGCTATTGGACGGTCATTCTGTTCGTTTTACTACGCCCTCTATACTATTCAGCCATGTCGTATGTTCTGCCTTATTTTACTTTCTCTCTCCCCCCCTGATCCCCATGTACTACTCAATCGACACGACTAGCTGACACATGAATCACAGGGACTACGCAACCAAGGTCTTCGGCTTCGCCACTTTCGGTCGAGTCTATGGAACAATCATCTGTCTATCCGGGATGGTCAATTTCTCCCAGTACTGGCTTGACTCCCTGACGCACGGGCCATTCGACGGTAACCCGGTCCCCATCAATGTTGGCCTCGTGGTGGCTGGATTCGTCGTCGGGGTCATCCTCGTGGGATATGTCACGCTCGCGGGTCGGCGGTTCCAATCCGAGGAGGGTACTGACCACGAGAGAGCGCCGTTGTTGACTGTGGAAGAGGAAGTGGATGAGGGAGAGGAAGAGTGAGGGTAAGGACTCGTTTGGTAGCTTCCGTCTGGCTGAGAGATTGGAAGCTTGCCAGGTAGTGGGCTGAGAGACCCTGGGGATGCGTGAACGAGTGTGAATGGCGGTTTTTTTTTTCCTGTATTGACTCTGATCCCACTGAACGGGGATGATCAGTGAACGAATGTACATTAAGGTCGCTTGAAAGACATTTCAATAGATCCAAACCTACGAGTGGAAACTTTCGAAAAAAGTAATGGTAGGAATAGCGTCGAGCGAGTCTCGAGCACCATCTGCAGGATCTTATCCTGGACCTTATGATCTACTTGAAGGGGGAAAAAAAGAAAAAAAAAAACCAAGTTCTCGTTCCACACACTCCTTCAGGTTTATTTTTTTCTGATCCATGACCAACTACATCAAATTCCTGGACTTCAATCGGTTGACGGTCAGGATTTTTTTGGCTACAAATTACCTTTTCAAGATATCATGCCCATGGCCCTTCTTGAATTTATGTGTATGTCCCGGGAGATTGATATTCCAGTTTGAAATTTGAAGTTGACTTGATAGTCAGAAATTGGTGAATTCGTTGAAAATTTCTCTTAAGTGCCCTTCTTGTTTTAATCAAATGGAATAGGACGAAGATTGGACCCGCCAATCCGCTTGCGCATTTCCGCGCCGGCCGCAATCGTACTGGGGACCTTGATGCCGCAACAATCCCCAAAGTAATCTGTCGTGGTGTGCCCATGGGGATGGTCGAGACATTGGCCATCTCCATGTTCATGGTCATCGGCATCCTCGGAGCGCTCACCCATCCCCTCGGCAGCTGGAAGCAGACTTCCGAACAGGAAATGTTGCATAATTGGAAGTTTGCCCAATACCTCCTTGACAAACATCTTCTTCATCCCGCTCTCAACCTTGAACCAATTCTTAGCTCCGGAAATGTCGTCCAGCATGGGGCTGTGCCATCGCAGACCCTTGACGGTCTTGACGCTGTCGACCCAGCGCACTTGGTCCAGGTAGATGTATTTATCCCCTTCCTCGTCCAACATGGCCACGTTGTGAATGCCCAGCGGTGTGATGTACGGGTGATCCACGAGTTGACTCGCACCAAATAGAAAAGGGAGAAAATGATAGTCATCCAGCCCCCAGACACCGTGTGACCCGGCAGGTTCGAGATAATACGTGGATTGGATGTCCCGCATCAGATGCAAATATTGAACGTAAACTTGGAACACGACAGCGGGGAACTCTTGGGTGGTGAGTAGTCCCAACTGATATAAAGCTAACAGCCACATCATGAAGTTAAGTTCGTGGCCTGATCCATAGTCGAGCCGATCTCGCGATCCGAGGGACTCAACCAGATATGTTGACACCTCCTCGATGGCGGATGCATCCTGCAAGCCGAGGATGTCCGCATGCCATGACGCGCTTTGTGTAGCGACATCGTCGAAGAAGGCTCGAAAGGCGGGATTTCCAAAGCGCGAGCCGCCCTGGTCCAGCGCAGGATGCTTTACTAATAGAGACTGTAATCGCCCCACCACCGAGACGATATTGACGATCTGATTCGAATCGGCCGATTTCTGGACATCAGTGACGGCACGGCCACGCACCGAGTCCGAGAGACCGAATATAAACGCAAGTACCAGTTTGTAGGTGGGTGAAGCTAAAAAGAGCTCATGGTCTTTCGGCGATAAGATGCGGCGGACCGGGCGTGAGTATTGATGGGCGGAAAGGTCAGGCGGCGAAGGCAATGGAGGGGTGACAGGGGTGGGCTCTCGAGAGGAAGAGGTTTGCGATCGGCGATTACTATTTGCGCGGAGCTGCGAAAGCTTTTTGGAAAGATCGAGAGAGCCTTCTCGAGCGGGCGGTATTGAGGTCGAGGCCATCTTGGGGACAATATGTTGGCGAACGTGAGGGAGCTTTAGCCCAGAAGGAAGCAGCTGCACTGTTTGGAAAAACAATTTGGGTGGGACTAAATCGGCAGGACAAGTGGAGCAGAGACACCGCTTGCTGAATGGGGAAACAATATGACGTGTATCCGGAGCGGACTGGCGTGATTTCTCACTGGTGGAGCCACTTTCTGCCGGCACGATCAATTTGGCATTTAGAGTTCACCGAGGGCTCACGACGAGCTGTGAGGTTCCTCTATATCCAGGCCATAGATTCGACCAGGAAGCTCACTGACTTGTAAGTTGTCCTCATTGAAAGGAAAAAGTCGAGACAGTTCTGTGTGAAGTCAAGTCTCCGTCCGCCAAGACGTCTTTGGAAGCGATATGGCGGGGGACTGGGGCGGAGATTCAAGCGGTCAGATACCGGACGAATCAAATGCGATTCAAAACTTCAAAGCCATCGACAGGTGCCCGAAATGGGATAGTATTTTGGAGTGGAGCGTGTGATCATCTTCTGCCCCAGAAATTCGTCAGGTCGCGCGGATCTGGATTTCCTCTCGCCGAAATCAGACGGACCCGGTATAAGTGGGAGATATTCCGCATACTACTCGAGGCACGGTTTTAGACCTGAGTGATATGCTTCAGAAATCCATCTCAATTTGAATCCAGCCCACGGTCCGCGCCGACAGGTAAAGAGTTCGATTGGTTTGCGAAATCGCCAGTTTCAGGACTCTCTGCTCTTCGACAGTCTCTCCTGCGCTGTCTGCCGGGATTCCACTGGATATTGATCGCGTGGCAGTGGCTCTGACAATTGCTGCTGTTGCGGGACAGATTATTGGGGACGGAAGAGGCCGCTTGATCGCGCTATCATGAATGTCCCGGGTCAGTCCGCGGTGTCTCCTACCGGATCCCACGAGTCCAGGGAGAATGTAGGCGGAGATGATTTATCGTCACGCTCGCCGACTCAAAGGAACTCGGGTCTCTCTTCTTCCTTTGGTAGCACCCGGTCTCACTCGAGCTTTTCGTCACGAAAATCCGGGGCCAAGCCCCGTGCTAGCGTCCCAGAAGCACACGAATCATCTCAAGTGCTAGGCGGAGCTGGGACCTCCACGCGGGACTACGGTGCCATCGAGGCGACTCCGAATCCTGGGACGACACGGAGATCCTCGAACTGGAACGATACCATCGTACCAGAGCCTCGCAATGGCGATGGTGGCGATCAGAGCAATCACCGAAACCGGCACGCGAGCGAGGACGAAGATGGCGAGCCACACCGGTCTCGATTCAGTCGATTCTTCGACAAGTATGGCTCGCTCGAGCTAGAAAACAAAGGGAGCGTGGCGCGTGATCATCTAGCACTAGGTTTGTCAACATCGAAGCGACTTGTTCATTTGGGATTGTGCTGAGTAGTAGCCCGTCGCCCATAGAACGTACGTTTCTGGCTTGGCTGCGCACATCGTTGGCCTTTGCGTCCATCGGCATCGCCGTCACCCAACTTTTCCGACTCAACACTTCGCGAACCTCGGTACATTCGTCCGGTTTTGGCGAAGCTTCTTCCTTTTCTTCTGGCATATACCCCCCTCAGTTCGACTCGTCTCAGATCCACGCTGCCTCCGCCTCATCCCGCCTCCGTAGCGTGGGCAAACCTCTCGGCTCTACCTTCATCGGCGTGGCCATTCTGATCCTTCTCATTGGCTTTCACCGCTATTTTGAGAGTCAATACTGGATTATCCGCGGGAAATTCCCTGCGAGTCGCGGCAGTGTTGCATTGACGGCGTTTGTGGCGGCTGCATTGATCGTTGCGGCGCTAGCGGTGATTCTCGCTGTTTCACCCTCGGCGGTTGAACAGTGATTCAATCCACACTTTTCGTTCACGTTTGCATCTCGGTTCTTTTCATCCCTATGAAGCACTGTTGCAATTTTTGTTAAATCTGTCGTCATCTTCTCACACTGTGTATACTTTCCATTTCCCACTCGGGACATGCATAAGGTTACGAAGTTACGTTACTCGAGGCGAGCGTTGGAGAGATTTGGATTTTGACGGTCCGAGTGCTCGTACCTGAAAGGTGGTTACTCACATTTTCATGTCACGGGATTCATTCACCCCGTCTTCTATAATTTGTAGAGAAATGATATGCATCCCACCATCTGTGCCATTCAACCTACGCAATGATCTAGATCTACAGTTGAAAGTTTCCCATTCCCCGAGACATCAATATACGTCCTTCCATGTGTACTTTCATGTTCATAGTCCACCAACGCACTACGGACAATAGACATGGATCATGATGAAGCATAAATAGGTACTGATATCAACCAAGTGTGATTATCCGAGAAAAACCACTGAAGCATCCTAAAAAAAAACACAAACAAGGCGCTCTGCTAAATTCATCAAAAAAGTCATGTCATCGGAGGTTGTTATCAGGACTCCTCAAAGTTTTCCTCCTCCTCCTTGTGATCAGGTACGTCTCTTTTCCTTTCAGAGCGGCTCCTTTAAATAGAACCCGCCGCTAGCACGTAGCCACCGTCCACCACGACGGTCTGCCCATTGAGATACTGGTTCGAAGCAGCGAAGAGCACCGCTCCAGCCATATCCTCGTCCTTACCAGGACGCGCAGCCGGAACCTTATTCTCAAACTTCTCCTTCTCCAGTGCACTCTTCTGCTTATCGTCACTCTCCTTGGCGGTCATTTCCGAGGGGAAGACGCCCGGGGCGATGTTGTTGACGCGGATCTTGACGCCCGAGTCGGCGATCTCGTGCGCCAACATCTTGGTCAAATGGATGGCGGCGGCCTTGCTGGTGTTATAGACAAAATGGTGCTGGGAGACCTTGACGATGCCCGAGATGGAGGTGATGTTGATCACGGTGCTGGACCAGCCGGGCGTCTCTTGGGTACCCTTGTTCAGCAGGGGCAGGAAAGCGGTGGTCATGAAGAAGATCTGCATGACGTTGGTGCGCATGACCTCGTCCCAATCGCTGATGGTGCTGGTGTTGTGGAAGAGCTCTTGCTTCAGATCCTCGGGCGTGCTCTTGTCGACGTCCTGCTTGGTGGAGCTGATGCCGGCATTGTTGATCAGGATGTGAAGCTTGGACTCCTTGGCGGAGATCTCGTCGACAAGGTTCTGGATGGATTCCTTGGAGGTGACGTCGGCTTGGAGAGCGATGATCTCGCCGGGGATGTCTTTGGAGTAGATCTCGACCACTCGGTCGAGCTTCTCCTTGGTGCGGCCGGTGATGTAGACTTTGGCACCGTTGACGGCCAAAGCTTGAGTGGCCATCAAGCCGATTCCAGAACCACCGCCCGTGACGAGGGCGACTGTATGTGTCGGAGGTCAGTAAATGAAACATTTACAGTGCGCGCCATGCCAACTTGTGAACAGAGGAGTGACGGAGGAGAGAAATCCAAATTTTTCAAGGGATCTTGGGATCTTGGAATAACAGCACATACCCTTGCCCTTCATACCAAAAAGATTCTCCAGCTTAAAGGCAGCATTGTTGTGTTGCGAAGACATGATTGTAAGAAGAGGTGACTCTCAACCGTGGATTGGGGGAGTAAAAGTAGAAAAGAGGACGATGTTCGTTTCAGAAACAACTCCAACAAGGGGTGACATGAACATCCTTATAAACATGATCCAGCTTCACTCCAGGAACTTCCATTACCCTGTTTGCTTCTTCCTGGGTGGCGGAACAAGCAAGTTCTAAATCCGAGTGGAATCTCGGAAAGTTCCCCGCCCAGAGCGACTGGCGACTTTTTTTTTTGGGATGCCCTGACTTCATCATGACAGCGGACCTGCAGCCTGCCTTTACAGTCGCTCTGGACCTTCGGTCGTGTGCTCCATTCAGGTTTCTGGCTGGCGGTGTCCCCACGATCGTAGATTCATTGATGTGCGCAATGCAATGCTTGCAGGGTCTGGTTCTGGGCCACCACCAGTCCCATTCCAGTCTCGCTCAAAGGGGTTGGATCATTTGGCTCGGTCCCCGTGCAGTGAGCGCTTGCAACGTAGATGTACGTTTAGGTGATTCTGACGGGACGTAGTGGACCTCTGTGTCATTTGAAAATTGAATGCTACTAAGGTTCTTTTTTTTGTGGTTTTTCTCCCCTCCCTTGGCATAATTCTAGTTGGGAGTTGAGGAAATCAGTGTCTTACCAAGTTCCAATGTGTAACTTGATTGGGTGTGCCATGTCGGCGCTTTCTATGTGTATCTCAGTCCATTTGAAGGTAATACTCTGTCCAACGAATCACCGTCTTCATTCCACTTGAGGGATCGCGAGGGGGAACCCTAATAAAAAAAGGAACAGAGAACAGTAGGGGGAAAACACAGATGCAGGTGGAGGTTCGCAGAGTTCACGCGGCTAGCATCGAGTGCAAACTTATACTACGTGCACGAGTGTTAGACTCAAGCTTCCCAGAACCACCGATCCGAATAAAGTAGATTTACTGCATTGAAGAAAGACATCTGATCACCTCGATCTCGTCATGGGAGATAAAAAAAGGAAATAGCTGCTTCACTCATAGACAGCATCATTTAAAAGCTCATGCAATGGCCATAACACATTATCAAAACAGGATCACCGGCTTGACAGGCTTAGCCGTTCACCACAACACCACCGTTGGGATGCAGAGACTGGCCCGAGATAAAGCTTGAGTCGGCACTGGCCAAGAAGACAAAGCAAGTGGCAACCTCGCTGGGCTGACCCGGACGACCCATGGGGGAAGTGAACTGATCCTGAGCTGAGCTGTTCATGGTAGTCGGAATCAAGGGAGTCCAGACTGAAAGGCAAGGAATTAGTTCTCTGTGTCTTGAAAGGGCATGGATGGGATGTAAAGAGAGGAGATACGTACTTGGTCCGGGGCAGACACAGTTGACGCGAATTCCGTTCTTGATCTGTTGGTTGGACAGACCGCGGGTGAAGGCGACAATGGCTCCCTTGGTGGATGTGTAGTCGAGCAGGTCGGGGCGTCCAATGTAGGCGTTGATGGAGGCACAGTTGATGATGGTGGAGCCCTGCTTCATATGGGGAAGAGCATATTTGGACAAGTAGTAGAAGGGATGGATGTTCGTATCAAATGTACGTTCCCATTGATCCCTAAGGAAAAAAGAAAAAAAAAGGAACAGATCGTTAGCATCTCGGGCATGGTTCAAAGGAAGAAATAGCGTGTGCTCGATCTTCATCCCGTGTGAGAAAATTGTGCTTACTCGTCCAAATCCTTAATGTCCTCCACCATATTCTGATACCCATGGTTATTGATCAAGGAATCGATGCCACCCATGGTCTCCAACGCCGTGTCGACCACCTTTTGGCAGTTCTTCTTCTCACGCAAATCCACCGCAAGAAGGTGTGCTTTCCGTCCAGTCTCCTCCACCCGACGCTTGGTTTCCTGAGCGTCCGACTCCTCCTCTGGAAGATACGTGATCAAGACGTCGGCTCCCTCCATCGCAAAGAGGATGGCGATGGCCCGTCCAATGCCCGAATCTCCACCGGTGATCACCGCGCGCTTCCCCTCCAGTTTGCCTGCGGCCTTGTAGGTTTGATAGCCATTATCCTCGGTGGGGAGCTTGGTGGAAGTGGGCTTGGGGTTCCCAATTTGGCTCTGCAGACCGGGATTCTCCTGATGTTGAATAGGGACCTTGTGACCTACAATGTCAGTTAGATATGAGCTTTTTTTTGTTTTTTTGTTTTTGAACAGTCGGAATTCTGCGAATTCTGCAATGAAACCTTCATTATTCGAATCACTTACCGGGCTCGAATTGATCCTGGGGGCCCTTGGCCTCTCTCTCCGTGGATGTCTGCACCATTGTGTTGGAAAGTGAAACTGGCAAAACCAAAGTCCTGGGGTGCTGGTCAGTCAAATTCAAGGACAGCAAAGTTCGAACTGCAAGTGAGAGCGATGATCAGTGAGACAAGACGGAGGCGTTTCTCTTTCATAAGACAATCATGACGGATGACTTTCTTCCTCCCTTTTTCTTTTTCCAACTCATCCGAATCTGTTTGTCATGTTCCAACTTGCAAACGCAGGCCATTGTCCCAACATGAGAAAACCAAAAAACCAAAAAAAAAAAAAAAAGAAAAAAGAAAAAATAGAGTCGTGGCGATAGTGTAGGGTGCATGTGTTTGTGTGTATATGATTCAAGGCACTTACTGCGTTTTAGTCGTCGAATAGAGACAGCACTTGTTCAAATTACCGTGAAGAAGGTTTCAAAAAAAAAGATATCCAACGTTCCTTCAAGATTGATCCCAATCGACCACCTGGGGGTCCTGTCTTTGTATACTCATTAAACCATCTACCAAGTCAGTCTGGAAAACCCACGAGATGATCGTCAGCGTGACGTCTTATTGAACCCGACGAGACCGTGTTCCATTCCAAGATTTGGCGCCGATGGACAGCAGTGGGTCCCTCCCGCGGTTGCAGACGTGAGGCGGAGGACGGAGAGGGCGATTTGATCTCGACCTCAGGTCAGGACGCGTTTCGTTGTGACACGGGCCAAGGAGCTGACTGGGTAGATGGCTGTCTGGCTACCCATTCCACCAAAGAGAAGGAGAGATCATGGTTCTCTTTTTTTGTCGGATCCTTTTCCCACTCATTTTAGGAAACATGATGATCACTTTGAATATGGAAACATGCTTCATCGGAAGACATGCCTACCAACCAAACGGGTCTCGCACCAAAAAGTACACTGCGGCCGGCGGTTGCGGAAAAACTCCCACCTTGGAAGGCTGACATCCAGTGACGATACAAAGAGGTCAATCACGCCGTGGCGTGCATCGAGACATTGAATGCTGCTGCGAAACTCGAGTCACAAATACTTTTTTTTTGGTAGCTCCCTCAAAGAACAAATGACCGTTGTGTTGAACACTTGCTTCTCGGGCGCATACACGCTCAAGGAAAAGCTCAATGATAACGGATTCCGTCGGGTACGCCGAGCAGAGTACTGACCGACTGTACAACGTGATGCTATTTCCTACATGTATGACCGTCTCTGTCCAATCTCCGGCTTGACTTGGGGCGCAGAGGGGAAGAAGTCGAAGGTGGAGAGACGAACACAAGGGGAGCCATCCAGGCAATAAGACACCAAGGCCATCCTGTCTGTACGGATCATGGGCACCTCTACTGAGTGAAGGGGGGGCTCCAGTCGCTGAATGGGATGTCTCATCCAGGACTCAACAGGACTGGTCAAGACGCGGGAGAGACTCAACGATCGGAGACCTGGGGTTCTGTGGACCGTTGGGCGCACGCGTAGATTATCATATAAAAGAGTGGCGGCGTAGAGTCGTTAGATCCACAAAGGAAACTATTCTATACAGAACACTATTTGCTTAAGGAAATGGGGGACTCAGAGGGCCACTGCGCATTGGCAGAGAGCATATTGTTGCCGCGAAGCATATCGACGTGTGCCAGGAATCGCGGAGCAAGGACTGAAATGGTGAGGTTGAGAGGCGAAGACAAGTTTAGGGAATCGATACCATGCACAGAGGGGGGGAAAGAGTTGACAGAACTACGAAGAATGATGGGGCCTGAGCTAAAATCAATGGCCCTTGGTGTTTCTGCATTATCGGGGCCCAAGCTTCGCCAGTGCGCGAGCACCCTGTTCCTGCCACTCCTGCTTGGATACCCACATGTCATCCTTGTCGGCAATCTGAGATCCACAGTCAGTATGTACTTCAAATAATTGCACGAAGGGAGAGAGAGAGAGAGAGAGAGAGAGAGAGAGAAAAGCAAAAACGTCACGTACGAGGTTGGCAAGGACAGCACCACCCAAAAAGACCATGTGTCTTCGGCGTGGAGGATCCTCGATACGGACCTTGAATTTCTATTCCAAGGGGGAAAAAAAGAGAAAAGAGAGTTAGTCTTGAGAAAATGCCAACAAAGGTCTGACCTATTCCAGTAAAGACTTACGTTCAGCCGCTCAGGATTACCACCAAGCACTCGTGTAAGCCAGAGCTGCTTCAGCTCCTTCTCCAACCGCGAAGGCAGACCGGGATACATGCTGCTACCACCGCTCAGCACGATCGCCTTGTAGAGGCTGGATCGGATGTCGACATCGGTGCCCTGGATGGTGTTGAACAGCAGTTCCGCCATACCGGGCTGATCCACGTCAACCAGATGCGGCTGGAAGAGGCATTCGGCAGCCTCGAATCGCTCGCTACCGACTCGAATCACACGGCCATCGGGAAGGGTGTAGGACTCGACGAGGACCGTGGTATCCTCAGACAGCTTCTTGTCAAGCTCCAGGTCGTATGAGACGTAGCAGAGCTTCTCCTTGATTTGCCGCACCGTCTCGAAATCGGCCGTTCGGTTCAGCGCATAACCGCGGCGCAGGAGAAGGGCGATCAGATTGCGGGTGACATCACGGCCAGCCACGTCCAATCGCTTGATGTGATGGTTCAACACGGTCGATTCGTAGACGGGGATGATGTGAGTGACACCGTCACCGGAATCGACAACGACACCGCTGGAAAGACCTAAAAGGGAAAAAAACACCGACATGTCAGGACTTCGGCACTCGAGCGCCCCCACGGCACAATTGATTGCGATTCATACCCTGAGCATACAGTGCCAGCACTGCCTGAATCGCCACATAGACCCCTCCAAAGTTGTACCCTTCGAGCATGACCTCGGCCATCTTTTCACGGTTCTTGAGAGGGTTCATGGGTGGTTCCGTGAGGAGGATCTTTCGCCCCGCAGGATCGATTTTCAACTTGTCATAGAAGGTGTAGTTCCACAGATGCTGCATATCATCCCATTTCTTGACGATACCATTCTCCATCTATTGCCGGACGAGGTCTGTCGTCAGCGTCACGCTCGTGCACCTTGCTGCATGGAGGGAGAAGGGGGGGGGGGGCGGGGTATTCGACGCCGCAAAGGCTTGCACGAGAGCTGAGGTTCTTCAAGGTGGTTTCAAACGCACCGGGTAGCTAATCTGAAGCATGGATCGGGCGGCGGCAGCTTCTTCTCCGCACATGATATCCTTGACCACAATATCGCCCGCCTGCTCCTCCGTTCGCAGGATGGGCCGCCCCACTATCGAGGGGAACTGGTGCTCTGGGAAGTTCTAGCGAGAAGACAGAGCGCGTGAGTTCTTTGAATAGTTCGAGGGTGAAGTCCGACGGGACGAACCTGACCAGCATATCCGACCTTGAGGAAACCGGTTCCTCCATCGAGCACTACCTATTGTTAGCTTGGGGAAAGCTAGGAGGAGGGACACGCGCGGATTCCGGGGAATGGAAGCAGGTACCGATTGGGACATCCGCCATGGTGGAGGTCTGGGGAGATAAGGCGCCGGAATAAGATCAGTCGATGGGCCTAGGCTGTCACCGAAATGTGAGAGCAATTGATGAAGCGTCGGGGGGCGCGGAGGTGGAGGGAGTTCGACTTGGAGTTATCGTCGGTTAGTTAGCAGGTCCCACTGCCGCCTGGGCATCATCATCGTTATTTACGTGACAGTACCTTACGGCGGCGGCTCCCCGCATTGGTGCTACAAGCTGAGCAGGAGCCAAGTGTATTACACACGTTGTACCTGTGTTGATATTGGACATTGACAGAAGGGAGCACGAGAGATCTGAATGACTCTCTTGGAGTTTTTGAACAGACAATTGGTAGACGCAAAGAAGATACGGAGGTTCGCAATGAATGCACAGGGCGGCCGGCCCTGGTATACATACATACATCAGAAGGGCAGGCCCAGGAAGCTCCAACTATTGCAGCCTGAGGCATAAACATCGATACCATCCATCCCTCGAGCTTTCTAACCGTGCCAGGCACAGCAGCTGCAAACGGGCTGAAGGCGCGTTGCAGGATCATTCAGATCGAGTGCAGAATGTTTAATTCATCAAGCTCACTTGGTCTGGCTGTGGCCGAGGAGATGGTACTTGCGTCTTTCCGTGTTTTTGCAGTTGATTCCCATTGGTTTGTTTGGATCAGGAAACGGAATTCAAAGAAGATCAATTCTTCTAGCTGCGATAGAAAGAAATCATTTGCTGCGTCTTGCAAGACTCACCACTCACAATATACTGTTTTAAGATACCTCATAGTCGATATGTAGTGCCTGGGAGCCCGCAATGTCCTGCGGCCTGAGACACCCGTTGGAGACGGGAGCTCCTAGAGAGATGGACATCCACGATCGCAGGAAGACTTCCAGCCGCTAGAGTTATATTTCAGCAAAGAGTCACGACGATCACACATAGAAGGGGGAACCTAGAAATTCGACGGAGAACTGGATTTGGCACGATCTGGCTCATCCAGGATGCATGTTGAACGCTTCAAGGCCAAGGCCTTCCTTGCTACTGGTTCAAGCATGGTCAGATTGCTCGGGTCGTCTTAAGTAGAGCAAATAGCTTGGAAGGTTAGGAAAGTCATCTTCTTCTATTGAAGTGGAAATGCTTCACATCCGCACAACCATCCCAAAGGCGTCATTGTTGATACGTGCCGTCACTACCACATATATATTGGCTGGGCCTCGGAGGAACGCTCCAAAACAAACGATCGGCCGACTCCGATTTTCCTCGGGAAGTGAAATTTAACCTGAAGAGAGTGTGCGTGACACTGTGGGGAGGATCATTGCACAGTAGCTCTCCCCAGATTCTGTGGAAACCCTGAGGTCGTTCCACTCCGTCAGTGTCACCAGAGTACTTCAACCCGTTCAAAACCTACCCTCCTCATTGCCGTCGATATTCCTGAGACAACAGCCACAAAGGGACAATTGATCCCACGCCCGGCAAGTACTATCGGCAAGCCATCCACCTCCGAATACCTCGGGATCAGTATCTGATGATCGTCGACCATACCCTGGTAGGGCATCCACCCCCTAATCTTCAACGCGCCCGTGATCTGACATTGACATTCCTGCGTGGTAGCGGCAGTTGTTTCACATTTCCCTCTCGTCGCAATCCAGTCAGCACCCCAGATAGGCGAGCAGAAGGTGATCGCAACCGTCAGCCACCACGATGACTCAAATTGGTTGGGTAGGTTGACTCCGTCCACAGAATCTGCTGCTTCCATGTACCCGTGACAGGCTGGAAGAATGAAAAAAAAAACACCCCCAAAAAATGGATGACGATCCGATCCAAAAAAGGCAAAAAATGACCCGGATCGACTGGGAGAAAAAAAAACCCCCCCAGAAGGAAAAAACAAAGTCAATCCGGAATGAAAATCACCAGCCAAGAGTTGGAACATTCAGGCTCAAATCTGACCCCATCAATCACACTAACATGAGACACGTTTGAACTCTCCAGTATGGTCTCGGATCCATGGGCCTCGCCATGGCCCACAATCTCCAACGCCATCTCGCGGCCAAACAAGCGTTAAGCTTACTTTATACCAACCGGACCATGTCGCGGGGACGGCCCCTGCAGACCGTTGGCGGGGTCCCAGAGCCCAATTTCAGAAATCTGGTCGCTCGATGTGGGATTATCTTCACCATGGTATGTACACGTTACATCTCTGGGACTTTGCATCACCACTGCCTCTCTTCTCTTCCTCCCGTCTCCTCCGCCTCCTCCTCCGCCTGCTCCTGCCTGTCTGGGACAGATATGGAGGACTGGCTAAGAACGGAGGGCTGAGCAGCACCAGGACGGGATCTCCGGAACGATCTCTGGATCGTTCACTGATCATCCCCCAAATCAAATGCAAGGGTGCCATTCCAAGCTAACGGCGCCGACGTACTCATTCCTCTTTCCTTTCGAGGAGGGGAATGTTTTCTTTTTTTTTCGTCGTCCGGCCCAATAGGTATCCGACGATGTAGTTCTGCAGAAATTGATTTCGGACGCCGTTGACTCGGGCCATTCGCTTCGGGAAAAGATCTTCGTGGATTGCTCAACGGTGCATCCACAGACGGTGCGCTCGATCGTGGATCAATTGACGATTCAGCGGGCGTCGTATGTGGCTGCGCCGGTGTTTGGGGGTCATCCTATCGCGGTGGATGGAAAGTTGGTGTTTGCTCTCGGGGGCCCGAAGCAGGCAACTGAGGCTGTGAAACCGCTGATTCAAGATGTGATGGGCCGTAAGGTGATTGACTGTGGGGAGGATGCTGCCAGGTCATCTTTGCTGAAGATTGCTGGGTAAGTCTCATCCTGTCTGTTTCCCCCCCCCCATCTCCTTTTTCCCTCTTTTTTCTTTTTCTTTTCTTTTTTTGAATCAATTCTCTTTTGTTCACATGCATGGACATGCTTGGTTTCTGGCTATCTCCCGTCTCTACAGCGATCCCATTTATTGGCTGAAATTTTTTGGTACTAATGGTCCGTGATACCGTCCCTCAAAATTTAGAAACATCGTCACCGTCAACATGATGGAAGCCGTCGGTGAAGCGCAAGTCTTTGCCGAACAGACAGGCCTAGGAACAGGGCCCATGGAAGAATTGATCGGCGAAGCTTTTGGTCCCGTCGCTGGCGGCTACTCGAAGAGGTACGTTTGGTCTTGTCCTCCAAAGAACCTAGACTCCCTTCCCCCTCGGCTTCTGCATACTACATACTTTGGACCATGCAGTACCTATGCAGTATGCAACAATCACCTGATCCCAACTTAAATCATCCCCCGGTCATCGTACCTCTCCAACCCCCCCCCTCCAAAAAACTTCAACCTCCTTTTCTCATCCCATCAATCAGATTAACAACGGGTGCTTACGCCCCCCCAATCGAGTCTCGACCCGGATTCGGCGTGTCCCTGGCCATCAAGGATGCCCGACACGCTCTATCAATGGCCGGCGAACAAAATGTCAAGTTACCTGGCCTGGAGCTGGCGCGGGCCAATATGGAGGCCGCACGGGACTATGCGGGTGAATGTCTCGACAGCAGTTCCATGTATGGAGTGCTGCGCCAACAGGCCGGTCTTCCCTTTTGGAATGAGAAGAGCCGTCAAAAGTGAACGATGAGAGTTCTTCCGGTGTCCAGAGGTTGTTCACCCTATATAGAGAGCTAAGCTTACTCGGGGGGAGAAATATGGGGATGGCGAGCGTGGGACTATTGAAGATGTCTCTTCTCACCGGATGAATCTGGCTGTATATATGTGTGAATATGTAGAAAAGAAAAAAGAGCAATCTCCTCAATAGGCATCACTTCATTGATCATGTCAACCCCAGCCCTATCTAAAATACACGGAGCAATGGAAATACTACAATCCGTACATGGTTCCACAAGAAAAGAGAGAGAGAGAAAGAAAAGACGCACACTCTCGGAAAAGATTATGGAAGCCAATGCTTCCTATGACAAAAAATATCCCAGAGTTTGCCAACCACCACCACCCCCCGCCATAAAAGAAAGAGAAGAGAACAAGTAAAAAGAAAAGAAAAAGAGACCGAGACCAGCTGGGTCCGAGGAGATCACAGAGATGTTTATTTTATGCTGTGTGGGAGCTATTTTGTTTCCCAGGTTCCGGTCGAATGCGGGCGGTATCTGCGAGTCCTGGGTACGCCTCTGCGAAAAGCGGACTGAGAGACCAATTGTTCAGATTCCGCATGTGACGTTCAAAAACGGGATTGATGATGAGATCGTCCGAGTCGACGGCAGACAGGAGGCAATCGGTGGCTTCGTACGGCCAGTTCAGATCCATGCCTCGCGTGAACGGGATGAACCAGTTCTCAAAGGGATAGTCTTGCGGTGAGGTGACCAGTCGATCTCGCATCCGAGGCCATGGGATATAATCCATCCAGGGAGGATGAGGCTGGAGCAATTGCGTCGGGCGAGGCGTGAGCCACTCGGGCAGCCGTTCGTAATTCTCCTGCGTGGGATAAATTTGCCAGCGCATCAGGAGGAACATGTTGTAGAGGACAGCCACCTGGACGGGGAGGGAGTTGATGTCGGGAAAGGTGCGCAGAATGTCCGTGAACACCTTGGACAGAGGATGAGACTGCGCGCTCTTCTCCGGGTTCAGAAGCGAAGAAACACTGGGGTACGGCGGGCCAACCAGCTTCTGCCCCGGAATCCCCTCCGCGGCCTCACGTTGCCGATTGTGCAGAAAATCCAGCAAGATGCTATCCAGCGTACAGGTGGGGCCTGAATTCCTGATGGGGGTCGCATATGCTGGGGCGGGGTTTGCACCGTAGTTCATGGGCTGCATGTAGGACGGCGTGGGCGAGGGTTGAGCAGAGCGGAAATTTTCCGAGGTGGCGCGCCGCAGCCCGTCCACCTTGGGGACATTTTGAGAAGGGTCGAGCAGAAAGCTGAACCCGAGACGTTCTTCCATGCCCAGTTCCAACCCATGGACGAGGTTATGGCGCTGCGTGTCCAAGGCGGCTCGGAACGACGGTGGTGGAAGGGGTCCGTGGTGACTATTACGTCGACTGCCCATCGCCGATCCGGTTTGCGAGGGGGACGGGGTATCATAACTGGCCACCGACTCGGGATAGGGCCTCTCATTCACTGGTGCGGACTGGCTGTTGGTATCCGTGTGCACCTGGTCTGTTTCGGGGAAGGATGGAGAATGGGATTGTTCGGGGGCGCTTCGAGGTTGCGCCAGAAAGGACCGGAGATCTAGTTCCGAGGGTCAGTCAAGATCTCAATTCGATCAATGATGCCGCTGGAAGAGTGAGTTCTACCTGAAGCTTCCTGTCTCGCCAACAAGGGCTGCACAATCTCCATCACGGCCCTCAGTCCTTGCCGAAGCTCTCTGTTCTCCGACCGGATGCGTTCATTATGTTGCAGGGCGGCCTGCAGGTCCAGCACTGGTTTCTGCGATGCCAGATCGCGCACCTGTTGCTCAAGGGCCTCAATGTGTGATTTGGTCCGCTCTCGAATGGCACGCTGCGCCTGACGATCATTGGCCCGTTTCTTCGCCAATTGATCTGGCGTAAGATTCGCCACTCCTCTCGACGACGTGCTGTTCAACTTCCGCTTCCGCCCCGCCGTCGACGGCCGATTGCTCTCGGTGCCTTCCGAGGCCGCGGCCTCGGCCCCGAGAGACGTTGAGCGTGATGGACCGGGCGTTTCTTCGGTCTTGGGAATTCGGGCATTGGGAGGAGTCGTATTGGCGGGCGCGGTGGCCGCCGCCGTCGCCGCCGCCGCAGCAGCGGTGGTAGTGGTGGCCGTGGTTGTCGCACTGGTGGGAGCAGTATTGATCGCTATGGGGGCGCTCTCAATCATGATCTCAACAGGCGCCAAGGGCGCAGAATGATTGAAAGCCACTGCTGGAGCGCGGTTGGTCATTGCCTCGTCGCACCTGGACGCTCGCAATGGTTAATCGTGGGAGACCATCCATGCACCACCAGGAGGCGAAAGAGTGGATTTATCAAGGGTCTCCGGTTCGGCGACTAGTGATCTCCACGAGAGCGAACGAGACGGAGAGACGACGGCGATTCCCAGAGAGCGTTTGGGCGTTGGCGGTAGGAGTGGGTCACGACGATCCAGTCGAAATCTCAGGCCGAGAGAGTACCAGCGGTAGTGGGGAAGGAATTCGAGGGCTAAACGACCTAGGATGAAAATGAAAATAGAACAAATCGAAGAGAGTTGAGGCCAAAGCAGTGTGAACCCCCCCAAAAATAAAAGCTCCCAGGGACCAAATTACCCCAGGAAGCTGCAGTGCGAGTATCCCCCAAATCTCGGAGACCACGAGAGAGTAGTTGCGGAAGGGAGACTCGCGGCGTTGGAGGCTCGGAGGCTTGGAGGAGGAGCCGTTGGAGAACAATTTCTTTCCACTCCCTTCCGGCCGAACGACCAGAAACGAAAAGGAAGCCGAAAATACCAAATTACCCAAATTACCAGCACTGAAATCCTCCCACAATCTCTTTCTTCCTATCGGGTCGAGTTTTTTTAAGGTTTTTCTTCATCACTTTCATGGATGTGTCTTACCTGCACCCATCCAAGATTTGGACCATCTCAATGGCCCCAGGGTCTAGCCGTTTCGACCGTCTCGCAAGCCCTTAAATCACTAGTAGCTCCCTGCAGGTCCACTACTGAGATGGTTGGGCAGGATGGGAAATTTGGCTGAGCCTGTCCTGCATGGTGCTATTGACCCAGAGCGAGTCACTTGTATGGCCTGTTGAGCGTTGATAGTTCAGGAGGGTGCCCTGAGGTCCCCGAAGCTCAAGCTATAGCCATTTAGCCAAGAAAAGTACCCTGTCCTAGCCTCCCATGGGAGCTTCAAGCCTCCATAGGGGGGGAGGGGGAAGGATTCGCGCTAAGTCATAAGGTTGCTTGCTAATAATGGCTGGTCTCGAATGGTCCTGCTTGGCCGGGACCTAATGCAGTGGAGCCTAATGCACCAGGTTTGTGATCCCCGACGCCAGCGTGGATACAGAGGCCGCAGAACCTCAGCATACCCTCCTGATGGTGCTAACCCGCTTCTAGTAAATTCGGGGGCACCCCTTCAGGCGCCAATGGACTAAAGTTCAATAAGATCGACGTCTGCATCGCCACGAGTCATGGTCAGCCTGATCGGCGCCAAGATCCATTCAGCAGCGCCTGCCCTTCCGGACATGCCAGACATCAGAACGTGCAGCGTCTCATAATCATGACTAACCACGATACAGTACAATGGAGGCATGAAGGGCAATACCGGTCCACGTCTACCACGATCGCAACGATCACGAATGATTGGTGTCTGCGTCGGAAAAGCCATCAGAAAGACTCAAAACAGAAATTCCGTGAACCCATTCCACCAAGAACGGGGTGTCGAGCCGCCTCGGAGGGTTCGCGGGCTGTCGGGATGGACATTCATAAACACCCAAGGACACTGATACTAGTATGTACCGCATCATTTCGTTATCACACAAGAAAATCATTCGCACAACCATCCGAATCCTCCGGAATAGACGATGCAGGGATATTACAAAAAGGGGAGAGGAAAAAGAAAATAATAGAGCGCCATCCAGACAGTCATCCCCATCACGACGATCGTGTGCCAGTTTAATGAGGTCATGCGAGACGTTTCGCGCGAGCATCCACCACTCGGGATGGAGTGAGGGGAGATCACCACCGTAGCGTCGCCGTGCCTGATAGCCTCGGCACCGTCAACGAGGGGATGGAAGATTACGAGGAAAGACCATCCTGTAATTGGGCACACGACGGAGCCGTCTCGGCAATCTCGGGCTCGTCGACGACCCGAGACCACCAGCCAAGGGTGTCAAGGTAAGCGGAATCAGATGGTGAACCTGAGACGGACGGCATTCATTTCGGCTGATTATTGAATCATGTGGCCCATCTTGGAAATCTGCTCAAATTGAGATTGAACCCTTGTCAGCCAACCGCCTGAATTCCGCGTATCACCATACCCGTCCAACGGCCGGCCCCAGAGTCTAAGCTCCTAGCGTGGAGAAAAACGGGAAAAAAAAAAAAAGATAAAATAATGGGGGAAAGGGAAATTTGAGAGGGGGGGGGTAAACAAAAAGGGAGATTTTTCGGAGAAAAGTGCTTCAGCAGCCAGACTGACCTTGGTTCTGAGATAACCTTCGATTTCGGAGCTTTTTATCCCGCGTTCCCCGCCGGTGCGCCAAGCCAAGGGAATCATGGGAACTCGCTCCTTCACCAACACCTCGCGATTGGGTCCCTCGATCGCACGAACTTTATCCGGATTGTTCGTCAGCAGACGAATGCCATCAGGATTGACATCAGCACCGCAGCCGAGATCCTGCAGCATGGCGGTCGCCAAGCCGTAACTGCGGGCATCGGCTGGATGACGGAGGAGAAGGTTGGCCTCCACGGTGTCGGATCCCAAGTCTTGTAGATTGTATGCCTTCAACTTCTCGCCTAACCCAATGCCTCGACCTTCCTGGCGTAAATAAATGATCACTCCTCCCGCCGACCGCGAACGCAAGGATTGTGTCTCGGGCGGGGCATCCGCCGCCAAAGTTTCCACGGGGAAGGACATCAAGCGTGCGGCCTCGTCCAATTGCTCACCACAGTCACAGCGAGCGGACCACGCCGTCTCGCCTGTGTAGCACTCTGAATGGATTCGAACCAACGGGGGCTCCATGCGGCCCGCCTGCGCCGACTCGGAGTTCTTCTCGTCGTCGTACCAGCTGCTCGTTCGCCCGGGATGCAATTTGCCCACATAGGCTCCACGAATCATGCGATCCATCTCCGTCTCTCCCGGCCGTACACGGTCCAAACTCCGACTGCGGATGTTGCTGCCAAAGACGATGGCCAAATGCTCCTTGTTATCGATGTCATTGTGATAGAGGTGCAAGAACATCTCTGCGCCATTGGTGGTGGGGATACGCGCCCGGACAATGCATTCCACATGAGGGAGCTGTTCCAGCAATTTTGGGGCCTTCTTGTGCTCGCCTTGGTGTCGGATACTGGCTGATTGGTTCTCGTGCAGCAAATGTGTCGGGTTCGAAGTCAAGTGCAATGTGCCCCCTGGGGTCGCTGGAGGGGTAAAGGCGGGCGACAGTATCGAGTTGGGGAGCGCTGGCGTCTGTTCACCGGTTGCGATCCCACTCCCTTGACTCGCATCGTCGGCGAGGTCTTCGTGTCGATCCGTCACGGACGAGGATTGCGGGGTGAGTTTAGGGGAGGCGTGAGCCGGAAGGTCCGTCATTGCGCCGGCCGACAAGAGAGAACCAGAAGGATGCAGGGAGAGGGAGTTGTATACGTGAGAATCTCCAGCGGTCAGATGAGGTGTTTCAACGAGAAAATCGGGCGGGGAGGGACCATGTGTCGGGAAGCGGAATTTGTTTGCAGTGGCACCGACTCTCGCATGGCGTCAAGTATTCCCTCGGCCCCCGGAGGAGAGGCGGCATCGAATCCGAGCGATGGAGGGGGGCGGCTGAGTCATGGGACTGTCAGCCTGAGGTGCGCGGGCCACACCCGCTTACTCTAGCAGCTTCCATCGCTTCAATTGTACCACAGAAGTAGCTGTACATGTAAGAGCCGCTAAGTGCGTGCCATCGGTAAGTACTGACTACAGAGAGATGAGTACCCTGCAGAGAGTTTGCAACTCTGCACCATATGAGGCCGATCGAGCATGGATGACTGTCACAGGTAGTTGAGGAATGAAGATCATCCGCGGACAAAAGACTGCGTTTACTTGTCACATGCCACGACGACACCTAGTAGTAGAATCCAATACGTCGAAGGAAACGACATCAGCGCGTGTCCACTCGAATCATGAATGGGTCGTAGAATGCAAGTCCTGCTTCGAGGTAGAGCGTGTATAATCTTTGAAATTGCCAAGGGGCGCCTCGCTGTGGGTATCATTGTCACATCACATCATCCAACACTATATTAACGATGGCCAGCCATCAAGCTACTTGGTTGGAATTTCCAAGACAAAGCGGCGCTCGGTCTCCATCTCCTTATCATCCTCTTCCCCTTCAAATTTAAGCCGGTAGGTGTCTTTCTTGGATCCCATGACCTCGGCCCGATAGAAGGTGGTTGTGTCGGGATATCGTGCAAGAACCTGCTTGCCGACAGGAAACGAGGGTAAGGGAGCACCGGCATGAGGGATGGGAATGAGAGATGAAGCGGTTGTCCGGAAGACCGCTCCCTCTTCGCCATTTTCATTCGGCTCGGGGTCTTGAACGTCGTACCACCTGCAAGTCGGTCAGGTCAGATTAGCTGCGAGTCCCAGCGCACGAGAGGTCTGCGCGCTGTAAATCTAGACGTCAACGTACTTTTTCTTCGACCCGTCCCCTGAAATGTTTTTGATGATGCACTGTATCCCCTCGCCCTCTACACCCTGCTTGTTTTTGCTGTGCTTGAAGACCACCAAAGCCCCGACGCCGAGCAAGCCACTGCGCTCGGCCATTGTGCCCTTTGCCCCCTCGGAGCCCTCTTCGACTTTCACCGCGATTCCGTCGTTCCGACCGTCGCGTGTATGATTGCTTGACACGCTCATGCTGCGAGGTACGGCGCCCTTGGGTCGGCCAGATTTGTCACCCCCCGACGCACTGGCGGAGTCAGTGGCCGAGCTTTCCATTTCACTGCGTTTCTTACGAGATTTCGAAAGGGCAGCGGATCGGTTGGATGGAGCCTCTGCTTCGGAGGCTTTCCGCAGCGCGGTCAGCAGCTCCAGGTTCTTGATCACGTCGCAGGGTTCCTCTTGCATGATCGAGCGCTCTTCTTCGCTGAGCTTCTGACTCTGTCGTAGCCACTTGTCAAGCTCGTCGTGTTCGGACATGGTGGGCTCTGATCATGCTTCCAGTTAGTGACTGTCATCCGCGATCGGGGGTTTCCATTCATGCCCTGGTCATCGAGAAACACCACCCCGCATTACTGCGGCGTGGTTATAGATCACCGTAGGCACGATGCCCATCTGGAGGCCAGAAGTAATCTTCGACATACTATTCCCTTCGCGAGTGATCTTGTCGACCAGCGTTTTGATTTGCACGGAGAGAGATGCTTGCTGGTCGAACTTGTCCTTGGACTTGCGAATGTCCTGGCAGATGCGCGTCCAGAGCTCCATCTCTTCGTTGTTCCCCAGTCCATTATCACGCGGCCGTGGGCGATTTCGAGACATTTTTTTTCGAAGCGAACAGTGAGTTTCGCAAGAACTTGGCCCAGGTATGCGACTGAGAAAAGCAATGATGCGAGCCGCTTTCAAGTCGATCGGTCTGTCTCGGTCAAAGCTCTGGAAGAGCGGAGAAATGCGACGGCGATAAGCTTGAGGCGGTCGGCTCGGCGCCCGTGCACCCGCGCGTCTACTCTTTACTCGTTTTGGCAAGCGGCACAATTGTATCTAATCTTTAATTATTTACAGGCCCTCTGCCCTCTGCCCTCTGCTCTCTGCTCTCTGCGTATCCTCAAACCACAAGAGGGTGGTATGAGTGGCCCGATTACATTATTCATTGTAAACAATGCACTTGACAAAATCCAGATTCCCAGAAGAGGCGCCTGGGAGAAACACAGCTGGCAAAATCCCTATCCGGGTAGTACTATTAGTAGTTTGGACACCGACGGTTGCGGAAAGAAGACGGAGGCGGAAGGGGACAAGAGTCTCGATTGAGTGATTCGACTCCATTGAATCGGTCAGACAACTGCTCATCTAAGATCAGGCTGTCTGATTGCCGTCTTCGGTGGCCCAATCTCCGCTCGTTCAGTAAGAACTCCCCGTGTTGGCCACGGACCTGAGAGGGACTCCCCGTCACCGAAAACCTGGGCGGGGTGTCGCGTCCCTACGTAAGAGTGAAAACATCACGGGCAGCTTTTATACGGACTCCTCCTTCCCCCTCGCGCTCCTTGCTCACTCCTTAAACCTACAACATGCAGATCCCACTACTTCGGCTACAGTGCGGTAAGAGTGCTTCCTTTGAGCAACACAGATTCTCTGACTGATCTCTTTGTAGGCGTGAACAGTTACGACTGGGGTATGTATGACTCGATGCGAGACTGAAATGCCCCGCACTAAAACCATCGTCATAGGCAAGGTTGGCCATGAGTCGGCAGCAGCACGGTATGCCGCAACAACTGCCCCCTCGGATTTTTCCATCGAGTCCGAGAAGCCTTACGCAGAGGTAGAATCACACTGTTCACGCCATCGGGCTTGAACGCCCGTAGTTAAACGCGGCGGGTAGAGATGCTGACTAGCCTCGACAGCTATGGATGGGCACTCATCCCTCCCTGCCATCCAAGGACCTCGAGACTCAGCGCTCCCTCCTCGACCTTGTTCAAGACAACCAGGCGTTGATGTCGATTGAGATCACCGAACGTTATGGTGGAAAGCTGCCCTTCCTCTTCAAAGTTCTCTCCATCCGCAAGGCTTTGAGCATCCAGGCCCACCCGAATAAAAAATTGGCCGAGCAGCTCCACGAGAGAGATTCCAGCAATTATCCAGGTACAGGACCCAAATGAAAAAGACACAAATCGAAAGGAAATTCTCTGCTCTGTGCGGGACAAGTGCTGATGTGGATTGTGTTCTCGCAGATGACAACCACAAGCCCGAGATGACCATCGCCATCACACCATTTGAAGGCCTCTGCGGTTTCCGTCCACTAGCCGAGATTGCCCACTTCCTCAAGGCTATTGAGCCTCTTCGGAATCTAATTGGCTCACAGGCTGTCAGTGACTTTGAGGAGACCATTAGGGGGAATGAAGAATCGAGCGATGAAGCGACCGTACAAAAGAACAAGGATGCCCTTCGCTCTTTGTTTACGAAGTTGATGGAGTCCAAGTCAGAAAATATTGAGAGCGCCAGCAAGGAGCTCGTTGCTTTGGCGGAGAACACCCCCACTCGCTTTGGGGTTCTCTCGGATGATGTGGCTACCAACCCTTCCAACCCGGAGGAACTCGCCGGCATCATTCGTCGACTGGACAGCCAATTCCCGAGTGACATTGGCTTGTTTGTCTTCTTCTTCCTCAACTTTATCAAATTGTCCCCCGGCGAGGCCATGTTCCTCAAGGCGGATGATATTCATGCTTACGTTTCTGGCGATATCATCGAGTGCATGGCTTCTTCTGACAATGTGGTCCGGGCCGGGTTCACCCCAAAATTCAAGGATATCGATACCCTGACTCAGATGCTGACCTACTCGTACGCCCCCATCGAGGAGCAGAAGCTGGTGCCCACGGACTATCCTTACGCCACTCTCAATGCCGCTGCCTACTCCAGTGCCTCCTCCTGTCTTCTTTACGACCCTCCCATTGAGGAGTTCAGTGTGTTGAAGACGGATCTTAAGCGGACGGGAGCCAAGGTGACTTTCGATCCGATCGAGGGCCCGAGTATCTTGATCTGTACCGGGGGTCAGGGTCGCATCACCGTTGGCAGCAAGACCGAGGAAGTCCAAGAGGGCTTTGTCTTCTTCATTGGTGCCACCGCCGAGTGTGTGATTGAGAAGACCGGCCGCGGTGACGGCGATGAGAATGTATTTACGACCTATAAGGCGTTCTGTGAGCTCACTGGTAAGGAGGCCATGGCGAACGGACATTGATGTGCTGTGGATTTCTAATGGCGGGAGCACACCATAGGCCATCGACCGTTCAGTGCGAACTTGTGATCTATTCCACTGGATATCTTGCGAGGCCAGCATTTGACACCCCTTTGCAATACATACATTTTTACGTTAGTTTCGCGTAACCAGTTTATCTGTTCCCAGCTTCGACAGCTATAGCATCGCCTTCTTTTCTGTCAATCCTCAGGCAGTCTTGTTCACGTGCACCACAGCGCCATCATGCTTTGCGCTCTTCAGAACCGATAATGCCATGTCTTCCAACTCAGATCACCTTCAAATTTCTCTCGTCTCTTTCCTGGACTACTATGGATGCACCTTTGTGGTCTTGACATGCTAAGCTTCGAAGGACCATGTGTTATGGAGGAGTGCTTCTGCCCGACATCGCTAGCCCGGGACCGAGCCCAGGGCCGAGGTAAAAGGTGGGGAGACCGCCATCGGTTCTCCGCAAACGATCACATTGGACTGGACATAATTCTTACTCCATACTCCTTCACGTTCCCACTGCGTAGAGGCTGCTTGGTCAAAGCGGGGTATCATTGCACATTTGAAACCAAAAGAGTGTTACGGGCTGGACATGGCCGATCGAAGCGGCAAGCGCCACAATGCGGGGAACGAACCCTTTCCCTCGATAGATGTAACTATTTGGCCCAAATACGAACCGACCAGGACGAGCTCTTAGCCTATCAAATTTCGATGCAAAGGAGCTCCAATCACAAAGAGTTGGAGACTGCCCTTCATTTAGAACGCAAGGATCGCGCTTTCTTCACTCATTCACTCTCCCCGCAAGCTTCCCTCCTTTTGTGTCACCATGTCCACCTCCAAAGATCTTGTGCAAGTCCCCCATCTTGGCTTCTGGGAGAAGTTGGATCTGCCCTTGAGCCAGGCGACTGTGGTGATACATGCGATCTATGCAGCTATCACGGGCCTGTTCCGCGGCCAGGGCAGTCCGAAGAAATATAGTCATCATGTCACTACTGCCGCAATTCGATCGGCCGTCAGTCGCTTGTCGATTCGACAAACTCAGTAAGTTGTTCGAATGGGGTTCATGTGTTCCTGTCTCTTTGGTTTTTTTTTATGAGTTGTCGAAGGCGTGTCTGCGGCCAAGTGTGCTGTGCATGTTACACTCTATGAGACAGATCTCTACCGACCCTTCAGCTGTGCGGTGGGAAGAAAGGTCCTTGAGATTTCACGAAGGCTTATCGCAGATGTTTACACGACAGATATATGAACCCAACAACACCACAGACATATCATGCTGTGATGAAGCGAAGGGGTCTGCAGCCCGAGGTTGTGAATCTTCCCCATGACACGGAAGGCTACTGGATGGGGAAGAAGAATGCGCAGAACGTAATTATTTACTACCATGGTATGTCAAAGATCGCTCCTTGCCCAATTACAATGATCCAGCTTGACATCAGATGCTATACTTGCCTCCCCGTAGACCCGAGACAGCTACATTGTCCGCGTGTAACCTCCCAATCTCTCTCGCGAAACTCACCCCCCCCTCCTCCCCTAGACTCGATAGAAAATCCCCGAGCCGAAAGCTAATCTCTCTTTCTCCCCCTCGTTTGTACAACTCCAGGCGGCGGTTTTGCCTTACCCGCAGTGGCTTCTCACTTCGACTTCTGGCTCGATCTTCTTCAAGCTCTGAACGACAATGGACACGATCTCGCCGTCTTCTTCCCACGATACACACTCACGCCACATGAAACGTACCCAACGCAGCTACGCCAGGCCGTCGGTGCCCTACAGTACATTCTCACCGATGTGGGACGAGATCCGTCCAACGTGATCGTCGGAGGCGACTCCGCCGGAGGCAACCTCGCCATGGCCGTCCTCTTGCACTTGTCGCACCAGCATCCTGCCATTGAGCAGATCAACCTATCGACCCATCTGGCAGGAGTATTTGCCTTTGCGCCCTGGGTCAATTTCAGCCAAGAATGGCCTTCGTATGAAACCAATGCGTACAAGGATATCATTACCGGTAAGGCGTTGCGACAATGGTCCACTGCGTATCTAAATGGGAAACCGGGCGACAATTGGAGTGAGCCGAGCCTAGCCCCGGCGGATTGGTGGAAGGATGCAAAGACCGAACGGATTCTACTGTTGGCAGGAAATGATGAGATTCTCCTTTCACCCATTAAGGAATTTGCAAAGAAAGTCAAGGTGAGTCCCCCCCCCTCCATTTTGTCAATTGATGCCTTTGTTGCAGGTGGAAAGCTTTGAGGGTATCGGGGAGGGAATTTTTTTTTCTTTACTAACATTGGTGACCGGGCACCTGCTAGTCCGCATTCCCGCAGACCACCTTTGTTGTGGGAGACGACGAAAGCCACGATGCTCATTTATATGTGGAGGCTGGCTCGAAGGATGGTACTCAGACCAGCCGGGAGCTGAGGCAGTGGGTTGCATCTCGTTTGTAAAGAACAGACAGGCCTGAAGGCGAGATGGAGTCGCCGAGCTGAAATGATGATGGCTGGTACCTGTGAGGTTAGATGAGGAAAGACCGGGCCATTGTAGTCCCCGGACACCCTGCCAATGTCTAGAGTCTCTGATGATCTATCTAATAGTCGATGGGTGGAGAGAGAATTTGCATCATGTCAACTCCAGTATGTCTTTTTAGACAAAAAATGGATCCACAGCCCATAACTAAAGGAAGAACAAGAAAAGAAGAAAAAAAAAAGAGAATGTATTGCACTTCTAGCATGAACTCATGACACGGCAAAATACACAAGACGATCACTATCGAGAGAATACTCGTTCAAGTCTCCCCTCCCCTTAATTTCAGAATTGCCAATCTACTGTTCGAAACCGTCCATCCACGACTAAGAAGCAACCTTTGGTGAATACTTGGCAGCCGCAGTGTCAAATAGGTCACTCTTTTCTTTGACATCAATAAGCAGTGGATGAGAAGATTGAATCTCACTAAGTCGGCTGGAGAAACAAAAAGAAAAAATAGATCAGTACGTAAGTTCCTGGATTAATGCCAAAGAAATAGAGTCACGTACTTTTCGAGGTCTGCACTAGGCTTGCCGGCCAGCACATTCAAGACAATCGTGTTGGCAATAACTTGGGCGTCTTCGGGATACTGCTGCAGGGCAGCAGTAAGCGCAGCCTCTGCTTCGGGAAGACGGCCAAGGTGAAGCTCGGCTACGGCCTGGCCGACAATGGAGAGCGCCGCGGATGTGCTAGGAGCAGACGCGAGTTCTTCATAGACGTAGAAAGCGGATTGATACTTCTCACCACCCTGTCAAATCACCACGCTGTTAGCCGCAACGCTTCACTCACACTCGGTTACCCTCCCCCCAAAGCCGGAATACCTGGTCTACTTACCACTCGCAAGCCAACCCAGGACTCGGCCAGGTTAACCAGCAGAGAGTCCTGAGCCCAGCGCTTCGCAGCCTGAACCTCCTTCAGGGCAAGATCGGTGCGATTCTGTTGGAGATGAATCTGGACAATCAACGCAACCCTATTTCCACCATCCCCCACCAAAGAACGTCAGCACTCAACTGGTCGAGTCACGAGGAATAACAGGTGTGGGGAAACACGTACGCCTCCAGGTTACCCTGATGCTTGGAGAGCAGGGCGAGCGCCTCCTCACTGTACCCTTGTGCTTGTAAGACTGTACCGGCAAGTGCTTGCACCGTGTTGTTCTCCGGGTAGTTCTCGGCGAGATCCTGGGCGAGCTGGAGGGCGGCATCGGTGTCGCCAGCGCACTGCTTGGCCAGGGCCTTAACTGCGGCAAGATCGGGAGTCTCCTCCTCAACGTCGAGGGCATCAACTAATTGGCCCAGGGCGATCTGGGCACGAAGCTTTAGTACACGAGCGGGGAGCTGGTTCTCGGCGGAGAGGGCGGTAGTGTCGAAGTCGATCACGTTCTGGTATTGGCCGGAGTGAAAGGCATTGTGAATGTTGAGGAGCTCTGACAGAGATGGTTAGAGGGGGCACTCAATCGCTCTGTGATTCCCAATGAGTTGACATACCGCCCTCTGTTGAGAAAGGATCCATTATGTGGTTTATTTGGTGCTTGAAGTGGATAGAGTAGTGCTCCTGAGGATGCGGTGTTGATGTTCCCAGGCGCAATTGCATGTTGGCGTTACGACAAAACAGGAAGCTTGGCCGAGCAAAGAAGGTATGCCGACCGCCTTGATTTGATCTACCAACTTTCTTTCTTTTTTCGCGTCGAGCGAGACAAGTTGAATGCATGAATCGACCAAGTCAAAGGGATTATGGCTTGCAGATGGCGCATTTTCAAATTCGTAGCTTGTTCTTCAGATAAATGAGACGTTTATTCCGATTACGATCTCATCCTGCAAGAAGGATATGGATTGACTTTGTAGGCAGTGTGAAGTCTCTGGGCACCAGCGGGCAAGCAATCTAGTGTCAACTGAGACACCTCCATTGATGAAGTGTGTCTATATATAGTCATCGAGAAAAGAATCTGAAAGCAAAATTACGGAAATACCCCATCCTGTGAATTTTCTTTTTCATTGAAATGTCAAAAGACATCGCTGTTTCTATATACCATGAACACCCCGAGACAACCCCATGGTTGGCCTCAACCTAGAAGTTGATCCCATCGCGTCGTCCGCCGTCGACCGTGGTAATCAGTGACAAGAGGACGGCGAAGAGCCTTAAGCGTCCTCATGGAATGAGACGAGACCAGATTCTCGACTCAGCTTCCGTCGGATCTTGCGGCATTTATCAACACCCCGAGCTGCTGCCCTTCGAATCTTGGTGGCGATCACTTTGCGAATGCCGATGATATCGACATCCAGAGAGCTCGCACCAGATGATGAGTCCGAGAAGGTAAAGGTAGAGGGCTCAAGCACTGTGTCTTCCAGCAGTGGATGGGATAGAACTGGGCCCTCGGCCCGCGGGTCATGGCACATTTCGAGGCGTTGCCTCGAGGGAGACGGACGAGCCAAATCTCGAGATGAAGGCCGGCACTACCTCCAGCTCGGGAGAGGGTAGATCTGTTCGTATAGGCTTGGCAGTGGGTTGCCTACGACCGTTGGGGTATACGGAGGAGCTGCCTCCGTATGAGAGGATTTGAGTTCCAACTGGTTGAAACTCTCCTCGCTCTTGTCTTGAGTGAAAATAGCTTCAGTGGTGTTGTCGAGAATGGGCTCAAAGCCCTCTTACTCCCAGTTGCTTGTTATCTGTCGCACCTGAATGGTCACCGATGGTCTGATCGGTGTTGGAGCGAAGACCCGTAGTCTGGTGGTATCAAGGTCTTCTGTCCAAGGAGAGGAGAAGTCTTGATAACGGCGTTGAAAACGCCGAAGCCGACCATACCTGCGAGAAGTCATTGAGACTTTGTGAAGTAACGCAGCTAGAAAGATGAATATCTCTTACGTTGGGTCAAATATAGTCTCTTCTGCTGGTTCCACGTTTTTAAACCACCTCAGTATGTTTGAGTACTGAGATGGGATGTAGAATCGTGCAGACATTGTGAAGGATCGGTGTGTCTGAACTCGACCGAAGAAGCTGATGGAGGCGTGCTCACTTGATTTGAGCTTTATGGAAGGGAGATCGTTCTCTTGCGATAAGACTGAGAGCTAGATGACAGATTCTGAATGACCGGTGATAGTAAGAACACGATCAGGAATGTGAGAATCAGATGTGAGATGAAAAGGAGAAGAGATGAAGATGAATCATATGTGAGATTCTGTGAAAGTCATGAAGTCAGTGACTGGAGAGAGCTACGACTAGCAGTAGTTGTCATTCTTTTTGATCATTGAGGTCCGACATACTTCCCGATTTGGACTGGATAGTCACAAATGGGGGTCTAGCACGACATCGCAGCATCACGGTCATTGTCGTTGATGGTTCGAGAACATCAAATCCTGCGGTTCCCTGGATTCAATTGCCAGATCCGGCAATTTCACAACATTGGATCTGAATTTATCGTCGGCACTCAAGATAGATATAGATGACTTGGTTCTAGACCCACCGCGAGTCTGATTTGAGCGGCGGACCTCACATAGTGACCATGTTTTGTAGTTTGAGTCAGATCATAAGAGACATGGTTCTCTGATGTATCACCCAAACGCTATGAGTCGTAGGAACCAAATCATTGACATTATGCTTTTGGTAATCTCACAGATGTAAAAGAAAATGACCAGTGATCAAATGATTCTTCAAAAGCTTGTCTGCGTTTGATGTAAGGTTTGACTTGGAGTCAGCGCACAGCTTTTCATTTAACATCGCTTTAGCTGGCCTGTCTCCTCATGTCATAGTTTGTCTTTCAAAGCACTGGATCTGCCTTATCTTCCAATTGTGCTATTCGCTTACTGATTCAGTTCGCTTTCTGCAGGGCATTCTCCCACTCTCACAAGTGGAACGGACGAGAAGTGAGCGGAGACTCGATCTTGACCTTTGAGCTTTTGGTGAGGTTGTATTGAGTCTCTTTGAGCTTGAGCTCGCACACTTTGACTAGAGAGTAGAAACTAAATAATTTGAACGGATCTGCATAGATGATGCGGGCATGGACATCGTTCCATACAAAGGTTCATGAGCTGACGTTTGGTGAAGTATCGCTGACACATGTAGGCGAAGATTGCAAGTGCCGGCTCTCGATCTGACTCTCCAGCATGATATATAGGTAGACGAACCAACGTACACGATATTCTACCAGGTCGTGATGTTTCACAACTTCTCAGATTGTGGCTGGTGATCATTGTCTTGATTGGGATTCCGATCGAGTGGGGCTGCGCACCGACAACCAACGAACGACAGGAACGACCATCACGCTCCTCCTTATTTTCCCCAAACGGCAATGGAGTCTCAGTGAAATGTGTAAACCTCAAGAGAAATGATCCACTATCGCTTTTTTTCCCCTTACGACTGTTGCCTGTAGACATACGGGGTACGGCTCCCAAGTCGAAGATTAGCAATGCCGCTAGGGTCTTTTCGTTGGCCGCCTCTAGCTCGACGTGTCACAGCATTTCGAGTTAGACGAAAAAGCCAATAGCTAGTCGGTCTAGCTCCTGCTAGTGCTGTTCTCGAGTGGTCATTCACCCCTTTTGTCGAGTGACAATTCATCATTACTCATCCATGACGTGTCGCAGACCACCCGATACAAAAGCTACCAAAGAAACGGAAAGGAACTTGCCTCGTGAGTCATGAGCAATTACATTCGTTTGACACGAGGTAGCAAACCGCCTCTGACTACCCGTCATTTTCGGCCCTCTGCGAAACTACTACAACACTCAGGGTGTCCGCACATCGCCCGGCCTGTTCATCATATCTTCGAGTCGAGGCTCTCTGAATTTTCCACGCAGACCCCAAAGCAAGGACAGTCCCACCACTATCGACCGCCAAAGCAGGTCAAAACCATGGCTTCTGGAGCTCTTCCTCAGACTCTCAAGTCCATCACCGCGGTCAAGATCAATGAGCTATCCAAGCAGCGTGCGCTCTTCGACCAGCGAAAGGCTGAGATTTTGGCAGCCGCAGAGGCGGCACCAGACCTCCGCACGCGCGCCCGCGCTCTACTAGACGGCCTTTCCCGTTTAAAAGGGTACCCTTTGGACTCGCTCGACCGCGATGACATGGATTTGGACATCGCTCTGTCCGAAGAGGAATCTGGATCCGAGAGTGATGAAGTCACAACTCCAGGAATGGGTCAGCTACTCCAAGCAGATCACACCAACATTCGACGCTTCTTCTTACAAGGCCGTTATGATCCCTCCATCTCCGAATCGCTCCTGAGGGAATGGATCGCACAACTTGAGGCGGATCTGCATTTCCTGGAGCTCAAGCACGATCACGCTTCCTTTTTCAGTAAGCTCGTCACCGAATGGCTATCTCACCTGGACGACTCCACGGTCAGTGAGAAGCCTGAGGCGGGCGATTCCACCTCGGCCTCGTCTCAGATTGCTTCCGAGAACGTGGGACGAGCCGAGATGCATGAGCAGCGTGCTCAATGGGAGTCGCTGGTGTTTGAAGCCGATTCCAAAGTGGATGAGGCGTCTATCAAAGCTTATCTCGACAAGCTATTTCTCAAGAATGCTCTGTCGCGTCAGGCCCTGAAAGAGCTCCGTGAGAATGTGCAAAGATTTGCCGCCGAAATGACGACTGCGGGAGAGTGGTTGACTGTGGATGATCTTCGCTGGGTATCCAAGGCTGTGCTGAAGGCGGATCAACTGACTCCAGCGAAGACAAGCATTCTGAAGGAATTCATGCGCAACGAAGATGTCTTGCAGGAGGTGGCCGACGTTCTGAATATGCGTCTCGCCTCCCTGGACACCTGGTCTTGGGGCGAAGAAGGCATTCCCGTGGAAATGCGTCGTCAACTCAATGGTAAATACCGCGTCTTCATGGATGCGGAGCTCTTAGACAGCTTGCTACTCCAGTTCCTGGGAACAAAATGGGCTGTGGAATTGCGGCAGGTGTTTGAGTCCTTCCACAGGTCTCACGCTTGGACGTCGGTAGACAAGCCAGTTTCCAAGGGGCATCTCGAGAGACGCAAATACTTCCTTGGGCACGATTCCAGTGCTCCCATGAGCATCAGCGATCTTCGTAGGAGTATATATGACGCGGAGTACTTTATGACCCAACTGCCTGAATCCATCACCGAAGGCTCTCGGAGCTACGATGACAATGCGGAAGTGAAGAACGCGCTGGACTTGAAACATTCTCTTCTACATATGCTCATCACGGAATCCTTGTTCCAGAAAGATCGATATGGACAATTCACCGCCATCCGGTCCGACTATCAGTGGTTCGGACCGTCCTTGCCCCATGTCACCATCCTTACAGTGCTGAAGTACTTTGGCGTCCCCGATACCTGGTTGAGTTTCTTCAAGGTGTATCTGGAGGCTCCTCTCAAGTTCATCCACGATGGTCCAGCTGCAAGTCCTCGAAGCCGAAAACGTGGCGTTCCAATGAGCCAGACACTTTCCGATGTCTTTGGAGAATCGGTCCTCTTCTGCATGGACTATGCCGTCAATCAGCACACAGAGGGCGGCATCTTGTATCGACTCCACGATGACTTTTGGTTTTGGGGTGCAGAGGAAACCTGCGAGGCCGCTTGGGTGTCCATGACTCAGTACGCTCGAGTGATGGGCTTGCAGTTCAACATGGAAAAGACAGGGACTGTGCGGATGGGAGCGATCAAACCTCAACAAGAGTCTGCTCTTCCGGTCGGGGACATTCGCTGGGGGTTCTTGGTTCTCGATGCCGAGCAAGGCAGATTTGTCATCGACCAGGCACAGGTGGACTTGCACATTGAGGAGCTGGACCGACAGCTGTCCGCTTGCAATTCTGTGTTCACATGGGTGGAAGCGTGGAATGGATACTTTGGACGGTTCTTCACCAACAATTTTGCCCGACCGGCAATGTGCTTCGGCCGCGATCATATCGATATCACCGTTTCAACGCTCAGTCGGATTGAGCGCACCCTCTTTACCAAGTATGCCACGCAGACCGCCTCGACAGGGGAGATTGGTGTCACTGGGTACCTACGGTCAGTCATCTCGGAGAGATTTGGGGTTGAAAATCTCCCCGAAGGATTCTTTTACTATCCGGTCGAGCTGGGGGGTCTTGGCCTGCTGAATCCGTACATTCGACTCCTCGCGATGCGAGAAAACATCAAACAGACACCGCAGAGACTCCTCAAGAAGGCTACGATCGCGGAAGAAATGGAATACCGGGTCTGCAAAGAACGTTTCGAGAAGCTTGGGCCGCGATCTTCGAAGACGATGAAGGACGAAGATGGCCAGCCGGCCTCCTTTATATCCTTTGAAGAGTACATGCAGTATGCCGAGCGGTACAGCACACACTTTATGAATGCATACCGGGAATTGTGCAGGGTACCGGAAGAGAAAGGCATTGCTGCGACGGCCAGTTTCATCAAGAACCAGGCGGGACTCAAGCCCGGCAAGTCGGACGCGATCTCGACAACTTGGAAGACCATGACTCCCTATTGGCGCTGGGTGGCGGAGCTGTACCATGACGAGATGGTACGCACTTATGGAAGTCTGGCAGCGGTCAATCGGGAACTGATGCCCCTGGGAGTGGTGAAGACCTTGAAGGAAGGCCGTTTCAGGTGGCAAGGGTAAGAAGGCGTACCACGATGAGATGAATGGGGTGGTGAAAACTCGGACAATCTTCCCTCTTTTTTTTTCTCTCTTCATCCTTGTCGTAGTGTCAGTTGCTTTGGTTTCCAAATTGGCGCGCAGGCTCTAGTGGATGATAGAGGCCCTGGCTGAAAAGGAGACCTAGTACCCACCTACATACTAGCTCCAGGTACTGACAGGTTCAATTTGGCGACGTATGGCTCTAGGTGATTGTATAACAATAAAAAATCAAACATGATCTTGCTCAGCACCTATGCCTGTCAGTTCAATTCTCGCTTCTTAAGACTCTCCACATGGCATCTTTCGGAAATGGAAATGTGTCAATCTGGAAAAAGAAAAGAATTCTTCTCAAAGCCCCTGGCATATTTAAAGAGAGATAAATCATTTCATGATAGAGCAAAGGCTTTCAAAGAGGCATTTGGCAGGCTGATATATGTCAAGGGTAGACGATTTCCTAGCATTGGGTTTTTAGATTGTCCATTGATGAATCGTGATGTGGTGAAAGGTGTATCTATCTTGTAGGTTGAAGGTGTCTAGCCTGGGAGATAGAGGTCGGGAAGAAGGAACATGCCGAGGAACGTGTCAAAGAGAGTAGGGACTTGAAAAAAAAGTATATGGTCTGAGTGATGGAGATACGTGCACTTGGAGTGATGGTTGGATGTAGCATCTGCAAGTAAACAGTTGTCTCTGTAGTGTATCTAGATGATCGTGTATAGTTTACTGTCCGGGGTAGATTTGGCAAGTACTCCATGCATTGCTCTGAGATAAACATGACGGTGATGAATGGGCCACGGACCTCATCACCTGCTAGAAACAGTGACCACATTCAAGAAATGCACTCGACGAGATTATACCTGCAAACTACAAGTCTCTAGCGGTGTCAGCCCGCCTCCGCCTCTGTCGGCGTATGAAGGTCTCCCATCTACTCATTACCCAGCATCAAGAATTTTGGAGTGACCACAGGCGATATCTTTGACGGACCCTATGCGTCGATCTGCCAGACCGCTGAAGAATGGAGCGCATCATTTCAATACTGGGTAAGTATCACCCGGTCTTACAACCTCAGAAGCTGACACACAGCGGTCGAGTCAGTTGGAACCTGTCCGCTGATAGCGGGAATCGCCGGAATGGTCAGAACAAGTTCACACACGCATGAAGCCATCGTGTTCCTTGAGTGAACGTGTGATCACATCACAGATTTCATATCGTGAAACTCGGCCCAGTGCCGCCGGTTTCCCAGATCAGTTCGGCTAACACAGGGGCGACTGATATGCCAAGGGCTGCGGTTGAGCCCCCGGACACCTGACGGGGTTATCGGGGTGAGTGCCATGTCGCGATGTGATCGTGATAGCCTGCCATCAAGACAGAAACGATTCCATTAGGCAAGAATCGGTTTGCACTAACCGATAGGAGTAGGGGTGTTTGGAAGAAATGATCTGACTTGGTCCGTGACCGACGGTGGCTGGCTGTATTGTCTGTTGATGTGTCTGCGTGTGCCTCCAAGGTCAAGCCCGAGCGGGAGAGCTTCGACCTGTTTCTGGGTTCATGCAGAGAAATCGTCCAAGGACCACGTGTTGGAGGGATGATGATGATGGTCCAGAGCCGCTGTAAACTAGTCCATTAGGTCTGAGATCCCGTGGACATTGAGCGACGCAGACCGGCTCTGAGAACTCCATGTCAAAAAACTTCCTATTTCCTCATCTGTCACTCGTCACAGCCGCACCGGCTGCACGTCAGATTCACACTCCCCCTGATCCTTCGACAGGCATTCTGGAAGCCACGTTGTTCGAAACGCGATCCCGACTGGATTGTGGATCAAGTCGTCAACCTCGCAGGAGGCAAGAAAAGAGAGAGAGAGAGAGAGAGATCGAATCCAGGAGGTCTATACCATCTAACCGGTGGGGGCAGTGCCCTCCCCCGTGTCCACCACCCACTCCTTTCATTTCAGCCCCAATATGGAAAAGTGTCCCATCGAGTTCGATTCATTCGTGGAACCATCGTTTTGATGGAATAAAGCGGAGTCTCTGGTGTTTTCCACCTGGAATCTAGAGAGATGCATACGTACTCTCGACTGGAGCACCCCCCGCGGACCTCGGCGTCACCCTCGAACTATCGCGTCAGCTACGGGGCGGGCGTACGTATACACCCGTTGCGACCTGAGATGATTGTCACATAGCCACTTCCACGCGACTACTCGTAAGTATATATCTCCTCTGACCACCGTGCCCACTACACGCCCAGTAATTGTCTCCTCTGATTGACAATGCTTGGATTCATCATGTTATGGATTCGTGAGATGTTTATCAAGGTATCAAGGGGAGTGGGTAGTGGATCCATTGACCCGCGTGTTTTGTGCCCGGGGCCCTGGCATTCCGCTTCAAGTTTTGTTGCTTGACATGCTTCACTTCGCCCACAGAACACGTGGAAACAAAGATGAATCAGAAAAAAAAAACAAGACGTGAGCTGAGAAAGTGCCCGTACTTGAAAGTTACTTTGACCGCCTATTATGATATCTCTTGGAGATCAGATTTGGTGTAAATCTCTGATTTCTTGTTTGACAGCAGCTAAATTCATGTATTGCTAGGAATTTGAAACGAGATATTTGTATAAGATTTGTGATCAAACGAATGCTCCTCTTGACCAGGAAAAGAAATAGGAAAAAAGAAAAATGAAATTTAGAAGACTGGATACACAATATAACAAAACCCGCAACAAAAAGCTCGACGCAATTTCAGCACCGACAAAATGGCGTTTCAATCGCAGATCCTATCCGTCTCTATTCTTACCACGATTCCTTGGACATCTGCCCCTCTCTTCAATTTATATATATGTATTAATAATTATAACAATCATAATAATAACACTGTAAGAGCCTCGGCTACAACTCGATAAGAGATTCTCGGGACATGACTCGTCGGAAGCTGTCGCAGAATTCCTACCCTTACCAACCGGGACCCGACGCCTGCGCCACGATCTTGATTGCGGGGGACGGGTGGGGAGGAATTTTGGACCGTACGACGGTGACAACCATTTGAACTGCCCGCTCTATGGCACATTGTAGTGGATTGTACGATATCTACAAACGGGCTTTGCAAGTAGTATTACTTGACTGCGCCTGTGTCCAAATCTTGGAAGTATCCATGGGAGGATACTTCAACGGTGGTGGGCCTGATCTGATCCATAAGACACGGATGGTTTTATCTTCCGAGGACTCAGAACAATTGACTGTTTTTGGTGCAATTTCCCGCTTATCTCCAGGAGTACCTTGTGTTGATCGTGTCGGGGGCTGCTCTTCTCTATCTCGCTTGCTTGATCTGTCAGCCCCACTAGACTCGGCAAGTAAATCAGGTTACTGGATTTTGGTCTAGTCGAGGGCAAGTCCTTGTTTCAAGCGGTGGAAGGGAACAAGCTAGTGTAGATTACCTGACGGGAGGGATCAATGTAAACCGACACTGTGTCTGTAGGTACTCTTGCGCAAAAAAAAAACCAGCTTTGAACAGCTGAAGGGAACAGTCCAAGGGCACTCTGTCCACCACCCATCGACACGATTGACGGTGTGTGATGATAAAGGAACTTATCATACATCTCATCCTGATAGGGCAGCGGCTGGGGGTAGATTGAGCAGCCTGGAAGTATGCAGGCATGAACCATGCAATCCCCCTACCACAATTCTGTAGATACCTACCGAAGGCGTGGGTCGGGCGATCCTCATTGCACCGATCAGGGCACAGAGACCTTTTGGATCCCTGTGCAGAGTCACATTCGGCACGTCTCTGGGAGGGTTACGGGAGGGCACTTTGATCCAGAAGTGACCTGCAGAATTTAAATCCGGCCTGAAAGGGAGAGGGGAGGAGCATGAAGGCACCAGACGGCAGTACGGCCAGGGAGTGACCCGGGGGGGAGGGCGTTGTGGAATCAAATAAGTCATCTTCTTGTGAATTTCGAGCGAATACAACAATAGCCCTTGGTGTCGGGAGGGGTTTGGATTCGCCCTATTTGGAAACGAATTATTGCGATCTTTGTCTCGGTAGCGAACGTTTAGGGGCTGTTGGTGTACAGAAAGTTGCGGAAAGGTGCAAGATCTCGTGTCTTGTCGTATTCGGCGTGACCGAGAAGCATTCTACGCCCATATACATGTGTGCATGTGTATGTGAGCTAGATAGCACGCTATCCAGGGTAGTACTTGGGGGCAACTACTGGATTTCAACACGAGGAGACATGCGTGGAGGTGACCCTTTCAAAACGTGGATACGGATATTGATGGGGTGGTCCAACTTGACTTTATGTCACGCCATACGGTACCAGCAACGATAGTATGTCGAGCCACCCCCCGGAAGGGAGAGAGGCAAAGTTGACCATGTCAAACACAAACAGTCTCAGACTTCATCTCAGTGTAATTTTCGTCTATTCAATCTGTGTGACCCGCATACAGTAGACTCCAAGGCAGAAGCATAATGCATACTCGTCAAGGTTCACGACTGCAACACAACAGATAACAACAAACTATCGTACCACCCTACGCGGGACTCGAAAATCTAAACGAGTTCAGCAAGTAGCAGGTTGGTTCAGGAACTGGAACACTCTATACACAATCGGCTAATCTTGAGCAGAGAGATGCCCCGTTGACACGATAGAATCCTAGGTTCCTAGTTTGACCGGTTTCGGATACGCTTGCAGCCCCCCCCCCCCCCCCCCCAGAAACAAAAGAAAAGAAAAAAGAAAAGAAAAGAGCAGACCAGCAGGGGTGGTGAGAATCGTAGGTTTCACCATATCGATGTCGACCTATCTATATGAAGCACCACATTTGTCTTTTCAAGTGTCAGCCACACCTTGTCATGACCATAATATCGGGTCCAGCCGAGTCGTCACGACTGAATGTAAGTGTCGAGACATCCAATCAATAGTGATCTATGAATGTGGAACATGGTTTCTGTATCTTGACAGCTCAGACATGAATCCTCTGGTACAAGAATTCTATACACACGGCGTACCCCGAATGGACATGCGGTGTGCATCGAAACAGGCCAGTGCCTGACCTCCCCCTCCACAATTGATGGGGGTTGATGTCGTCTCCACGATAATTGATCGGCATCAAGTCCACTCACCATTCAGACGCAGGACTTACCACCTACGTTTGTCAGAAAATACAGTAGATCAGCAGATCAGTAGGGGGGTGTTTGCGGGGGAGGTACTGACATATGGAATGCCACGAAGATTGCCAAGCGCCAATCGTGGGCAATTTCCTCTTCCACTGCTCTTGTATTGTGAGACCTGGGCGGAGGCAGCTTTCAGATTCTTCTATCAATGAAGCGTCACCTTCGGATCATCAATCTCGTAATTCCAATCTTTTTTTTGGTTCTGAATTACAAGTCATACCTGGTGCCCCCCGGACTGGAAAATTCCCCTCCCCTGGCTTGATCTGCATGTTAAACTTTGACTTTTCAACGGGTAACCTGATTTAAGGTTTGTTTTACAGTATAAATTACAGAGCAGCACCATGAGCAATCTAGTTTTGGGGGTGTAACCTTGTAATATACGGCAAGAAGAGCAAAGGCGCCGAGTGGACGAAAGGGGTAGCCATTGGCCCCAAGTTCACTTCCATACAGAGAGACGGTGGCTCGGTGCTCGGCAGCTCCTACTCTCCGTTGAATGTACATCCACATATTGTGCGAATGGAACACTGAGCCAGAGCCAGAACCGAGGGGGGGGGGGGGGGGGGGGCAGGCCCCGCTGGTTCTTTTCATACACAACTGACGACACTCTCACACAGTAAATAGGCTATCTACATGTAGTCAATTACATCACATTTACACATTACAGTACCAACCAGCCCTACAGCATGCAGACAAAGTCTAGGGTTAGCTTTGGGAGGACAAGGGCACGCTGGCCCGCCGTATCGCCCGAAGCCGCCGGAATAGGGTAAGCAGACAAATTGGGGGAGGCCTAATGCGATAGGAACGCACGTCTTCATGATGTCATGCGTCGTCCACCGACGTCGTCGCATTTCATGCTAGCGGGATAGCGACGCCGTCGAGAAAATTCGATTCACCATGTCAAAATTCCCCTTCCGATGGCCGGTGCTTGGCGTAAGTGAAAGGAATGGATCTTTTCTTCCATCACGATATGTGCGGAGAGAGTCGCGACTCATGATTTCAGATTACAGTAGTACGGGGTTGAAGAACCTGTTACTACTGTTACTCAGCACTCTCCCGGGAGGAGCCGTGGATCATCAATTGATTGGACCTCGGTCGAGATTGAGGGGATGCTTTTGTCGCAACAGAGTCTTTCGGATCAGCGCTCTCGATCTCGTATAGTACGGTCTTTCCACGAAGCTCCAGCGAAGAAAGTGAGCGGTATCCAAAATGATTGTGAATGGAGAGAAACGTGGGGAAATGGAGGCTAATGCTGCTGATCCTCACTAGTAGCGGATGCGAGATTGAGCGTGTTGGCTCTTTTTGCAGACGCAACAAGATCAGGGTCCATAATTAGGATGACTACAATGTGGGATCCCCAAGAAGGCTGGGCAATACCCGACTGAACTTGAGGTCAACCTTTGCTGGGCATAGACCATTGAAAGCATACTGTAGTCTGTCATCTTTTTCTTGTCGGTTCGAGACTAGAGATGAATAATCACACTTGGACAAAAATAGGCTCTCTAGGACACGGTAAGTCTTGCACATTCTGCGGACCCAACGAGGGTTCATTGGTTTTTATCCGAGACCTCCGGTTTCTTCCATATCCGTTTGGTGATGAGCGTAAGGCAGGGCGGTACGTGATTGGCATTATTATTTGCAGCACTCTATCCCAAGATTGCGGCTCCATACTTCGCAGAGGAAATGTGATTGCCAGGGGGGGGACAATTGCATGTCATATGATCATCAAGCCACATCGACTGGGGAGGTGGCTCGGTCTGTGAGAGCTGGCAATGCCTATCGAAGATCGTCCTGACTATTGATTGAACTGGGGGGGGGCTCCTGGAGCATGCCGACACCTCATACCTACGCTGCCCTTACCATTGTAAAGTGTAAAAATGGGGAGTTGGAATGCACGCTGTCTGTGAATTACAGGTTTCATCAATACACATGTACAGTATTGCTGAAATTTCGCCCAGTATTCGTAACATGTATATTATATAATCATGATCATTCCACATTGAAAGCATATGGATAGATCTGACGTCAAGTCTCGTGCTCGAGGCACTGCGGGAGTATACTAATTATGATTCAGAGATCATACTGCCAGCGAGTCTCAGGGTTTGGAGTCTTTTTGCTGGAAATTGTTAGACACTCTTCACACTGGAGCTTGGGCTTGCGGTTTTCCATGTCTTGACCGTCTCGTGGACTCTCGACCAGAACTCTCGCACTAAAGCAGGAAGGATTAGTTGTCCATTACCATGCGGTGCCCGTACCCTCTGTTGAATACCAATGGCGATATTCGTGCGCATACATAGCTTTAACGTTTTGTGCGGTGCGGTCTGCGACAAGGGATGCGCTAAGAGGCCCGCCCCCTTCATCCCCACTTAAGCCAATGGAAGAACCGAAGAACCTTGGAAGGAAGCATGTCTCAGACAAATATAGTTCCAACTTGGCCCCCGCTCTCTTGCGAATCGCGAGGCTATACCTGGATTCTCATCTGGCTCTCATACCCAGGACAAGCTCGATCAACGTGGAGCCTATTTTGTCAATCGTTTATTGCCCCCTCTTTCTCTTTCGATCTGAATGAGGATGGTGTGCCACACGACAGGGAGGTATGCCTGCATTCTACTGCAAGGAAATAGACGATCGGTCTGCCTGCAATGAAGGTTTTTCTTTTTCTTTTTCTTTTCTTTTTTTTTGGAGGGGGATGCTTGGCAGATTGATTGGACCAGCCCTACTGATCGCGTCACCGCTCCAAGTGGACAACGGGCGAGTCTCAAAGAAAACAAAAAAAAAACTGGGTCGAAAGAAGGGGAGAAAAGAAAAGATTGAAAGGTCACGGGGCCCAAGCCTCGTCCACAACAATTTGATTTCGGCTGAATGGGAGGAACGGAGGGGAAGGAGCTTATCACCCGCGGTATTCCAGGGGCCAGTGTGTGATTGGCTCTGAGAGTTGAGGAGCGGAGCGATTCTTTCACTGATTTTCTGGATCTGAATGGCAGGTGTGGCCCGCGTTGTATGCCGACTTGGGAAGCGGTCTGCTCAGCTCAGATCCCGAGAGTTTGGTCGAAACGGCCTTCCTTGTCCGGCTTAAGTCGGTGATGGCGAATGACAGGCTAAAAAGTGACACGTACTTGCGGTATGTCTGTCTCTCCTGGGACAGCAGCATCCACAAACGAACGGTTGAATTGGGGTACGTCGATCACACTGACAACCCGGTGTGGCCCAGTCATGGGCCTGACCGAGGCGGGTTGTGGCGGTGTGACTGGACGTCAGTCCCCTCGCCGGTTGACTCTTCGCAATGGAGAGATGGGGGAAGAATGCGATGTAAATCATCGAGGATTTACTGATAATATACATTATTGGTCAAGGGGGGGGGCCTGTGCCTGGGTTGAATCTATTGGGGTGGAGGGTGGAATAGATTCACAGTCACACACTACGTAGTCCCAAGCAAGGCAATATGTCATCATGTTCTACTGACGACAGTGTGCAGACGTGTACTACTCTCTAGTACATACTCATAGTATGTTGGAAATAATATGAACTATGGACCATAGCACGTGCTGCGTCGCTTGGGGAGGTTTGCGGTCATCAACACGAATGGGCGCCAGTCACGAGTTTCGAGGGTTGAAAATCCCTGGAAAACGTCGGGATTCAAAGGGCCGCCACAGCCGCGGTGAACGATCGCGATAATGCACGGATCTCTCGGCATTCCACGGACTAATCGTGACTCCCCGAGATTTCAAAGCATTGCGTGCAGTCACTTGCTAGGCCGCACGCAATCGCATTGACAAGGCCACCTATGACGGAAGACGGTTGAGTAGGACCAGCCTTGGCACGTACGCCAATCTGTCCGAAGAGGGGGAGGGAAAAGGAAAGATCACGTTTCTGCCGAGCCGATAAGAGAGGTGGTGACCGTTGATGATACCCGAATAGGAAATCTTATTGTGAGGTTCATCACAGATTCTAAGCCGCCTCATTCTTCAATCCAGAGGCCCGTGAGTCCCGTGCAATCTGTCGGGTCAGGTTCTCATCAAAGAGAGGGAGGGGAAGGAAGAGAGACCGAGAAAAGGAGGGGAGGGGGAAGCTTCTGTCAACATGCAGATGCCTGCTACCTCGGCCCTGGCACGACCTTCATCCTCAGCAAAACAAAGCAGAGCATCGGCGACGGCGTAATGCATCCACCAAAGTGAAGAAAGCAGGGAATCAGCAATGTCCAAACACCACCGGGATTGCCAACGCATCCAACCGTCAGGACACACGAACTGGTCAGCTCCTCCCCGCAGACGAGCAAGTATCTGCTGCCTATCTACATCTTCCCCTCCACGGCGGCTTCTTCACAATACGGTCGATGCAACTATCCGCTTGGGCTACGAGTGCCTCGGACTCTACTGTGTGGGATCACGCGTGGATGACCACATTGCCAAGCTGAATCGCGCTGGAAAAATCTATCCTATCTTGTCGAGGTGCATAATCGCAGGAACGAGCCGAGTCCCAACAACCTTGCTGTGTGACTCTAATTGCGCACCCCGCTTTTCTCCAGCGCCGATGGGGCAAGAGGGTCGTCAACACGTGGCGGAGATGGGCATGCGCGTTCGCACAGCGCCCTACAGTAGTACCATCGCGATCCACAGACTCGGTTGATAGGTCCTGAAGGACTTCTACTTGCTGTTGCATATGCATTCATGGGGACTGTACGGCGCGCTTATGTTCTTTCGAGTTAGTCAAGTGACTCGCGTCCATCAGCGGCCCTAGGCTGGGGAGAAACGCCGTCCTGGTTGACACACTGGCTGCGTCAGTTTTCCGTTGAAACGTCCAGCACCATCAGTGAATTACCAGGTGATCAATACATACCTGGTCATTACATACCAAGCTCTACCTCAGGCCTGTAACATCACAGTCGGTTGATAGCCCCGAGAGGGTTACCAATCAACATGCGACTGGCACCTACCCTCGGTGCATGGGCGCTTCTGCTCGAATTTTCCCTTTTTGATTGGTACGCCCCACCAGTCCATGATCATATAATATGTATATTGCATACACATCAGAGGCATTTCGCCAAATGATGGCTCAGGGGGCTCTTTTGAAATTAATGTGGGGGGGGACTCAGCCACTCCTCGACCGGGTGGTCCTCTGCCCGAATCTGGGGTGCACGGCCCCCACCCGTCGCCCGAAAATGGGGGTGAGCACCAGCGTGGGGAGAAGGCCTCCATGTCTGGGCAGGGCTGTTGAGCCGCCGACATTCCCGTTGGCCCCACGAGCTCTACAGGCATCATTGTCTACTAAGGCGTATAGGGTATAATGGATACATGGAATCGAAAATACGTCGAGGATGAACAGATTGTCCGGGTACAGCATCGATACATGTTCGCCCCATGGTAAAAGTCAAGGCGCCGACATGTTATAGACAAGTTCACACATGCGGCATTGGTGAAATGACTGAGCAGTAGCCTAATGACATACGGGTTAATCTGATGGGACCTCATCGGCAAGGTTGGGAGATCGGGCCTCCTGGTATACCTCGGATGGCTTACTAACCGCTTTCCTCGAACGACCTACCGTGCAAATCCAGGGGCTCGTCGATTTTTGCCATCTCAAAATGAACCTGAGTCGATCCTATTCAACCCTCTCACGCGCGCGAAAGGGTATGCGGAAGATGGTATTGGGTAGTCCAATTGCTGCAACGATATTGACCCAGCTGAATGGAGGACAGATGTGCATTGGGATCGGCAAACGGTGGGACTGCTACACATGGACTCTCTCGAGATCGGACCGTACAGCGAGTACACATCTTACTGCACCGCACCGTAAGTCCACCTTGCACCTACCGTTCGAGATGCTGCATCAGATCCCAATCCTGGTATGCATGGCACCGGCACTTGAGTCATTCCGATTGATGGGCGTCTCCTGAGATTGAAGGTGCCGTGTTTTCGCAGCCCTATCAGACCAGATAATCGACACGATCCACATCGATGACGTTGGACCGAAAGACAGAAGCCACCCTGTGACACGATCAGGGAGACATCGAATCTTGCCCTAGTACGCATGAAGAAAGACAAAACGCATGTCAGGTGACCCCGACGACCATGAGGATCTTTTGCTTTGTGGTTTGATATTCTTTAGTCTCAACGGAAGCCACAGGGCAAAGGGCAAAGAGCAACGATGTAAGTGGGTGCAAAGACTCAGAGTGGAGAAGATGGCAGGACTATCAGAGTCTGAAAAAGATAAACTGCCTTGCGAGCTCCACATGTCGAAGGCTTCCATTCAGGGGAACAAGGTCAAGTAAACGTACTTGGATGTATCGGACAAAGGAGAAGAGGACAAAGTGGAAAAGGGACAAAAGTGTGGACCAGAAATTAGTCAAAGATTGCCGCAAATAACACATCAACATACAGATGCAGTTACGAACGAGCGCTGCTACACGAGATCCGTTGGGACTCCTTTGATTTCTCGTCTCTAAGATACTTAGTTCCCAGCACTAGCCAATCTCCTGCCAGATTATCGAGGCTCCCTCGCGATTGTATGGTGACACATTGAAAGAATCGACCAAAGTCTAACTCGGCATCCGCCCCGTACGAGTCTCCTGATCCTCGAAATTGGATGGGTCTGCCGCACACCTCACCCACCTTGTCTCCGATTTCTTTTCTCCCGTTGTCATTGGGCTCGAGCCTTTCATGCGCCTGAAACGCCATACTGTCAGACCTCCTGAAGCCGATACACTGGAATTCAACACCTCAAGAACAGGGCGGGGGGGGGGGGGGGGGGTTTGGTCGCCCAATGATCTGCCCATCTCCCGTTAGGCAGCCCGCATTCCTCCCATTCGTCATCTCATTCACACCACCGGTGCCAGCACCCAAGTCATGGGCCAAATCCACGTTTCACACCCTCACCGTAAAAGATCGCTTTCCCAGACTCTTCATAGTCTTTGACGGCGTTTCAGTGGAACGATGCGCATTGCTGATTGCTCCGTTGGAGGCAAATGATATGGTCGAAAATCACTTAAAGCAGGAGTGATTGTCCCGTTGCAAATCTGGGTCCTGATCTGCAATATTGACCTGGAAGATCTATTGTTAGTCGTCTCTGACCCTTTATCACTCCAAAAGTACAGTATTCCTCTGAGCCTCAAGTGTGGAATTCACCAATACGCGAGTCGCCTTGCAAGCCGGAAAAAGGTCGCGGAATTTTGCGTTTCCTCACCATACCCATAACAACGCGCCGGGCAGCGGCGGGCATTCCAATACACATTACATACATACCGTGTTTCATACATACATCAAAACACTCTGTGGCATCCACCTCCCAGAAAAAAACAGGGATCTCACGGCCATTCCCTCACCAAGTCTCGAGTGTCGTCTCCGAGAGCCCTTGGGACCCACAACCGGGGGAGCCGTCAGGCATCGTCATCATCATCGAGTCGTACGGTCAGTATCGTATTCCCTCGCGCGGTAACTTGGTATTGATTTTCTACCCTCTGGTCTTCAATAAGCCCCCACAACCCCTTCCCATTGATTGTAATGAATATATTCCAAAAATTCAGTGTGTGTGTGTGTATCGCTGACAGTACTGACTTTACTGAGTTACTGACAGGGTAGGGTCACTATCAGTACTCAGGATTCTGGTGGTATCCACAGCAGCTTCAATCCATCCAGCGCGCCGGTGCAACTGGGGATAATATTGATTCATTGAATTAATTTCTTTTTTTTCTTTCTCTTTCTTGATTTCCATTTTGGCTCTCAATTTTTTTTTTGGACATTTCAATTTCTCCATCTCCCCTCCCCCGTTCCTTTCCAATCTGCAAACACTTCTCCTCCCTTCGAGAATCTTCATTTAACCTGATCGCATTCGCCGTTCTAGAAGGAGGGCAAAAATCTTCAAAGACAGAGTCATTCTTGGTGTTGGGTACTTCTATCGTCTTATCGCCTGATCGTCTCGGTTCCCGTCGCGAAATTCATCTCGCATACGGACGGACTTCGGCCTTCGAGAGGCCATCACGTAACCGTGCAGCATACTTGATCGGCTCCCAGCGACAAACGCGACCCAAACAGCCAACCGCCTGAAAAGCAATTCACTCCCAGTATCTGCGATTGTCATTGTCGGCGCACTCCCCGATTCTCTCACCTTACCTGTTTGGACCGCCTGCATCCACTGCGTTGGCAGTGTCGCAATTTCCGTTTTCCTCGTTCCCGCCCTCGCATTCCCCATTCTCCGCGTTACCGTTGCGCCGCCAAAAAAAAAGTTCCCTGCACACCCCGGTCCGGGTACTCCCTTTGCCGGCCGCATTGTCAGTCTCTAGCTCGATTGCTGGAGCTTGCCCAAGTTCAGAAATATACCCTGGCAATCACGCCCATTCGGGGAGCCTTTCTTCCTCGTCAAGAATTGAAACCTTGAACACGCGACTGCGCTGGGTTGAGGCTCTTTCACCTACTCATCCGGACACCACACCTCGGCGCACACGGTTTCCTCCCAACCACTGACGGCCTTGCGTCTCTCCTGTTCCTGTCGGCACCGATTTCCCGCGCTTTTGGGATCCTGTGCAGGGCGCTTTTGCCTCGTTTCTTTGGTTCGCCCGCTGGCTGCGCGATCATCAGGTGCTTGGCATCCACTCGCCTATCTTGCGCCGAGCGGCACTTTTTGCATACAAAACGGCAAACTGGCCGGCAGAAGGAGGCCCTTGGTCAGATCCAGCTCTTATCAGGAGGTCTCAACACCAAAATAGTGATTGCGCTTGCCCTTCCCCCCACGAGACTCGGTGCAAGGCAGCAAATTTAACTTGCGTGGAATTGACCTTGGAACGTCCAACGAGCGTCTGCCCAGAACCGTTACCGGTGTCATCTCCTAGCAATTGGCTCTTTTCAGCCAAAGGGACCAGGAACCCTGAAGCCTTGACCCGTTTCGTTCGAGCATTGTCGCACAGCGCCAGTGTTATTTGCAATCGTGGTCGAACTTGCCCGTCTCCGACCAAAAAAAATCCGTGTATTACCATTCTACCGCGTCTTGTTTACATTACCTGCAGCCAACCTTTTCGGCTCACTCCGACTTGGCCGTGCATCGTGAGGCGCTCCCACGCCGAGATCTCCGCATTTCCTCCTTCTTCTAAGATCATCATGCAGGTTCCAAGAACAGATTGGTCCTGCTAAAGACGTGGCTGAATCGTCATTTCATTACCGTGTCGGGCTATTTTCGTTCCTTTTGATTTTTATGTTTCTCAAGCCCCCTCCCTTTTGGCTCGGATCCGTTTCCCATCCTGGCCTCTTGCAACTTTCAGCAGCCACGGCTGGTCCCTCGTGCTGAAACCCACTCACTTTTGCCAAAGAGTCCAGGTGACTTGAACGTTGGCGTGGTTTCAATTACCCCTCAAAAACATTGCTTATATCGACAGCTGAGCTGTCGACTTGCGAACGAATAGCCATCATGGCATATGCCGCTACGACCTCATCTCCGGCCATGGACGCCGATACCCAAACCAGCTTAAAGCTCACCACCTCTCTTCGCCGCTCTCCCTCTTCTCAACATGTCCTCGGCCCACTGTCCACCCTAGGCTTCATATCTTCTTCGGCGCCTTCTTTCACCTCTTCTCCTATCTCCACTCCCCTCTCTCTCTTTCCCGGGCCAGGCACGCCAAATGTCTTAACTCCGGCTGGGACTCCTCAACAACCCCCGAGTGAGGGTCCACGCGGTCGACTCTATCATCTTCCTCCTCCTGCGCCACTCGAGCTTGGTGAATCGATGATGGCCGTTCCCGAGGCCTTTCCATCCCATGCCAACGGAGCCACCGACAGCAATTCGGTAAAAGCCCCAGGGCTGATGCGGAGAATCTCACGGGGAGCAGCCAGCAAATTGACCCGGAGGCGACCCTCGGCCTCCCAAAATGACAAGCGAGACCGCAGTTCAGGTCCCGTGATCATGCGCCGCAGAAGCGATAGCAAGAACGGCGCTCACTCCGTTTCGCGGGATACCGCATTGGAGTCCAGCAATGAGGATGAATCCAACGAGACGTTGGACTGTCTGGGTACATGGACTGGCTCGGAGCCCTCGAGTGTGCGGAGTGAAAGCCGCATGATGTCTGCTCGCGATCTGGTCACCACCGTGGGCGGAGCGGTGGCGCCCAAGGTGGATTCCGCTGTTCAGCGGGGCACCATCTTGACCAAGGTCACGAAAAAACACCGCAAACAAGTTCGATTCTTCCTGGACTTGGACGCTGCCAAGGTGTTCTGGGATGTCTCCAATCCAGCTAAGCGCTTCTACATTGATGACATCAAAGAGATTCGCGTTGGTGCAGATGCGCGAAATTACCGTGAAGAACACCAGATCCCCGAAGATACCGAAGGCCGGTGGTTCACCATTGTGATCGCCGACCCTGAACGGCTCAAGGGCCGCGCGTTCAAGACGTTGCACTTGATTGCGCCCAATTACCACGTTCTCGATATGTGGACCAGCACTCTGGAGCACATCTCTCGCTACAGAATTGGCCTGATGGCTGGGATGGCCGCCGCTGGTCAAAGCGAGGCCATCTTACAAGCTCATTGGCAGCGCGAAATGGTGCGGCTCTTCCCCGGGGGATCTCGGCCAGGTGAGGAACAGAGTCTTGACCTCACCGCGGTTGAAAGTGTGTGCCGCAGCTTGCATATCAACTGCTCCAAGAACATGCTGCGTGCTCAATTCTCCAAGGCTGACACCTGCCACAACGGCCGGCTGAACTTTTCCGAATTTAAGAACTTCTTGACCCGTCTGAAGGAGCGCAAGGACGTGAAAGAGATCTTCAAAAGTCACGCCGCAGACCACAAGGCCGGGCTGACTCAGGCGGAATTTTTGCGCTTCTTGTGTCAAGTGCAGAAAGAGGACATTGAGACCGAGGTCAGCCGGGCAAAGTGGATTGCCCTGTACGACAAACTTGTCAAGAAGTCAAGATCACGATTGTCCTCGAATGCATCAGATGCATCCGACCTTGGCGATAGCCCATTGGCCCTGATGACTCTCGACACGTTCTCCGCTTACCTGGCATCTCCGAGTAACGGCATCTACGCGTCAAAAGCCCCCCAGTCCCGATTTGATCGCCCGCTGAATGAGTACTTCATTTCAAGTTCACACAATACTTACCTGCTTGGTCGCCAAGTCGCCGGAGCCTCGAGCACGGAAGCCTACATCAGTGCTCTTCAACAAGGATGTCGCTGCGTAGAGATTGACTGTTGGGATGGTGCCGACGGCCGTCCCATTGTGTCCCATGGACGGACCATGACCACGAGTGTGCTCTTCGCAGACTGCATCACGGTCATCAACCGATACGCTTTCATTTCCTGTGATTTTCCACTCATCCTTTCCCTCGAAGTCCACTGCAATCCCGAGCAGCAACTGGCCATGGTCAAAATTATGAAAGACACCTTCAAGGAGCAGCTTATCCTGGAACCTTTGATGACCAACTGCTACATCCTGCCTTCACCGGAAGAGCTCAAGCGCCGCATCCTGGTCAAGGTGAAAACCTGTGACGAAACGCAAGTCGACCCTCGTCAGGATACCGTCAGCACTGTCGGTACTCATGGTCGCAAGCGCAGCGCAAGTACACCATTCGTCCGCCCAACACCTCCTGCGGATTCCATCATCTCCGGCGGTACTGCGCCGTTTGCTCCCTTTTCCACTTCGTCTGTACCCTACGCAGCCGATGGGATCGGTCCCTTGGTGACCCACGAGAGACGCTCCCTCACCACAACAAGTATCAGCAGCGCCACTGAAGACAGTGACGGAGGGCTGGTTTCCCTGCCGAGTGAGAAGAAGAAACGCCGTCGTCAGAAGAGCAAAATCACCAAGCCGCTCTCGGACCTGGGCGTCTACACCCGCGGCTACAAGTGGCAGAGCTTTTCTTCCCCGGAGAGCAGAAAATACAACCACGTGTACTCTTTTGCCGAACGCGCATTCGAGAGCATCTGTCAGAACCACGACAACAAGGTGGCTCTGGAAGCCCACAACCGCAAATTCCTCACCCGAGTCTATCCATCCGCTTTTCGTCTCCGATCCTCCAACTTTGATCCCAACAAATTCTGGCGCCGTGGAGTTCAAATGGCCGCGCTCAACTGGCAGACGTATGACGTTGGCATGCAGATGAATCAGGCCATGTTTGCGGCTGGGTCCGATCGCACCGGCTATGTGCTCAAGCCAGAAAGTCTCCGCCATCCGATCCCTGAGGGGGGTTTGCCTAAGCGCAAGACGGAACGGCGTCTGGTTCGATTTGCAGTTGAAGTCATTTCCGCGCAACAGCTTCCACGACCTCGGACACTTGGATCCGAGGACATGATCAATCCCTATGTCGAAATTGAGATGTTCAGTGCTGACGATCGCGGACAAAGTCTTGCCTACGGAGAAGGTGGAATGGATGCCTCGGCCCGTAACGGCATGTCTGGTATTGGCTACCCTCACCGCCGACGCACCAAGATTGAGCCAAGTAATGGCTACAGCCCAATCTTCAACGACCGGTTCAAGCTGTCCTTGGAAACCAAATATCCAGACCTAGTCTTTGTGCGATGGACTGTTTGGAGCTCTCTGGACGGACGCAGTGCGGGCAACAATAACAGTGTTCAGCTGGCCACCTTCACTGCCAAGCTCACCAGCCTGTCTCAAGGCTATCGCTATTTGCCCCTGTATGATGGCAGTGGTGACCAGTATCTCTTCTCGACTTTGTTCTGTCGCATCACCAAGGAGGACCCTATTCCCGTTCAGCGTCTGGATTTGAGCGAGCTTCGTGCCGAGCGAATGGGCATCTTCCGTCAAATTGGCCAAACGGTCTTCAAGCGCTCCTCTTCCACCGATCGTGAAAAGGAGAGCATTGCGGATCGCAGTGATCCAACTAGTCCAGAGGACAAGGACAGCTCTCCAGGTCTGACCCCCACCATATCCATGACCTCGAATTCTTCGTTCTTCCAGTGAGAATGATAACCTTCTTGCATCGTTAACGAACCCATTCTCGCATTCCATTTCTACCAAACGGTGCAGAACTACGCGACCGCGTCGCCCTGTCCCTAGAACCCTTTTGTCGGTTTTATTTGCATGTTGGCCCTATGACTATCACCCCACCTTGCAGCGATACCCCGTTTCCTTTTTACTTTTTTTTTCATTTCCTTCTTTCTGTGTATTCTATTGATGGTTGAAAGGTGTTTGCGTGCGATTTCCTTTTGTTTGATGAATGTTCTCTCTGCGCCGTCTTCTGGCGCACATATGGCTGGGTGTTGGTGTGGAGTTTCAGGGTGCCGAAGCCCACTGTCTTTTTTTCCTCCCTTGTCCATACACGATGCGTGTTTTGGGAGATTTGTTCTCAATCTGGCCAGATCAGCCATTCGAATTTTGCATTTATCCCCCTCGTCCGGCAGCATTTTCAGGAGTCATCAGCTGATTTTGTAATGTTTGGCCTGCACTCTTCTTCCACCAATTTGCGGCGGGCTCCCCTTGGTTTTCATACATCTTGCTCTCATATCATCTGGGCATTTCATTTGATGGCGTGGCAAGAAACGCAGGATCTCGTTTTTCCAGCCACGACGATGCGCTTTGTTAACCAGCAAGCCAATATGGCACAGAATGCTGATTCTATTGAAACCATCATGCTCATGTACAGTCTCGTGCCGGGCTCTACTTCTTTTGTACGTTGACCCGGCGGGGCGTATCTCCATCACTGTCATTTCCCTTGACCCGACCAATTCTCCCCCCTCTCTTTCCTTCTCTCTCATATGCAAAGGGATTCATTTGTGGAACGATCTGTGGAATCTTTCTATTCCCGACGTTCTTATCCTATTGCCTCTTGCTCCGGGTGATTTTGCATCGGGCTTCTCTTGCCATGACTTGGGTAGTTTATCATTTTAATCAATGACGCGCTGGGTCGCATGAATTATTCAATATATCCAATTCCCTGTATCTTCCCGGATTTTGATATTATTAGGTTTCGATATGTTCGTCACGTAGTCAACTGACTTGGCTACTCTACAATTGCGGATGTCTGACAAGGGCCCGCAGGCCAGCCCAGGAAGCCGCTTCAGCAGATTCGAGCCCCTGACTATGTCTAGCAAGCATGAAGATCTACTGGAAGGAATCCGAAGGAATCAACCCTCTTTTTGCCTCGTCACATGAATAACCAGGACTTACATTGCAAGCAGTCTGTATATCTACCACTTCACATATTCTATACGCTTTCCAGCCTCTGGGCTTCGCGCTAGTAGGATTAGGTCCTAGGTTCAATGTTGGGAAGAAACGTACAGTCTTCAAGATGTCATCAATTCGTTTAAAGTGTATACAGGCAGAAGGGTAACATGTAACCAAGACCATCATTTCCCGTCCAGATGCGTAGGAATTTTTTTTTTTGGAAGAAGAAGATGAAGAGTCTCATCGAGGGGAGAGCATGTCTGCTTTGCCTGTAAGAGGAGAGAAACAAAGGATAGCCGATTCAAGAAAATGGGATCGTGCCCCAAATTTAGGTAATGGGATATAGGAGGGTTGGGGAACACGGAAACGGCAATCCCCATTAGAGTAAAAAAGAAGAAAGGAAGCACATGAAATAGCAAAACTCAAACTCCCTTTGTAGCAGCCAAAACCTTCCTCTTCTGTTCATCAGGTGGCAGGGAGTCGGTGATCGACCGGCGATCATCGCCAGCCGTTTCTTCATCGCTGACTGGCTGTCCGTACGCGACCCCATAATCATCGACATCAACATCGATATCAACTTCGTTCCAGTAATCACTGGTTGCGGGAACGGGGAAGATCCGAGTGAGGATCCAGTAGGTTCCGCCCGAGACAAGTACGCCGGTGAAATAGTTGATATTGTAGATGTATTGCGCTCCGACGGGGACGTCACGACCTATGGCGCCTGCGAATCCAACAATGTTGATCAAAATACCGGCGAGGTAGGCTGCGTAGGCTTTCCAGGAGAAGCCGAGAGTGTAGTAATATGGGTCGGTCTTGCGGCCGCTGTAGAGGGCTTTGATGTCGAGATAGCCCTTACGGACGATGTAGTAGTCGCATATCATGACACCGGCGATGGCGGAGAGGAAGAGAGAGTAAGCGGAAAGGTATGTTGTGAATTGGTTGGATGTGACGACGAGGTTCCACTGTGGAAAGTTGGGAAATGTTAGAAGAAGAAAAATTGGGGTTCATGGGACGTGTACGAACCGGACACATGGCCAAGCCGATGATCGCACAGATATAACTGCCCCTGCGGATGGTCAAAAACCGCGGCATCAATGCAGTCAAGTCTGTGCCTGCAGAGACCGAGTTGGCTGAAATGTTGGTTCCCAACTGGGCGAGCGCGAATCCCGTCGCAATCACAAAGATACCGAAGCGCTGTCCAGAGCTGGCGCCATCCAAGAACATGCCGAGTAAATCGAGTGGGTTCCAGACGGGATCACCGTTGTAAATGACCGAGGAGGACGAGGAGACAATGATGCCAATGAAGGAGGTAATTCCAAAACCAATGGGAATGGTCAGAAGCTGCGACCACAGAGCATCCTTCGGCTTGCGTGCAAATCGTGAAAAGTCAGGATCGTTCATGATGAGAGCAGCAAAATTGCCAATGCAACTCATGACGCCCTTGACAAAAGCCCAGGCCAAGGTGCTGCCATGGATGGTGCTGCCCTGGTGTACGATTGGCCCAATACCATGCGCCCGCGAAATGGCCCACGCGAAGAAAGCAATGGCTGCAATGGGCGAGTAAATGGCCTTGACGGTAAAGAGATGTCGCACTTTGTGCACGGGGAACCACAGAGCTGGAAGGGACAACAGCCAGAAGAGGAAGAAGCTAAGAAAGCCTCGTGTGTCAACGCCCGCGCTGGCAGAGAGGCTGTTATGCAGGTGTCTGTAACTCGGCCAAATGGCCTCGATCATCAAAGAGACGCATTCACCTAGACGAATTAGCAAGGCCTTTCCAAAAAAAAAATTTGTATCTTTCTCTCTTTTTTTTTGTGCCTGGGTAAAAGTCATGACGGCGGGTATGTCGGAGGAAGCTCATACCTCCAATGTAGCTTTGTACGCCATACCAGATAATGGCCATGACGACACGATTGATCACCGGCCAGAAAGAGCCCCAAATCCCAAAGGAGGCACGAACAGTCACTGGGAATGAGATGTGGTAAACAGCCCCGATACGACCGGTCAAGCACACGAATCCGCCCGCGATGAAGTATCCGATCCAGACACATAGCCATGACTGCCACCACGAGAGACCGTCGACAATCATGGAGGAAGAAATCATCCATGTATTCTAAAGACGCTTGTCAGTATCCCTGCCTTTTTCTTCGGTGGATTCCATTCCAATTCCGCACTCAAAGATGGGTACCATACAATGTTCAATGAATCTGCAATCCAAAAGGCGATATAGTTCAACCATCCCCATTGACGGCGTTCTGGGTCCACTAGATGGTGCGGCCTGTTAGCTCTTATAGAGTTGGTCCCACCGTCCTATGATATGAAGCTATACAATTCAAAGCAAAGACTCGACAGCCGGGTCCCGAAGTGAAAAATAAAAAAAAGAAGAAGAAGAAGAAGAAGAAGAAGAAGAATATCGACAGCAATGACGGGTGTTCTCACCTGGCCTCAAGTCTTCATTTGTCAACATCATTTGGGCGTTCGACAAGCCCGATTCCTGTGTCACCTCGGCCTTTTTCAAGACCCATTTGATTTTCGACATTGTGCCAAATGCGCAGCCAGCCACTAGAGGATAGGAAAGAGCTCTTGACGATGAGTTGAGGACAATATGAGCGACAGTGAAATGTTTTTTTTTAAGAACCGTCAAACAAAAGAAAATCCAGACGGTAGTGATTGTAAGAGAGAGGCTGCGAATGCGAAGATGAGATGACTATTGTGGCTAGACTCTGATTACAGGACGGATGCAAAAGGGCGATCAGGGTGATGATATAACTATTTCTTCAGAGGCGTTCCTGACTGCTAATCCATCAAGGAATCTCCGTCCTGTGCTTATGTGGAGGTGTAATCCACCTCCGCCCGAAAGGTGATAAGGCCGAGCAATCAGCAATACCCGCCCACGGACGATCTTGGAGCTCAACTCGAATCTGCGCGTGACTTCATTCGCGGACAGCGAATATGCTTTCTGAATGGGGTCGATAAGGCATCATGGATGATTCACGTGTGATCCCCCCCATGCATTCATGCACACATCCTATCAAAAGAGCGACCCCTCGAAGCAGACGGTTGGCTGCGATAACACAGATGCCAGCGGCTCCACTTATGTCCCTCGGCAAGCAGAACAAGCGGAATGATTGGCAGATATGCAGAAGTGGCGCTTGTCTGATCGTTCGGTCGGAAGCCGGGGGGAATTGGAGATTATGGAGATACTGCAGCAGGTGGATGATTGCGACATTTGCTTGACTCGATCTCATCGAGTAATGGCTTGCGGTGGGTCACGTGTCCGATATCGCTGGGCGATCTTTCTCATCTGAGGTACCCTAACCACCGGGGCCCTGGTGATCCTTCTCATCTGAAGTCAGGAAACCAATTGCTCGCCCCGCATTTGAGATCTGGTAAGCTTCGGGGGAGTCTGGGAATCTCATGTGGCAGTGCGTGAAACCTGTGGGGAAAAAAAAAAGAGGAAGAGATTGTAGCTCTCTCTTCCTTGTCGTCCCCACGTGATGTTTGGCGAGCTCGGAGACGGCCAGCCAGTGTGGGAACTTTCAAGAGCTCAATGTGGCAACCTGACATGGTCCTTTGTGGCAGACGGGATCAACTTCCAAGCATTCAAACATATCTTCTTACACCCATTGATCCCCGAAATCTGGGGCTCGCCGCCTCTCGCACTTTACGAGCTACTCCGGTGGACATGGCATGTGGATAATCTTCTATCGTGGGACACAGGACTAGACGTCTCGACGATGTGACAGAATAACAGCGGTCTAGAACGCAGGTAATGATTCTGGATGAAGGCTACCGCTTATTCTTCCTCTAATCTTCTGTACATGGTATGGTACACGATGGGAAGCGGTCGGGTTCTTCTAGCGACGCAGAGCATCTCGAACAGGCGAATCGCCCCGGCGGAATGAAGCTGCGATACAGTTAGCTGATTGTTTCTCGAGCAAAGACCAGTAGTCACCCAGGGGCTTCCAGGACTGAACGAAGCTTGACGAGCTCCCGAAAAACATCCTCTTGCAGCGGCCATTAAAGCGGCTCCAGTTCACACACTTCCTCGACGGTCAGCTCATCGAAGGGATGAGGACTGTGAGCTTGAAAGCTTTCAGAATGAATGGAACCACTTTGCTGAGACTGCAAGAGTAGCAATAGGCATTACGAGCGACGTATTCGCCTCGGTGGGCGAAGCCTAGGCGACTTGGAATAAATAAACACGTACCGTCAGCCTCCTCCCAGGCACGGCCGGCACCAAATCCGAGACCGACCCAAGCGGGCCAAGCTCTCCGCTTGAAGAGGAGAACGGAGAACACAACACCGAAGGACAGACCGAGGGAGGACTTGATGATCATGGAGGAAATGGCGCGATCCCACTATTCAGGCATCGGATTAGCTTACTATCCCAAGCTCAATAGCTCTGCACGAGGAGTAACCAGAAAGCTTCGGATCAAAAGCTCAAAGTTTCGATCCAATCCAATTGTGGCAGAAACGTCTTTTCATGCCGAGTTGAAGCGTGATTTTAGGTAGGAAGTTTGTACCTTCTCGTTAAGCAGGGCCTCGCTCACGGGCTTGGTGGCCCGAGCAACCGGCCGGGTCTCACTGGAATCGGCCATTGTGGGAATTCTAGATAAAGCGCGTTTAGTCAAGAGATTCCCTGAAGCTCTCAGATTCTGATAAAAGACATACTGTGGTGTATTAGGCCAAAATTTGCGACGTTGACCAAACGGAATAGGACGGTTTAAGGTGTTGCGGAAGTTGGAACTCGCAAGTGTCGATAGGCTGAAGGCGGTGGGGAAATTTCGCCGCGGTTTTTTCACGCGTGAACAATGTCACCTTTTTTTCCCCAAAGTAATTCGACTCAGCTCGTCACCTCGACCGGCGCAGTTGAATTTTCAAAGATGCCTTTGCTTGCGGGGGTAAGGTTAAATTGCTTGAATTTCGCTATGCGTGTGAGAATTGGTCTCTAACTAATTCGTGTGAAGCCCTCGAGCTCGTCGCAAGAGGCACTTCTCCGTCTCGAAAAAAGTAATAGCGCATCTGCAACCTCCGAACTTCACGAAGCCGCTCAGATCCTTGGACTGGACCTTCACACCTGTGAGAGTCATCCTGAAACTCATCGCGATACGAAGTTTCTGTCAAAGGCGACCCCCAAAGAGGAATGGGTGCTCCGCTGGCTGTTGAAGAGGCTCAGGGCCGCTAAACACTACCGTGTGGAACCAGCTTCGTTCCTGTTGCTTCGACAGCTTATCGGACTGATCGCCCCTAAAACTCTGGCGACCATACTTAAGGATCAGAAGTTCTTCACCATCCTCAGCGATACGATCCGCGACCTAGGGAATGATGTTCACAACACCCTAGACACCGCCGCTGAGAGCCCCAATGACAAGACTGGCTCTGATGCGCTCAGCAAACAACCCACCCAAGATGATTCCCGAGTGACACATGGCACCAAGAGAAAAAGGGTTCGTGGAGGCGATAATGAGGACGCTATGGAATTGGACCACATGCCGCAAACCCCCGGCGCATGCTTCGTGGCGTTCATTCGCGCGCTGGATTGCATCTATGGGATTGTGGCATTGATTCAACAAACCATCGGAGTTGACGAGGTGGCCCATTCTCACCTCAAATTGGCAGTCAGAGGAACGCCGGAAGGCGCCGCAGAATTGCTCGGTGGATCACTTCAACTAGGAGCTATCGCCGCCACTCGGTTTTCAAACGTTAAAATGACAACTGACCTTCAACATTTGCTGCTCGTATTCCCAGCTATGATTGAGATCTGGGAATTGCGGTCCCATCGTCTGGACGATTCCGACAACAACGCGAGCAACGAACGCTTCGCAAAGTCTTGCTTTGCTCATGCTCTAAGACTCGAACTCTGTCTCCGAGACATCAAACTTGACACTGACGAACGGGCCCATCTTCTTCATTCTGTCGAACGCATTGTGGCACTTCATGTCTTAATTCCGGCCCGGGACGCATTCTTTGCTCGTGGCGGTTCCGGCATAGACTACTCAAAAGAGGAGCCTGATTGGAGCGCTGTGAAGCCGGTGACCGAGACCTTTAGACCCATAATTAGCGAGAGATCGAATATTGAAGGCGCATCACCTTCAAGCAACCCCATGCCAAAAGGCTCGTGGCAATCGATTGAACTGCTTCCAGAATTGTTCGATAACGCGGTGCGCGCTGTTCCGAGAGACGACTTCCGGCGCCAGACCCACGAGGCTCCGTGGCTAGAAACCTTGTTTGTGGCTGTGGCAGAGCTCGCTTATTCCACTGCGAAGGAAGCTCAACCAGATACCTTTTCTGCCAAGTTTATTGCCGTCCTGGAAGACCTTCTGCGGATTGCTCTTGATCGAAAAGTAGGACTGTCTCTGCAGACGATTCTCACCCACGCCGGTTACACCGGCCTTTTGGAGCAGGGTTTGGAGCAGGTCCAGTGGAATGTGACAGCCCTCATGGTCAGTCTGGGCGTTGATATTTTCTTGCCCAATTCTGGACTGCGTGATGCAAGCAAATTGCTCGATGCTTTGCTCGACAAGATTCTGCTTCATTGGCGCACTCATGGTTCCCAGAGTTCTCAGGAGTACAACATAATCAAGCTTCAAATCGTGATTCCGCTTCTACGTGGTTTCGCGGCTGCAAGAGATCTTGCATCTTTTATGGAGGTCTGGCACGATCAACTTGTCATTCTAGAAGAAGCTCGCCTCGGCAATAATCATTTCTCCAAGTTCTCTGTCTGGGAGGATGATGATCTGTGCGCCGCCTTTTCGGACCTCACACGAACCTCGCTGAGTGGCAGCAATTTTTCGGCACAGCTTCAAACTGCTGCGGCGGAAACTCGTGCCGAGGACGGCAAGATCTCAGAAACCTCAAGATCTTATGCGAAATTGGTGATATTGGAAGCTACCCTCAGAAGCAAGATGCCAACGGCGGATGTGGACGAATCTTTGTCGCAAGTGCTAGAGACCTTTGAATCCACGCTCTCCTCGAAGCAGACATTCCACTGGCGCTGGCGCTTGTGGCGGCTCGTTCGAAATCTTTTCCAGAACAACTTGAGAGTCGATGGTAGTACGCTAGGCAAAAAAGCAAATGCTTTTGTCAGCGTGGCTGCCAAATCGCTTCACCGCAATCTCAAACACTCAACCAAGGCATCTCACATCCCCCTCGAGGCTTGGGAAACCTACCGACTCATCCTGATCACGCTCAAGGACACACCGACCGGAGAGCATCTAGATGCTTTTAAGAACGCAAACAAGGACGTCGTCAAACACATCTTGTCGGTCTCATCGAAGGATTCTCAAGCTTCAATGAAAGCACCCTGGGATGGTCGCGTTGAAACACTGTCTTCGTCGAGTACACTAGCTCTAGCGGTTATTCTGGCACTTGTCAGAGAACCTAATGCCTGGGAGATGGTTGCACCTGAGCATCGGAAGACTTTGTTCCAGCAGCTCATGTCTTTTGCAGCTTCCCAATACCACTCCTCGTCTCTTCCATTGGAAAATATTGATCCAAGTGCCCGTTTCCTCCAAGCTTGGGCGAGTGTTGTCTGTCATGAATATTTGCTCGCTGTGCCCTCTCTGGTGCCCGATATCGTGCTCTTGCTCACCAAGCACATGGAGGAAGACCACGCCAACCGCCGTTTCTACATGGAAAGCATGCAGCGGATTCCTGCTTCACTGATTACTCGAGGTCTTCGAACGACTCTCCTCGACAAATTACACAATGTGGTTGTTCAGCAAGACTGTGCGTTAGAAGTGACTCTGGGAGTTTTGACCATGATGGCAAAACTTGCAGCCATGCCGAAGTCCGATGCTATTGTGACAAGCGATTGGGAACCAATCTGGGCGGAAGCTCGCGCGATCTCTTTGGATGGCTCAGAACTTGACCTGCAAGTAATGAAAGCCCTGCGCAGCTTGTATCGCGCGACGATCGCCAGGCTGCTAGTCCTATCTGAGGACGACCGAAACAAGACGTTCAAGAAACTTTATTCCAGAGTTTCAAAGCAGACAAGCAAGCTACGCCAGATTGAACGGGATTCCCTTGCGTGTTTCCTGCTCCGTCTGTCCTTGTCTGAGCTCTGGACCCATCGCAAGAAGCTGGTCAAGGCGCTCCCGGTGGACGAGCTAGCGGCTTGTCGACAGCGTGTATTTGACCTCGTGCTGGCAGACATGAGGGCGGTCAAAGACCAGTGCAGGCAGCAGAAGCTTGAGGAGACAGTGACCCTTATCAAGACCATTGATGCCTTGGAAGACTTTGAGGACCTCTCTATGAATAACATCGAGGTGGAAAAATTCCTTAACAAGCTAGAGCGGTACATGGAGATGTCAATCGATTCAGCTCCTTCGCGGCTGATTCGTCGCCGCTTGATGGCTTCAAAGGGTGCGGAGAAAGAAAGCTCTACGAAGACGGTATTGCAATGTGCGGAAACTCTCACTCTCCGCTCGCTCTACGCCGAGGATCAGCAGCTCTTTATTCGAGCCACCACCGAGCGCTTCCGTGAAATGTCACAGGAACAGATTAGCGGAGTCATTCGAGAGATTCGAGAGCTTGGATTCACCGGCGAGCAAGCGGCGTACCGCTTGCTTGTCGTTTATCTTGCAGTCATTTCTCTCCAGCCGGTGGAGGATAAAGAAAGTCCTATCTCTTCTGAGATTTCTCAGCTCTGCCAGTCTCTCGCAGATACCCTTGTGCATAGCACCTCAATCGATCAGTTCTGCTTCGCGGCCGAAACTTTGGCCCTCCTTCTTCGCGCACATACTCGCAGCATGGCCCAGTGCAACGTGGATGATATGCTTGCCGCCATCGCCACCGCTGCTTCAAAACAAGGCCCTCACATCTCCCCAGAGTACGCTCCGACCATTTACACTCGGCTCTGTCGCCTGATGGGTCTCATCTTGAACCTCCAGCGTGTCAAGATTGGAGGTCGATTCCACCTCGTTGTCACGGCCATGCAGCGATTGTTGGGCTGCCTCTTCGCTCGGTCCCGCAAGCGCTCCCGCTCGGGTCGGGCTGCAGTCATCTCTCAACCATTCTGGCTCGCTCCTCTCGATGCCTCCCACGCCACACATTTCACCCGCCTGCTGACCTCGCTCAGCGATCCCACAGTCTCCGCGGTCTTGCGCTCCCAGCCCGGCATGTCTCGCGAGGCATTGACCGACGAGACAAAGAAAGCCAAACGCATCGCTGGCCAGTACCTGCAATACGTCGTCACGGCATATGCGCAGTGCTCTTTGCGAGGAGCGCTCGTACCTGATGTGAAGAGTGCGCTCATGCCAGGCTTGTACGCAGCATTAGACGTGATGTCTCGGGAGTCCATGCGGGCGATGAACGCTGGGTTGGACGCTTCAGGCCGTGCGGTGTTCAAATCCTTGTATGATGATTATGTGAGATTCGGAAAGTGGAACAATGCTTGAGCGATACATCGAGAGGGTTTTTTTGGTTCTACGGCGTTGTGTTTCGTTTGGCCTTTTCTTGGACCTGGATCGGCCATCTCCTTTTTGTTTGATTGTATGATACTTTTACCATTATTCATAGACTCATGATATCCCTGGTTGCCTTGGTGGTTCTACCTTTTTCCTTGAGTACCCCGTACGCGCACTTTCCAGCCATCGGTTAAGGATCGCACAAAAATTGGCCGCCTAAAATTGTTTGTTTCTTAGATTGTTCGGGGTTTATAGAAAAGGCTACTATTGCTGACAACAAAGGGGCGGGAAAGGCTCTACAGCATACTCTGGGGGAATTGAAGAGATTGAACGTATGATGGAGGCGGCGTTCAAGCTTCGTGTATCCAAAAGCCAGGTGGGTTTCTATATCCAACAGGGCAATATCTAAGAGGTGGGGTATCATTGCATATCGTGAGTCGTAAGGTTGAGCAGAGAATGTGTTGGGGGGGAGCGAAGAGATGGCTCAGTCGTTCAAATGACCTCGGCCAGAAAAGCCGATCATGTCATAGACGTTGTGAGGGGAGCTGGTATTGGAGAGGACATCGAATCATTTCCCCACGGCAAGGGCTGGGGCTGAGACCGGGAGTGAGTATGCGGGCGAGAAGCGTAGTCGTCAGCAACTGCGCCTAGCGAAATTCGAGGCGAGAAACTGTTTTGTTCGGAGCTGGCGTTCGGATGTGTTGTCACGGGCGGTTCCAAAGCTACACCATTGTGACCACTGTGTGTCAGGCAGCCCACACAACTGCAGTCATTTCCACATTGACAACTACCCGTGATATCAGAGCAAGCACTGGGGATTCCAACTGGATATTCGATCGTATAGTATTCGGCTGGGTGCATCAGTGGCTGGTTGAAATGATGATCTGCAGGAAGCGGCGACGAATAGCCACTGGGCAAGGTTGAATGTGAATTGGAGAATGACAGGAGAGAATCTTGGCGGCTAGCATGGTTTGCAGCGGGTGCCTGTTGCATATAGAAATCGAAAGGCGTTTGTGTGTTGATCCCGGGAAATGGAGGATTCTGGTGAGTACTGGCACTGGCCGTGAGATCTGGGGATTGGTCATCTCCATCAAATGTCATCAAGGCGCCCATTTCCTGGACGTGCTGGCGGGTAGTGCTGTTGAAGGGATGAGCGGCACAGCCAAGGCACTGACAATCATCTCCACAGTTGCAGTCGAGACCAGCGTTGTTGCCAAAGACTGTGGTAGGGTAAGCTGTCGTGTGGTGAACATCCATTGCGAATCCCATGTTGTGAGGCGGTATCCCGAGTCCATTCATCGTCTGCCCGTTCGAAAAAAACAGATTTTGTTGGGTGTTTTGCAATTCAAAGGGAATAAAAGGTGCCGATGGTGTAGATGTCGCAGGGCTCTGCCAGGATTGAGAATGGGAATCGGAGAAGTTGGAGTGAGATATTGAGTCCCAGGATGGGAACTGGTATGCATTCGGAGGTTGGTTGGCCATGGTGCTGTTCGTCGTCATCTTGGGGGATTTCTTTTTTCCACCGCAACAAGATTTGGTGACACTTGGCGCTGGCGCTGGGATGACTTTTTTTTGCGATTTTCCGGAGCAGCAGCTCGAGCCCTTGTCCAACTGGAGAGGCTCCTCAATTGCAGGGGCAGCTTGAGGTGTGCCTGTCTCGGAAACATTTGCTTCCATTGATTGATTTGGTGGGATTTCCGGAAATCTGAATGTTTCTTCTTCAAATTTCAGGTTCTCAGGCATGGCCTCGAGGGCTTTGGCGATATTCTGAGGAGCAGCCTGAATGATACTTTGTTTTCGTCCTCCTTTCTGGATCTTCCCAACGGAAGGCGATGACATCGAAGACATTGAGGTGGATGAGAGCTGCGATGCGTCGGTATCATCCGCTGGCACCTTGTAGAGTGGTCGACAAAGGCAGCTCGACCCTGTGGAATGATTAATATATTGGGAAATGAAAGACGCACAAGAGGGGATAATCCTACCTTTGGGTATCCGCACCATGAACGCAAATGTCTTTTGGCAGCTGCAGGATCCTTTTGGGTGTGGACATTTCGCCAGAGGCCGGCCAGCCTTGGGGACTTTCATCATGAGTCGGTCGAAATGTTGGCATTTGGAGGACCGATGCCCGCGAATGCATGGTTCGCTGGATTGGAAGATTGTCAGCTGGTGGGACCCATGGAGATACACTGGAAATAATCACCCACGTACCATGACCATTTCGCACCTTCTTCATCGAGAGGCATTGCACCGGTTTGAGAATACGGGATACCAGCACAGCTGAGCCCAAAAGAGAGTGAGATGATCGACCAATACCGATGATCTGCCCCACACTGACGCAGGTACAGTAGTCTCACAGACTCGTATGAGAAGCCAAAGTCTTGAGCTCTTGGATGGTTTTTTTAAATCGTCGCGATTTCGGAATAATGAGCCAGGGATCAGTATTCACGCCATATGCCGATATGTACGATCAAAGTATGTTGGCTTCTTGGGCGGGGTTCGACGAATCGAGGGGCCAAGGATGTCGAGACTGGACGACGGGCTCGCGCGGTGAGTTTGTTCTCCTACATCAAGCGAATGTTTGCGAATACTTCAAGGAACAGACAGGCAGTAGAAGGGACAAGCCTCTCGGCGTTCACGCGTGATTGTCCAAGATCGATCGGTCCCTGTCCAGAACGCCTGAGAAGGAAATCCTTCAGTGCGGGGACATTGGATTACCTAAGCTCCGTCACGAGCTGCGACTCCTCCTAACGAAGTACTACCGTACCCAAATTGGACTCCACCTTCTCATCAGTCGGGCGGTCTCGTCCAGTCGGGAGTCCGGCACTCCTGAAGGCCGAAGACTGTCGTACATACCCCTGTCACATGATTCTCGTCGTAGTCTCAACTTTACTGCTTCGCTGGCTCTGAAGACTTACTATCAACACATGCTTCTTCCGGTCAGGTCTCAGTAGACGGTGGTATACCTTTGAGGTATGGATTTTTGCAAGTAGTAAACCGCAAAGCCTGCTTGCTTTTCTCTGGTCTAGTAGGGGGAAAGGTCCATTCAAAGGGACCTGGGAGACGAGACACTCCTTTCACAGCAATGAAGCCATTTGCAGCGCCTGGCTATTCGTCAAGACTGTATAGATGCTCCCGGTAATAGACGTGGATAAACCGGAATGAGTACTGCAGTTTTGTCGGGATGATGAAGCTCTCAATACTCTACTGAGAGCTCCTTGAAACTGACAAGTGGAAGCTTCATCACAACATTATATAGTCGGGTCGAGTAGACTGAATCGACTAATCTGTCAACGGATCGTTGCTGCCATGATCTCCAGGCCATCACCATTTTATTTTTGGTGGCGGAAAGGGACCGGCACTCACTCGTGAAGCGGCGTTAAGGGGGGCTGCAGGGCTCGATTACGTAACGGTAGTCAGGTCCGACAGTCGCAGCGGTCCAGCAGTGCGCATTCCACGCGGGTCAAGCTTGGCGTCGGCGGACAAGTTGGTCTTCGCCGCGGCTAGTGAGCTGGTGAGATTCCCATCATCCACAACCAACCTGCCGCAATGCCCACGCCGGCCAGCGAAGGATCGCAAACGGACAGCGGTCCTGCATCTTTTTTCCGAATTCCCCCACCGCTCAAAAAGCTCTTCGATCAATTCCCTCTGATAACGTATCCCGCCAACGATCTACCCCAACGGGTTCCCTCTAAACGTGCCGACAACCAGCTCTTTGTATTTAGTGATGCGGCGGGTGCGCAGCGAGGCCGCCCGTCCTTCAATCCGCAATGTCTCAAGTGGCAGGTTCGTCGTGCCCGTGGCAGCTGTGTTCCACTGGTCGCGCACTGATCACTAATCCCGCAAGCTGTAGGCGTACCTGAAATTTGTCGGCGTCGACTTTGAGATTACCCCTTCCAACAACCACGCCTCGCCAACTGGCTCTCTTCCATTCCTCCTGCCAGCCTTTCCCACGGAAGCTGCGGTCACGATACCCTCGCATAAGCTCCAAAAATGGGCCATCGAGCAGGTTCATTGCGAAGAGGAGCAGCAATTGGATCTCCGCTTCGATGTGTACGCTTCGCTTTTGGACCACCGGATACGCAATGCCTGGGTACGTATACCTGCCGTCCCGAGGGTGCTATGTCATTCTTTGTTGTCTCTCGGTGAAGGGTGAAATCAGAGGACGTACTAATGCTGTTCTCTAGCTATACATGCTATACCTAGATAATGCCAACTTCAAGGCTGTCGCCCAACGGCTCTACGTGAACCCCTCCACCACCTCCTCGCCGGTCCGAGCCAGTCTTGCCTTTCAACTTCAGCAAGCGGCGCGCGACGAGCTTCTCAAAAGCTCATCCTACATTGACGTCGCGGCCTTGGAAGGAGATGCACAAAACGCGTTTGAGGCGCTATCGACCCTTTTGGCCGAAGACGAGCACTTTTTCGGTCGGCCCAATCCCGGGCTCTTTGATGCCGCAGTCTTCGCATACACACATCTCATCTTGGATGAGGGAATGGGTTGGAAACATAATCGACTGGCTCAGATGCTTCGACAGCATGCCAATCTTGTACAACATCGGGAAAGACTACTGAAATTCTTCTAAAACAAATTGTATTATTTCGTCAACAAGCAGTGACTTGAGCTTGATCCTACTCTTTCTCTCTACCTCCTCTTCTTTCTCTTCTTCCATTTTTTTTTCAATTGGTCATCCGTCGCCGCACAGGAGTGGTCCCACTTACTACCTCTCTGATGTTCTCTTGCTAAAACATACCCCAAACCACACTGTGGTTCCAAGCCACTTCTTCGCTCTCATCCCTAGCTTGTCGACCAAATTTCCGTCCACACTCCGTTCCAAGACCCCGTTGAGGGGATCCCAATCAAACATCTTCTCCACTTGAAACCCAGCCACTGCGGCAGCTGTCAAGACGTCATCGATGGAGTGACAGTAACTGGTCGGTCGGATCTTGACCCCCGTCTTGGGATCTGTAAATCCAGCTTGGCTGCGCAGACCCATATCGGCATGCATGTTGGTAATCAGCAGATACCCACCAGGGCGCATTGTCGCGGAGGTCGCTTTGAAGAAATCCTTCAAGGGAACGTGCTCCAGAACAAGCGTCGATATCACCCCGGCGGCACCGACTTCTTGCAACGCAGGGGGTAGGTGTTTCGGGACGGTAGCGGGTTGGAGGAGATCAACCGTCTCGAGGATCACAGCTGGGATATCTCTCAGAGTTGTATCTTCAACAGTGACCTTTTTAATATTGGACTTGGCGACCTCCAGCATCCCGGGGGAAGCATCTAGGCCGATGACCTGCGCCTCTGGTCCTGAAGAGTGATCGATCCTTGTGAGGCTGTCTTGACTACCTCTTGCACCAAGGGTTCTCATCAATTGAATTGTGTTTCGGCCAGTGCCACATCCCAGATCCAAGAAGATCATGCGTTCGGATTGAGAAAGCTGGTGACGGAATCGATCGTAGACGCATTCCACGAATCGAGGTAATATCCGGCTAATTTCGATCGTATCGAGTCGCTGGAGAAAGTTGCCGTCTGTGTCGTAGACCTATATCACTCAGAACGTGCTTAGTTGTTGCCCCTTTGTGTCAGATCTCGTCTGAGTCGGTAATAAACGCCGGAAACTGTGATCGTTTATATGAAGCAAAAAAAAAAACAACAATAAGGTTGATACAAAGATCACGAAAAGAAGAATAAAAAATCAAGGTACTTGGAATTCCCCTTTCATTCAGACATACCTCAGCCCACTTGTCGTACGCCTCAACCGTACTAATATACTGCACGGCGGTCGAGGAATCAGAAGTAGAGCCCTCGTCTCTAGCGAGCAACTCCTGAATAGTCTGCATCTTTACGGCGTTTGAAAATCTGTGAAGACTTTTCAAAAGAAGAAAGCAGCCATACACCTTGAAAGAAGAAGAAGAAGAAGAAAAGAAAAAGTGAAGTAGATTCGCAACTTTGCAAAACTTGAAATTCTCTTGAATATGTCGCTGAGATGTTTGATACCTATGACATTCAAACAACCAAGCATACTCTTATCCTCTCTGAGTACAAACCTACCTTCTCGGCTTTATATAGATCGCTCCCATGACCCACTCGCTGGCATCATTCGTCCTCTCGCACCACAATGGAACACCGGAACTGAAAACCTGAGTCATACGCAGTCATAGAGTATCGTTCCTGGGCAGGACTTGGAACCGTCCACCAGATTACGAGTACGCCGAACTAAACTTTCCGAGCATGACACACAGACCCCTTCCTCGTCCTTCCCACCTCCTCCTCACCTATCAATCGATTAAGCCTGGTGCAGGTGGGTAAGCCCCATATGGATGAGCCCTTTCAGGAAAATAGACCCTCCGACGGGACGGGGAGAAATTCGTATACATTGACCCATGGTATTTTAATTCCAACCTTCTACTCCTACGAAAAGGTAATCCTTCCTCAAGTAAATTGTAGAAAGACAGATGATGAGGTGTGCAGTAGACTCATGTCCGTAGAAGATGAGTAAGACTCCCGTCGACTCGTCATTTTCTCGAATCGCACGACGCAAGTCTTTTTGATTTTTTTTTCTTTTTTGTTTTCCATGTATACTTATTTTTTTTAAAACTCTTTTAGAATTAAGATGCATCTCAGCCGTTCAGTGAGGTACATGGTACATGATGGCGTCGGCATCCTCGTGCATGAATATGCACGATGAGCTAAAAACGAAGCGAACGTGGAGAGGGGTGTCCCCTATGAGAGGAAAGAGGATGGAATGAATCAGGTGCAGACGGCATCCACCTAGGAGGAGGATGGTTGGATGTACCGTTCATCTCTCATGTAATTCCAGGCTTTTAGGGAAGAATAGTAATGGACGTTCTCCCACTGTAAATTCTACGAGGGTTCAAAATCACGATGGGAAAACCCCTAGTATGAAATGTAGACTAAACTCGTGGAAAAGCTCCATGCCATCGTTATCGTCACAGAAGAAGGGTCTAGGGCCCGCAAGCATTCGGGAACAGCCGTCATGGCTCATGTCCCAGACAAAGATGGGAAAAAAAAGGGATGAGCCCTGCGACGACAAAAATAGAACAAAATTAAACCAGATGATGCACGGAAGGAAAGAAAAAAAAGCTGGAAAAGAGTTGCAAGTCTGGAAAAATAAAAGAAGCCATGCCTCATCAGGGTCTTGACCTCATCAATCACGCCGTACCAGACGGAACATTGAGCTTGCGAAGAGATGAATCGGCAAGCAAAGCAGCGCTAAAGAGTCAAAGAAGAAACAGTATCAAAGTGGTATCGAGATAGGAAGAAAAGGGAGCCAAAAAATAAAAGAGAAAAAAAGAGAGGGAGAAAGGCGAATGGGAAGAATGGGGGGAAAAGAAAAGGAGAGGGGGCAAAAAATGAAAATAAAAGGCAAGAATAAAGAACAAAACATCCCAACTCCAAGCCCACGAGGCAGGACGGCCGATTCTCGTGGGGATGATAAACGTTGATCAACCAATGCGACGCAGGAGAAGCTCGAAAAAAAATCGCGAATCAATAAACTGTTGCTCCAAAGGGTGCCGTCTCCTTCAAGTCTTCGACCAAATCCTCCACATTGTTGAGATACCGCCCTAGAAGCGCTTGCTTCTCGTCCGTTGTGCGAGTTTCCCGTGTCAATCGACCTGAGGCGGTGGAAACTTGTGAATTTTGCGACATGGGCCTCGCGGAGATCTTGCTTGGGCTGCGTTGCAGTGGCGGGGGACTTGAGCTGGGACCGAGGACGGGCGTTTCGGGCATGAGGTAGAAGTACAGGAACTCGACAAGCTTCAGCTTCACTTCGCGGGAGGTGGCACGTTGCTTGAAAAGGGATGTCACGGTCAGGAGACCATCGAGATCTTCAAATGTGCGAGTATTGGCGGGACAGTCGAGGAGTGCGGTCACCAGGGTGAGTAGGGTGGCCGATTGGATGGCGGGGCAGTTGATAGGATCGAGCAGATCCAGCAGGAGGTTCATGTAGATTTCGCGGGCGAACAGAGAGCGCGAAGGAGGATGGAGGAGGAGGGCGCCTTGAATCAAATCCAGCGTGCAGACAATGAGCATATCGTTGGTTCCGCTGCTCCCGCGGCCGAGCAAGTGCTCCAGACAGGCCACTAGGCGCATGGCGACTACTCATAATAAAACACAGACAAGGTTAGTCACCAGTGGCGGCGATGGGTTTCACTCGGCGATCCCGTGTCGGGAGTTTGACTCACCATTCCACTGAAAGCTTTCTTGTAACTTAAAGAATTCTCGAAACGCCGGGTCCTCGCGCAATTCAGCCAAGGCCTTGGGTGCCGGGTGAGCTTCGGTGGTCATATATGACCGGCGGCGGTCGGCGGTGGATTTTGATTTTGATAGACATATCTGAGCCAAAAGGCCTTCGACCTGGCGCAAACCTTTGCGAACCTTGCTGGGCTCGTACGAGGAGAGATAGTCGAAGGAGTGTGCGAGAAGGGTCTCCATGAGGAGGGTGTGGACGGTGGCGGTGAGTGAAAAGAGGTGGAGTTGGTGGTGGGGGACTAAGAGAGAGATGAATCTGGGAAGCTGGAAGTGGCTACAAGTTCGACGAAGATCTGGAGGGAACACCGAGTTGATAAGAGAAAAGTGCGCCAGGAACTTTAAAAGAGCATCGACAGCTGAAGATCAGCCCTTGGAGCTCAGCTGAGGAGGCTGGAGCATGACCATTTCTAGAGAGAAAAGAAAAAGAGAGGAAAAGAGAGAGAGAGGGAAAAAAAGCGAAAAATAAAAAAAAAAGGTTCAGAGAATAGCAGCCGCTGTGTGAGAATCCCGCGAGACGGGGGTGGCCCGTGAGGGTCAGGGCCGATGATGAGGTCAGTCGGGCCGCAGTCCTGAAAGTCAACAATCATCATCATAACAAAAGCATTCCAGGATCTATTGACTGAACCTCGATGATCACAATCGTGGGTCAAGACAAGGTTCAGCGGCTATCTGCACCACCCATGGCCCAATGATCCACGACCAGGCATCAGAATGTACATCATCGTCCTGATACTCCAGGGCCCAGCCACGGTACGGTGGTAAATAAAGTGACCCGAACAGGCAGTTTCCCTGGTTGCCCCGGACGACCCACCCAAGTCAAATGCACCCGCTAAACCCCTTGGGGTGCGCAGCTGCTTCTTCAGCCTCTTCCAGCCTCCTCTGACGTCCCAATCTTGTCTAGACCCGTAGCAAAGTCTGCTCGCTTCCTCTGGTGCTCAACAATTGCGTCGGTGCTCTCCCCCTTGGGTCTGGGAACCGAGGATTTCTCTCGCCTGTGAAATCGGTTTCTTTCAGGGCCGCTGTGGATGGGCCCCTCCGTTGCGTTCGAGCGCTTGTATATTACCACTTGGATCTTCAATAGCATCTCAAGTGCCGAGCCTTATGGCGTCAGATGAAGGTTATTCTGACAGGTGACCCAAAAACAAGTTTTTCATTCAATCCGGGGCTGGTGAACTGCTACGGTTTGGCGGGTTCGGCGGGAGGGACTTGGACCGATGAGGTAATCCGTTTCATGTTTGAGGTCAACACTGAAGGACCCGGCTAGGAATCGATGATAGTGTGACTGAGTAGCACGTAGTAAACTACGCCAGTCCCTTGCCTTCAAGGTTGCCAGTACACTCTCATCGTCAGACGTTCATCAACGAGAACCCAGCAACCCACTCTACACCGCTCTCCTTCCCAACATAACCCTTCCCTCCTGTGACATGCACGGGGTCGCCGAACCCATCACACGTTGCCTGGGCAAAAGACGCGCCTTACCGCCAGCCCTCTGCAACGTGCTGTCCTTTACCCCCACTTAATCCATCCTCATCACCTGTCCCGGATCGCTTGAAGTGATGTATCATGCCCAATGTCTCCAATTGATTGAACTATGCGTGGGTCGACCGGGATCGATCGACTCGGGTCAATTTGTGGAGGGGTAAAACGACCGATTTTTGATTACCAAGCGAAAGGAGCGCCTCCACAGAAGCACCAAAGGCTCACTGCTGGTAGAATCTTTTAATCTTCATGGGGAGATCAGTCGATGCGAGAGCAACCATCGAGCTCGTGATGATCCGCGAGCATGTGCCTCTACACCATAGGTTACATGTCGCTTTGTCTGCATTGTTCAAGTCACATCTACGCCTCGGTCTAAACTTCCATCAAGAACCCCGTTTCAATACTCCGACAGTACATGAGATGTTCTAAACTACATACACGTCAATCATATTCAGATTTTCTGCTTGCCCGAAGATAAGTCAAGACGGTCAGAATCTCCGTCGTGAATCGCTTCTGAACGCCATCCCGCTTGCAAGGGGTCTGATATTGATCCCCTCGCTCGCTAGAAGTATGGGATGTCCTTTTACTGCCACTAGTCTAAGCCATGCTGGTATGTGCACCATTCATAAAGTGAACAGTCTTATGGAAACCCCTCGTTCATCTCAATGATAAATGAATGATGTTGTTTTGAGCGAAAATAAAAGACTATCTGAAACAATTTGCTCGAAGACGGCACCCTTGTCCGTGATCTCTCTTGGACAAGCGGCTAGACACGAAAGGAGACCACTCCTTGCTCGATTATTCTTGCTTATTCAGACTCGTTGCGTACTACCGCCAGAGCGAGATGCGAGATGCGACTGGCTTGCAGGACAGGGGACCGAAAGCTAGAGTACTACTCATCACAACAAAATGGAGTTCGAGATATTGTATACAGGCACACACCTTGCAGAAGATGCCTCGACGGTGCTCGTGAAAATAGTAGAGTCAGCGTTGTTTCGGTGCTGCTCATCGTGGATGGGGCCAAGTGTGGAACCGAAGCACTACATTATTAACAGACCGAGTATCCATACCAAAAGCCCCCATGACTACCATCTTCACGGTGCGGCACTGTCACAGTCGCTCTCTGCCTTCCCGAGTAGGCCATTTGGAGATACACTAGCACGACAACAATGAACCTGTCTCATCCGCCGCGTCTTTGTTTTTTCCTTCTTTTTTTTCGGATGATCACCAACTGGACTAGCTTGGTAACAATGATAGAACACTGTGCTCAGCACAGTGTGCTGTATTACCGCGTTCCCAGCCACCCATAACCGATCCGGGGGGGCTCAGGCCTCCTCTGAGCCTCTGATCTCACCTAACGAGTCTACGACGACCGGGGATCGATCGATCGACAATCTTGATCGGGCCCGTGCCCGACCGCCATGCCCGTTTGGGTCAACGTGCGAGGTTCCGAAGGTCCCGAGCCATGAACCTGCTCGGGAGCCGAAGGATTGAAGAGTGCGTGCCAGCAAAACTGGAGCCCATGGTGAAGGCGATGACAACCCAGGCACCGAGGACTCTTCATAGACCCGTCCGATGCCCTGCTCAATCTCACTGTACCCCGGGAGATCTATTTAGTAGGCGGCAGTAAGGGAGATCTTCTTCAGGTCTGAGCGAGATTTTGTGGCAGATGAGTACTTTGGTTGAAAGACCAGGACTGATCTTAATTGGAGATGGCCTTGGTCTTACTCTCTGGCCTGATTTGTTCTTCAGTGGTCAGCTTGATTGGGCCAGACCAGGCTCCGAGCATCCTGACAATGCCATGGTCTAGGAACCTAGTTTCTATGGCATAGTAAGCACATGTCAACCTTGAAGGCCGCGCCTCTTCCACTCTCATGCCGACAGAGTAAGCGATCCCCTTTGAGATGTGTTCGAAGCACGCGCATGTCTCCCCCGCACCCGCCGACGTTCAGGTTGGGGACCAGAAGACGACGACACGATAGACCAGTCTACAATGAATCGCGGTTTTTGAAGGACTTCCAAATCTCCTCTTCATGGATTCCGACGACCTCCACGCCCGTGACTCCGGTGTTCCTGTCGTGAAAGTGTCATCGGATTGATCTGCCAGGCACAGGACGATCGGGCAAGGAGTGTGGGGAGGGGCAACGAGTGGTTCCGCTACCCAGAATCCTGGTTTTTGTCACCTTGCGATCTGCTCCACCGCGTGCCTGTGCGGGTAGATAAAACTGGGTTGATGTCATTGATTTCCCCCGCAGTCTTTCCAAAAACTTCAACTCGGAGAGACCTCTTCATCCAGTACGGTCTTGAGGACTCTGAACGATCTCACTTTGCCAAAATTCCCCTCTCTGCGCGTTGATCTTCCACAATGAGCTTCTCAAATCAACCTCAGAGCTCCACTCCGTCACAGGAAGCCTCCACGGACGCCGCAAATGGGTCCTTGAACGCGTTCTCCGAAGAGCCGTCCGCGCTCGAGATGCCAACCAAGCCTCAACATCGCCGCAACAGATCCAGTGTCGACGGTACCAAGTACAAGGATGGCACCTGGTCGGCCAAAAATGAGAAGATCCTCATGGGCCCCTATGACTATATGCATGGACATCCCGGCAAAGATGTTCGTCGCCAGCTGATCCAGGCTTTCAACTCGTGGCTACAGGTCCCTGAAGAAAGCCTAGCGGTGATTGACAAGGTGGTGAGAATGTTGCACACGGCTTCGCTCTTGTAAGTATGGGGTCTGATGCGGATTTCTAACTGCGCTTCTGTGATACGTCTCGCAGCCTCGTTCCGCCCTGTCTCTCCCGCTGACCATGTCCCTTCTCTTCAGGATTGACGACGTCGAGGACTCGTCTGTTCTGCGTCGCGGTATCCCCGTGGCGCACAACATCTTCGGCACTGCGCAGACGATCAACTCGGCCAACTATGTCTACTTCCTGGCCTTGCAAGAGGTGCAACAGCTGCGCAGTCCTGCTGCCATCGACATCTACGTGAAAGAGCTGTTGAATCTGCACCGCGGCCAAGGGATGGATCTTTTCTGGCGCGACACGCTTACCTGCCCCACCGAGGACGAGTACCTGGAGATGGTCGGGAACAAGACCGGTGGTCTTTTCCGACTGGCGGTCAAGCTCATGCAGGCGGAGAGCTCGACCGGCAAAGACTGTGTGGCTCTGGTGAATGTCATGGGATTGATTTTCCAGATCTGCGATGATTACTTGAACCTGGCAAACACCACCTACACCAAGAATAAGGGTATGTGCGAGGATCTGACCGAGGGCAAATTCTCCTTTCCCATCATTCACAGCATTCGCTCCAACCCGTCCAACCACCAGTTGTTGGCCATTTTGAAACAAAAGACCCAAGATGAGGAGGTCAAGCGTTATGCCGTCCAATACATGCACAGCACAGGCAGTTTCGAGCATACCCGCCAAGTGGTGCGGGATCTGCATGAGCGGGCGTTGGCCCTCATCGAAGTGATTGACTCGACTCCCAAGGTCAACGGTGCCGGTGATGGAGAGATGATTCGGGCGGTGTTGAACAAGATTGTTACCACGACACTATCTCCGGCCGATGATGAGATCCACGCGACCAAATAGTCGGGGTCTAATTATAAACTTCCACTCGCCGGGTAGACGCACCGAGTGAGGTTGATGAAGGTGAAGGAGAAGTAGTTCAATTTGTTTTTCCCTCTTTCTTTTTGAGATACCATTGCTTATATCGGGCAGAAGCGTGTCTGTTTCTTTGCATGTCATCGTTTCCTTCCCGGGACGCTCATATACTTTACCCTTTCGAAATGCGACAGTATACCTATTTCTGTGCTCCATTTTGGAGAGACAGTGTCATCGAGCTGCCAATGAACTAGGAGTGATTTGAAGGACAACCATCTGAATTGGAATGTACCTCTCCCCAATCACATTCATGTATCAAGCCTTGTCCACGCCCATTGATGTGAGATCAGGCTAAAGGCATGGACCTTTTCCATGTGGACCGGAAGGTGTCCAAATCCAACACCGGGGGCTTAGCAAGCACATGATTTTACCTTTTTATCCTCTCCCAGAAGGAGAGTTGAAGTCCCGTCCGCCTTAGCTAGATAGGTATTGGGTAACGCCGTCATGAGGAAGGTTACTCATCGCTGTCCTGCGAGTATTGAAGGCCTCCAACCGTCATTCCACGTAGATTGCCCGAAATGTCCATTTTCCACAAATTAACTATTTATGTTCTGATCCAGTTATATATTGAATCCCCTCCTTCCATTTGACAAAGGTAGTACACTGTACGTTGGAGTCAATCCCGTATTATCCACCACGTCATCCCCCTAAACAGACCGGCCTGCATTGTATCCCACAGAGAGATCCTCTGAAAATACGGTAGAGTGGTATCTTCACATCACAACACAGCAGGCCTTCTCCAACTTGCGCATGATCTTGGGAACCAGTGCATGAACGACCTGCTCGATCTCGTCCTGCTTCTGGTTCTGTTGCTGCTGGTGTTGCTGGTGATGCGGCTGTTGCTGCTGGTGTTGACCTGGGTAGGAGGACTGACCACCACCCCCGTGGTGAGGCGTCTGGTGCGACGCATGTGGTGGCATAACGGCTTCACCACCCGTCAAGTTGACATAGATACGACCGGCGTTCTCCTCGGTCGCGTACTGCAAACCCAGCTCGCGGCAAATTTGCTCGACACGAGGCTTGATTTTTTGGATGTGACCGGACGAGTGGTTACCCTTGCCGACGATTCTAGAGTCGAAGTTGACAATGTTAGTAGATCATTCTTCTCCCTACTTTGGTTTTTTTTTTGTTCTCCCCCTGCCTCTTCTCATCAACTCCCAAAGCACAGAGAATGAAGAGTCCATTCCATCATCAACGTACACATGCAAATGGTCCTGTCCATGCGACTTGGCATATCGAATGCGCTCCTCCAGAATCTCCTCGGCTTCCTCGACAAATTGGCCGTGTAAGTCGATTGTGTCGGCCTCTACGCGACCATCGGCGTTGTTCTCCCGGAAGATAAACTCTGACGCCTGCTTATTGTATTCTTCCATCTTGCGACCGTGCGCCTTGCCTTGTTCCGATAGTTCTTTGGCGCGCGCGCCGTCTCCATTGTTGTACGCCTCTTTCGACTGTGCTCCATCAAGTTCACAAATTCGGTCAGTTTATTGTGTCTCAGCCGTCGAATGGCTCGCGCCAAGCTCTATTCCCATCGCAAAATGTGAGCAAAAATTGTCTCGTACCCGTTGGAAACAGTCGCCGCGTTTCGAGGCTTCTTGCCGGGCGAGGTCGCGCAGGCGATCGTACTCTTGCTCGGCATCACCACTTTGATCGTGGTTGAAGGCTAGAAAACGAAGGGACGAGAAACAATTAGCCGGCAAAATCTTGGTATGGAGGACAGCCCAACGATCATGGACGCGCGCGCGCCCTTTTTCTCTCTCGTTCTCTTTCTCTCTTCGTTTCGTGCGCGCCGGGGACCGTTCGCATTCGCAATTCGCATGCGCTCGGGCACAGCCCATCGTACATACCCCGGTGGCCCAGCTGGGACATTTGATAGGACATTACGATGTCAAATTTCGAAATCGTGGTTCAAGGTGCAAGATCTCGACGACTGCGCTGTGCGACAGCTAGTGCGCACGGGCGAAGGGGGGGGTTGAAATGAGGACGGTTCCCGGTTTAGTTTCTGTTCCGAGTGGCGTCTAGCACTGAAGGGCTGTTGGGGGACGGAATGGTCCAAGCGTGGAGAGGATAGTCTTAGGCAGAGGGTTCAATAGGAGGGGGGATCTCCGATCCTCTCTTGAGTGGAGCAATTGGAATCGCATACTCGGGCTGTAATTTGATTCTTGGTGACCTAATTTGATGATCGAGCCAGTCGAGCCAGTCGAGTCAGTCCATCGGGAAGAATCATGCTGAACTCGGTGTAACTGTGGCCCAAATAAGCGGACCCGGTCAGGTACAATTTCCCTTTTCTTCGAGAAATCCGACTGGATCGATCTTGGTTCGAATCTGACTGAACCTGATGGGGAAATCGGGTGGTTCTCCGGGCTAGACTCTTCAGTTACTCAAATCAAAGCCTTGAACCCCCGGTATAAAGTAGGGTTATTTTAGAAGTTAAAAGACAAGTCCACTGGTATTCAGCGACCGCTGTCATTTACGCATCTATAGCGAATGATCTTCTCGATATGAGAATTTGGAATCTTGGATTCTGGTTATTATTGAGTCGGGCCATGTGCGGGCTCAGATTATGGAATTGGGACCAAATTGACGGGCAGTTCTTGGCATCGCTCGCAGTGCTGGTAAGTGGCCATTGAACGTGCGAACAGCCAATCGGACCCCAGAAGTGAACGAGAAAAACAAAAGGGCAGTCATACAAGAAGGGAAATGGCGACGTGTGTGTCCACTGCTATTAGACAATATCGACACCTTTCATATGCCTCCGCTTTCCACCTAGCCTCGCGATCCAAGGGTTGATTCATGTGACCAAGCAATTGGCTTGGATGCCAGAAATGTATCAAGGTCGGCAATTACAGACCATTTCATACCTGGAAAGACAGTCTTCCATATATTCCTCTGGCCATGAAATGACTAGAATCATTGACTATGACGGCGTAACTGTTGACCACCTTGTTCCAGCTGGTGGTCCCCATCCTGAGGAGTTGCAGATTAACATCATCGGGGTTGAGAATCCTGTAGGCCCAGTTGAGCTTACCTATATGCATGAGAGTGCTGCGGGTTCGAATGGAATGCGGAGAATCATCGTGGACAAGGTGGACCTTTTGATTGGACGCGGGTCTCATCTACTTTCAGCTTGACATCAGCAGCAAATGAAATTCCGCTCTGTGGAAGCTGCCACACACAATTTGATCAAGATCATGACCCATATGTCTTGTTCGTCTCGACCGACTCGCAATAAGTGCTCTATCGAGTTTGAAGGTGATGACAGAGAGTGACGATGTTCAACTAGCAGTTTTTTTTTGACCGACACATCTCAGTGAGTGTTGTTTATAAGGGACTATTTGATAAAGGGAGAACAGCATCCCAAAAAGTATAAGCGACGGACTTTGCCGTCGAATTATGTTTTTCTCAATGATCATGACGCTGCCTGCTCGCACGCTTTGTAGTTCCGAAGGCTCTCGCGCTTTACAAACCTCAACTAGTGGCATGGAGAATCTGTTTGCAACAGTGCGACGAGGCACTATGGCTCTTAGGAGTCCGAGGATTACCCGTCTTGACGAAGCTACGGTCAATCGGCTGCGAATGCCTCGTGGTGAGCCGTAGGTATACTTCCGGCCGACAGGAGACGACCCAGCCACCATCCGGCGTAGTCTAGCCCGACCAGATCACCCGGAAAGAGAGAAACGACCTGCGGATAGTGACGAGGGGACAATCTGAAAGCAAGAATGTTGAACAGGATTCGACCAGGATTGAAAAGCTTGAGAACACAAATGGCAACAACTCTAACGACAAGCAGGACCGCAGCCGGGTGTTCCAAACCGAGTGGTGCCTATTAAAGACCAGATCTCACTACGCAAGAAGGCATTCATCGCTTTGCTTCGGACTTTGCTCATCATCGACGGCTCTTGCAACTCGTCGCTATGCTACTGTAGTGTATGTAACTATGTATGCCTGATTTCTCAACCGTGCGCCGAGACTGGGTCCCTTTTTTTTGTCTTTTCTTTTTCCCCTTTCTTCGTGGCAAGAAACACTAGCAAGTGGGTCGGAGGGGCAATAGTGCCACATTCGGGGTGTTTAGTTCCAGAAATTCCATGCGTTCGGGCTCTTGAGATTTTCAGCCCCTGGGATGTTCAGTGAGAGTGGTAATGTAGATACAGAGATCGGTAAGAAATGGCATTGTTATGTGCATCATGAATACACATACGTCACCGATTCTCTATTTCCCATGTCTATGAACCGAAGACTCGGGTCTAAGTATCCCATAGAGTCGGTCGAGCTCGGGGTAGAGACTAGAGAATGATTGATACGTACAGCCTTTGATTGCTGATCAAGAAGTGTTGAGTTTTTTTTTTACAATGTCGGCTCTGTAATACAGCAGTACAGAGGGAGTTAGTCACATGAGTCCGTCAATAGAATACCGTAATTTACCTGCACGGATACCAACACAACTCCACGTTCCCCTTTTTTTCTGGGCTGGTTTCAGGTGCCCTAGCGGGTCGTCCTGCTTGGCCATCCCACCAGTCTGGCGACGGACGCTGTGTGGAACAAGGATCGGAGGTCGCGATCATCATTGTCATAGTCACTGTATGCTGCGACTCTGCCATCGCATGGTTGTGATAATTGAAAACAACCTGAGCAGAGGATGAAAAGGGCTTAGTAGTCATTCTCAACCTTTCGCTACTTTGAGGACCCTTTGTGTAGAGCTTGTTTTGTGAAGCCATCGCCTATACTGTTCTTTTCTCTTCTTTGTTTTTTTTCCACTACGTCCAAGTTTCCCCGGTATCTCTCTGACTTGAGCGGATCGGCAGACATGCCCTGGGACTCAGATTTATTAAGAGTGGAGAATGGCCACGAGGGCGTCCACTGACTCGTGTGGCCTGGGCCTCCCGAAAGGTACACCATTTTGTCCTTTGTTACGAGGTCTCAACCTCCATCGTGCAGGTGGATCAAACATAAGAATGATCTTGCGCCAGACTGTGGAAATCAGCGTCGCATCGGTTCCTGTCCGTTGCTATGGAGGGAGGGCAGGATTGGTGGGAAGTAGAAATTCTAGAAGCTTGGAATGTTGTTTGAGACAGGTTGCGGCCGCCACTATTGGTGTTTCAGGTCTCCCGTGGTGCTTTCAGCCGTAGCATGGAGCCCTTTAGAGGAGGCCTTCCAAGGGCATCTCGGGAACGCGAGAGTGCTACCTCATTTGACTCTGTATGGGGCTCCCAATGGCTGACTTAATTCAAACGCAGGATAGTACCACCGTGTTTTATGCAAGTGATCATCGGACAGGGCGGTCAACATACATCCCTGCCCAGTTACACTGTTCGCATGGACAAGCATACAGCGACCAGTAGACGACTGTTTCAGCTCGATCGGAATTGCCGATTCTGGTGCGACCGATCTACGTTAGATCAAGGTAAACGTTGGCCATCAAACTTTTCTCAGATGGGGGATTTGCCATCAGGTGGGCTCTTGAACTGAATTTCATATCCTGAGATCCCTTTAGAGTCGCTGTGGATCTCACGGCTGTACAGTAGCAACGGGCAAATGATTACATAGTACGTACACGGGTCAGTAGGACAGTGAAGACACTCCAGCTGCATACAAGCCTATCTAAGGCAGTCTCTCCAGACGTACACATGGTTTTGAAGAACGACACTGGAGGTCTGCCCCCTGGGCTTTGCCCTGATTGACATCATTTCACATTGCCGTTGGCCCAGTAGTCACCTCAATGTAAAATTGATGGATCATCTGATAAGCCACCTGTGCACTAAACAATCCAATTGACATGACTCGACCCCCCACAGAAAGATCGGCATGTCATGACATTCAGTTTTCCCACCCAGACGGCGCTTGGTGGACACTGCTTGCGTGCTTGATGCTCATTTCCAGGCCCGTGGATCGTGACTCGTGCCTCGACAGAAACAACCTGATTATAGTACCTTTCGGTTCAGCAAGGCACATTCGAGCATCACTTTGGATCTACCTTTAGAACATGTGTTTATGGACGGATCTCCCACGCACGAAGATATTACGGTAGACAGGTTCATTTAAGATCTCTCCGAGTTGTTTGTCAATTATTCTGATCAAGAGTGCCACGGCCTCTATAGTAGACCCCCTTCCGATCCAGTCTAGAACCGCATTGAAGAAAGCATTGGACAAAAAGGCCTGCCTTCGTCAAGAACATCTGAGGCAACCAACGGATGGCCTGACGGGATTTTGTATGTGAATACACCCAAGACCCATTCTGCTCTCTTTGGCGAGACTGAAGAATGAGACTGGGCTGCAGGCTAACCAAACCAGGTACGCCACCAGGTTTTTTTTTTTTTTTTCAATTCACGACTCCCGTCTCGACGCTACCCAATCCGCTAGACTAACTAGCTTTCTAAGTTTCCCTTGTAGCTTCCGTAAGTGATTCAAGGAACGTGCAGGGTGCAGCCTGTTCGTCCCGAACACTATGAATCAGCGCTCCGCCGCAGCAATCCCCGGTCTGTGTGCATGATAGTTTCAGGATACAAGCGTTGCAGACTGCAGACCTCCATGCAGAGACCAGAGTCCCCCCCCCCCCCCCGATGGGGGCCAAGTGGACAGCCATCGCAACACAATCGAACAAAGGGGGGGGGCCTCTTGCAGACTCGTCATTGGTTCAAACCTGGACACGGAAAAAGAGATGATATCCACTCATTGAGCCAATTAAATCACTCAGATGGCCCCCAGTGATGCCAAATTGGCCCACGATCCACGGACGGCGGCGACACAAACTGGTCTAGTATAGTCCTGTATTGTATTGCCCCCAAGAACCGTACCATCTCACTCGTCACATCCACGTACGGTAGGATTCCACGTCCACCTCGGAACGCCTCCATCTCGGGCCATTTGATGCCAATTTCAGGCGGCTGGGCGGGCGGCAGTGATCATTGCAGAGTCGCCGAAGTCTCCATCCTCACCCGGACGGTATCGTGATCTTCCACTTGTGCCCCTAAATCATCCAGCGCCCTCCCCTGAGCCATGCCAGTGACCAAGCTCTTCGGCGCCGAACTTCAAACCACAGGGTCCCCTCCCGCTGATTATACTGTCACTTGCTCCAGTGCTGTTGATCGAGTGGTTGGTCTTAGCACTTCTGTCCTCCTCAACACTCTGCTTTGTCCATTGCCAATTGTGTCACTAAAGTACATACTACGATATTTGTAAACAGGTCATTAGTCTGCTAGAAGGCGTTATAATGAACATAAGCAATGAATAAGAAAACTACTAATACATCAGAAATGAAGCAAGTCGCCTAGCACTCATGTTCCAACCGATACGGCTGTGGTGCTTGACCTGGTCCCTGACTCCCGGTGGTACGTGTATTACCCGTGTATCCCCCTTTTCAAGACTCGAAATTTCCGAATTTCCTAATTCTCCCTCCGCCGTGGCTCCTTCCCAAAAATCCCCCTTACCTGCAGTTCTGCTCCCATCTTCCCCTTCCTTTCACAGCTGGAGAATTCGGCCTTTCTTCTATTCTTCTTCCCACTATACCCCTCTCAGGCCCTTGAATCCATTCCTTTCTCGCGTGTCTTTTTATCCGTCATTTGCACCCTTTGCCATCACCAACGAGGGCACCCTTTTCGGTACGTATTCGCTCCCAGCGCAAGCGGCCACCTCTTGTGCCTCCCTCTTTTCGTTTGCTCGCGCACCCGGTCTCCTTTTTTCGTCAGCTTTTTCTCGCTCCTGCTCTCTGCTGCGAATCCTGTGGGGAGAACACCGACCCTCTTATCATCCACACAAACACACCGTTTCAACCCTTGCGTCCACCCGGATTGCAATCCTGAAACGTTGGCTCTTCAAAGACGTGTACCATCTTCGTCGAGTCCCTCATCAAACCCAACCCGGGACAAGGAGCGAGAAAAGGAAAGCCGAGAGTCAGACTACAGACAACCGCCGCTAGACCTCAATTTGTGCTGACCATCTGCCACGCTGCCTGTACAGTCCCCCTTGTTCACGTGCTCCGACATCAAGAGTCCACTGGACTTTGCGCTCTACTATCACTTCTACTTTCGTTTAACGTCAACCCCGGACAACCGCTATCATGGGTTGTGGCATGAGTACCGAGGATAAGGAGGGGAAGGCGCGGAATGAGGAAATTGAGAACCAGCTCAAGCGCGACAAGATGTTGCAACGAAATGAGATTAAGATGCTGCTTCTTGGTATGGATCAACTCTCCCCTACCACTTTCTCTCCTCCCCCCCCCCCCCCCCCCCCCCTGGACGAAGACGTGACTCGGAAAAGGAACCAATACCTGCGCGATCGTTGGTCGAGTAATGAAAACCTTGGCTAACCAGTGTCTTTGCACAATTCAGGTGCTGGTGAATCTGGAAAATCGACCATCTTGAAGCAGATGAAGTTGATCCACGAGGGTGGCTACTCCCGTGATGAACGCGAGTCATTCAAGGAAATCATTTACAGCAACACCGTCCAGTCTATGCGAGTCATTCTCGAAGCTATGGAGTCCCTGGAGTTGCCCTTGGAGGATGCGCGCAACGAGTACCACGTCCAGACTATCTTCATGCAGCCTGCCCAGATCGAAGGCGACAGCATTCCCCCCGAGGTCGGAACAGCCATTGCTGCCTTGTGGCGCGACACTGGTGTTCAGGACTGCTTCAAGCGCTCCCGCGAGTACCAGCTGAACGATTCTGCCAAGTAGTAAGTCATTTTGTGTGGCCCTTTCCCCAGCTACCTGCTCTCATGACGGTCTTTCTTTGGGGCCTCGTGGGGAGGGTACAATGAAGACCGTCCCCCTCGCGAATCCAGATGCTAACTTGAGATCACAGCTACTTCGACGCCATTGACCGCATTGCGCAACCCGACTACCTCCCCACCGATCAGGATGTGCTCCGCTCTCGTGTCAAGACTACTGGTATCACCGAGACTACGTTCATCATCGGCGATTTGACCTACCGTATGTTCGATGTGGGTGGTCAGCGATCCGAGCGTAAGAAGTGGATTCACTGCTTTGAGAACGTCACAACCATTCTTTTCCTGGTCGCCATCTCCGAATACGATCAGTTGCTCTTCGAGGATGAGACCGTCAACCGTATGCAAGAAGCTCTCACCTTGTTCGATTCCATCTGCAACTCTCGTTGGTTCGTCAAGACCTCAATCATTCTTTTCCTCAACAAGATCGACCGATTCAAGGAGAAGCTGCCCGTGAGCCCCATGAAGAACTACTTCCCTGACTACGAGGGGGGCGCCGACTACGCCGCTGCCTGCGACTACATCCTCAACCGTTTCGTGTCCCTCAACCAGGCCGAGCAGAAGCAGATCTACACCCACTTCACCTGTGCCACTGACACCACCCAAATTCGATTCGTCATGGCAGCTGTCAACGGTACGTAACAGCTCTTCCTAATCTCGCTCTCTTGCCATTCGGATGTGGTTGTGCTAACGTGGGTGTCTTTTCCAGATATCATCATCCAGGAGAACCTCCGTCTCTGTGGTCTGATCTAATGAAACTCCTGTATGGATGTTGCGGTGTGTTGAATCTAGATCGCATGTGTCAACATTTATCGGCCTGTCTGCCGAGATGTGACCAAAAGCTTCGTCCTCCATTACAGAAACCCCCCGGCGTTCAACATATTTTCTCGATTTCATCTGTCACCATCTTATCCGCGTGCGCGCACCCTCGTCTTAATCTCTTCCACCCACTCATATCGACACGATTCTTCTTCTCTTTTCTAGCCGGTTCTGCTTTCCCTGCTCTCGATGACGCGCTACAGGAACTGCACTTGGGGGAGGAACAATCTTTCTTTTTTTTATCCTTCTCACTTTTCCTTACCGCTCTCCGCCGTCTTATCTCTTTTTAGTTTTCTATGCCTTTGCCCTCGTGTGTCTGATTGAAATGCTGGATATCCTCTCATCTATTTCTCTTGCCTGTTTCACTTGTCACCTTTCCCGTTGTTCTCATTGTCTGACATTCCCCTGCTCCCCCCCCCCCCCACCCCCATTTTTTTTTCTCTCAAATTTTGTATGTAACCATACCGTCCACGGCCTTGTTCTGTTCTCCTGCTCGTGCGTCCGCCGATTACTCCAGAAAGTCAATTCGGGTAGGCAGATGCGCAGGGGCACGAGATGGGCTCTATGCGGAATTTTTCATGTCTCTTCTCACGTGTCATGCCCGGTCGGTCGTTGGGTTATAGTCAGACAAGAATCAATTCCTCGGGTTTCCGACTTAATAAATTTTTTTGGTACCTGAACATAGGAGTCTGTTATGCGGCTGCGATAAAGAAGTTTGGAACGCTTATGGGGCGAAGAAATGTCTTGTTGAATGGACTCTTGTCGATCCTCACATCAGCGCATTCTGCTAGTGAGTCTGAGTTCTTCATTAGAAATGTAAGCCGACATGATATCTATTATTTGCATTCTTTGAGGAGCATCGGAACACATGACCAGCAGTGCGACGCTCCCCGAGGGAGACACCGAATTCCTCAAAACCTCAACTTGGGCCCAACATAGACAATCAAGATCGCAACCACCCACAGGCCAAAGATCCATGCATATAGCATCATCCGTCCCCACCAGCCCTTCCCCTCCGTCATCCGTCTGAGCATCCCCATCTTCTGCCCCGCCGCTTCCATCGTACTACTGGTCTTGTCGATCCCCGACACCGCGCGGTCCAGCACAGACTTCTCATTCTCCAGGGTTGCTTGGAAGGACTGCGAAGACGCTTTCAACTGACTGGCCAGGGAGAGGAGAGACCCCGTGAGGTCCTCTTGTTCAAGACGAGCTGCGCTCAGAGCATCCTCCTTGGACGAAAGATTTGAATTTGACACTGAGGTCTGGTTCTGCTGGACATTGCTACCGGTGGATGTGGCTGTGGGGAGTGAAGTGATGGGCTGATTCTGGCTTACGTTCCGATTGCGCAAAGTAGACGTGGGCTCGGCAGGTGCGGACTCGGACGCGGAGGCGGTTGCGGATGCAGATACAGACGATGTGTTGGTATTTGTTGTCGCTTGTAGCTGTGCTGCACTCGTAGAGGTCGTCGCTTTTGCGTGATCAGTCTCGGCTTTTTGCGCGACCGAGAGATCATCCTTGGATGGAGCATCGCTCGATGGTGGGGTTGTGGTTTGTTCAGCTGTAGGCTTGCTGAATAAATCCTTCCATTCCTCGTCAAGGTCGCCTGATGTGTCATCGTCGCCGTCTTCCCTTGTGCGGGACTCTTCTTCGCCGAGGACGATCTGCATTCGTTTGAGCAATTGTCGATCGCGCACAATTTCCGACTGCGCTTCATGCCTTTGATCGACCGATTTGATTTGGGGGAGAGAACGCTCAAGCTGAGAAAGTAGAGCACGAGCATATTCGACGTTCTGGGTGGAAAGTGGTCAGCATAGATGTATAAGTTGGCGTTCAAAGTACACTTTGTTTGGTGCAATGGTTGGGACGAAGGAAAAGAAGTGCAGCAGTCATGATAGCACAGAGTTATTTCAAGTGGCCGCTGTCACTTTGATCTAATCAGCGATGAAAAGCGAGCGACGACTCTACGTACCTTGGATACCCGTAAACGTTGAAGTTCGGATTTGTGAAGGGTGTGGAGCTCGGAGCCCGGGTTGAGGAGGTTGTGTTCTAATCGAGTGAATAGTCGGGCGACATTGAGGAGCGTGAATTCAGGAGAAGAGTCTGATATGGAGAATGCAGTGACTGTCATTTTGAAGAGCTGGTTTGACCTTGTGAGAGAGCAGTGGCAGTGGTAGATTCGTTTCAGCGCTCGCGCATTCAACCCTGACCCGACTTGGGAAGATGCCACCGGTTGTTGCGACAGCCCGCCGCCTTCAGGTCAGTGCCCGCCATGTGATGCTGACTCAGCGAGCCTTGGGCGGCGGTCAGTTCCCGCCGCAGCTGAGGACTCGGAGTTTCGACAGGACCGAAGTATGTGAGAAGGACCGACTGTGAATATTCGCCATTGAGGAATTCGAAATATTGACTGTTCACTTATTGTTGTAGGATTGATAGAATTGCTTTGTTCAACACGTATAATGTGTTATATAGATAGTCCTTCTAGTCTAAGAATCAGGAAGGCCGCTATTTCAGAGCAGCTTCCCAGAAATTCGCACAAACGCCCGACTCTCAAAGCCCGGGCCAGGCGCGACTCGCTGGTCAGAGTCAGGGAGGAAAATGCAGCAATCATGACAAGTACTGTATGCATGCGGTAGCTCTTTAGTTCATCTCGATTCACTCTCGTAGACCTATGGGATGATTTCAAACAAAAATAAAAGGCAAGGGAACAGAAGAAGAAAAAGAAAAGGAAAGACACGACCGAGACAGATGGATTTGCCACTAGACGCCATCCCCATCTTCATTGGCATCAAACAGCTGAGCCATGTCAGCTATACTCCATCACCACCCGTCGCCAAGTCCGCACGCCATCACCATCCTTCTCGCATATCTGCTGCACCACCTCACTGCACTTCTGCACAGTTGCACCAATCTGGTCACGCTGATCAGACCCCAGGTGCAGCGGTGGACTCGTCTCCGGAGAAGACGGGGATGCCTTATCCGTCTGCATCAGCTTCAGAGCTTGCGCCGCCACCGCCCCGCTGGATAGAAAAATGCCGTCCTGCGAGAGTGGTCTCAGGATGTCACGAGCTGAAGGGAGTGGCGGGATGTCGGCGATTGCTGGATGATCCAGATTGCCCTTTTCCATATCCATGGCGTCCATGGTGTATGCGACTGAATTCTTTACGCAGACTTCGTGGGGATTAGATTCCAGTGCTCTTCTCTGGCCACGCCGATAACGTGTGGTGTATTTGCAAAGTAACAGGAACAATGCGAGACCGAGAAGCACTAGGCTGAGGCGTGTTGATAATGTGCGTGCGATGGAAATCTTGTGGAGGCAATCCAGGGCTAAAGGCGATCTATGATCTTGACCACTCGGAGTCATTGTGTTGAGAGAGGCTGGTGACGCGGACAAGGACGTGAGTGGGGGGATGACCACTTTAGCAGAGATCTGAAGAGCTTCGTAGCGACTGGCGAAGTGGTTCGGAACAGAAAAAAAGAAGTTCATAGACTTGTCCAGTTTCGAGACATCAACGGATTTGGATGCAACCTCACGACAAGACTGACAATGTTTTTGTCTAGATTTTGGAATCTTTTCATGCACAAGGAATTGTTCCTTTTGAGCAGCCAAGATGAATACTGGAAGCAGACTAGATTTCAGATCTTAGAGGGGTTGAAGTCTGAAACAAACGGAGGGGGGATACTGACGAGATTTATACTGCGCCTGGAGGGAGAGAAAGAGGGGGCGAGAAACACCGTCGTGGCCTGAGGATAAGAGGAAAAGAGAGGTTCGAAGGAATTCTATATTTCCGCCTCTTCGATGGGATCCAACGCTAAAAAAATAAGACCAGAGACTCGGGGATCAGACTAGCGTGTATGCTTCTTATAAACCCCCAAGGGCTGAGATATGGGTGAAATTTGGGACAACTGAACCTGTAAGCTTCCAAAACATGACAGATTCATGGATCAAGTGAATTTTGTGAATCAGGTAGACCCATTCACTTCGTAAAAGGGACCTGTACCCCCACTAAGAGTGGCAGCTTGAGTACTTATTAAGGGGATGGGTCAAAAAGCCTAAGAGATGCAGATGGAAACCGGGTGACACGAGGTCTCATCAAGACAGCCAGCCACAACCCGATCTACCTCGTCATGTTGGCAGAAAGAGGGCCAACCTTGATGGGAACCTCCTTGGCCCAAATGTAGAATTGAACATCCAGGAATATTTATTTTCTTAAGAGTTAGACCTCCAGGTGATGGTAGCAAAATCAGGATCATCCTGTTTCCAGATCATATACACAAAACCTCACGTTGGAATATCTAGGTGGTACCCACCAAAAGTCGCCCAGGGTCTTGAGGACGTCCAGAGAAGGATTCCGAAGGGACGGAACTCACCTGTCAAACGCATGTTTACACAGTCGTTGGACGGTTTGTCGTGTATCAGACTAGTGTGTGCTGTCAATGAGCACATATTCGCTCAGTCGACGGCATCTGGCTCGGTTCTTTTCTTGCCGACTCTAAGAGTTAAGCTTTGGCTGCATTCTGAATATAATTTTTTTCCCTTGCTTGATCCGGGCAGAAGGCCGCCAGATTCATGCGCCGCTGTACTGGATTGCTGTGCTGCTTTCCGTACGTTGCAGTACATAATACTAGATACTGCGATATTGACTCACTAGTCATTACCTAGGCTCACGGACAAGAGTGTTGATCTTGAAGTAAGAGAGTCCTCAGACTCGATGCACTTCAATCGCCAGTGTCCCCACACCGCCTGGACTCTCCCCCGACCACCCACTTGACAACTTTACACCCAACAGCATCCACAATGCTACTTTAGCGCGGCGTTGGAGCCGCGCTAACCAGAGACCTGATCAGCCAAAGATCCCAATTGGCAGCTGATGGGGCAAATTCAAGCGACATCCAGCTGCCCTCGCTCCAAGCCACGTCCGGGGTTTCAGCTGCATCTTGACAACGCCACTCATGGCGGCAACACAGAAGCTCTGCAAGCCGGATCCCTGTGTGAGAAAGCGCTCAAGTCCAAGCACATTCGAAGAGTAAAGTTTGGTGATCTAGATCCCCTTGGGCAAAGACTCTGGTAGTCCGCTCTTGACAATGGAACTCTGTGCAGCTGTGAGCCTCACGAGTGACATGGGTGCAAGTGCCTTCTCCTGGGACAACCCGAATGGTTTAGTTCTTGTCGATGAGGAAGCTTCGTGGACATCGCAACCTCTCAAATATACGATCAAGTCCACACGGCCGAAGGGCAAGCGGCTGAAGATCCACAGGCTTGACTGTGGATCAAAGGTTTTGACCAGCAGAACGCAAACCTCTGCGGCGTCGATCTGTCGTCATGGCGTGGCTGCACTGGACTGCTCGAGCCTCGCAGTCACTTGATCACTGATGAGTCTGGTACGCCGCCGCGATGGAGGGGCACAGAGGGCCAAAATTAGGCTTTGTGATCCCAATATTTTGTTGACGAATGAACTCAGGCTATGGAAGTTTAATGTTTCCTTTGCATCTCAAACAAGGATAAAGCAACTGTTTGGTGAGTTTGGAGAAACTTGACCGCCTGGTTTCGAGAGCGTCCCCGTCACTGTACGTAGGGGTCTGGATGCCCCCCGATTGGAGCATTGAAGATCGCGGTCGATCTCTGTCCTGCCGATCGCAGATTGCGAGAGTTTCTTGAGCTGAGATCCGAGGCTGGCTGTGCCCAAGGCGAGTTGAGGAACTTTGTCTGACCATTTCAGTCAACTGCGCCTTGGTCATCCGAGTCATTGCAAGACTGTCCTTCTCGGAGGAATCTACTGACTACAACTTTGTACCGAGTTTCCGGGATACTCCCCGAGGCCAAATCTACAACCATGATGATCTCCCCAGATCCCTTGCGTGTAAGCGACGCGTGACCGGGCCTTTTCAGCCGCTTCGTGAACCTGCACGCCATCATATTGAAATTTCGCGAATCACGCACGACTGAAAGTGCTGCTCCAGGAATTTGAATGCTTCATGATAATTAAGTACTCGAGGCAACCATCAATCTCTCAGTCAGTGGATTTCTATCAACCACAAAGTGGCGCTCGAGTAGAATTGGCGTGATCATCGCCGAGTACACTATCCTCTGCTGCACCTTGTACCCCGCTATTTGCTTCACACGAGAGCGTTCCTATAGCTTAGCAGTTGCACTGCTCTGCTTGAGCTCCGCTGCTGCCTGGTCGCGTAGCGTCCTCCGCATAATTTTGCCCGAGGGATTCTTGGGGATAGCGTCACAAAAAATCACCCCGCCGGTGATACGCTTGGTTGCGGAGACTTGACCGTTCATGAACTTGATGATGTCTTCGGCGGTCGCAGAATGCCCAGGCTTGAGAACAATGTACGCTCGAGGGCGCTCGTCGTTGTTTCTGTGTCAAGTCCCACATGTCAGCAACAGAGTCCATACATGACTACAGCCACGATGATTGGCATGAGTCAAGAGCATAAGTTTCGGGTTTAACTGTGTGCGACGGCGCAGAATGAGGCCACATAGCAGCAAAGGAAATTTGCAGCACTCACATTGTGACACCAATCACTGCCACGTCTGCCACGGCGGGGTGTTCGAGAAGGAACGCCTCCAGCTCAGCTGGGGCGACCTGATTACCTTTGACCTTGATCAATTCCTGCATGTGTGAGAGTGATCAGCGTCTGTCTGGATAAGCCCCGCAAAGAGAAATTGCGCGAGATGATCATGTCTCTCGTTTCGACGCACCTTCATACGATCCACGACATGAAATTTGCCGTCATCATCGACATAGGTGACGTCTCCAGTCCGAAGCCATCCGTCTTCAGTTTTTGTCTCCTTGGTTGCCTTGGAATTGCGCCAGTAACCCTTCATGACATTCTGACCGCGCACCCATAGCTCTCCTCGCTTGTTTCGCTCTGTGATCTCAGTGACACCATCATCTGCCATGATCTTGGCTTCGCAGTTGGCGTTGAGTTCGCCAACCGATGCAGAAGTACTATTTTCACGGGGATCCCAGCCCAGAATGGAACAGGTCGCCCTTGCATAACCACGTTAGCAGATATTTTCCGCGTGTCCGACTCTGTGTGACAACGTTGCGAAACCACACGATCAGGATCAAAACACAAAATCCTCAGGGCGAACATACTCGGTCATCCCCCATCCCTGCTTGATGTTGATTTTCCCTTCTGGCCAGAGCCTTTCGACCTCAGCGCACACCTCTCTCCCCAAAGGTGCGGCGCCGCTGCCCACGCTCTCAATGCTGCTCAGGTCGTACTTTCTCACGGCGGGGTGCTTCGCCAAGGCGACCACCACCGGAGGCACCAAAATATAGTCTGTGATGCGGAACTTTTGCGTATACTCCAGCATCTGGATGAAATCAAATTTGGGCATGATGTATACCGGTGTTCCACGCCACAAGGCTGCTGCGATGAAGATATTCTGAGCCATGGCATGGTACATGGGCAGAAAGCATAGCCAGCGAGCGCGAGCTCTTCGCGCCTCATAGTCCGGGTATAAAGTGCTCATATATGTGTACTGCAGCATGTTCGACACATAGTTCTTATGCGTGATCTCGACGCCCTTTGGACGGCCCGTCGTACCCGATGAGTAATTGAGCGCAAGCGTGGTGGTTTCCGCCAATTCAGGCGTGTTGAGTTCTTTCCACGCAAATCCGTGTCCTTCTTGCGGCGAAGCAACCAAGTCCCCCCAATATGGACATCCCTTCTGCCCTTCTCCGTGTCCGTCAAAAATGGCATTGTCAAAGACAAATACCTTGTCTTTTCCCATCCCAGCCATCTGCGCAGCTTCAATACCCGTATCTAGACTTCCAGCAGTGCAGATCAGGAAGATTGCACCACTATCTTCCAGCTGGTAGGCCAGCTCACGGGCTACATAAGTGGGGTTGGCGCCGGTGAAGATGCCACCAGCTATGATGATGCCCATGAAAACGACGGGGAAGAAAAGGTCATTTCCCGAAAATAATAGGACGCGATCGCCCGGTTGGAGACCGGCTTTGCGCAAACCGGCCGCGAACCGCTGGCTCCATAGTCGAAAGTCATGAGGAGTGAAGTAATGAGTATCGGCACGGGCGGCCTCGAGAAAGCATGGTTTTGTCTGAGACAGCGGTGCCGTCGGAGAGATCAACAATAAGGAGGCAAGATTTGTGTTGGGACAATCGATTGTCCAACGAGATTTGTACGGCATGGTGTCGATCTAGACGGAAAGCACAGATGGATCAAATGGGTCAGACAGTTGGCACAAGGATAAGATTGCTTCAATCAAATATTGCAACCCGGTAGTTATAACAGAATGGAAGGCTAGGTAGTAGTAAATCGGTAGGTCCCAATCTCTAAAGATATGCAAGACGAGAGGTATTCATCTAGGCAATTGATGAACAGTCAACTCCGCTCGAGTCTTTTTCTCATTTCCCCTTTTTTTTCTTTGCCCCTCGTCGCTTAACCGGCTCAATCATAGCATCATCCGATTTATGCTCCAACATAATCTCTCGACCCAGTTGATTTCCCCAGACAATCCCAAAGTCAAAAGACGAAGACACGACCGAATCACAATTCGCGCGTGGCAAGCTTTCCCCGCATTCGAGTCGGTTATGCAAGCGGGGAAATCCGAGGTACTGATTTGTCCACCTCGGGTGCTGACTCGATTTGCGAATAGGTAGGCCATCTGCATACCGACACATTCAATATGACGATGCACAAAGAAAAAAAACCAAATATGCCCAATAAATTTTCTGAGCCTTCCCAAGAGCTCAGGCTTAGGGATTCGTGAAAAACTTTGGAAATTTTAAGGGGTGAAACCTTGACGTAGATCAGTCCGGTGGCGTTGGTTCCAGGTTTGGGTAGTAAATATAGTGTTGCCGCCCGCTACATGCGGCGGCACCCATTACACTACCTGTTGTGATTATGTTCGGGGTTTGATATGATCTCCTCGTTATGGAAAATCATGGAAGGACTCTCCTAGGTCTGTAGAATGAAATATTTGAGATTCTTTCCGCCATTTGCGCCAGACTAGAGCTTGGTATTCTTTTTGCTCTCTTTTTGTGATTCCCGGGCGGGCTACGGTCATTCACTTGAAGCGATCAATATTCGTGCCTGTCAAGTCGTCTTCTGTCGGGACGATAGCTTGAAAGCCCGGCACGCATGAGACGTTCAATCGAAAGAACAAAGTAATGTATGTGTTAATATGGATATGCTTCGCCACTGACCTAGGCAGACGAGTAAGTCTGTGAGTGCCTCCAATGCTGAATTTGATAGACTTGGACACACCTTAGTTTCATAAAACGAAGTGCAATTCTAACATTATTTGGTAGTAACGTGTTGGTAGGAAAATAGGCTTACTCAAATTCACCTACAAGCCCAAGTTTAGATACGTCTCAAATGAGTTGTTGCTTCATTGAAAATACGCGGGAAATTCAAAAGGCCTGAATGGACTCATAACGATCCCATATTGAAAAGGGAGAAAATGTTTTAAATTGAAAGTTACACCCCGTCCGGCCCAAATGGAGATAGACAAGAGAGCATACCAAATTCCACCATGTCAATCGAATATCCCTTACTCATCTTCGCCCCCCAAGCAAGCTAGCGTTGCCTTCAGGCTTGCCACAACTTTCTCTTCCAGTCGATTTTCTGCGCTGGAGCCAGTGTCCAACGGTTTCTGCCGGAACCATTCGGCTTCCTTTTCATTAGTCGCAACAATGCGGGCGCGCAAAGCAGGGCGTCGGCCAAGCAGTTCTTCAATATCCTCCTTGACCTGCGTTTTGTCCCATTTCAATTCTTGGATGGCCTGTGTGTCAAGTCCAGCACTTGCACCAGCTTCGCGGAAGCGGACGAGGATGAATGAAATGAGCGCAAGCGAGTACGCTTCGGAAGTCATACTAAGGCTAAGCCATTGTGCGGCTGGGCCTGGAGCCACTGCAGTCGCATGGGCCGTAGAGAAAGACTCAGATGCACGGGTCAGCTGGCCCTCAAATTGATTGAGGAATGCAGCTACCTCCGGCGCGAACCGCACCACGTTGTGGAGTAGATTCAAGCATAGAGGAAGAATTCCCCCAGTCCAAATGGTGTAAAGCCGGGGGATAGGGTCGAAAGGTCCAAACCCTTTTGGCTGTCGGAGGACATTGGTGAGGCGACATGTCGAAAGTCTCATGAATGCGCCCTCGGCGGCCAAATGCTCAGCAAGCAAAGGAAGGGTGGACATCTTGACAAGAATGGAGACACTGAGCTCTCCGTAAATCGGATCACCCGCCACGGTCAGCTGGTCTGCCCATGAGAACAAGGTAGTGGCGTGGCGTGCAACGTCATTTTCAGCAAGGTGGAATGCAATATGCTCGTACAATCGGTCCGCGTTTTTGACCTGAAGACAGCTTTGAAGGATGGCGATGATGATAGCAAAATCCTTAGGAGCACACTTCTCCGGTTGTTCATGCAGATAGGTGGTGAGTGATTTAAAACCTTGGGCAACGACGGTTTTCACTATTTCAACAACCACACTCAAGTCGTTTGAAACGCTAGTCTGCTTGCTGAGAGCCTCAGGATTGGCTCGGTTCGGTCCTGGCAAGTGGAACTGAAGACTCAAGAAGAGCACATTCAGAAGCGAACGATAATATTCAGTATCATCGCTGATTAATGCTTCTTCATAAGTTCGATGCCGGGCCCGCAGAGTCTTATAGACAGTCTCCAAGAGACTGAAAACCTCCGCCCCGTGGGCTCCCACTTCCACGAGACGTTGAAGAAGGGCTTGCGCAAAGCTTACACGGGCTTGTTGGATACGCTCAAAGATTGCCTCTGGAGGGGCGCTGCGAGTGTTGGCTTCCAGACAATTTTGCACCACAACGGCCATTGAACGCTGGATTTGGCGATCGGGCATAAAATCAGCGCAATGCTCGATTGCAAAAAACTTCCAGCTGTGCAGGAGGGTCTACTTGAAATTAGCAACGGTCACAAATCGTATTTGATGGAAAAGGGAGTGAGAGGGGTGACATACCACTTGTGCCTCAACTAAAGACAAGTTAATATTGGCACGTGCAAATTCCTCAGAAAAGCCTTGGTTTCGACGACCACCGTTCCATGCAAAGTCAAACGCTAGCAACTTTTGACCCATACCAAGGTCATAGTAATATTCGCGTCCCAAACCGCGACCTGTCAATGGAGTTCGCTTGAAATCACTGAGTTTGCAGCCAGAATACCGGGCTTCGAAGTTTTTCTTCAAATTTGCGTGCAACGAGTGGTTGTAGGCAGAGACGTCCACGGCATCTTTACTGTACCACTGCACAAGTGGAATAAGCGTCTTAATGAAGCTGCGGTCCCTTAATTCTTTGGCTGAGTGCAGATATACTGCGCAGATATCAGCAACAACTGCGGCAATTCTCGTGGAGAAGATTTGATCTGTGACGGGCATGGACGCGATTTCCAGCTTTGAGACAAAGCCGACAATGCTGTTAAAGAACTGTGGATGATTTTTCAGATGTGGCGTGGCCCATGGCCAATTCTCCTGTGCACGAGAAACAAACTCCAAGAGAGCGAGAGCAACCTGAGGTTCTTCTTGCTCAATGTTGGCAAGCTTATCCAGCGCCAAGTGTAAGAAAGGTGTGCCTCGCATTGCCGGACCTGCTTCCTTGTCGGCCTTTTTCAGTGTCTGGCGTGGAGACGCACCGGTGAGTATGAACACTGCAAGCCACTGCTGGCGCTTGCTGACGAAATTTGATAGCAGACGCCAAACTGAAAGCAACAAATTTTCATCTGCAAGCGGCTTATCCAACTGTGAGAGCACATCGAGGAATAGACAGCAGGATTTGGCACCAAGGTGACCTACGAGCGATGGTGGCTCATTGTTGAGATCCAAAGCAGCGCCGACGACGAGCTGCTCCAACAGCTCAACGACTGGGAGCCGGTAAGCATCATGCAATGCGTAAAGCTTCACCAACACAGGGGTAGCTTTGAACAGCTGTTCCTCCAGTAACGTAGCCGGCTGAGTGGCTAGGCGCGCTGCCTGTACCAATTTGATGCAGAGATTCAAGGTCGAGATCACCTGGCTTTCGACTAATTTCTGGAAGCGAAGGTGCAAAGTAGGGGGGGTTTGGAGGCCTTCTGTGATTAAGCGGAGAAGCGGGTTGAAGGGTAGGTCAGCAGTAGACCGAGGGCGGAGAATGTCGAGGATGTAGGTAGCGGACGAGGATAACACCCCGGTGAGTTTTGTCTCGGGCTTCACATCATCACTGATTCCAAAGGCGTAGTGGAGGATGCGGTCGAAAGAGTCGGCTAGCATTTCATTGATCTTGAAACGTTGAGATGGTAAGTTGAACCTCCAGTTGCCGTTGCTGTTGTAAATGTCGACCATGATTCTGGTGAAATTAAGAATAATGCTCCTCATGACATGCGAAGGGATACTGGCACTCCAATCAGAGACATTGGTTGACTTGCTGGCAGCGCTACCGGGGCTTTTTCGTAACACAGCACGGGATGCGGTGTCGTCGATCGCGGCGGAAAAGAGATTAATGCAGCTGGAGAGGAACGGATACTCCCCCGAAGGTATCTCCATTGCTGAGATGATACCAGACATGACTCCTCCTTTCCCATCTGCCCCAATCAAACTACTCCGACTGAGGAAAGGCCAAACTCGGCCAGGGAGGATTTTGAGAACTTCCTGAGTGAATCGCATGCAACCCATGATAATTTCCAAAGATTGGGCAGTATTCCCCTGAGTACCGGCGCTTTGTAAATGCCGTTCGAAAATATCCAGTATGACCGAGACGATATCGCCTTGTCGAGAAAGACCGTCACTGGCCATCTCCAAGAGTCGTCTGGCAGTCGCGCCACTAGATTCTTCCATCTGTACAACTTGGGCGCTGGCAACGAGATCTGCGAGAAGAGCAATAATTTCAGAGCCAGATTCGGCATCCCAATCAGGGGAATTTACGCCACTTTCACTCCACTCCTCAAGCCAACTACCTAGATAGCTCAAACACGAGTATCGGTGCTGCCACATAATGACTGCCGGTTTGGACTCGGATATCACTTGGCCAATAGTTGATGTCGGCAATTCGGAGGAACCGGTGACTACCAAAGCGTTGCTTGAGTTCGGCTCACGCGGGTGGAGAGAAGGCGAAGGCCCCTCAATCATCGGAAGAGATCGCGTAAGAGCGACAAAATTGGCGTTTTCATCCTGGGGGGGGGTTTCGTATCCCTGGAAAGTGGGGGGGACCAGTTGGGTAAAAGTATCCATGTTCTCAAGCTCATCCATGATCAGTGGAATGCCGTCATCATTGACTGACTGGCCACTTGATAGCGCACGACAAAGCCTCAAAAAAGGAACTGTTTCGTAGGGGAACCTCGATCTAGCAATGTGGAAGATTCTTTCCATCAGTGTGGCGTTACTGACAAAGACAGTCCGAGGGTCCTGGTCGAGTCCATAGGTCGACTTTGAAATCCAACATTTCTCTTCAGACGTGCCGCTCAGAATTGCCAGAACGGACTCCATGAGTTCCGGAGAGTAATCGAGGTAATAAGTTGTAAACTCGACTAGAGAGAGAAGCTCTAACCGGACGCATGAATACGTCATTTCCTCATCCACAGCTGACATCGAGCCTGCCTTGCCAGACAAGGTCGCGATCTGGCTAAACACCGAATCCGCAATAACGCTGGAAGTAAATACCTTAATCGCATCTTCCGGGCCAAAATGAGGCGTTCGGGCCTTTTCAAGCAGCACCTCGTAGATGGAATCTTCCGACCCCCGAGACGGCACAGAATTGCGTCTGTTTGAGTTGAAAGAGTCCACAGCACTATTGAACTGCTCCAGCTCCCGAGCATTCTTCTCTTCAGTGGCCATCTCATTCATTGTGTTGAGAAGGAGTCCCCAGGCAAAGCCGGCGAGATGAACCGTACTATTTTGAATTGTCGCATTGACCAGTATTTCTGTCGTCTTAGATATTGTATCTTTGGACAAGAAATAGGCCGTACGGGCTGAGGGAATCGCCTCTGGTGTTTTTCTTTTCAGAATGGCCTCAAAAGACTCTGATAGTTTGAAGAAAGCCAAGGTAGTCAATGACACAAATGACTGAAGTGGCAGGAGCAGCTCCACGGGCTGATCGCAGGGCTGGGAAACAAGAGGGTTAGCGAATCACTTGAAAGCGAGATACCACACGAAAACCCACCACTTGAAGCTTCTCCAGGAAATCGTAATCTTGCATAAGTTCGAGCCACGAAAGAAGGAGAGGTCCACTAGGAATGGCTTGCGATTGACGCAATTGGTGGAAGATCATCTGCAAGATATGGACAATCTCCTCCACAAGGGTAGTCCTCCATGAGTTTTCTGTCTCCTGATCACTTTCTGCTGTTCCCAGCCAGGAACCGGTCGAGTCAAGATCTTGCAGTCGCTTTCGAATCGCAGAAATACAATCCTCAACAAGTCTATGGAGGCCTTCACCCACGGATCTTTCTTGGAAGAGTGTAGACCCTAGCTTCAAGAGACTGTCCTTGCCGGTGTCGAGAGGGATAGACCCATTATGCGCATTGTATTGTGAAAGCGCAAGAAGTTTCCGCGACGTCTTCAGAAGATGAACTCTTTCCGAAAGGTACAAGGCTCGCAATCGTGAGCGCCTGCTGCCTTCGTCGTCAAATGCAGTCGGATCTGGATCACTGATAGCCTCCTTCAAGATGCTTGCGAGGTGAGGCCCAGCCACGGACATTCGCAAATTATCCGAACCCGCCGCACTTTCCAAGCTCGTGGCCTCCTCGCTGGAAAATGTGCTTGTCAAGCGTGACGCAGATCGCGTTTGCCATTCGAGAACGACAATACGTAGGGCTGATATTTCGTCAATTTTGGCTTTTTCGCTGAGCCATTGCGCATCAGCTTTGATTTGCTCAAGATTCGGCGAGGCATTCGTATTGGTTTCCACATGGATTGCCGCTGTCTTTGAAGTGAAGTCGGTCTTGGATTGGGAGGACGGCTCGGGGAAGGAGTTCACGCTGCGCGACAGCAGCTTGACACTTTCAGGATGCGACAAGAAGTCCGAAACAACACCTCCATTCTCGGTAAATGTTTCTGGGTCATTTAAATGAATAAACGCTCTCCTCCATGACCTGGAAAGAATCAGCACTTGAGAGACAGAAAAATAGTCTTGACGCAGCATACAAAAGATGAGTGTCCCCAGAGAAGCACTTGTCCAGGGACGGGAAATAGGCCTCCGGGACGGGAGCCATTTGGCGAGACAATCAGATCATCATAGATTTTTCAAGCTTGAATTGACGATATCGGACAGCGCGTAAAGCAGTTGCTTGCACCTTTATGGCTCTTGTAGCTTGTCAGAAGGACCTGGCTCGAGATAAAACTTGAGCTCTCTGCCTGCGCGTCTGCGGTCAACAATCCGCATTTCCTATCTTAGTTTAGTGGATATTTAATGCCGGGCGGTAAACAATTAGCGTGTGTCCCGCCGCCGAGGGTACCTACCATTGAGTCACCGCCACGTTAGGAGAGTGGTGCCCTGTGAATAGTTGAATATTGTGTTGGAGCTATATATCAATTGGCTCTTCCTTTGATTGATCTTTCTATCCTTTTGTGAATTTCGGAATCTTTGTGGGCTCTTTGCTCTCTCCACATACAAATATGGCGGACCTTGTCGACCATTCACCCCGCCATCCTACGATAGCCGCGAAACTCAGCAGTGCCTCGAATGTTATTTTGATCGACAACTACGACTCATTCACCTGGAACGTTTATCAATACCTTGTGCTTGAGGGTGCAACTGTCTCTGTATTTCGAAATGATGAAGTCACCGTGGCGGATTTGATCGCGAAGAAACCAACGCAACTTGTCATCAGCCCCGGGCCCGGCCATCCAGAGACCGACGCTGGAGTGAGCAATGAAGCTATCAAGTACTTTAGTGGAAAGATTCCGATCTTCGGCGTTTGCATGGGTCAGCAATGCATGATCACCAGCTTTGGGGGTAAAGTCGACGTGACCGGAGAGATTCTACATGGCAAGACCTCGGTCTTGAAGCATGATGCCAAAGGCGTCTATGAGGGGTTGCCGGCAGGGCTCTCTGTTACCCGGTATCACTCTCTGGCAGGAACTCATTCGACAGTTCCTGATTGTATGGAGGTGACCTCTTGGGCTGAGCTCGAAGACGGAAGCGGCAATAACGTGATCATGGGAGTGAGGCATAAGGAACTCACAGTGGAGGGTGTGCAATTCCACCCTGAGAGCATTCTCACTGAATACGGACGCACAATGTTCAGAAACTTCCTGAAACTGACTGCGGGTACCTGGCGGGAAAACAATGGCGGCCCAACGCCTCAGCCAGCACCTTCTGCGGACAAAAAGTTGTCAATCCTGGACAAGATTTACGCCCATCGAAGAAATGCGGTTGAGGAGCAGAAGAAGATTCCAGCATTGAGTCCCGAGGCCCTCCAGGCTGCCTATGACCTGAATATTGCGCCACCGCAAATCTCTTTTCCCGATCGACTAAGGCAGTCTGCCTACCCCTTATCTCTGATGGCAGAGATCAAGCGCGCATCTCCTTCCAAGGGTATCATTTCAGCAAATGTCTGTGCTCCTGCCCAGGCGCGCGAATACGCTAAGGCTGGCGCCAGTGTCATTTCCGTTTTGACGGAACCCGAATGGTTCAAGGGTACAATCGACGATCTGCGGGCAGTTCGCCAGAGCCTTGAAGGGCTCACAAATCGACCTGCTCTTTTGCGAAAGGAATTTGTCTTTGACGAGTACCAAATTTTGGAGGCGCGTCTGGCTGGTGCTGACACGGTTCTGCTCATTGTGAAGATGCTCAGCGTTGAGCTCCTCACCAGGTTGTTCAACTATTCTCGCAGTCTTGGCATGGAACCTCTTGTCGAAGTGAACACCCCAGATGAGATGAAAATCGCAGTTGATCTTGGTTCTCAGGTCATTGGTGTCAACAACCGCGACTTGACCAGTTTTGAAGTCGATCTTGGCACAACCAGCCGTCTGATGGACCAGGTCCCTGAGACCACAATTGTCTGCGCCTTGAGTGGTATTACTGGGCCCCAGGATGTTGAAGCTTACAAGAAAGACGGCGTGAAGGCCATTCTCGTTGGCGAGGCCCTCATGCGGGCACCCGATACCTCTGCATTCGTCGCTCGCCTCCTAGGTGGATCGTCGGAAGCAGTTGAATCGTCTGTACCGCGCTCGCGCTTGGTCAAGATATGCGGCACCCGATCTGAGGAGGCAGCCAAGGCTGCAATCGAAGCTGGAGCTGATCTCATCGGCATCATCCTGGTTCAGGGACGATCCAGGCTGGTTTCTGATGAGGTTGCTATCCGTATCTCACAGACAGTCAAATCGACACCCCGACCAGCGGGTCTCTCATCAAATCACGTTGAGGAGGATTGCTCGCACGAATGGTTTGACCATTCTTGTAAAGTTTTGCGGCACCCAGGTCGTGCGCTGCTTGTGGGCGTGTTCCTCAACCAGCCTTTGTCGTATATTCTTACCCAACAACAAAAACTTGGGCTCGATGTCGTGCAGCTCCATGGATCTGAGCCACTAGAGTGGTCGAGTTTGATTCCCGTCCCTGTGATCCGCAAATTTGCGCCAGGGGATCTTGGAATAGCTCGCCGGGCCTATCATACCCTTCCCCTGCTGGACTCCGGTGCGGGTGGCTCTGGACAGCTGCTCGAGGAGGATGGTGTGCAAAGGGTTCTCCGCTCTGACGACGGCCTGCGCGTCATCCTTGCTGGCGGTTTGAATCCCGAGAATGTTGTTGAAATTATCAAGGGATTAGGCGAAGCGGGATCGAAAGTTGTCGGAATCGATGTTAGCTCGGGAGTGGAAACCAATGGCGTCCAAGATGTCAGCAAGATTCGTGCCTTTGTGGAGGCTGCCAAAAGTGTTCCCTTCTAGACTTCCCCCAAGGCTTGAACTTATGATTCTGAATGTTTCGCTACGATATGGAATGTTCAATTATTTCGGATTGGCAGATAATGAAAATATCAACAAGACCACGGTCTAGTGTTCTTGCTTGCCGGGTGCCTGTAACAGATTATGGTCCTCGATTTTCCTTGCAATATTGTTTAGAATCATTGGATCTGAGTGAAGTTTTTGCAATCTTAAACAGTCATTCACTTAAGGCTGTGCTGTTTCTCCGCAATCAGGCATTTGTGTGCTGAGTGGATATCAAGGTTCTGCACTAAATATCTGGTGGTCTAGCTAGGCTTGCGTCCAGCCCGGCACTTCCACAGATCTCGCGCAACGTCATTGGCGTGATAATCCCCATTTCTTGGAATGCTCATGGAAGTGTAAGCTACGATTCCCTCAGTTCGGGTCATCCATCTAGGTAAATCACAGGGCTTTTGACCCCATCCATTCAAGACAAATGGAGGAAGCCCAAAAGTACTCGAAGACTAGGTCGTGACCCAAAATCCACCTAGGTGATGTAACAAAAGCAAGCACTTGGCCAGGTCTTATTCCTCGATACCTATAGACCGTATTTAGCATTATCGCATGCGAAACCCAGAGAGTTGACAAATCTGTGGACTGAAAATTCAGATACTTCTCTGTTACAGAAGCTCCTACAAAGTGAGAGACTCTATTGAATCAAACTCCTAGCCTTGATTTCTTTTCACACCTTCTCTTTTTCAAAAGATTGGGTAAGGATATTGCAACCATCCCTATCACAGGTTTGATTTCTGGGACAATTACTTAAGTGTCATGTCTGAAAGTCGATGAAACCACGCTCTGAGAATGGCAGACTCAGAGCTGCTATTTATACAGCAATATCTGTGAAAGGTACCGGGATTGAGTCTTTCTGAGAGTAAATGACAACAGCACATTTATTTGGGCCGTTTTCTTGAAACTAAAGAAAGGGGTTGCATAGATACCATTTTGACCCAGGAAATACACGATTCGAAAGAGAAATAGAGTCTATGGATTGAGAGAAACATTCTTATTAAGCATCCGATACAGGCAATCAGCAGCCTACACTGTGAAATTCGAGCCAACTGCGTCCACTCTGCTTCGAACAGTGTTTGGGAAATCGCTGCGTCACTTCAGCATATACGCCTATTTGTCTTCGCACTGAGCATCCTTCGTTATGCATTCCTTGGAGTGAGCTTGATACTGCTTTCATTGACTGTGAGATCACCTTGGGAGAGGGCAGTGCGCCAGAAAATCGATTGAAATATCAAATCTTGCGTATGAGCATGAGATCGAAATCATCAACCATGTGATATTTGATTAGAACCTTTCTATTCCTTTCCATCTCCTCGGAACTGCTTTCCTTGGAATCATCTTCAAGTCAGCTGGTTTTTCGATTTTGACCTCACTTCACTCTACTGCCTCACAAACTTGCACTGTCTTTCAAAGGCTCTTATCGGGAATCATGCCTTCTCGGAAACTCCAAAGCTCGAAAGTCTCCAAGCCGGGCTCCGCTTTCCGGCGAATTACTGTCGTGATGGCAGGGGACATCTACCAGGGAAATCAAATTTCGCAGTGGGTAAAGAAGAACGGAGGTCAATTTCATGAGAAGGTGTCAAAGGCAGTCACACATCTCATCACGACTGAGCAAGCCTATCTAGACGACGTACCGGAAGGTGAGTCCCGCGACGTGAATGCTGTGTGTTGACTTTCTCTCTCCATGGCAATGACATGAGCAAATAATGAGCCCTTTCTGATATTTCCAAGTACGAGCGGCGAAGAATCTTGAAAAGATCAAAATTGTGTCCAGAGATTGGCTCATTTGCTCGCTTCATGCGACTCCAGTCCGTCCAGTTTCCGAGACACCATTTCTTCTGCAGAACATCACCAAATCGGTAAAGAAAGGCTCTGAAGCAAAGACCAGTGCTAAGCGTGCAGGCAAGTGTGGGTCCAATCCACACATTCAACAGGACGCCTACTGGCTTCTTGATCTTTAGGCTTTGTTTGTTCTTCTTGGCTAGATTGCTAATATCTGTTCTTGCAACCAGGGGATCCCTTCAATCAAACGAAAACACCCATTGGTTCGAAGCGAGCTCGAAGTCAAAATCAGGGTACGTTTTTGTTATAAAACTCCGTCATTGGTAGTGACCGCACTGAAAGGCTAGTCGTACTTTAGCCAACCGAGCCGTCTTTCGTGACCCCAGTACAGGCGCAGCTTGGGATGCTACGCTGGTGCGCCAGGGCAAAGCCCCTCGCACGCGTGAGAAAATCCGTCTAGCAGTAAGTTCTCAATATTGCCACACAATGGGAATCGGTTCTTATTACGATTTTAGATCTTCGAGTCATCCACCACTCCGAGGTCCTACTCAACTTGGACTAAGTACAGCCGCGTCGGAATCTCTCGCGTCGATGAATTAACCTCTCCAAAAAGCGATCTGGCAACGGCCATCGGTAGGTTCAAAGACTTCTTCAATGCACATACTGGAAAGACTTGGGAAGACAGAGACGACGACAGTCCGCCAATTCCCAAGAAGGATGACCAGGGAAATGTACTCCCGACTCACAACGGCTGGTACATCTACCAGAGCCAGGAGAATGTGTTTACCCGTTTTCTGATGCAACCCGGTCCCTCAGTCGGAGATTCCAGGCAATCCGTGCCTAATATTCACCCAGCACTTGTTGCCGAAGGCGTAGGCGAGACGACAATGAACGAAGAAACATGCCTAGCCCCCCACATTCCGCTGGCGGAGAACAAGCTTAGCAGCGAAGTCGCTCTGTCTGGCGGGGGTAATCAGCCAGCAGGTCTCAAGGGAGTGATCGAAGAGTCAGACGGAATCAAGTCTAGATGGATTTGAATGGGAGAGATGGAAGGACCTGCATGACGTTTCATATGGTTTGACAGTGGAATGGGAAACTGATGCTTTTTTTTTCCCGTGGACATTGGCAACGACGGCCATTTGGAATTGCCTCTGCCATCTTAACAGGCTCCTAGAAATGGTGAAACACTACAAACGACTTCCGGTATTATATACATGACATGGCCGATTGACCTTTTGTGGACCGAGTAACTCCTTTGCGCCAATGCACTGAATCGAATACTGCCCCCAAGAGAGCCAGACCCACGATGCCGCAATTCTTTGCGCCGAGAAAACAGAACAAAAATTCGTAAATGATTCAGAGATAGTCCTTCTTCTTGCTGGTTCTCGTGTATTGAGTAAGGGCCCATTCCACGTCACCTGTAGAGCCCTTTTCAAGGGTCCCACCACGGATCTCGAACAGGCGCATGGTCATTCGTGGTCCCACTTCCGCAAGTTCGACATCTCGGTAGCTGCTCTTCACAAAAACATGATGACGAACTTCGATGCTGTCCTCCTTATTGACAAAGCTGACCACTCGAGTGCCAACCTTGCCGGGTTCACGAGGAGGGAATAAGTGCTTCAAGATTTGGACGACACGCTGGCCGAGCTTCGTGGTGAATCCTTCGAAGATCAGATGCGGATAGCTCTCCGACACTGTTCCACGGTCGGCATTGGGAATGTCCGCTCGAAGGACGACATTGTGAAGGGAGAAACTGGCGGTCGGGCCATGAGGAAGGTGGGAAACGGTGAGAGCGGTTGGTGTACCACGATGCTCGTGCAGTAGAACCATGTCGGTCAGAGACGCAGAAGTAGCGCTAGAGACAAGATCTGGCATGACGAGGTTACCTCGATTGAGGCGAATAGATGTTGGAAGAAGTAGTCGAATTTCCTTCGCGAATGCGCCCAGCCGGGCTGACGGCGAGCGAGATGTGGTCACGAGTGGGCGAGGGTCAATCAAACCAGACGTCAAAGCATATTCATCGTCAACGTCCACTTCATCTTTGGACTCGTCGTATTTGAAATCTTGGCGAAGGGATTTGTCATTTGCAATCGACGGGTCAAGAGGCTTTCCAGAAGCCAACGAGGCTTTTAGCTGAGCTCGTTTTTCGGCAATTGAAGCATCACGGAGCTGCAAAGCTCTCCGGTAGAGGTAGTCGCGGCGTTCACGAGCTTGGCGGCGCTTGAAGTCATAATCAGTTAGCGTCTGAATAGAGTAATTGGGACTCTAAAAGACAACTTACCAACATCTTTGAGTTTAAGGTACGTCTTTACACACCTGTCGCTTGGTTGAGGCGGGCAACTTTTTTTTTAAACTCCGGGCAGCGCAATAGTCCGCACTCACCGCCGTACTCACCGCCGTGGTGGCATCCCACCGATAGAGAATGCGTGTTGCGAGAATGCGGAGACCGAGTTGGTTTAATTTCCAAGTTCTTTTTCTTTGGTTGAAATTTCAAAGATCAAGAGGTGGCTCAGGTGTAAGTGCCTTTCAAAATCTTATCATATTATTGGTTCATGCTGACTCGATCAATGATCACTGAAGATTATCCGTCACTTTGCCCCTCTGGCACAGACTGGCTGGGCTTTTAAAGTGCCACACAAGGACTATTATCGTGTCCCCCTCGCTCTTTTAACCACGACCTTACCCCGAATCCCTCGTCTCACTCTCATGATTTTACCACTTTCACCGAGAACTTGAAAACTTCGCAAATACACCTCAACCCCATCCTTGCGTCCCAGACAAGCACCATGGAGACCTACCCGGCAGATGATGCCTCGGTAGCCGCAGACCAAGACGATAATCACATGAGTAACCTGGGTCGTGCACGACCACGACGACACGACGATGACGATGACGGCTCTGATATCTTGGAGGATGATGACATGGAGAGCATCGTCGGTGGAGCAGTCTCTCGCCACCACAAGGGCCATGGAAATGGCGATGAAGAGAAAGAACTTCCAGCCCATGCGTGCGCGTGAGTTTCACAGTTGCTCTCGATTATTCATTGCTGATACTAATTCAACGGCTTCTTAGATACTGTGGTATCCACAACCCTAGCAGTGTCGTGAAGTGTCTTTCTTGCAACAAGTGGTTCTGTAGTGCTCGAGGCAACACCTCTTCGTCGCATATTGTCAATCACCTCGTACGTGCTCGGCACAAGGAAGTACAGCTACACCCAGCTTCTTCACTCGGCGATACCATTCTTGAATGTTACAACTGTGGTACCAAGAATGTCTTTTTACTCGGTTTCATACCTGCGAAATCCGACACTGTTGTGGTCCTTCTTTGCAGACAGCCGTGCGCGGCCATGCCATCTTCCAAAGATATGAATTGGGACACTTCTCGCTGGCAGCCGCTTATTGAGGATCGCTCGTTTCTTCCATGGCTTGTCTCTGCTCCCACCGACCAGGAGCAACTTCGTGCTCGCCATCTCAGTCCCCAGTTAATCGCAAAGTTGGAGGAAATGTGGAAAGAAAACTCTCAGGCAACATTGGAGGATTTGGAAAAGGCTACTGCGGTTGATGATGAACCAGCGCCTGTTCTCCTCCGATATGACGATGCCTATCAATATCAGAATATCTTCGGGCCGCTTGTGAAGATCGAAGCTGATTACGATCGGAAGCTGAAGGAATCACAGTCCCAAGATGGTCTGATTGTTCGCTGGGATCTAGGTTTGAACAACAAGCACCTTGCGAGTTTTGTTCTCCCAAAACTTGAACTGGGCGATGTCAAATTGGCAGTCGGTGATGAAATGCGCCTCAAATACACTGGTGAACTACGTTCTAAGTGGGAAGGAGTTGGCTACGTCATGAAGATTCCAAACAACCAATCTGACGAAGTCACCATCGAGTTACGATCGAAGGGAGATCACAAATCTGTTCCTACAGAATGTACTCACAACTTCACCGCTGATTACGTTTGGAAATCAACGTCATTTGACCGTATGCAGCTCGCCATGAAGACATTCGCTGTCGACGAGATGAGCGTTTCCGGATACATTTTCCATCGACTCCTTGGCCATGAAGTCGCCGCGGCTCCTATGAAAACGCAAATTCCGAAGAAATTCAGTGTTCCCGGATTGCCTGATCTGAATGGCAGTCAAATCAACGCAGTGAAAAGCGTCCTGCAGCGACCTCTGAGTTTGATCCAGGGCCCTCCAGGAACTGGTAAGACTGTCACTTCAGCGACAATTATCTATCACCTCGCCAAGATCAACGGAGGCCAAGTATTGGTTTGTGCTCCATCCAACGTCGCCGTTGATCAGCTCTGTGAACGTATCCACCGTACAGGCTTGAAGACCGTCCGTGTGACCGCAAAATCTCGTGAAGATGTCGAGTCACCAGTTGCTTTCCTTTCCTTGCACGAGCAAGTTCGCATGAACGACAGTAACATTGAATTGGTAAAGCTGAATCAGCTCAAAGCAGAACTTGGTGAGTTGTCGAGCCAGGACGAGAAACGTCTAAAGCAGCTTACCCGCGCTGCTGAGCGTGAGGTCTTGACGAATGCCGATGTCATCTGCTGCACTTGTGTGGGTGCCGGCGATCCTCGTTTGGCCAAATTTAAATTTCGCACTGTTCTCATCGACGAATCGACCCAATCTGCCGAGCCAGAATGTATGATTCCTCTGGTTCTGGGGTGCAAACAAGTTGTCTTGGTCGGCGACCACCAGCAGCTGGGCCCGGTCATCATGAACAAGAAAGCTGCCAAGGCTGGTTTGAACCAATCTCTCTTCGAGCGTTTGGTCATCCTGGGATGCTCTCCGATCCGTTTGAATGTGCAGTATCGAATGCACCCCTGCCTCTCTGATTTCCCATCCAATATGTTCTATGAAGGCTCACTGCAGAATGGTATCACCATTCATGATCGTCTTCGCCGTGATGTTGACTTCCCTTGGCCCATGATTGATAACCCCATGATGTTCTGGTCAAACCTCGGCAATGAAGAAATTTCTGCATCCGGAACCTCGTATCTCAACCGTACGGAGGCGACCAATGTGGAGAAAATCGTCACCCGCTTTTTCAAGGCAGGTGTACAGCCAAGTGGTATTGGTATCATCACCCCCTACGAGGGACAGCGAAGCTACATTGTCAGCTCCATGCAAGCCACAGGCACCTTCAAAAAGGAGCACTATAAGGAAATCGAAGTGGCTTCCGTTGATGCGTTCCAGGGACGAGAGAAGGATTACATTATCCTTTCTTGTGTTCGGTCCAATGACCACCAAGGTATCGGTTTCCTAAGTGACCCTCGTCGTCTCAACGTCGCTCTCACCCGGGCTCGATTCGGCTTGGTCATCCTGGGCAACCCTAAAGTTTTGTCGAAGCATCCTCTCTGGAACTGTCTTTTGCAACATTTCAAGGAGCGCCACTGTCTTGTGGAGGGACCTCTATCCAATCTTCAGGAGTCATTGATCCAGTTCAGCCGTCCCAAGCAGGCTTACCGTGGCCCTCAGCGCTTCCATATGTCTTCCGGCTTCAACCAAGGAGCTGCGGCAGCCGTTACGGGCTCTGTCAACGGTCGCAATGGACAGCGAAATGAGTATCAAGATACTGGCTCTGTTGTTGGATACATCCCTGACGATGTTTCATCAGTGCATTCCTCTGCAGTCGGCGGAGTGGGCTTACCTTCCGGATATCCTCCGATGTTCCAGAACTTCGCCGATCAGTGGCCATCTCTTTCCGGCGGGCGCCGTGCCAATGGCGGTCGAGTCAAAGGTGCACCTAGCGTTGCTGGAGAATCTGTCGCTGCGACTGAATCCGACGTCACAGGGAGCGTTGTCGATGGACGTGGCGGTGTTGACCAAGGCGGTGTCAGTCTTGCTGGGTTGAGTATTAATGACATGGGCAAACAGGCTAGTCTAAGCCAGTCTGATCGCCTGAAACGCTATGTGGAATCTGGCGGCCGTGAGCCCTACCGAGGGGCAGTTCCCGACAACGGTAGCATCTTCGGGGGCAGTTCTGCCAGCATTCGTGTGACCCGAGGCGTGCCTGGACACAATGCGATTGATGACGATGACGCGAGAAGCGTGTCAACCGCTTTTGCCAGTCAAGTTGGCGGCAACTACGACTGAGAGAGGTCTTCAATCTCCGCCTCCAACAGGTCACTTATTCTCATTGTTCCCTAGTCGGAAAGGCAAAGTCTCGTGCCAAATGTCGGAGACCCTTCCGCCAGGGCCCTGGTCGTCCATTCTTCCCGTGCTGATCATAATTTCAGTCCGCTGAGAGCAAGCTGAACTGCTGCTTCTCCACATCCTGCACCCTGGCCAGACGGTGAAAAAGAGTCATCGGTATCCTTTATCGTCGGGTCGACTGCTTTTGCTCCTTTAACGCTCTTCAAACTAAGAGAGCTGACCGGTGTGTTCAATGGGTCAGTCTCCGAGGTTTGAGAGGTTGACTCCCCTGTATCTGCGTCATACTGTGAGCATGCAACAGCTGAAACTCAATTTCCCGCCCAGCTGTATCTGTGGCTCCCGTTTCACTCAGCCATGAAATTTCAGCCCTGATTTTCATCCGGCTTCAATCCTTTTACCGGTCTTCACGTAGACATGCAAGAGACGTCTAGCCTCGTGGTTTACTTGAATGAAATTAAGCTTTTTTGATCTCTTGAAAAATCACTGCCCTTCCCTTGGGGTCAATAGGCTTAAAGTGAGTATCTGCAGACAGGCATTATCTTACGCGTATTTTCTCGTGTGTCCAATTGGAGTTTCTTTATTCAGCAACCACCTCAAGTGTCTAAAGACTTTCTCTGTCATCATCTGCTGTATCCCGATGCAGTTACATATATTGCTCGGCCGAGACCTGGCACGGCACGTATCCTGTTGCCAGTATACTCAAGATGATTCCTACCTTGAACGAACTAGGCACAAGAGTAACCTTAAGTACTTGAAAGGTCGGGCAAGTAGAATTTTGGTTCTTGAGAGAAGTGTCATACCTACTCTCCATTTAGGTGTCATACACTCGAAACGGTCTGAGCCTCATCCAACGTAAATTGTACAGTCATTTGTGTAAGCCGCTGAGAAACTCCCATCACCGATACCATCAGGTGGACCTTTGATAAGTTTTAGGCAGCTGATTGATTTGGACCTAAGACACGTGGGCATTTTCATTGTGGTAGGATCAGTGATTGACTGGCTTCTTCTCAGTATGCCACGGCGTGTTAACGCTAAGGGCGTCACACCACAATACCATTTTCCAAAGGTCTACCGATAATCAAGAACCAGGCTCCATTCACAATTTTGTGATTTTTGGGGGGCTAAGAGTACATACTCCGGTGGTGGGTGGCCAATTCTCTCAGGCATCAGCCGTACCCCATGCATGCAGTGATCTTTCAACATACCCTGAGGCTAGCTAATACTTCAACTGAGTGATCTTGGGCGCCTTACTGGTAAGGTATTCTAGGTGTGGCCTCCGCCTGCGTGTGGCCTCCGCCTGCAGTAACCCCTCGGTGGTTTTACCAGCAATCTTATCTGGTTTCCACCTTCTGGCGGTGTCATTTGACAGAAACATTTGTTGATGGCGAGCCTTGACTTCAGATTGTGAACGTCGTCCTACTAGTCTAATGCTATCGCGCGTCGAGTTTGGACTTACTCTCTTTCTTCTATCTTCATCTTTCATGTCCAAGATCTGCCCAGCACAGGCATGATACTTATCAGTTGGTTGGACTTGACGGCCGAACAGTACTGCCTGGACGGCCATGTTTTAATTCGTTCAGACACGTATGGCATTAACTGTGGCGATGACCTGGGCAGGACCATTGCCGGAACACGACACCTGCTCTTCCCAGCTCGATACATGGACATAGACTGACCTCCTTCCAGGATAGAATGGCTGCCTAACGGTCCTATTTTGGTCGAAACTTGATGCCTCAAACCGGGCAGTTCCTGCAAAGAACGCAGGTATTGTTCTGGGACCCGCTCAGACCGCTGTGGCTAATGTCGGGGACACAACCTGACCTAGTGCAATGTAGCATGAGTCACTCCCCCACTGAGAGAACCCGTGCCCAAGGATGGAGGGATCAACTGGCAGCACCACTTGTTGAAAAGCGATAGTAGCCGGGGGCATAGCCTGGAAAACGAAGCTGGCAGGTTATAAGCCATCGCGCGCCCGCAGTGCGACGTGTCCATACCTGCATTGGTCTACCAGATCAACGTGCCAGTGCAAGAAAACGACTTTGACTTATTCGTCATCATCCAAATCAAGCGGTCGGCAACTTCAGCTTGTCGGCAACTCCGGAGCATCTGCGGGAGAAATTAATTCCGAGAAGTGCCGGGCCTGCGCCACAGGTGGCGGCTGCTGACTTTTCATGACTGCAACCTCTGGACGGCCTTATAAATAGGGGACGAAGATGCCTTGAGACCTGAAATTTTGGGCTCTTTTCCATCTACATCTACAAGATCATCATAGTTCATCGCCGCCTCCAGCCGTGCTGTTGATGATACAGCCGGTTCCTTGAACCTCAACTGGGTTTCTTACTTGTCACGTGAAGCGGACCGCAGTTACTCTTTTCATTTTCCCCCTCCTCACCGTCTCGTCCTCGACGCGAACTCTATCGCGAACATCAGTGTTCGGTGAACGCGTCTTTCCTGCTATCCCTACTCTACCGCAAATACCCTCACTCGGATCACTACAGAGCCAACACTATGGGCGACGGATCAGACTACCCCAGTCCACGAAGCGAAGCTCCGCATGGAGTTGCTGTCGCCTCTGCGCTTGCCTCTGCAACGGAGTCTCTTTCCTCAATTGCCAGAATGAATGAACAAGCCTCCGTTCTCGGCTATGCTAATTTGAACGGGACTGTCGACACCACCACTCAGCCACGCCTCCCTGAGCCCCGTCTTTCTCAACCGCGCCTGTCTGTTCGACGCGCCCGTGATCCTCCCAAGAATGCCGAAGGCCAAATCTACTGCGACCACGCGGATTGCCAGGCAGCACCACCCACTTTCCGCCGTCCATGTGAATGGAAGTAAGTCTTGCGAATTCCTCCCGTCCTTGGTTCCCGCTACTGGCACTGAACACGTATTGACTGTGGACTTGTAGTAAGCACATGGATAAGCATGACCGTCCCTATAAATGTTTCGAGCCGGGATGCGACAAAATACAAGGCTTCACCTACTCCGGCGGCCTCCTGCGCCACCAACGCGAAGTACACAAGAAGAACAACGACTCCAAGAAACCCTTGATGTGTCCTTATGCGGACTGCAACCGCAGCACAGGCAACGGTTTCACGCGCCAGGAAAACCTTCGCGAACATTTGCGCCGTCGTCATATGCATACCGACGACGGTTCCACAGCCTCGATCCTCGTGGACATGCCTTGGGAACGGGCAAATGAGCTCGAAGGAGTTCGCGCTAATTCCCTTCCTGCGACGGGCATCAAACGTCGGCATGATTCGCCCATTAATGGACTGCCAAGCCATGACGACACCGGTGATGACCTTCACAACGAAGTGAAGCGATTACGTCGGGAAGTCCAGGAGAAGGATCGTCGTTTGGAGCAGCTGGAGCGGATTGTTGCCGATCTTCAACAGGCCATTCCTCAACCTCATGTGCCGGAGCACGATCCTCAGCTCACTCAGGCGATGCCACCCCCGCCACCACAGACTGCCATTCATCAAGTCTAATATTTTCCCTTGCTTGTCTTCCTTCTCTATCCCCTTCATGTATCTTGGATAATGATGTCTTCTTGTCTGCATTCTTTGGCGTTTCCCTAGTGAGTCTAGGCTTTGAGGCTGCTTTCGTGTCCTTTTTGCACATCTCTCTGTTTCCTTGTGTGTCCCGCGTATGACCACTGTCGCTGTTCCCAAGCTGGTAGTAGATAGTGGCTGGTCTCCAATAGCCATTAGGCGAGCTGGAAGAATACGGGTGTTTTCATCCGGCATTCTAAATATGTTTCTGGGCCAGGCTGTTTTCTTTACAGGGTCTTTTATGACAGCTATTCAAATACCCGCATGTATCGCGTCTTTTCACTCACTGTTGGCCAGTTCCCAATCTACTGCCGTTCTTACCTACTTTTTCCAATCAACCACCTACCCTTCGAACGTGTCTTTCTACCTAAAATAAATGGAATGGTAATATCCCTACACGATCACTTCGACCAATCGCTTCTGTGACATCTCCTAAATTAGACCCTATCTAATACAGGAAAAAACCGCCGTTGAGATATACAATAGGCCAGAGAGCCCAAATTCTTCAACATATGAATTGATGTATACACGGTCTCGTCCCATCTGAAGTTGGAATTTATCAAACTATTTATTCTGCAAAATCGGGGCCTGGAAAGGCGTCAGCAACAGTCGCACGAAGCAACTTTAGACGCCTGAGGCATCTGTAATCAGAGCATCTACCATATTCTACTTGCGTCTTGAGCCTCGATCCTCCCGTTAAGTCCGTCTCACTAAGCTTGAGCCTCATCCGATTCCAGTAGTTTACTACTTCCGCGGGCACCCGATTCGGGCAAGAGAAAGCTACTGCAGTCTTTGGAGCTCTCTTAAGCGAATGAGTCACGACTGCGTCAGAAGTTAGCCAAGACTGCCATTTCAAAAAATATCGAATGAGTCACCTATGAGCAGCGGCGGGCTGCCTGTTCAGGATTTCGAATAGTCAACAATGTATCCATTGAAGTCGAAAGTTTAGACTGTAAAATAAGAGCCATGACACTGTATCTACCTAATCTAGGGCTCACGAGCCTGGCTAAATCAGTGGCGGGTACTGCTTGGTGTGATGAGGCGCCGGTTCTCGAGAGAATAGCCTCGGGTGAAGACAGTTGGCAACGATCGTTGCTGATGTCAGACTATTCGGAGTGGGGTAATATTGATGATTACCTACCATGGGCTCAGTACCTAAACTGCTATTTTCTGGTGGGCGTGGGGGTTTATGCGTGCAATTCTTGAGATTTCAGTATTAGCGGTATACTCGTATACAGTTATAGACTGTTTAGGTTTACGGGCAGGACTCCGTTACCAGAAAAAAAATCTGTTTGAACTGGCAACTTGAGCTTTTAGGTGTGGACTCAAGGTGCTTAAGCCCACCCTTAACTCATAGTGCGAGGCTACTATACAGGAATGTGCAACTGTCTGTGTCTGGCTCGGGCTTTTCAAGGAGCTGGCCGGGGGCTGTCCTGGGTCGATGGAACCTCCGACATGTGGTTGGCGCCTTCATACAATCAGAACATTGACAGGAACTGCCGTGTCTCTTTAGTAAAACTTGGTACAGGTTCCACCATTCGAATATCTATATTTTCATTTTGTTGGATATGCACTTGATATATAGGAGGGACGAGGATGTATTCCACATGGCGAAGAATGTGGGTCTTGGAAGGAATGCACGTGGTAGATTTCAGCAGCCTGCTTTCGAGCAGGCTTTTTGGCCGCACAGAGATTATCAATTTGATTTTGAAATTTTGATGTCTGGAATCTCAAATGGGCGATTTTATATTGAGACTAGTAAATTTATTCTACTTCATAAAAGAGAAACTTTGAGGCTGAAATTGCAATTTTTTATTGAGAATTACCTGTTAGGTTCGCACAACATTCAGTAGGATTTTTACAAGTGCCAAGCATAGTCTAGTAGTAGGTGAGATCTATCTCTATCATAAATCTGCTAGTAAGCAGGATGTTTTGGATACTGAGTAGGGTGCTCTCAACATCGAGGTTTCTAGAGTCCCCTCCCTGTGTTAGCTGGGGTCTGCCTAGATCAGTATCGTAGCATAGTTTACGCTGTGGACCATAATATCGCGGGGGTCGAAGCATTTAGCTCCACTTACTTCTATCCTCATGGCTGCGGCTCCGGGCCTCGGAGGGATGACTTACATAATCTAAGACTGTGTCACTGAGCCTGGTACCTTATGTACCTAGTCAAAATCAACATCTATCGAAGATGAAATTGGGGCAGCCTATTCGACGCATGAGACGATAGATCAAAGGAGTAGGTAGATCATGGACAAATAGAAAAGCAAATAAATTCTTTCTGGTCCAATTCAGAGAGATCCAGCTCTCAGGAGTGACTGCGGGACAAAATCTTGACAGTCTCTACAGATTCTGATTTTGCTTCACTGGTGCAGCAGACAACGAGTGTGCAGAGACTCACTAGCAATTAGGCATATGCCATTTTTTTCGTGCATGACAGTTTACTCTTCATTCTATCACGCGCTGAGGTAGTCTACAATATTCTTTCGCTCCGAGAGATTATCCGTCAATTTACGTACGTTAATGGCCGTCACCGCCCGACCTGTTTATGCTCTTAGTCAAGACCCTAGTCACGTTCGGTACTTAAACCATCTGCATTTTTAGTACCTCTCCCATCTCATAATTCTATCCAGAGTCAAGTTTTTGGTTAAAATCTGAGATATTACATGGCTGTTATCCATCCACATCATTGAGTGCGGTGACTCGTAACGGGCTTGTTTCTATTTTCTGTAGCCCGTGAAGTCACGCACCTGCTAGCCAGTGGCACAGAGGGGCTTTAGGCAAAGGAGGCCACGTGCCAGAGCCTATCTCTGTATCACCTAAGAAATCTCAGCCATAAGTCACTGAGGCAGAAGAGGTTTCTACAAAGGGGTCCATATCCTCTCTCTGCTCAGGAGTTCAGCCCCTCTGTGGAAGGGTTTGAAGATAGCCTTTCTGACTGCGATAAGCTAAGAGCGAAACGGACGAAGATGGTTGATCATGGTTTTCTCACTCGTGAACTTCACGCGTTTAGTGAGGGTGATTTTGTCTGTCCAGAATTTTTCCATCTAGTCAACCTCCCGGGGCAAATTCCGCCTAGTGCAAGCTGGGCTTATGGCATGCGTCATGTCCCTCAACGTATCCTCCCATTCTTATCCCTGGGTCCGGCGGCTCACCTGCGAGACATCGATTCGCTACGAACAGAAGGCTTCACGCTCTTACTAGCGATTCGAACCCATCAATTTGCTCAGACCCGCCTTGTGTCTGCTGAAAAGGCTGCTAGTCAGCTTGGCATTTCAGCCGGGGCTGTTGAAGTGCTCGACACCCAGGAGTTGACTTCCCTCCTTCCTCACGCTATAAGACGCATCAATGATCACCTCGCAGGAGTCGATGACAGTGGTCCAACTATTCACAGTCGTGATAACGCTCCAAGAAAAGTCCTTGTTTTCTGTGAGACGGGAAATGATCGATCAGCCGTCGTCGTCATCGCCTACCTGATGGTCATGCTTAATCTCACTGCCACCGAGGCCATCGATATCGTGCAAAGAATCAGATTGTCTATGGTACCATCGAATTCCATGAAGAGTATGCTGGATGCATTCGACTCCATTTTGGCTGCAAAACGTGACGTCAAAAGGGCAATGCACAGGGCCACCCAGGGTGAGGCGGCCTCCCTGGGTACTCCATCTTTTCCGTCTGAACTCTCCCTGCACAAACGGAGCTTCGCAGAGCAAGATGATAACGGCATCGTCGCCGGGGTCAACAGCACCCAAGCCTACGATGATATTCGTTCTCCGCAGAACAGAAGGCCACCATCGCCATTCCGGGATCGATTGTTTGAAGGACTCACATGATCTCGCTTTCGAGGTGGAGAAACTGCTTTCGATCCTCGCCTATGGGGCTTTTGATCACATCTGCCTAACGAGTATCATCAGCAAGGACTTGTCCGTGTCCTACGGTTTGATGAGGAGTGATAAGCATTAGCATATCCCTACAGGGATGGCTTTCTGCTCGGGGTACCAGCATTAGTTGAAGTGCATCATTCCCTCTGGATATTTAACTTTCACTTGATAGTCATGAGACTTGAATGCATCTGATGTCTCAGTACTGTCAAGTGGGACTAGGTTTGGTTCCGTGTTGACCGCCATGCTACATTTCCATGATTTCGCTGCGGTACACGAACCTGTGTTTGCGTCGTCATTTCTCTTGCTATTGTTGAACACGAATTTAGCTCCGCGATGAGTCGTGAAGATATCTATCTCAAAGTCAACAACACAACATCGTCTAGCTCTTATCACTCTTTTGGTGTCCCGTCCTCACCCACTTCTCACCAGACCCCATTCACGAATCAATCCTTTCCTCATCGTGTGCATGCTGTTTCTTGCCTTTGAATATTCTCTGGATAATTTCCGCATTCTCTATCGGCCTTTGGCCCAGGCAGAAGTCATCTGCAAAGCGTTGCTCTGCTACACGACTCTCCCTTCCTCTTAGCCGTGCTATTACTGCTTGAACAGTCTGATCTGACCCATCATTTTGTGAGTTTTCGAGACCAGATATCGATAGCTTTGGGTTCGTTTGCTGACCTGCACAGTACCAGGCCCTTTGTCTGCATATAGCACACCTGCACAGGGACCTCGACATGGGAACTAAGAAGAAAAAGGCTCGCAAGTCGAGACCACCCGCCTCGAATCCACCTGTAGAGCCCGAGGGTGGACTCACACAAGAGGAATTTCTTGAGCGAATTCGGCGAGCCCGAGCGAGAAAGGCAGGTGTCGAGTACCAACCTCTGCCTTCACGGCCAAGGAAGTCAACGGATCGCATCAAGCCATCCAGTCCAGCTTTTGATCCTTCCCTACCTCCGGCGGCTTTCCCCAGCACTTCTACCCTGAATGAGCCTATTCCTACCGGTACTAGAGAAGGCCACCTCCGTCGGGTCAAAGAGGATTCGGAGAGGCGTCTCCAAGGTCTGCAGCCTCTTCCGAGAGAGTCATACCACCCTGGACCAATCTTGAGGAGACCGAGGCACGTCGAAGCTGCCCTCCTGGACGAACCAATCAAGACTAGCTCTATGGACAACAGTGCATTTGATGCTAGAAATAGAGCATCCCGAGACATCAATCCAGGTGTGGAAGCTGACCGTGCTAACGCGAGCCCAGCCCACAGTGGCAGTACGGGATCTGGAGTTGCTGCGAGATGTTCTGGCACAGTAGGCATCGACGGCGGGTGGCAACCAAATCCAAGTGTGGACGTCAACTCCGCAGATATGCGGCATGGGGGTTTTACTGGGCGAATGACTTCCAATCCCAAATGGGGAGACCTCCCACGATCCCTCCGGGCAGAGATCATGGATAATATCCTGGAAAGCGAGACCTGGGAAAGTGCCGTCAAAAAGATAGGACTCGGTCGAAGGCAAGCGAAAAAGGCCATTGAACACTTGCATCTTTTGCATGATGTGATGCACCGCGAGTCCGAGAAACTGGAGCAGGAGCTTGGAAGACAGCTCCAAGGCTTGCTGGACAACGAGCTTCACACTCGGGGCGAGGACTCCGTGCGAAGTAAATCAATTTTGGAAAATCTTCCAGGTCCCCTGAACGCCTCGGAAAAGAGGATCTTGGTATGTACTATGGGTGACTTGCGTACCGCCTGGCACTTCCTGGATGATAGAGGTCTTCCCCGCGACTTAGCAGGAGCCTGGACTGATGGACATCAAGTCATTGACCCTCCTGAAGGTGAGCCGCGTCCGAAGAAGCGCGTAAGATGGAAATATCCTCTTGTGGGCAATGGAGGACCGAATGCTGAGACAGGTTCATCGCCAACGTCAGAGTCCTCACCCTCATCGCAGTCATCCATATTTGAAAATCTGGAGCCTTTTCTCAATCTTCGTGCGCCGAGTCGAACATTTTCCCACACACAGTATGCCAAACGCATGTCGGCTCGTTGGTGGGCGATATTCTCTGAGACAAATGAAAGCCATGACCTGATCAGTCGCGACAGGAGGTTGAAATTAGCCTCCGCTGTAATGAGTGTGCCCAGGACCTACCCTACGCAAGATGGACCGGAGCATAGGACCTCCACGGGTGGCCCTTCCCAACTTGAAGACCAGTATCGGCAGACCAGTACCGAGACTGTGGTCAGGGTAGAACCTCCAGTAGCCGCTTCTTTCACAGCCCGCGATATCTCAGAGGGGATTTGGTTGCCCCAGCTGGAGGAACGTTACCAACAGCTGGCTGATGCTTGTGCGAGGGTTTGTGGTGAATCTTTGGCCGAATCCAGCCAGGACTCTCCATGTTTGAACGAGTGCGAGAATGAAGATGGGCTGCTGACCGAGATCTGCCAATTCGACGAGCAACTTCAGGCTATTCTGGATGCTGAGGCCATTGACGAGACTTGGAGCCCTGATGTTTGGTTAAAATTAACACCTGACCCGTCATTTCGCTCTGGACAGGCACAAAAAGAAATTTAAGAAGAGTTAACAGCGGGTCAAAGAGTACTAATCAATGAGCAGCTTTGAGTTTGGTTACATCAACATTGACAACATTCTAACTTACCGCCGAAGAGGGCCCGATGAGAGCTTTGCTGTCGATGAAGTTGTTGGTCATCTCCTCGAGCTTGGTCGGCGGTGCAGGACATTAGCTCAGGTCGTTCGCAATACTTGCTGCATTTGAAGCAAAGGTTGTCTACTTGGACATAGTGACAGAGGTTTAAGCACAATCAATTATTTCTTCTGTCTTCCGGCCTGGTCCGGTCTAGGCCTAAACATGGAAATAGCAATCTCATTCATTGGAAAGTAAATTAGCATTCAAATACTTCAAATCCATTTTGCCATTTTTGGAATGGCCCGTGCGCTCGACGCGAAAATCCGCGTCAGCCACGCGCAAGGAGAGGATCTCAATCTATATACTCATGCAAATTCGGCCCGACTGCCATCAAATCGCTTCACTACAGATTCATTTGGCTCGGCGGCCTGGAGCTTACTTTGAAAGACGTCGTTCTTTGTTGCGTCTCGTGGAATCTGGTTTTTGTGACAGATCTTCAACCCCTGGGAATGACGTCGAGCCGCACCCAGATCGAGATCTAACACAATCATTCCCACAAAGACAAATACTCTCTTGACGTCGCCGATTCTCTGTAGACGTCTCCAGATTTTTCGACCATACTCGCAATGTCTACAACAGAATCCTCGATGACGCCTACCGATTCACGGGCGGGGACAACTCAGCCTGAGTCGACCTTGCCATCTTCGCCAATGACCGATACGTACGCGCCAGACACGAAGGAATCTGCTGAAGAAGGAAGCAACTATGACGGTGCTCAAGCTGAAAAACCTATGGGTGAATCAAGCCACAATTTCTCGGGAACGACAGATGGAGCAGAAGACACGGAAGGAATGGACGTCAAGGCGAAAGCTCTGATGCACCTGCTGAAAACAAGCTCGGTAATTAACTACTTCGCTACTTTACCTATGAATTATTTTGAAGCTCGTCACTCACAATTTTTGCTCAAACTAGGTCTTTGTCGCAATCATGTCAGAGAAAATGAAGAAGCAGCAGGAAGAGGCAAGACAACGCGCCGCCCACCAAAAATCTGAATCGAACGCAAAGCCCAAATCTACAGCTGCCACACGTCGTGAGACTAGGAACAAGCAGAAGGAGACCGCTAGCGCACTCGAAGACACTGCGGCTAATGAATCGAATGTCGGGAAAAGAAGAGGCCGGTCCAGAAAAAGCGGGCCAGATGGAAGCAAGATCTCCAGCTATTTCCAAAAAGCCGAGGTCAAGCTCGAAGAGGGCAATCCAACTGTCCAAGAGGCTCTCGAGCAGGCCGCAGAGGACTATGAGGCTAAGCCGACTGCTCTTGGTGAACAGGAACTCGTTGCGACCCAGCAGCCCTCTCTCATCACCGGTGGCAAAATGCGCACCTATCAATTGGAGGGTCTGGAATGGATGAAGACACTCTGGATGAATGGATTATGCGGCATTCTTGCAGATGAGATGGGCCTCGGAAAGACTGTCCAGGCTATTTCGATGATTGCTTTCCTGAAAGAAAACAACGTCTCGGGGCCATATCTTATTGCTGCACCGCTCAGTACGTTAAGCAACTGGATCGATGAGTTCAAGAGATGGACTCCAAGCATTGAGACCGTCCTGTATCACGGATCGAAGGAGGAGCGCGCGGCGCTTCGCAGCAAGCACATGAAGACACGGGACCAAGGCAAAATGGACTTCCCGGTCGTTTGTACCTCTTACGATATTTGCATCAACGATTCTAAATTCCTTGGTCAGTATCAGTGGCGCTACATTGTCGTGGTATGTTTGCAAGCTCTTTCGTCTCATTGTGTTGAAGTGCTAATTTTGCCACTAGGACGAGGGTCATCGCCTAAAGAACATGAATTGCAAGCTAATCAAAGAGTTGATGACATATAACTCGGCCAATCGCTTGCTGATTACAGGCACACCACTGCAGAACAACATCTCTGAGCTCTGGTCTTTACTACATTTCCTCCTTCCAGAAGTTTTCAATGATCTCAAAAGCTTCGAGAGCTGGTTTGACTTTTCGTCCGTCCTGGATGACACGGGCAAAGCGGAAGTAATTGAGCGGCGAAAGCGCAACTTAGTGACCACCATGCATTCCATCTTGAAGCCATTCCTACTTCGTCGGGTCAAGACCGATGTGGAGAATTCGCTCCCAAAGAAGCGCGAGTATATTCTATATGCGCCGCTCACGCCTGAGCAGAAAGAGCTCTACAGAGAGATATTGAGCGGTACCGGACGTCAGTATCTTGAGGGCAAGGCATTGGAGCGTCTTACAGCAAAAAGCTCAATTCCCACTCGTTCTCGCAGTTTGAAACGTGGTCGTGACATCGATGAGACAGAAGCACCTAATAAATCCCCGCGCACGGCGAATAAAGAATCATCGTCTAATGAGCCAGCTTCGGGTCGAAGACGTCGGGCTCCTCAGAGCTACAAGGATATTAGCGACCGAGAGTTTAACTCTAAACTGCGCAAGCTTGAACAGGGCATTGAGGAGGAAGAGGAGCAAAGCGCAGGGCCGGATGACTCAGAAATGGAGGAAATTGAGAGGGCCAATAATCTGAAACTTGCGAGTATGTTGATCAACGCAGCAGTCATCGCATGCATCTTGAAGAGTGACTAACAAGTGAAATAGAGAAAGAGATTAGCCAAAAGAAGATGATGAACCCGATCATGCAAGCTCGTCTTGCGTGCAATTCACCACACAACTTCTACTGGCCCTGGATGGACGGATCCTCTACCGTCGATGAAACGCTCGTCACGGCATCTGGCAAAATGCTACTTTTGGACCGCCTGGTGCCTTACCTCTTCAAGAAGGGTCATAAAATTCTCATATTCTCGCAGTTCAAGACACAACTTGACATTCTCGAGGACTGGGCCACCCAACTGCGCAATTGGCCCTGCTGCAGGATTGACGGTGCAATCGCCCAGGCGGACCGACAGGCCCAGATTCAGGCATTCAATACCGACAAGAAGCACAAAATCTTCCTGCTTAGTACTCGTGCTGGTGGGCAGGGAATCAACCTTGTTGCCGCCGACACTGTGATTCTATTCGACTCTGATTGGAACCCCCAGCAGGACCTTCAGGCTCAAGACCGGGCTCACCGAATAGGTCAGACCAAGCCAGTTATTGTTTACAGACTCGCTACCAAGGGAACGGTTGAACAGACCCTTCTTGAGAAAGCAGATTCCAAGCGCCGTCTTGAACGCTTGGTCATCCAGAAAGGCAAGTTCCGGTCTTTGCTTGACACGGGTAACGTGCAAGATGCCGAGGAACTGAGAAGAGCGCTCGGTGAAGATGAGTTCGAGCGCTTCGAAACGGGCGCCGATCCTGCCTCTATTCTTTCCGACGACGATCTCAAGATTTTGACTGATCGAAGCGAGGAGGCCTATGCTCGCGCTGAGAAAGGCTTAGAGCAAAAGGGATCGGCTTTCGTCTCCGTTGAAACCAAACGTGATGCTGGCGAATCTCTTATGGCGTAGTCGTTTTCTTGTGAAGTCTTGTCTGACTCTCAAGTGCATTGTTTCTAGCTTCGGATTCTATATGGTGTTTCAGGGCACTGGAGCATTCTATTGATGGTGGCGTTCTTTTTTTTTCTCTTTTTTTTGGGCTTTCGCAGTTGCTTTGGGGCTTGGATTTTGTTCCACGCCCGGTCATATCGGAGGCGTCGTCTGTCGGATTGCCCGTTGCTTGATTGCCGCGCTGGTTCGGCGCATGGTCTCAGCCCTGCAAGCCTTTACCATAGATATGTATGATACACATGTATGATTATTCTAAAAATGGACGAGGCCCACCTGGGTCTTCTATACAAAATTACTGCTGACGCCCCTTGAAGTAATCCAGGGTGAGGCAACATCTGCACACGGGATGATGACGACGGTTACCAGGAGTCAAAGTCGATGAAAAAGAGGACTTGGGGGGATATTCAATGCTTAGCGCCGAGACCGCTCTTCCTCGATCTCATGGCGCAAGTCTGCCAGAACGGCCTGGCGCTGAGCCAGGTGAGTTTTCAAGCTTTCCACTTGCTCGCCAACGGTCTTGACGTCCTCTCGCGCTCGTTCTAATTCTTGTCCGTCTTTCGCACGGCCCACGCCCTCTCGAAGCTCACGGAGTTCGCGCTCCTTGTACTCCAAGAGTTGCAGTGCCTCCTTCTTCACCAGGACCCAGTTGGGACGACCGTCATTCCGTGGCCGATCACGGCGATTCTCAGATGCTTCGCGGGCGGATTGCAACTTGGCCTCCATCTCAGCCAGCTCCCGGCGCAGGCGTACCTTCTCCCACTCTTCATCCTGGATTGTCTCACTGAAGTCCGTGCCCTTGGGTTGGTAAGAGCCCTTACCACCGACGCCCAAGCGGCTCAGGTAGGTATCGCCAAATTTGGCCTTGCGACCAGTCCGTGTCTCCTGGTTGCCCTCGGCGCCCCAGTGCTGCGCTGGGCGGGCATTGTTGTCAATCTGGTAATCGATCTGGTTGCTTGCAAACGAGGCGCGCAGCGAGGCAGGGATGGTACGAGGAATACGGAAGCCCTCGTGGCGATAGTTGAGCATATGGAGGAACGCCAGTGTGGCATCTTTGTTGATGGCTTGGGAAGCGGAGGGGTTGACGAGGTTCCATGCTGAGCGGATATCGGTATCTGGGACGTCCAAAGAATCATAGAGCGGTTGTAGGGATTCAACTGCAGGTCTAGAATCAGCGCTCCTGTCCGGAGTATTGCGCTCGGGCTGGGCAAATGAAGGGCAACTCACAGGTGATATCGCCACGTTGGGTTCGACTGGAGTTGTAAATTTCCTCGTATTTCGACTTGTCGGCGGGCTTCATGTACCAATCGAATCCATCTTTCAATCCAAGGGAGTCATCCTCATCTTCTATCCGTTCAAATTGTTCGGGGCGATGCAGTGCTCGTGTGGCCTGGACAAGGTGTGATTTGGATTCCGGCACGAGCCAGTCTGGCAGCACGGGTGGGACGTCTTGAAGCTCCTAGGTATGGTCAGGCACATGTCCGTCGGCAGAGAGGGTCACTTGGTTTGGTCGCATATTGCTGCTGTTACTTACGCCATTGACGAGGTCAAAAACCAGGCGCATTGCGACACAGAACTCTTCAAAGTCCAGCTCTCCATCTCCATCCACGTCCGCAATATCCCAGACCTTCTCCAACTGCTCATCACGAAGTCCACTGTTGCGCAGCACCGAGGCGGCCTGGGAGCTGTTCAGATGAGTTTGCCCATTGGAGAGCCCGGAGAAGATCTCCCAATAGCGCTCAATTTCCCACTGCTCGATCTTCTTGTTCGACATGTTGTGAATGCAGCTGGGGGTGGAGCTTGGATGACGAGAACGGGAAATGGGCGGCGGGGGAGAGGACGGATCGAATAAGGGCCGGCCTCCAGCTCAGGGGATCTGAGGTCATCGCTGGCTGCCGCGGCGGGTGGAACAGGTGTAGATTGACGCGATGGGGCAGTCATACTTGAAGGGCTTGTTGATGTAAAACTCAGATATTACTTGAAGCTATACTGGCGTGTTATGGATTTTTATTATATATTCTGATGTGTAATGCTCTCGTGGGAGGCTCGGAGCCACCCAAAGACTACACGACAGCAGTCACACACTACCTGTCCCTAACTCGATAACCATCTTCTTTTGCAAAAGGTTTATAATCTATTAGAAACACTTCTCTTCAACAAGTTGGTAAGATGGCCGAGTTGGTCTAAGGCGTCAGGTTAAGGTCCACCTTAGCATAAATTCCTGATCTCGTTTACGGGGCGTGAGTTCGAATCTCACTCTTATCACTTAACTTCTTTTTTCTCGTGCCACGGAAAGCGGCTTGCTTTCCCTGTGTTCACTACCCAGCGATATCTTTTTGGGCAAATCCCCTCGCGGCTCACTTTAATCTCTGAGCATCCATGGTACCATGGCTAAGACGCTAGTTTTATTTTGATGTTTGTCGCCTAGGTACGTACTTGATACTCATCATCTGATGGCAACTGCAACCTATTGTCGATACGACAGCCCTCGGTGATGTTTGGGTAGCTCGGGCTGCGGGTACTTCCATTCGGCTTGGTTTTTAGAAGCCGAGCAAAATATATAACCCCACGTACAGGGCTCCTGTGTACCTCCAACTAGTGTAGGTCCATACCTAGGACACCAAGAAGAGAAAACGAGGTTCTCCAGTCGGCCACCAACTTCACCTGTGTGCACCCACTTCATTTATCTACATGTTGGGAAACCGTGGATCTGACCTATGCCATCATTACCTAATCCATTGTCAACGAGATAGGCCAATTCCATCGGGTCCGATGCCTTCAATATCATAGAAATTGGAAAGTGCAACATGCAAGTTCTGGGTCAAACATACTACCCGATTGAATCCACAACCTGACTCAGACCCGGCCCTCATTCAGAGGTACATCAATTCTGCACATGTGGAAAAGGTGGTATAAATCCATTTAATGATCGATGGTGGATGGACTCCCACGTGCAAGAAAAAGACCCACAGAACCTTCTCAGATTGCACTGCCCAGTCGTGGAAGCTGAAGTACAGAATTCCTCACTGATCATTGAAGCCTCAATCACCGCACCGCTATGGATGTATAGGATAGCCTTCGGCCCAGGCGACACTCGGTCAATCCAATACCTACCGGGACATCCGTGTTCATCGACCCAGATCGGGGGAAAAATGAGATTCAGAGGTGTGGATCCATACACTCTAGTATGTAGCCGGGGATGCCTGCCAGTGCGCTGTCCTGGAGAAAATACATGCCTCGCACCTCGAGTCGACAAGGATGAGTAGGTGTGGCTATAAATGTCGAGCAAGAACATGTCCCTGATCGGTTCAATAGGTGCCACGCCGCAGAGATTTGAAAAATATGCCATGCTTCACAATATAGGTGGGGAAATCTTGATCATTACATTTGTGCAAAATCCAAACCAGCCCATCGCTACCGACCGTATACCTATATATCATCTATCGTACATCATCTCATATAGCCAGAGGCCTTGGAAAGCATGACAGGCCGCGACGAGCGGAATCATTTCCTCGAAACAACGAATGAATTACCAAAGCCCTTTCCCAACTCAAGAGGTTTTCTTTTCCGACTGCGCCTTTTGCTGCGCCTCATGCTGCGCCTCTTGTTGCCTCTTTTTTTGAGCCTCCAGCTGACCTGTAACTTGAATAATGGCACGCTCCGCCTCCAGGGCCAATTCCGGAGCATCCAGCATGGCGGCCAACTTCTTCGCATCGGACATCTTCAGTAAGACTCGGTCGTCACTCTGCTCAATATCCTCCACCAGGTCCGCCGGCGGAGTATCAATGGACGAGCCATCCAAGACATGCGACGCGCGTGTGGCGTAGAGCTGATCGAGCTCTGGCATAGATGCAGGGTTAATCAAATTGTTTTCCACAAGGTATTCCAAGTGTCGTGAACCATTCAGCGCTAGTCAAAAAGGGTTGAGAGTCAGCATTTAGCACCACGCCGTCGAAAGGGAGTTAGATGTGGACCCACCGCGCCAATGCGACCAGCCTCGGTACACCAGATAGAAGAAAGGAATGTTGGGGATCCTATAAGTCGAGACACGGAAATTAGCAACAGTATACATTGAAGGACCCAGCCGAGAACAGTCACATACACTGGGATAATTGCAAATGGTGCAGTGAGAGGTGACAGCCCCAAGTTCCACCACATTTGCTTTCTGTGAAACTCCTGGCGCTCAGTCGCAATCTTGCGCAGCATCTGCGGGATGTTCTCTCGGCGTATGGCGTTGGCGGGATAGAGTACATTGATCTGCTTGGTGCCGTGGCTCTGATCTATGCGCCGCTGTTGCTTGAGGGAGGGAATACTCTTGAGACCCCATTCCTCAAAAGGGATGCGCTGCTGAACTCGATTGCCCCAGGTGACGAGATGCTTCTTCCACCCCGACTCTGCCTCCTCCCACTGGGCCCACGTCCCGGCGGCCTTGCTTGTTGCTCGGTCAAGGAGCGAGAGCTCCTTCGCAGCATCTCGCCGTAAGGGCCGAGCATAGATCAATGCGCGCCTGGTCGAAATGGGGATCAGGAAGAGACGCATCTCGAAAGAAAGGGTTGTGGGAGGTCTGTAGATGGGAACAACGGGATTGTGGCTGATGACGGATAAGTGACTCGAGGCAATTGACGAAGACTTATGGCATGCTTTTGAGTCGCCTCGGAATTGACAGAGAGCTTTGCCACACAAGTGGATCGAATGACTGCAATGCAATTTTTCAGGAACCGCTAGCTTGACAATTTGAACTAGAAACCGCGCGGGCAGCAAATATTTCCTCAATGGCCGGGGCGGAGGCTGAGCCAAGATCTCGGTCAGCAGGCTGCGCTCGGAGACGTCATTCCGCGCCGAATTATCACGCGCGTTGGGCTCGCCCAGGTTCAGATCCGTCTGGCGCTGTTCTACACCTGCACGCCGGAACTCCTCCTCCCCAGCCTCCAGATCGGAGCTCACATCGTGATCTCGCCTGCTTTCCTTCGTTTTCTCTCGCTGGTGCAGATTGCATAATTCTCCTTTCTCCTTTAGGTTCCCAGATTTTGATCCGAGTGAGACAGCATTAAGGGATGGGAGGTTCCGTCAAAGAATTCAACGCCTACGTCAAGTCTATTATCACCCGCCGCCATGGATGCGGCAACTATGCCCAGTGTTAAGCCTCATCACCCATCAGGTCTGGATTCAACCCAATCGATGTCAGAGAAACCCCCACAAGACGCGGCTCTATCGCCTACGCAAACGACGCAGCAAAATACCGAGCCCCAGTCCGCGTTTCACAACGGGTCGAACTCGCCAGCCTCGGCGAGGCGAACCGCAGACGACTTGGCCATCCATGAGGCAGTGCGATTGCAGCACTTCACGCTACGCACACTCCCAGGTACGGCCGAATGTTTATAATCCAAAGTGAGATTTGTGGCATGGAATCCTTGGCTAACCCTGCCCGCATTTGCAGCCTGGATCCGATCGGTTGAAGAAATCGAGGCGGATGCCGACGCGGCCGCGGCCACAGACCGATTATTGCCCCCACAGCCGCGCGACGTGCAGGTTGCCCATCACAACCACACACCTTTCGGTATTGAGAGCCGCGATTTTGCACCGGGCGTCAACTCCAGTTCTGAGGAGGCCTTTCCAGCACGAGAATCGCGATGGGCGACCTTTTCGCGCCTCATCCAGTATCCTCGGGGCAATCTTGACAGTTCCAAAGAGGTTACTCCGGACTGGCTGAATGAAAATTACGGCGACTTCTCAAGTCCATGGCGCGGGAGGCTTCTTGATGGCGATAGTCCGGAACATCCGCTCCACACCAAGGCGCGACGTCGGGAAATGTGGCTCAAACGCTTCCACACGACGCTGCTGAGAAGCCCCATTGTGCCGCTGATCTTGCGACTGACGGTCTGGTGCTTCTCTTTGTCTGCACTGGCGCTGGGTGGGTCACTTCAGCACATGGCGGACAAGGGCCATACGGATCAGGGCCCGTCCGCGTTAATGGCCATCATCGTGGATGCCGTAGCGCTTGTCTATCTGGTATACATCACCTTTGACGAATATACGTCGAAGCCGCTCGGGCTGCGCTCGCCCTCCGCGAAGGCTCGACTCATTCTCCTGGATCTATTTTTCATCGTCTTCGATTCGGCCAATCTCAGCCTGGCTTTCAATTCCCTCTCAGAGGTAACCGGCGCATGTACAGAAGCCGAGGTTAACCAGATCTTTGACCCTCGCAATGATCAAATTTGTATCCGCCAAAAGGCTCTTGCATCTGTTCTCTTGATTGCTCTGCTTGCCTGGCTTTTGACCTTTTGCCTCAGTGTTCTCAGGTAAGACATCGCCCCTCGATGACTGGCTAACTCTCCCGGATGACTGACTGGAAACTTTGAATAGGCTCGTCGAGAGAGTGAGACAATGAATAAGTGGTCCGAGAGCATCTCGAGACCCTACTTGCACCGGCACCAACCGAAAGAGAGATAAAACAACCAAGAAGTGATCAAGGACATCGCGGTTGCATATCACATCACACCTAGACCTCCAAAGCGGGGCCAGAAGCACCGTAGAGAGGATCGCGTTGAAACCATCCCAGATCGCGAATCGCCTCAACCTTGTCCCACTCCTCTGCCTCCCCATAACACATGTCCCAGTGTTTCCCGGCAGGATAGGAACCGACCATCTGAAATCTCTGTTCACCCAGATCTTGCAGCAGGCGGTGACCCACTCCCGCAGGCACGATGATCAAGTCACCCTGCTGCACTGTAGGCTCGAAACGTCCCGGGTTCTGCTCCCCACCAAAGCATAGTTGCGCCTGTCCTGCAACGACACCCAGGACCTCGTGAGTGGTCGAGTGGAAATGTGTTTTGCTATACATGGTATAGACCCATTGGGGTACTACTTCCCCCATTGCTTCCAGGCGATGTTCGAGCTCGGCGGGTGTGGCGTCAAAGGCGCCATGATATATCATCAGAGGTTTCGCTTGAATGGAGGTGTTTGGGATGCCCTTCCACGCCGAAATCTGCCGACAAGTTACCTTGATGGTGGAGGATGGACGGAAAGACATAGTGTGGAGGTGGTAAACTAGCAGAGTTTCTGTGCTGGCCGCAGAATAATGTTTTGGCCTGAGCTGCGATCTTTGCGACGCTAATCGCAAGGGTGACGTCATTTAAACTATATGCCGTTATCAAGTCGAAGACGGCCTGGGACTATCATGGCCCAACGGTCACCAGTCGCTTCAGGCTTGTCTCAAGATCGAATGGGAGTAATTCAACCTGCAGTGAAGATGAAAAAAAAGGGAATCATGGACCACGTGTACTTAAACGTTCACTTCTCCTTGAACTCAGAGATGAAGAATGTGAGCTGATTCCGGTGTACCCAAGTGTTGCCTTTGCTGAAGCCGAGCCTACTTAGCTGGTGATCGTAGAAGACATGAGGGAGAGTAGCTCGTCGATGACCGGGTGTATCTATCACTCACAGGCCACGAAAAACGTCGATTACAGGACTGACAGCTCTGGTAGTTCTAGACCGTAAGAGGAAACCTAATCCTTTGCAGAACGACGAGGGCGATAGTGCGGCCGATAAGGACGGGCCGTGACCGACCGCACCAATTTGGGAAGCGTTTTCAGTCTCCGCAAGGTCCGCCATCGAGAACCTCTGCTCACCGCCTGCCCCAAAGAGGTCCCTATCTTCCCCACGCCTGACGCTCTCCTCTCAGCCTCATTCACCATTCTGTCCGCCACAACTTCTATCCAATCTGCTTCCCGCCATTTTCTTCTTCTCATCTCATCATCCTTTCTTGCGACCCACACCACTACCAGCTGGCCCTTACCTCTTCGCTTCCGCACCGCGTCCAAGTACTTTCTGAGACACTCACTTGTCCTCTTTTCACCGCGATAAGCTGAAGGTGCGACGTGTGGCGCTACATCATCGTCCGCTGTTGAAGCGCGTCTGTTGTGTACGTCACATCACACCTTGAGATCCGACTGGAGGGCACAAATGGTCTATACTCCCTGCAGGCGTATCGCTGACAGTCTACTTTTATCTTCAGCTATCAACAATCCTCAACCTCGCGGGCAGTTCCGCCCCTTGACACCATGGCTCCCGCCATGCCTCAAACCCCGCACAAGGATGATCTCACCGAGACGTGAGTTGCAGTCGCCGATGACAGTGTAAACACCCGCAAAACATTCATACCTAACATTAGTTCAGATGGTCGTTCTTGGAAGCGGGGATCGACAGTGTCATGCTGAAGCTGGAAGAAGGCGTTGACATGAAGACTGTAAGCTCAGAGTGGTCCTCGGAGAAGCTTCTATTATTATGTTGCGTGTCGAGAAACTGGTTGCTGATGGACTGAGCTAATTGTCTGCTTCCTCGTGCGATTAGTACATGGCCCTCTACACGTTCGTGCCTTGCCTCTACCCGACTGAACCATTTCACCACCGCTAATTAATGAAAATAGTGCCGTCCACAACTTTTGCACGTCCCAGAAAGCTGTTGCTAACCATCAAGGGTTGCAAGCACACCGAGGAGGTATGTCAAACCACTGTGTGCCTAGATACTGCGTTGGATCTTGAGTGCTCTATGCTGACCCATCGTATCTTGTCGCAGCACACTTGTTGGGTGAAGAGCTCTACAAGCTACTTGGTGAATATCTTTCTCGTCATCTGAAAGCTGTCCTCAACGAGTCGAAAGGACACGCCGAAGAAGCACTTCTGGGATTCTACATCCGCGAGTGGACCCGTTTCACGACCGCCGCTAAATACGTCAATCATCTCTTCAGTTATCTGAACCGCCACTGGGTGAAGCGGGAAATTGACGAGGGGAAAAAGAATGTGTACGATGTGTACACGTTGCATCTGGTCAAGTGGAAGGACGACTTCTTTGAGAACGTCCACGATAAGGTGATGGATGCTGTGCTCAACCTGATTGAGAAGCAGCGGAACGGCGAGACCATTGAGCAGTCTCAAATCAAGAGCATTGTCGACTCCTTCGTCTCGCTGGGCCTGGACGAAAATGACAGCAAAAAGTCCACCCTTGAGGTCTACCGACGTTACTTCCAGCGTCCGTTTATCGCCGCGACCCGAACGTACTACGAGAACGAATCACGACAATTTGTTGCCGAGAACAGTGTGGTAGAGTACATGAAGAAAGCAGAGACTCGTCTGGACGAGGAAAAGGCTCGGGTGGGGCTCTATCTTCACCCAGACGTCGCAAAGGATCTCACGGACACGTGTTTGGACGTCTTGGTGACCGCGCACTCTACCCTTCTCCGTGATGAATTCCAGGTCTTGCTTGACAACGAGCGCCAAGAAGACCTTGCTCGGATGTACCGACTACTTTCGCGGATCAAGGATGGTTTGGACCCCCTGCGCTCGACTTTCGAGAACCATGTGAGGCGGGCTGGTCTTGCTGCAGTGGAAAAAGTTGCCAGTGACAGCGAAAACTTCGAGCCAAAGTTGTATGTGGATGCTCTGCTTCAAGTTCACACCCGGTATCAAAACCTGGTGGACGACGCATTCAACGGAGATTCGGAGTTTGTTCGTTCTCTTGACAACGCTTGTCGCGAGTTCGTTAATCGCAATCGAATTTGTCAATCAACTTCGACTAAGTCTCCTGAGCTGTTGGCGCGCTACACCGACTCCCTCCTGAAGAAGGGATCCAAGGCTGCCGAAGAATCTGAGCTTGAGGACATGCTTGTCCAGATAATGACGGTCTTTAAGTACATTGAAGACAAGGACGTCTACCAGAAGTTCTATTCAAAAATGTTGGCAAAGCGTCTTGTGCACGTTAGCTCAGTATCGGATGATGCAGAGACAAGCATGATCAGCAAGCTGAAGGAGGCTTGCGGTTTCGAATACACCAACAAATTGCAGCGCATGTTCCAAGACATCCAGATTTCCAAGGATTTGAATGCAAGCTACAAGGATTGGCAGGACAAGGTTCTCGATGACGACGATCGCAAGCGATTGGTTGATGCTCATTATCAAATCCTGGGAACAGGCTTTTGGCCGCTCCAAGCGCCAACATCTGACTTCATAGCGCCCATTGAGATCAACCGTACAGCTGAGCGTTTCTCGAAGTTTTACTTCGACAAGCACAATGGTCGAAAGCTGACTTGGCTGTGGCAGCTTTGCAAAGGTGAAGTGAAGGCCAATTACATCAAGAATGCGAAAGTACCCTACACCTTCCAAGTCTCCACCTACCAGATGGGTATCCTGCTTCTTTTCAACGAGGCCGACACCATTTCTTACAACGACATTCAAGCTGCCACAAACTTGGTTCCTGAAATTCTTGACCCCAATTTGAGCATCTTCCTTAAGGCTCGGGTGCTCACCATCAGCCCTGAAGGCTCCAAGCCCGATCCGTCCACGACCTTTTCCTTGAACTACAACTTCAAGAACAAGAAGATTAAGGTCAACCTCAACATTCAAATCAAGTCAGAGCAGAAGGTCGAAGTCGATGACACGCATAAAACCATCGAGGAGGACCGGAAGTTGCTGCTTCAGGTGAGTTTTGATCAGATTCGGGAAACGTCCATCGAACGACTGCGAATTTAAGCTAACTCGGGGTGTTTCTAGTCCGCTATTGTCCGAATTATGAAGTCACGCAAGAAGATGAGGCACGTCCAGCTCGTGAACGAAGTCATTCAGCAGGTCAAGTCTCGCTTCCCGCCTCAAGTTCCCGACATCAAGAAGAACATTGAAGCGTTGATGGAGAAAGATTACATCGAACGTCTCGAAGGGGATGAAATATCTTACATTGCCTGAGGGGGTTCGCTGGAAGGAACTTTCTGCTCATTCTGCTTTCATCTTCTCGAGCCTTTTCCAAATGTCGCAACTCCTCGCATTTACATCCTCCTCCCCTCCGGTCTTCATGTCGCTGATTGTGATCCCCTTTTATTCGTTTTTTGTTCAGAACCGTGCAGCGAAATCATGAGAGCCTTTTGCCCAATCACATTAATCGAACTTTGCTGTGGCATTGTCGGCGGCATAGGCTAGAAGCCGGGGGAGAGAGGTCTTTATTTCACACTGTCTGGTTTATTTCATGGTCCCATTTTTCCATCATAGCGTTGAGACGACAGAGCAATGATAACCCTGAATTCCATTTACCACTTGATTCATTTTCCATTTCAATCCGGGTGCCCATGGCATGCCCAAGAAAACAATGAAAAGCACAGCCACATTGATAGAATGACCAACGATGCTTCAGTTCATTGCCCGAACGGCCTGGGAACTGTCCATCCTACCACAAGGTAGAATAAGCGTTCTACGGGCGCCCGAAGGAGCAGGGCTGCAGCCTACCGAATAGAGGCAACGCAACTCAGAATGGTAGTGACTTTGACATGCATTTTTCAATTTCGATGCGCAATCAGCCCGTTTCATGGAAGAACTAACCAAATGAGATAAGGGGGTCTGCCCGAAATCGACTAATTCACGGTCGTCTGGAGAAGCGTCGAGTCCTCCCTCGCTGCTTGGTAGTGTTGATCAAAATGGTCCCATACTCTTCTTTGTCGTCCATCGTGCAGGTGATACGGTACCAAAAGTTCTCAACTGAAAGTCAGGACCTGTAGGCGCTGGTACTTACGCTATTAATGGTACCAATTTGGAAACGACAGCCTAGTAGGTAAAACGTCCCGTCCTAATAGGATTGACTCGATATCGCAGTGTGAGTGGGAAATCTTGAAGTATTTACAGGGAATCAATATGAAGTTGTTCATTGCCCCCCTCAAAATGGGCGGGTGAAAGTAAATATACAATGAATGGCGAATTCTTTGGTCTCTCTCACTCACTCACTCACTCTCTCTCAAAGAGAAAGAGTCAGGAGGAGCAAGTGAGGTGGAAATACAGGCACCATGCGATTCGACCCGGATTCTACGTGACCACTCACTCTTGCTACTGAGCACTCGTGGACTCCGGAACGGGCCTGTTTGACTCCAAGGCGTGTGTGTCTTGATTGACATGGGTAGCTGGCGTGGTCGAGTCATCAACCTTCTCGCCCGAGGAGGATTTTTGAATTTCGTTTCTTTCCTTTTCAGCCATTTCTTGGGGTGCCGAAGACGTTGCTGGAGAAGGTCCATCACTGACAGCGTTAAGCTGATGGGAAGCTTGGTCTTGGAGGCCTGGTGGATCTGCCTTTGCCTCATCCTTTGCGGCCTTGGAATCGTATACCGGAGAGCCATGGGACAAGGGAGATTTGGGAAACGAGGGTTCAGTCCCCTCTAGGTCTTCTCGCTTGTACTCGCCGCTTTCACGTCGGAGAATCTTATTACTCCAGCGCTTCCGGCGACTGAGACTTCGCGAAAGACCTTCGGAATCTTCGCTGTGTCGCTGCATCGACCGACGGCGACCACGGTCCGAGTCAAAGATATTCTCATTCGCGGACGGCAATGTCGGGGTGGAGGGAGATGCAGCAATGCTGGGACTTGGATTGGGAGAGGTCGTGCGTTTTTCTTGCCATTCACGGCGTTTATCACTAGCCCAGGACCCCCATGAGCTGAGGTATGCCCCTGCCTTCTGGCTGGCCGCAGCTACCGAGGCTTGTGCTTGGCTAACGTCAATTGAAGGTCTCTGACGTGCGCCAAACCATGATCCGGAATTTTCAGTCGCTGGCTCTGATGCTGCGGATGGGGGAGAAGCAGGGCCTTCCTTATCGATTGACGTGCGCTGTAGTTGAGAGGCTCGTTCTTCATTCCGCTTCTTTTGTGCTTCGCGCATGGCCTCGATGTCTGACCAGAAGCTGTTGAATGCAGCGCTTACTTTCTTTTGGCCGGTAGATAAGTGTCGATTGAGCGCTTCACGGCCTTCGCGGACTCGCTCGTCCAAGTGCAATTCGGCCACTTGCTGAGCGATTCGCCGTTGGACGTCTTCCATGGTCAGTCCACCCGCACTAGGGTGGCGGGGTTCGGTGATAGAGAATAGTAGCGCGTCAGACGTAAGGCGAGAAAAGAGAGCGTAATTGGAGGTCTTCTGCCATTGAGCGAGGAAGTCGGCGTTGAAGTCAAGGGCGGGATCACCTTCGATATTGAAAGCTTGCAGCTGACTCATGGCTCGATGAGGGGATTCGGCAGAGGCGAGCGAATTGAGCTCCTCGTGGTATTTCATGCAAGACAGGAGAGCAAGTAGGTACTCCTCGAATTGCATTCGAATGAACTCTTCAGAGCCCATGAAGCCGAGGGTCTTGGGCCGCGACGGATGATCCTCATCCCATGTGTCATTGACGATTTGGGTGAGTAGATCGATCCATCGTCTGTCAGCCGTAGAGAGAACGAGGGCAGTACGGAGCGGTAGAGAAGAAATGTTGATGGTATCTTCGTCAAGCTATTTTGGATTTGGAGAATCGCAGTTAGAACTATCTTGCGTAGGTTAGGAATGGGGTGTTGCTTACTCACATTGATCAATATATCGCTGTAGCGGTCTTTCTGCTGTAGCAAAAGCGAATTTGTCGATCCCACCACGTACGATTTGGTTCCATCGTCGGCTAGCAAATCCAGCTGCTGTAGTGGGGTATAAGGGCCGAACATACTCCCCTGGGAAGATAATCAGACTTCATTGCCTTCATTGCGCATATCCATTTGGGTGGGCTCACCTTGCCGAATATTTGCAAAGGCAGGCCCATATATGCCAACACTTGCAATTAAGATTAGTTTGACCCCAAAGAGGCGTATGTTTGACAATGGGAGCTTACAGGAGCTTCGATCACTTGTTTTGAGCGATGTTGGCTTCTCGACCGTCTCCGCGTAGCTGTCGAACGCAGGGTCGGCACAGTCTTGCAGAGCATCAATCAGACCTGGAATCAGGGAGATAAGAGAAAATTGAATCATGCAAAGCCGCTCGCAGCGAGTTCCAAAAAAAAGCATCTAAAAAAGTCAGTCCAACTACCAGCTGTATTTCAAAACCGACCACGCACCTTCGGCTGAAGTAAAAGGCCCTTGAACAGGACCAACGTTTGATACTTGAACTCGTGGATCATTTCACGAAGCGAGAGACCTGTAAAATTAGCCAAGTGAAAGAGCCTTGCTACACATTCGCGATTGCATACCTAGATTTTGGTCTTTTGAGTCATCGTTCAAAAGGCTTATCACCAAGCCCTCACGAAATTTCTGCCGTTGAGACACGGTTCAGCATTTATTTAAGAATCAAATCCGACGGAGTAGGGAGCATGAGATACCCTCAAGATATCAATGTCGGTGAAGTCTCTAATAATCTCATACTCTGGTCAGAAAGTTGTCACTCTTGAGCGGGTACATCCCTCCGACTTGCGACATGCGCTCGAGGGAGGTTCAAACGTACCGCTGAGCAAACCATGCCGAAGTCACCACTGATAATTTCTCGCGTAATTGGCCCACTCTCCGGGGGCTATCTGTCACCACGACTACAGCCTTTTGCACCGTGGATCGAGTCACATCAGGCGGACGGTCAATCAAAAGATTCGAGTCCAGCTGGCGAGAGCAGGCTATGCCGAAGAGAGACGTAACGGGCGTCGTGGGTGTTTCTTTTTGTCGAAGCGTAAAGTATGAGAATTCCTCGGTCGACCTACAGGTATTCGAGGATTTAGCATTATCCAAGGTGACATTTTGAAGGACATGCCGTAATGAGACGTTCCATTTTCATTTGGACTGCTGTATACACCGGCAAACTGCACAGAGATGGAATATCTCGCAGGGAAGAATGTTGGATAGGTACATACAGATGTGCGCCATCCGAGAGAGCCATAAATGGTAAAAGTGACCAGTCATTGTCAGTGGCGGGACTGGTACCCTCGTCCGCGATACAGAGCTCCACCTCCGGGCCCCTGCAGTCTATGATCAGTGACTTGCACCTTTGTGAGAGATCTCCGAAGGGAATTGACGGAGCTCCATATTTTCAAAGGTCCGAGGATAGTGTGGCAAGAAGCGAACTCACCGCGCATGGTGAAAATCAATCACCAACACGATTGGATTTTGCCTAGCTTGGACAGCCATGGGAGCCGTGCGGGGTGAATGAGTACGTGCGACGTGAGGAGAAATGTCGAGTTAAGAAAGCGCGCAAGAGCTGAGACCTTTCGCGTCAGTCACTGAGCGCAGCCGAACAGATGCCGACTTCGAATTCAAATCGCCATAAAGCTGTGCCGTGTGCCAGAGGAAGATCGTCGCCGGTGGGCATACTTTAGGGGTGATTCAATAGCTTTGCTTATCGCTCACGTGTTGATTGTAGGCGGTACGGATATTCCTCCCCGCAATTGTCTCAGCGCCGCGGATCTTGTTTTATTGTTTCTTTTTACCTTTTTGTTTCCCCCTTTGCGGTTTTGGGAAGTCGAGTGGACTACTACACTACGCATGATGCGTTATCTACAAACTGCATACCGTGTAGCTTACAGTACCGCGGCCGGCTATGAATCTTTTCATCCTGTGTGCCCTGATTTTCGATCCGTCAAAGAAGAATAGCATCTGCCCCCAAATTGGTAGATAGTCATAACATTGAAGCCTTTGACTAGATGGAGAAACAGCGATGTAGATTTATCGGGGGTACCTAAATTGAGAACATACACTCAAGTGACCTTGACGACGCGATAACGCTCAAGACCATGATATTTCCTCTCTTCACAACCAATTCTTAACGACGCCGTAGGAGCTATGAACAATGACTTTCGGAGCGGTGGAAAAAGACAAAAAGGAGAAAAGAGACATCGTAAGGGATCGAAATAAAAGCGATTGAAACAAAAAACCTTTACTCCGGCTTGAAAGGGCGCACCTCATGAGTTTATGATAAAAACCGAGGCTTTCCATGTACAGTGCGATTAAAAGTCCAGTGAGGGGAAGAAGGACAAAAACAAAAGAGAACGTAACGGGCACGAAGCCAGTGGTAGCCAATTATCGCCGCTCAACAGCGTCTACACGTAGGTTTGAGGTGCCATGCCACTGTGCGACGCACCAGCCACCAACGCTTGGCCAGCCTCGTTGGCTTGATCGATGTTGTGGAAGTCGAGAATTTCAGAATACCTGCATCCTCATTGTCAGCTTCACACAGATTCAACTCTTTCATCCATTACGCGAAGAGGGCCAAGCTTACATCATGATCTTCCATGTGTCCACGGGCAGATCCGCATCGTTGAAGGACCAGTCGAACTTTTCTTGCGCGACGGGCTCGTCGGTGGGGTCATGGTAGGGTGCGAGATACGGGTGAGCGAGCGCCTCGTCCGCACGAATGCGCTTCTTGGGGTCGAAGACAAGCATACGTTCAAGCAAATCAACGGCTGGAGATGACAAAATTAGTGACCGAAGGGGAACAGACTGGGAAAGCACTGTTTCAAGGATGATCATAAGGATCGTGACGTACCATCGGCGTCGGCGTTGCGGAACTTGTTTGCCAAAGGCTGGCGCTCACGCTTGGGCAGAGACTTGACGAAACGGAGAGTCTATCGGAACACGCCTGTCAACACCTCCAATGGGCTTCGGTAGTCGGCAGTAACGAAGACTTACATTTTCGCTGCAAATTGTTTGGATCACATCATCGGGAGGTGTGCCCAGGAGCTCGGTAATGATGGAGAATTGGTTGACATGGTCCTTGCCGGGAAAGAGGGGCTTTCCTTCCAGCATCTCGGCGAAGATACAGCCTGCACTCCAAATATCCACCTCGACGTCGTACTTTTGCCAAGTGAGCATGATCTCAGGAGCTCGGTAGTATCTGGTCGACACATAGCCGGTCATTTGAGGATCCTGAATACGGGCCAGGCCAAAGTCGCAAATTTTCAAGTCGCAGTTCTCGTTGATAAGGATGTTGCTCGGCTTCAGGTCACGGTGGACCACACCGGCGGAATGAACGTATTTCAGTCCACGCTAAAATCGGGCGAATCAGTATCGTCTTCCAGCCAATGCCGAGCCAGAGTTTGCTACAAAACTGACCAGAATCTGGTACAGGAAGTACTGAATGAATTGCTTCTCCAATGGACGGGAGGTCAGGAGACGGTGGAGGTCAGTTCCGAGAAGCTCGGTGACAAAGTAACTGCGGAGGATATTAGCGCCTGAGCGGTTTTGATGCATGACAGTCGGGGACTGCCCCGAACATACATATCCTCAAGAGGGGAAATGAAAATGTCGCTCAAGCTGATAATCTGCAAAGTCAAGTCAGCACCCTGCGACTGGACGAGGGCTGTTCACCGAGCGGGGACAGAAGACAAAGGTGGCAACACCCACATTCTCATGTCGGAGATGCTTGAGCAGCTTCAGCTCGCGATAGGTACGCTTTGAGAGAACGGGGGTGCTGAAAGGCTTCATGATCTTCTTGACTGCGACAGGCTGGCCAGTCAATTGATCCCGCGCCGAGCTATCGAGGGAGGGTTCCAGTCAGCCAGGATGGTTTTTCGCGCGCCGTGGTATGGGCCAAGCGAGCGCATTTCTTTCTTTCTTCTTGAGCGGATGACCTACCAAACCAAGCCGAAGGCACCCATGCCCACCGGCTGCAGGTCCGTATACCTAGAATTGCGTGCATCAGCGACTAAACGTTTGTGGGAGCAGGGGAATGAGGGGTATCATCAGTCCATGCGTACCGGCTGGTGATCTCGAAGGTCGTGCCGAAAATCTGGGAGCGTACGAATTCCGCCATGATAGCCGAGAAAGTGCTGAAAGAAAGACAGAAGGTGGAGGGTGAAGGAATAAGGAAGGGGTGGTTTTTTTTTTGCCTTGAGGAGGGGGAGGGGGAAGTCTGAAAGAGGGGGGAAGGCAAAGAGTGCAGTTCTCGCAGATAGGAGAGAGAAGAGAAGGGAAGGGGTACAAGTGGCGGGCAGGGGATCGAAAGGGACCAAGAGGGACCCGAGTGACCAAGAATGAGCAAGAGTTGATCGAAAGAAAGGCGTCAAAACCCAACGACCTGAACTGGAACAGAACGCGAAGTGGGAGGTGTGGGGAAGGGCCCGTTTCGGTGGAAAAGCGCAGAAAACAAGGACGATGACGTTTGCGACCGACTGGCAGGCACGGAGACAGGTTTCTATGGAGGTGGGGAGATGTCCCGGCACTGATTGGAGGATTTCACTCCCAGGCTCCAGCTGACTAACAGGGCTCCCGACCACTGTGGTCGAATGGACGGGTCTAGCCCTTCACCCGGTGGATGGCCTGAGGCTCTAAACACGCGCGACCATGACTGCTCCGAAGGCACCCTCACAGGAGGTGTCCCATGTCGAGAGAAACTGGAGGGGAATCGAGGTACAAGCGCAGTCCGACTGGCACTCCTCCGTTGGTAGAGACAGTGTGGTGTTGGGGCTTCCTTCCGGACGCACCTCACAAAAGTTTAACATTTAGCAGTGGAGGAACGTTTCCCGTCACCCGTGCATGGCGCTTACGCTCAACTGGTCAGTTGTCAACCCTGGCCCGCTCGAGAGCCTCTCCCCCACTTACCACGCGGCATCCATCACCTAAGACTCTACGTTGAGTCTACACTGTAGACTCTACAGTGGTACATATCCTGTACTGTAGCAACTATCATGACTTCACATATCTTTCTTGATGGGTATGCACGCTGACAATACACAAGAAGACACACAGAGACGATTGACCTCCTCTACGCTGACAGCTTGGCTCCGTGTGAGTCCCTAGCCTCGTCGGAATCTCGAGTCTTTTTTTTTTTTTTTCGAAAGTTGACCTCAGTGGTGAATATCCCTCCACGACCCACGATCGTGTGTTCGGTTACTACAAAGGATTTTGCAATCCTGGTGTAAAGCGGGTGGGAGTAGCACAGCAGCTAGCCGACATTGTCAACCGTTGCCTGCTTCCTCTTGCGCACTCGGCCATTTCTTGAGTATCCATCTTGCGTCCAAAGGGCTCTGACTTTGCTGTACCTGCAAGCCAATCGTCTTCTGAACACCCAGTCCCTGGCTCTTACACAATGCCGTTTAATATCAATATCGACTCACGCACTGTATTAAGAATGCTTTCGCCATAAGCTCTCCCATGATCATTATGAAACGGCCTAAATCTCCATCCACTCATGGCTCAGGTCGTAGGCAGGTGGGCCTTTGTGGACGATCATCGACAGGTTCTCCTTCTCCCACACCATCTGCGACCGTCAAGGTCGATGTCAAATTCATTTTAAAGCAAGGGCGCAGTGTGTACAAGCAATAAATCTTGCATGGCGGACGGATTTGTCGCAGGAGTGAAGGTATCAAACAACAGAAGCATCGTTCTGGCTCTGATCCATAGCCCAGATGGGATGAATGTTTCAACATTTCGATGTCGCCAAATACCTCAGAAAAAATTAGACCATGGGTAGCAACGAATCCGGAAAGGGGGCAGGGGGTCTAGTATCGCCCAAAAATAGCCTACAGCAATTTCCATTTTTCTGACCAAGCTGAGCTGAGGTAGATAGATGGTATTACATGCGCGTGCGATTGTCTACACGGCCCCCTATCCTCGCCTCATTATGTCAGGAGAAAGAGAAAAGCCCACCACCAAAACACTAGGCGGTATAAGATTGGCTCGAGGGGAGACTATCAGAGACGCAGATCTGAAGAGTGGGGGATTGCCATGGCACCGTGTCTTGGACCCTTTTGATTTGAAAGACGCGACAGCTATTAGTCTACGCTGCCGATTATCGGCCGTCGCTCACTGCCAAGCTTGTCAGGCGTATCTTGGAGTACAGTAGGTAGTCAACTTACTATAGACACCATCTTCCTTCTACGATGACCAGCTCTTCTTTGGCTGGTGTGCGACAATGCGATAGAAAAAATCACTGAGCTCAATGGGTGATTATATCGATCAAGTCAGAATTGAGGCTGGTGTCCACTGGTAGCATAGGCCACGGTGACACAACATGCAAATATCCCGGCTTCTCCCCCACGGGCATTGCGGACGAAGATAGAAATCAAGCCTTACCTATGATTGATCGCCATCTCCGTTTCTTCCAGCAAGTGTGTCCTACTCCTGTGCCTGGTGCCATGTGCTCCTTTCCAGCACTCTTCATGTGGCAGCCTCAGGCCAGAATGTGCGTCATGACTCTCCGACTCGACCGTTCATTACTTGAGTAGGCTCGAGTTTGGAACAAAGCATGATGAAGAGGTCAAATTCTCTACCCTTAGCCACACCTTCAAGACTGACAGGAGCGAGCGATGCATCCAATTTATGTCCTGCTTATAGATTACAGAATGGGAAAATTTCAGGTTCAAAAGAATGAATGGAAGCCTTCGTCCTCCTTCATGAACGCAGTGCAAGGTCCCCTTCCCAAAAGATGAAAGGCATTGGCGCAGAACAAGGTAGAAACCCCATTCGCGGGCGTGGTTAGTGGTTCTTCATATCCTTGAGTGTCCACTCGGTCCTTAGAATTGTCGGTGATTCGTACTGTAGCCAAATTTCGAGTGCACATGGCTTTGTTGGAATTCCACCATGGCGAAAAATCCTGTCCCCAATAATCCTTGGAGCATCGACTTGACTTCAGACTATTATCAGATTGACTCGAATATCCATCAATAGAAGCTTGTAGCACATATCGCCCCAATCGTGGAGATAGAGAGTTACTGTCTCCGGGCATACCCTCCGGATGACTGAAACATCTTGAGTGCGCATGCATATACAATGTGTAGCGCAATTTACATTTGTAACGGGTAGAGCCGTCGGCTGGGTCAAATCAAATCGGTGAGCTTGTAAAGAGGGCCGTCAAGAAGCTTGAAAATGACTTACTTATGTGATGGTCGCTGCGATGATAATTACCGTAGTACCGGCTGCAATACGGCGGATACTAAGTTTAGTAAGTAAAGCCGGATGAAGGGTTGCCTTGGCCCCCAAGAGCTTCCTGAAGTAGCATGGCCAAGTGTCTAGGCGAAAGTTTGACGCCGTGGAAGGAACCGCCGGAAGACAAGCGACCAACAAGAATGGCACATTCGAAGGGCCAGCGTGCGCAAGTCGTGGAAATGGTCACTTTGTGTGATGAGCAAGCGTGCAGTAAGGTATGAACATAATGATTGCCTAATCTGCAGATTCAATCTTGAGGGTTTGGTGTATTCACCCCGGAGATGGGGGCCGTCTGCTCGTTAATGTTTGACTACATAGGTGCCAGGTAGTATTTGAGTTCTCATCGCCATGACTCGGACGAGGCCTAGGCGGTCGATTCAGTAGTACTACAGTACCAGTCAGGATCCCAGTACTGCGGTACAGTCGTATACTGTACTACCGATGTACTCGAGCAGAGATTGAAAATCTCAAACATGACGGCTCTATCTCTACGGGGTTCAGAACCTGAGGCATTGAACAAAATGAAACGGGGGGTTGTTCTCTCGGCATTCAGCAAGTACAGGGTACACTGTAGCACACTTCTGTGTTGGGAAATTCTGGGCGGCTGTACGCAACTACGCACTGGACGGATTCTACCGGCGCCGAGTCTGTAATTTGGATTCGCGGTATGCACAGACTGCATTATGAGCGGCCGCGGCGCAGAAATTTTGAAAGCAGCCGGTAATTACAGGCACGATGTCAGCTCACCCATACGCATTTCTTTACCCCCCCGTAATTTCCCTCCTGGCATCTCCACCCCCAGCATGACGATACTAGTCGCACTGGCGGAGGACTCCTCTCGACACTTCTTTGCATTCTCTCTGCGGTCGATTCGCATACGGTCATACTTTCTCACCCAGCACCCCCGTCTCCCATACTCTCAGAGCCTCTGAGAGTTTTACGTGTGGCATTCACTCCGTCGCTGTCCTCGAGAGCCGCCTCTTCGCCTTTGCAGACAAGACATTCGTTTTCCGATCCAGCTCTTTCGCCTCTCACTCTCTCACACTCTCTCCGACCGATCGCGGTCCCCCTCTCCCCGCTTTTCTCATCTTCATCGCATCCCAAGTCTCACAATTCATCCTTTTCGTCGCGCCTCTTTGAGACATACTTGAGCCATCACTGGATTGTCTCGATCGCTTGCTCGAAGGGTTGCGGGTGGCCGTCTTCCTAACACAGTGAAGGCTGCGGCCATCCCGACGGGCTGACACCGATCGCTTCCGTGCACCTGCACCTGGGACCCGGTCCCTGCTCGTTTGGTGGTTTGACCGACACAGAAGTCCGGACTTGGGGGGTGTACACACATTTTTCACACACATCATGGGCTCTTGTATGAGCTCCGAGTCTTCGGGGGATGCGGAACAGAAGAAGAGGAGCCAGATGATTGATCGGAGGCTCGAGGAAGATCAGCGGCGGCTTCGAAGGGAATGCAAGATCCTTCTTTTAGGTATGTGGAACGTGCGACAGGATGCATACGCCCTGAGACTCAGATCGCACCACCGATCCAGGTTAACCCCCTCAATCCCATAGGGTCGGGCGAAAGTGGCAAGTCTACAATTGTGAAACAGATGAAGATCATTCATCAAAATGGCTACACCGTGGAAGAGCTGGCTCTGTACCGGTTAACCGTGTACAAGAATCTGATCGACTGCGCCAAAGCATTGATTGATGCATATCATCATTTCCAACTGGAGCCATCTAGTCAAAAAGTGAAGGATTACATGGCCGTTCTCGAAGAGTACCAAGTCGACACAGACCCCAATACCCCTTTGGATGGGAGTATCGGCGATGCCGTCACATATCTTTGGAACGACCCTTGTACTTCTACCGTGCTGGAACGGCAAAACGAATTCTATCTGATGGATTCAGCACCTTAGTAAGTTTGCCTCTCTTGTCTTCTTCAGCCGAGGCACCTTCCCCCTCCCCCCCTTTTGTGAAACATGCTCGCTCACAATCGTCCAGTTTCTTCGAAGAAGCCAAGCGAATAACGGCCCCGGATTACATTCCCAATGTTTCAGATGTCCTTCGCGCGCGTACCAAGACTACCGGTATCTATGAAACACGATTCACAATGGGACAGTTGAGCATACAGTATGCGCCTCGAATCTCTTTCGTCTTCTGACTTTGAAAGTGGCTTACTGACCGGATATCGCAGCATGTTCGACGTCGGCGGTCAGCGTAGTGAGCGCAAGAAATGGATTCACTGTTTTGAGAATGTGACATCCATCATCTTCTGTGTGGCCTTGAGCGAGTACGATCAAACATTGTTAGAGGAGAGCAATCAGGTATGGTTCCGACGCTGCTCCCTTTTAGACCGACGGTTTCGGGAGACTCACATTTGGACAGAATCGAATGATGGAGAGTCTGGTGCTTTTTGACTCGGTGGTGAACTCTCGTGGTTCATGCGGACGAGTATCATTCTTTTCCTCAACAAAGTTGACCTGTTCCGCCAAAAGCTACCACGGTCACCGCTGAGCAATTACTTTCCGGACTACTCTGGAGGCAACGATGTGAACCGTGCGGCCAAGTATCTACTCTGGCGGTTCAATCAGGTGAATCGCGCTCACTTGAATCTCTACCCTCAGTAAGTCTGGCCTCTCAGCGTGACTGTCTCCTCAACACCTCTGTGCTCCCGGCGCACGTTGAACTCTCCAATCTGACCCCTCTCGCTCTAGTCTCACTCAAGCGACCGATACGACCAATATTCGGTTGGTCTTTGCCGCTGTCAAGGAAACCATCTTGCAGAATGCCCTGAAAGACTCTGGTATCTTATGAGCCCTGCCAATCAATCTCACCCCATCCATCAAAGCGAGCTCGGTCCACGGACTATGGTCCCTCCCGTCTTCTCCCAATCTCCATCATGATCGTTTTCGACCTCTCGATTCCCAATACCTACCTACCTTTTTCGTCAACCTCCTCCGACCTTGATCACACCGTTGATCCTTCTTGTCTTCCTCCCGATCACCGACTCGCTTTATCTCTCGTCCCTCTCGATGGCCCTCCCTTGCTGGTGAACAATGCAGTTTCTTGCGAGACCCGTGAGCTCAATTTCTTATCTGCTCTCCATTTCACAGAGCCACCCTACGCTCTCCCACTACTCGACTGCCCACGGCAGTTTCTCCATTTTCTCCTCTTCCGCACGATGATTTCTCTCACGAGCAGGATTAGAGAGGGTCTCTCCCCCTATCCCGGGAAATTACCCTGCTCTCGTTTTCCGTTGAGTTCTGTGCTCTTGCTTCAGCTGTCCCTTTGGCCCGTGACAGGGCGAGATTTAAGCCGGCTTTTCAGTGTCTCTGTGTGTCCGCTTGTACGTCACTTGGGTTGTTCGGGCACGTTGATGACGGAATCAGGCTTCCCTTCCCGCGACCACGGGCTTGACCATCGAATGATCCCCCTCCTCCTTCTTCTTAACTGTTTATGAATTGGTCGTCCACAGACACTCTTAAGTTCCTTGCGCTTTCTACTCTATTTTCTCTAATGCATATGACGGCGGATTTTTTGCTTTTTGACTGGTGTCATCTCTTTTGTTCTTTTTTTCTCTTTGATTTTGCTCCCCGCCTCCTTTTGCTCTCATCTCTCTCCCTCCCTCGGGGCTGCGATCTGGGATCGTGACTCTGTCCATCGATTGCCCCGGTCCCGCCTGGGTTTGATCTGTGACCTACTTCTACCCTTTTTTGTTTTCTTTCCTGTAATATGTGCCGCGGATTGAGCTCAGGGCGACCCTCGGCGCGGCGATGCGTGGGGACTCTCTTGGGGGTCTATCTGTCCTTTTTTGTCCTCTCTTTATTCTTTCTTCATGTATGTCCTCTCACCCTCGGCGACCCCCGTTGGGCCGTGACCTTGTCTGTAATTTTTTCCCCCCATGGGCATTCTGCGCCCCCTCGGGACCAGCTCAATAATAACATTTCTATGCCGATCTTCGCCTGCTCTCTGATGCAATGGCGTTTGGGTTTCCTGCGAGAGATGCTCGCTGGAAAGGCGACCATCCTCTGGCCGGAGCCGTTCTTGCGTGACACGTTGCGACGGTGCACGGGCCACGCGTGCAGCGTGCGCAAGTAGCTCGGAGATAGCTTGTCGGGGTGAGCCTTTTTGTCTACTGCGTCGCATCACCTAGGAGGGGACGAGGCTACGTGCTCCGGTGCTATATAGCTGGGGAGGACTCCCAGTGGCCCCGACGATCGTCAGTGTCATTTCACCCCTCCCCGCGGTCCCCTCTTTTTTGGGGGGATGGTTAGACCACATGGGATAGACAGGAGTGATTGATGGTCCGTATCAGAGTATGGCGATGCAAAGGAAGCGGGGCAGGAGGGGAGGAGGGGTCCTGCAGTGACTCGGTCTCTTGTGCTCTCGTTGTCGTCAGTGGCTGACACCGTGCAGCTGCTGGGAGCTCCAGCTCGGTTTCCATTCCCCGCGACGAGACATCCTTTGGAGAGCAAGAATCCAGGGGAGGGGGGTTTCCAGTATGAAAGAGATTCATTTGGGTGATACGGGGAGAATTGCAAAGACGAATGAACCGATTTCATGAAGAGTGTAGGTTGCTGCGACCTCCAACTACTCCTTAGTCAGAGCCGCCGTTTTTTTTAGCCTTCTGCGCGGGTCGCCCGCCGCGGTGGATCTTCGCGGATGGTCAATGCTGGCAAGGCTGGAGATAGTGAGCCTGGCTGCCACAGATCACAAGGCGGTTGTGGAGTGAGATGTTGAGTTGGGTCTCCCTTTGAGACAATCGAGGGGACAGTCTTCCAAAAGGGAAACATCCTCTCCAACAGAAATCTAGCGAAGGTGAGACGTACGGATGTGCGTACCGTGATGATGACCCCGGAGGTACTCATCACTGTGTAGTGAGTCCTCAATCCGTCGTCAGACGTTTGTCGCAAGTACTCCGCAGCAGTCAGTACCGTCGTACGACTGCCCCCTGTACTTCAGTCATGAAGACTTCATCGAGACTGGGCGCGGCAGCCTGGAAAAGCAGGGAAACGGGACCGCCGAGATCCGAGTCTCGACTTGAGGCGGTTGATGCGCCCATCACCGATGGACGCTGTGGATGCAGTGGAGTGCGAACGCTCGGGTGCTATTTTCGTCCGGACCACTGGAGCTGAAGGGGAGGAGTGTGGTCGACATGTGACCAAGAGAGGAAGAAAGACCTATACAGAGTGTGGTCCGGACGGTTCAGAGCCTGTGGACCGAGGACATGATCTATGCGATGGACTCCCCTCTGCTTTCACCATGTAGAACTCGCCATGGACATGGTTTCTCGCGACTGATCACTGATCGGACTGTCTCTCTCTCTCTGTCTCCCTCTGCCCGCCACTCCCATTCCCATCGACTGTTGGAGGCGACCAATGGATCGTGGCTTTCTCGTTCCGACCCCACCAGAGCTCCGGAAGCTTGGACCTCCTCGTCCACTCGGTCCAAACGAACTCGATGAACACTTCATCGGCTCAACCCTCTTTTTTCTCTTTGCTTTCTTACCTGGTCTCGTCTCCCGATCCGGTCATGACAGGTTGGAGATCTTTCATGCCCCCCCCTCTCTTTCTCCTCTTTCCTTTCCCCACCATCCACCCACGACCGGAATCGTGTTGCAGCGGCCGCTAAGACATTGTCTGATCATCGCGAGGCGGACGACCTGCACCGGTTCAGACGTCAGAGCACAATGATGGGTCGATGTCTCTTCCCGCGTTCCGGGGAGGAGCGAGCCTGGACACTCGTGACTCTCACATAGATCGTATCAAAGTCTGGTAAAAAAAACACATCAAGATAGCAATGTACGACCTCCCACGGCCCTCACGTTCCAGAGTGGTCGGTGCGGCAACTGTACTCTCACCCCTCTGGACAAGTCCTGAGTCTTGCGTCCAGAGTCCTGAGCCCTGGACGTATCCCCGTATCCCCGTACCTCGTAGGTGTTGTCAGGTCACCGGTTCAACTTCAATTGTCCAGAACCTGCTTCTCCATTCTCCTGCAAGTCCCTCAAGTGGCCCGGTTCCCAACCCCAGCGCCGTACTGCTGTTCCCCTCCCTTCGCCGGTCCCCCTCTCGTGGCCAGTCCGGATCAGGTCGAACTCAAAAAGGTCATCACACCTGCCCCCCCCCCCCCCCCCCCCCCCTCCACCTCCTCGCCCTCTCTTTTTTCTTTTCTTTCTCTTTTTCCTCCTTCTCGGTCTTCCTTCTTCCTCTTCAACTGCCCACTTCTCCCCCTCCCTTCTCATCATTCAATTGCGAGGCAGTATCCACCTACCTCTGCCGCTGTCGGTTCCATCCCCGATATAGTGGTCAGCCGGACAGTCTAGCGCCCATTCCTCTGCATCCCCCCCCACCTCGCCCCAACAATTGTCTGCATTCTACCAAAGCGACAACTTCCAATCGACGAGACACAGTATGGCATCCATAGAGCAAGAGGTCCCTCGACGGGAGCGCAAGCCGTCCGTCGGAGCTCCTATCGCCGATCTACAGGGTCCCGTGGGCCCTGGATTCAGTCGTCCTAAGCACAAACGGACATTTACCGGCTTCGGAGCTGCGGAGATCAAGAGTGTCGAAGCGAGTATTCCGGAGCCATTACGTGAGGCGTGAGTTGGACATTCTCTCTTCGAGCCTCATGGATTGGGTTCCAGTCTGCCTAGAGACCTCTTTGCTGACCATGCCATTGTCGAGAGGGGAACAGATGGCGCAAGCATGTATGTTGATTCCCAATAAGCCCACTTTGCGGGGAAATTGGTCCTTGTTTCTTTCCCCCTTTTTTTTCTTCTCTGAAAAAGAAAAATGATAACTTGGTGACTGACTTACCCTGACAGTCAGCGTCTGGTTTCTCCTCCAAAGAAGAATTCGAGGTCAGTATCTTGACCCTCAGAGAGATCCACAGCCCCAGAGGTTGACATACCATCTCAGAGAGAATTCGTTCGCCATGTCGAAACCACCCTCGCTCGCTCCCTGTACAACTGTGATGAGTTGTATGCGCCTCAACCCCTCCCACACCCCGCTGTGAGCGTGCACTAACCGATGCCCACGGGGATCCAGGGCAGCCTATTCGGGAACTGCTCTCGCGTTCCGTGACCGATTGATTATCGAGTGGAACAAGACTCAGCAGCGCCAAACATTTACCGATCAGAAGCGTGTCTACTGTATGTGCGAGGGCGAAACTCCTTGACCTCCCTGCACAAAAAAAAAAGGCCAAGCAGTGGAAAAACAAGAGAATAAAAGAGATAAGCTGAGATTCCTTCCTCCAGATCTGTCACTCGAATTCTTGATGGGCCGTGCATTGGACAATGCCATGCTGAACGTTGGAATGAAAGACGTGGCTCGAGGTAGGTGACTGACTCCAGACGATGGGGACGATCGTTTTACTTGAGCTGATTCACTTCCCCTTTCTGTAGACGGCTTGGCCGATCTGGGCTTTAGAATCGAGGACGCTATCACTCAAGAGCACGATGCGGCCCTGGGTAACGGAGGTCTGGGACGTCTGGCGGCCTGTTTCTTGGACAGCATGGCTACGCTCAACTACCCGGCGTGGGGATACGGATTGCGGTACCGCTACGGAATTTTCAAACAGGAGATTGTCAATGGATATCAGGTGGAGATCCCGGATTATTGGCTGGACAACAACCCATGGGAATTTCCCCGCCACGATATCACCGTGGACATTCAGTTCTACGGCCATGTGAACAAGTACCAGGATGAGAATGGAAAGACCTGCCACTCGTGGGAGGCCGGGGAGACCGTCCAGGCGGTGGCCTACGATGTCCCCATCCCCGGATACCGCACCAAGACGACCAACAATCTCCGGTTGTGGTCCAGCAAGGCTAGCAGCGGCGAATTCGACTTCCAGAAATTCAACGCCGGTGACTACGAGAGTGCAGTCGCCGATCAGCAGACTGCCGAGACCATCTCTGCAGTGCTGTATCCAAACGACAACCTGGAGCGAGGCAAGGAGCTTCGCCTCAAGCAGCAGTACTTCTGGTGTGCGGCCTCTCTGTACGACATTGTGCGTCGATTCAAGAAGACCAAACGTGCCTGGAGTGAGTTCCCCGACCAGATCGCCATCCAGCTGAACGATACCCACCCCACGTTGGCCATCGTCGAGCTGCAGCGCATCTTGATCGACGTCGAGGGTCTGGAGTGGGATGAAGCCTGGCGTATCGTCACTGGTACCTTTGGATACACCAACCACACCGTTCTTCCCGAGGCTTTGGAGAAGTGGTCGGTTCCCTTGATGCAGAACCTGCTGCCTCGGCACTTGCAGATCATTTACGATATCAACTTGTTCTTCCTCCAGTCTGTGGAGAAGCGCTTCCCCAATGATCGAGAGATGCTCTCGCGGGTCTCCATCATCGAAGAATCGCACCCCAAGATGGTTCGCATGGCCCACATTGCTATTATCGGCTCTCACAAGGTGAACGGTGTGGCCGAACTTCACTCCGATCTGATCAAGACCACCATCTTCAAGGACTTTGTCCAGATCTACGGACCGGATCGGTTCACCAACGTCACCAACGGCATCACACCGCGTCGCTGGCTGCATCAGGCTAACCCTGCGCTCTCTGCCCTCATCGCAGAGAAGCTCGGTGGTTACGAATTCCTGACCGATCTGACCCTGTTGGATAAACTCGAGGCCTTTGTGGATGACAAGGAGTTCCGAAAGCAGTGGTCTGAAATCAAGGCAAATAACAAGCTGCGACTCGCGAGACTGATCAAAGACGTGACCGGCTACTCCGTCAACCCACATTCGCTGTTCGATGTCCAGGTGAAGCGGATCCACGAGTATAAGCGTCAGCAGCTGAACATCTTTGGTGTGATTCATCGGTACTTGAAACTGAAGGCCATGTCGCCCGAGGACCGAAAGAAGGTGGTTCCTCGCGTGTCCATCTTTGGTGGTAAGGCTGCGCCAGGATACTGGATGGCCAAGTCTATCATTTACTTGATCAACAGCGTGGCGGCCGTGGTGAACAAGGACGAGGAGATTGGTGATCTGCTGAAGGTCATTTTCATCGAGGACTACAATGTGAGCAAGGCGGAGATCATCTGTCCAGCTTCCGACATTAGTGAGCACATTTCCACTGCGGGCACCGAGGCCAGTGGTACCAGTAACATGAAGTTTGTGCTGAACGGCGGTCTGATTATTGGTACCTGTGACGGAGCAAACGTGAGTCCTTCCCCCCCCCCCCCCCTCTCTTCTCTTCCCTCCTCCCGCCGCCATCAATGTTTCCTCTATCCACTGTTTGTTTTCACATTGAGCATGAATATTTATCTGCCTACAGATTGAAATTACTCGGGAGATTGGCGAACAAAACATCTTCTTGTTTGGCAATCTCGCAGAAGATGTAGAGGATCTGCGCCACCGACATTTCTATGGAGGTTTCCAACTTGACCCCCAACTGAAGCGTGTCTTCGACTCGATCAAGTCTGGCACCTTTGGCGATCCCTCATCGTTTGCATCCTTGATTGCCTCTATTGAGGAGCACGGGGACTATTATCTCGTGTCGGATGATTTCAACTCTTACGTGGAGACCCATGATATGGTGGACCAGGAATTCCAGAACCAAGAAGAGTGGTTGGCCAAGTCAATTACTAGCGTTGCCCGCATGGGCTTCTTCTCCATGGATCGGGTGACGAACGAGTATGCCGACAGCATTTGGAACATTGAGCCTCTCAACGTGAACGACGACGCCTGAGGGTAGAGCCTCGAGCAAATCCTCTTCCAAGGTTCACATTCACCTTCTAACCCCCCGGGGTCAAGTAAAGTCTGTGGTGGGTGATGGGCGACAAATGATAATTGGGATTGATAGACCGAAGCGCGTGGGGCTGGGTTACATTGCGGGACTGTGCCCCTCTTGAATGTTTTCTTGCTGCATTCCTTGCTGAACAGCTCGTTATCTTTTGACTATTCTTTTCATTGCCATTGCATAGTTCAGGCACTCTATGAGACTGTTTCGACGTGCACAGACCATTGCCCATGTGGTTTCTTGTAACTGCGTAGAGGGATTCGAGGGGAGATGAACAGACTGACCCCATGGCCCGTGGTGTACGTAATTCGGTTTGTTTGCTACAGTATTTTGCATATTCTTTATGCATGCTGGTGTGCTTGACCCTCCCCATTTCCTCAACCTGCGACAAGAACATTCTGAAACATGTGGATATGGAGTTGGGTAGACAGCGACCACCTATCGGTCTTTGCATACTCGAAAAAAAGAGACCGAATCCGAAAGCACGCCAATCAAATGACTGCAAAGAAAAAAAATTGAAAAATATAAATAATAAATCATCTCATGGCTGCATTAGAAAATATGATGAATCTTGAAATGATAAGAGAGGATTCCCCTCCAAAATGGATGGGAAAAAAGAAGAAGAAAGAAAAAGAAAAGAATGAGACATATACCCAGACATCATTGATGGAAGAGCCCGGTGACCGGTGACATCCTTGATACTCAATCATCGAGCCTGAAAGTATGCTGCTTTTTTTCTTCTTCTTCTTTTTCTTTTCGGGTCTTGGTATGTCTTTGTATCCTTTTGTGTTCTTTTGCTCTTTTTTCTGTTTCCCTTGTTTCTGTTTCAAGGGGTTGGGGGAGGGAGGGGCAAGTCGTCATGTATATGCGTGGAGAAAGTCAAGATCAGCGCTGCCGTGGTCTGGGTCTGCTCTACTTTGATGAGAGAAAAAAAAAAGAGATCTTCAAGCAGCCGTAGTGACGGGCTCCTCGGCCTCCTGGATGGTAGCCTGGGGCTTCAATTCGGTAAAGGTCTCGGGCCAAAGGAACATTTTTTCTTCCTTGGAGGGAGTTGCGGCGGCCATCAAAGTAGGGACCTAATGATGGCGATGGGAGAGATTAGTCAAATGTTTCCAGGGAAAAGTTCTGCACGTAACAAACACCACCATTTACACCCATTCCCATCAAGAGGTACGAGAAGAAAGATTTCGGAAAAGAAGATAACGTACCGCTTCCTTGGAAGAAATGCGACGCCACATGTTCGCACGCGGGTTATACCGCACCGGCTTGCCGACACCACCGGTCTTGTGCTGATCCTCACGACTGATGGCCTCAATCTCGCGCTTGATATCGGCAAAGGTGTCGAAGGGGGTATATGCGATCTTGTGCTCAAGGCAGTACTCCTCAAGACGGAGGCCACGACGGGCAAAGAGCACGTCGGCTTCACGAGCGGCGGCCAGATCGGAGACACCGTCGCCGATGAAGACGATCAGGGGCATCTCGTCAGGGAGACATTCGAGTTGGGCACGGGCGCGCGCCTCGTTGACGGAGAGGGCCTTGTCGTGGCCGAGTTCATTATCGTGGCGCCAGACGGGTTTCCAGGAGGAGCCATCGATGATGGCGTCGTTGGCGACGATGTCGATTGAGGAGGCCTAGAAGGAAAGAACAGAAAACCGTTGAGGTTAGACAGACGGGACTGGAACGATCGTCTCTCATTCAAAACATACCTCCTTCTCGCCGAGGAAGGTATCCAACACCCGGCGCAGAACGGGCTTCAATCCCGCACTGATCACATTAAAGGGAAACCCGTTCTCAACGCAATATTGGTGGAACTCCCGGAATCCAGGATCAATCTCGAGTGACTTTTCCATCACGACGAAGCCGTCGTCAAAGGGGACGTTGAGGGATCCCCACATCTCCTCGGAGACGTCGCGGAAGGATCGCTCGCCGGTCTTGATCTGCTCGTCGAGCTTGTTGCGCTCCTCTGCGCCGCAGCCGAAGCTGTCGAAGAGGATGTGGCCGGTATCTTGCATGAAGATGGTGCCATCGAAGTCTGTAAAAAGGGGAGGGGAGCAAGGCACAGAATTAGCATTTTAGGAATTTGCCACTTTGCTGCTGGGATCTGAATCTTTGAAATAGGCCTGGGTATCGAATGACCACGCTGGAGGCTTGGAGGGGGCTTGGGAGGAAATCAGGCAAGGTGATCATTTGTGGTTTTTGTCTTCCTTTTGGCTTTCTTTCTTTCTGTTCGGGTTCATCCTCTGGACAGACAATGCATGACACACGTATTCAAGACTCGGCGTAGACAATCTCGAGGAAGAGCCCGCCTGTCCGATCTCAATCATACGCGAGCCCGACCCATTGAATGCTGCAGTGAGGGGTCTCGTCGCGGGACTATCTGAGCCGATGGATTGGGAGAGCAGGCTGGAAGGGAAGGGAAGAGGAAGGGGAAGGGATTGAGAAGCACGACCAGACATACCGGAGAAGATGATAATCTTCCGCTTCTGCGAGTTAGGCGGCATTGAAGGACTCATGATGTGTATATACGTTATCGAATCGATGGAAATCACCAACAAGTCAAAGACTCCAGAAAAGAAAAAAAAGTCTAGGATAAAGTGTTGAAGGCGGGGGAGTGGAGGGGAAGAAGAAGGAAACGAAGGAGAGAAAAACCGGCAGAGAAGAGGAGGTAGGCCAGGCTTAAAACTAAAATTCCAAAAATATATAAATTAATATCAGGAGAAGAAAAGAAAAACCAGGCCCAATGTGCCAACCGATTGGAACTCATCACAGATCAAGGCCAGTCATCATTGTTCCTACCTGTCAACCAGGTAAGCCCAGAAGGAGGAGCACCTCTGGTGGAACGGGCTCTAGACTGTGGATAGAGAGGGACACGAGAGTCCATCAAACCCCTCAATTGGCTGCCAGGGGACCAGACAACGACAATCAGACCGTGAACAAGGACACGATGGCGACACCGAATTGGGAAGAGGTTTTTTTTTGGGTCAAGTTGATTTGACCCCTCTCTTCAAATGACATGGACTCGTGAAAAATTGGGGTCCCGAAGAACTGGTGGTTCGGAGTCGACAAGATATACATCCAGAACAGGTTAAGCCGCCGCAATGACGTAGCCTCCGATCCAGATCTACACAAAGTTTGGGACTCGGGAAAACACAAAACATATCGACGGCTTGTACTCTCGGAGGTTCGAGGATGCACGAGTGATGGATCTGGTACGCTCCAGAGTGACACTTCTGTAGTGTGTAGCCACGACTACTCCTCCTCCGACTGTGTCGTAACAAATATGCACGTCCTTGTACTCTGTGCGCGACAGGACTTTACAATCTTCGCTGGCCGCGGACAATCGGACCCCTCTCTATGTAGCAGGTTCAGTCCAGGACCCACGACCAGGCCCCTCCAGAGTTTCCAGCATGGGGGAAACAATGACATGGAGACAGACGTGAGAGCGAGAGAGAGCGACAGGGGGATGTGGGCTAGAATTCACATGGTGGGTCGGTGCGGAGGCACGGGCTGCGTTTTTTTTTTGATCGTCGGGACTGGCATCTGTCAAACTTGACGCTCTCCCTCTCGATGACTCTCTGTGTTTCTCTGCGTTTGCGTTGTGCAATGCAATGTACGTTGAGCAGCATCACCATTCACGAGCGGCAGCCCGGTGTACACGGTGGTCCGAGATTAGCTTATTACTGTCGATGGAGGGCCGGTGGAAAGGGTGAGGCAAAGTGGGCAGGGCAGATGGACGACCGCCCAAAAACCTGCGGCGCGCAAGCCTCCTTCAAGCCTCCGAAGCCCACCCCCCGCCTCCCCTCTCTCGCTCTCTGGCGCCTCTCTTATCTCTGACCCTCTGGGAAGCCTGCCAAGATGCCATCAAAGCCCGCTGTCCAACCCGCAGTCCAACCCCGCGACGGACCAACAGAAAAGGGGACGCAGCAGGGCGAGCCTCGGACACGGCGGACTCGGGGAGACAAGTGTCACTGACAGAGTGGCTGATTGGCCACTCGGCCGACCCAGACGGTCTAAGAGAACTTAGGCCCGGCTAGCCGAGGGGCAAGACGGGGGGGGATGGGCCGTCTGTGAGCATGGCAGGGTGGCACTGGTGACCGGAGAGCTGAAGAACAAGAGGATCAAGAAGGGCAACGACTCGAGCCCCAATGAGAGCCCGACGGAGAATCCGGACTGCGAGAGGCGCAGAACAGAAAACAAGACATCCAAGGTGGGAATTCCGACTCCCGATGACCTCGTGGGATTGGCCCACTGGGGCGGTGAAAGGTGGAGTTTGTTCACGTCATTTGGCGTTCAACGGGGCGCCGTTTGTGGTAAGCGGTGGACCCGCAGGCGGTCAGTCGGACAGGAGAGCCAGTGGGACAATCGGGGATCACAAGACGTGAGACGATTGGAAGAAGAAAGAAGAAACCGGATCCCGATCAAGCAGAAAAAAAGGAAAAAAGACCAAAACAGCTCTGAATAGAGTGGGTAGGAGAAATGATAATCAGGGCTTTCTGCCGAAGCGGGGAACAAAGACTTGTCTTGAGGCCGTTGTGCATTGTGTATAAGGCTAAAATCGAGGTTGCAAAGACAGACAATATCGACTGGATTCCCGGATCTACAGAACGACGTGGATGAGGGCTATAGAGTCGTCGGTCCTTGTACTAAGGGGGAGGTGGCATCTAGGTGGCCGTCAACTCGGCCACTCGTCGTTCAAGTTCCGGCACTGCTCGCAATTGTAGTTCCAGTTCGTCCTTCTCACTAGACGAAGAGGGAGACATGTTAGCCAAATCACCGACATTGACATCTCGAAAAAGGAACCGAACAAGCGCACAAGTCTGGTGAGGAGTGCAACTGCTGCGGTGGAGGGGAGAAGGAATCTTACTCTTCCAGCTTCAATCGTCGCTCCCAGTCCAGCCCGGTAAAGACATAGCCGCCTTGACCGTCAAACTGCAGGATCTTCTGGTGGTACTTCCACAAACTGCGGCGGTGCGAGACCGTCATCAGCGTCGTACCCAGCTTCTTCGCTGTTTCGTACATGACCTTTTCAATCTCGAGCGTCACCGACGAGGTACATTCGTCCAGAATGGCAAACTTGGGTCGATGGTAGAAGAGTCGCGCCATGGCGATGCGCTGCTGCAGACCTCCCGACAGAACATCGCGCCATTCCTCCTCCGCATCCCAGCCTCCCGGGCGATCTACTACTGAGGCAATCTCGACCACAGATAGAATATCATACAGGTCGGCATCCGTGATACCCTTGGCGCGCATCTCACGCACCCCATCGGGATAGATCACTTGCTGTCGCAAGGTTCCGCGCGACAAGTATGGCCGCTGGGGGATGTAGAAGATGTCCTCAAAACGAGGCTTCTTCACCGTGCCCCCGTACACGGGCCACAACCCACCCAGGATGCGGAAAAGAGAGGACTTTCCACACCCGTTGGGCCCGACAATCAACAGGTGATCACCGGGGTGGACGGTGAAGGACAGCTTCCGAACCAAAACATCCCCGTTGGGCGAGACGATGGGCACCTCGGTGAATTCGATCGACTCACTCTCCATCACCACTCCACGGCCAGACAGCACCGCGGCATTCTCTTCAGTCGATGCCGATGAGACCAGCTTCTTTTCGAAATGCCCGGCAGTCAAATCATCCATGACTTCCAGCAACGACGAGACCCGCGAGGTATATCCGGCGAGCTCGGAAATCTCCTTGTAAGAGAACATGAGTCGACCGAACGCATCCGATGAGGACAAAAGCATCCGGCGATTCGTCACGAAGCCTATGTTGTTGAAGTTAGACATTGCTGCGGCTTCCCGTATTCCCTCCGGCGGAAAAGGCACGGCAATTACTTACTCTCTGTCCGATCTCCCATAGTCTGCGTCACCTGTCCCGGAATCTTGAAAAAGACGGGAATACTGCAGAGACCTAGGCCGAGTGCCCCCCAGAAATACTTGATCACGAAATCTTCCATGAATCCATGATACAGACGCCGTCGGAGGATACGATTGACGTGTTTGATCAAGGTGAAGTAACCCTTGTCGAGAGTGTCTTTCTCCGCTTCATGGCCGTGGTAGAGGGCGATCTCTTCACTATAGTCGATCAGTCTCTGGAATGGAGGAAGCGGAACTCGCCCTCGAGGCGAGCTTCGTCGGCGACATATTTGCCAAAGGGCGGGGTCAACATGCGCATTACGTTGGCCGAGAGCTGCACGAGCAGACTCATGATGAATAACCCCTCTCCGCCAACGTTTTTGGATAGGGTGTAATTGTAGATGCACATATCAAGGATCGGTTTGGCGAGGTTCGAGTACAGTTCCGCTAAGCTGTCAGAAAAGCGCGACACGTCCACCGTCACGAGTTGGTCGGGGTTCTTCACCCGATCATCTAGTGCAGAGATGGCGTAGAAGGTCATGTTGGACAGATACTTGTCGTGGATGTAATCGGTCAGTCGTTTCCGGTAGCTCAGGGAAAGCTTGCATTGATGGTAGGAAAGCTATTAAGACGTAAGACAGAGATCGACTGGTTAGTTCATCGTTCCCAAAGCGCGCCACGGTCACGGTCGCGGTCCGGCCAGCTTCCAAAAGTTCAACAATAACGATATTCAATGGGCGGCGGACGACTCCTTACCATTGAGTTTGTAAATGTGGCAGGCACAGCGACAATCATCCACCACACCAGGCCGAGCAAAAAGTCCTTCCCCTTTCCCCGCACGAGACTGCTCACGAGCCGCCCGTCCAACTCGGCGACATACAAACTCAGGAGAGTGCGCAGCACAAGGAAGACGCTATGGCTGACAAGCAGTCGCAGCTCTTTGCTTCGCCATCCCGGAATCACGATTTTCAGAAGACGAAGCAGGCTCTTGAAAAACTCCCGATTGATCTCTACCCGCTTCTTTCGGGGTTGTTCTGCATCCCCCAGTGAGCTGGTGCCGGGCCGGCGGCGGAGTTCGACATGCTGTGTCGCAGCCTTCTGTTCCGAGATAGCATTATGAATTCGTTTCGCAAGCGCGGCAAATAGAGCGAGGTAGACGGTGCGGGAGATGCCAGTTCGATGTCGTAGGTAGACCGAGGTGAGGCTGGAGAGGATCTGCTTCACGGAGCGGTCGGGCGGCAGCAGTTTGGACTGTACAGCCATGACGACGACAAACGGGCTTCTCTGATCAGCCAGAGCCAGGGCTGTACATGACCTCTCGGATGGCGGCGCTGGAAGGTAAAGTTGCAGGGACTATGATCGGAGCAAAAGAGGAATAAGAGGCGAGTGCAAGATGACGGAATGTAGACTTGACATGTGATACCCCAGGTTCCTGGGGAAATTCAACCGAGGAACCAGACAAGCCTCCCCTCTCCACTTGACTCGAATGGGCCTTGTAGGGTGCGAAGTCAAGACAGCATCATCTATACCACAAAGGAAAACAAAAAGGTTGTTCAACGCCTTGTAACAAACTGCCTATTCTTTGGTGTATCTTTTACTGCTCATGACCCGTCGAGTTTCCCGGTCGCAGCCCTCCTGGATGTGCCTTATGTTCCTCCGCCCTGGACCCCCTCATCGGCTCTCTCACACAATTCGTGGTCCTCTTGAGTTTCGAAACGGAAAGGTCCGACTTTGCCCCGGCATAGACGATGCACTGACAGAGTCGTGACAAGCTACCTCGACGAGAACCAAGAGCTCGAGCCTCCCAGTACTGTACTCCATCATGTACAAATCTAGGAACGCGTCGCCCGCGAGAGCAAGGATCCCGTTTCACACACTGATCTAGTTTTCCGAGGTCCTTTGGGGGTACGAGGCAAGCTATGCAGATCAAAGATCCCTGTTGCTCACGAGACAAAGATTCTTCCTCCTGGTGTGCGTACCATGATATATCGTGCCCTCGCCATGCATTTGGACTGTTCCCAACCCTCGCAAGATGGATCTTGAACGATAGCTTTGCCGAGCCCATCTGGATGCGACTCTGCAAATAATCTGGCAAACTGAAGGCGATCGCGAGATAGGAATCGACCACGGAAACCCCGCTTGCAGAAATCTCGAACATTCACGCGGAAAGGAAACAGAAAAAAACAAGAAATGTGCCTATGGCGACAAAGAAGCAGACCACAGAGTGGAGTGAACGAGACCACTTCAAATCCCTTTTACTCCCGGAAGAGCTGCTTTTGATGGACCGGCTCAGAGACCCCGGGCGATCCCCAGAAGAAAGTTGACTTGGTTTTGCTGCCTCCGGGGCCCTTGCGAAGTTCTCGGTCGCGGGCGCGCATCTGTCTACTTCGCTGTCGTCCCCGTCGCTGCTGCTCTCGCCGTTCCTGTGCAGCTTGGTCGGAGCCGAGGAGTCGTCGAAGCCAGCCGAGCATGTCTGTACGAGTTTCAATGATAGAGTCGAGACTTGTGCACGCCAAGGCTGCGAAGATCGTCGAGATGAGCGTTTTTTTTCTCGGCGAGGAAACTAGAACAATGATTGCAAAGTCAAGCGGTTCAGTCTCTCTCTGGGTTGTATGATTCAGGTGTCTATCTCTGACCGACTGAGAATTGTGGAGACGGACGGCGGTGGAGTTGAAGACTTGTACGAGTGTCGAGAGCAGATTGGATGGAATTCAGTCGGGCACTCTTATTAAACAGAAGAAGAGTGAGTATCATCGCATCAGCGCGCGGATGGGCCCTTTAGTACTTATTTAAATAAAGAGGTGCCTCCACCTCGTCGATGCAGTAGTAGGGCAGCAGAGTGGCCGATTGGGATTATTACGTAGTACCAAGACCCTCATTCGAATTATTCTACTTTTTTATTGAGAAATGGTTGGCCCCAGTCCATCAGGGCACAGGCGGGGCGCGATTGAATAAAAAGAACACTCCGTTTTCCAATCGTTGCGTCCATGTCTCGGGCGGTCGGGCCTACCCAACGAGAGTCCTAACAGATGATATTCGAGGATTTCACACAGCGTCTACTCAAAGTGCGCCAGTTCTCAGTCGATATGCAACTAGTCTGATACTCTGTTCCCTGGAAGATCTAGCCAATATTGAACTATCACCCCTAGCCATATCTAGTCATCTACCTGATCCAATTCATCTATCACCAACTCTGCCGACTACCAAGTCTCATATCCGAGCTTACGTGAATTCTACTATCAACACAAAGAACAAATTCCTGCAGTCCTCAAAGCGCTGGTGGGTCTATAGTAGAGGACGAATGCTGCTGACAGAATATCCGATCCGTATGATCTCAGTGTACTCTTTGTAAATATCCTACACCGAGAAGCATCAAAAGCTGTTACTGATCAATCAATCTCACGAATCGCGTAGCACCGTTGTGTCTCCATCTTCTCATCCTCACATCCTTATATCACACCGGAGTCCAGCTCAGCTTGTATCAAAACAGCATGAAGCTTAGGGTACTGCCACTTGGGGGTAATCCAAAAGAAAAACGCCAGAACCCACACATATCCCACAACTACTTCAACCCAACCAGACCCCGCCAACCGGGCAACTTTCTCATCCGCACAATACCTCTTAACTCGTGACTTCAACCTCGGTACGACCATCAACTCCAGCGCGATAGCCGCGAAATTGGCCACGAAGAAGAGGAGGTCATCACCTGGATGACACGGCTCACCAGCTTGCCAATCCGCCACGACATGGCACAATCCCGAGAGCAAAAAGGTCCAGAATGCGACAAAGACCTTCTCGCTGCGGGATCCGGGAATCATACCGATGAGATGGCGGGTGATTTGCTTGCCAGAGGCAGCGCAACAGGGTACGGTGAGGCGGTGCCAGAACTTTGTCCAGAAGCGACGGATGCTGTATGCCTGGCGGGGACTGCCGAAGAGAGGGGGCCATTCCTCTGGGGGATCGAGACGGAGGATCACACTGAAGAGAACGGCCAGGAAGAAATTGCACAGGTCGAGCATCAGATAAGCGATCCAGATCCAGTATACGGAGAGGAAGAGCCGGATCTGGATCTCACGGAGAGTGATTGGCGGCGCTTGGTGAACGAGGGACAGACAGCGGCGGAGAAACGTTTGACGCGAGGGGGAGAAATCTTGCGCTGTAAAGCCAAAGTAGAACGGGACTAGAGGTCCCACGATGAATAGCTGGAGAGTCCAGCATAGTAAGATCTTGCCAAGTCGATAACAGGTGAATTTGATCCGACTGGGCGGACGGGGTGGGCTCTGTTGCTGCACGGGTATTCCCCGACTGACTTGACGCCGAGGATCATTCCAGATCTTGTATGTTGAGAGCCAGGAAGATGCAGTCGGTGGCACTTTGAGTTGGTCAAAATAGAGAACCGCCACTGCATGTTGAATCCAGATACAAGCAAAAAGTGCCCACAGCACATTCATCCCGGTAAGCCATGTGAGGTAGGGACTCGCACGGAGAGACAAGATGGCGGTCCCGATCAGAAACGGCGAGAGGTATAGTCGACTTTTGATAGGGAGGTGAATAGACACGAAGAAGACTGCACTAGAGACAGCAAACCATGCCGGCGGAATGAGAGACTGCAACAGCACCATGATGTGTCAGGATTGTAGATAAAGTGTCACACTCGAGCACTCTAAAAGATCACACTCCAAGCAGCGTGATCCGGACGAGCAGTTGTGACTTGGTCGTTGGTCAAAGGGTGTCAAAATCACACCCTCTGTATAATTTCTTCCTATTAGTCTCGTCAATCCATTAATCATGCCTGCCCATGCAAAGATTTTGTGGCTCTTCAACCGAGAACCGTCAAAGTGCGGCCTAACTCCGGTAGCTAGCGACAAAAAAAAAATTTTTCTGTGATAATACAATGTATACGATAGTAGATTCCCTGATTTCGATACGAGCCCTCCGAATCCAGGGCGAAAAGCCTTGGGAAGAATCTCTACAGTACCCAGGTAAACCCAATATTTCCCTTCCTCTTCCCATCATCATGCAGGATTCTCTCTTTGTCTCTCTCTCCCGTCCGCCGAGTCTTTCCGATGAATTCAAAGACAAACATCCTGAACTTGAGCCAGGTCTACCGTGAAGGGAGACGAGTCGTTCCATCTCACGAGGAGCCCCTTCTTGGCAAACATGATGCCTGTAGTATCGTGGTGGAGCTTCAGCAGAGAAGTGGATGTTGGGGGCGAAGGAATGGCCAGTCGGTCCGAACGGGGTCAGATTGTGGGGTATTCGACTTCTTTGCATGCTGGAAATTACTCATTTGCAACGGGTGGGGGTCATGTGCGGTGCAGTTCATGTCTTTTCTTTATTTCCTTTTTGTTTTTTTTCCAATTTTCTAGACTTATTATCAAACAGAGTTATGCACAACCAGATACAGAGCCGCCATCGATTCGTGCGCCACCTACGTCTTGTCGAGGTGGTTGGAGTATTACTTTATCCATATGAGAGATAGTTCATTCATTGAAAGTTTAAACGGAGACTCCTTGCGATAGCATAGTCAGAATCTGATCCAATTCCTGGCAGATGAGATAGAGAGGGAGACGTGTGTAAGCCGAGGCATGGCCTCGGTCAATCCATGACAGAGATCGATTCATCACTGTTGTCCCACATCAACAGAAGATAACGGTCATCCTCGAAGCTTTGAGTTCCCAGGGAAAATATCTCATCACAGCATTGGCGGGAAAATCTGGGCCACCAGATTCAGGAGATCGTCAAACAGCATAGAGGATTTCCACGGGGGGAGGGATAATCGGCCCGCAGGCGCGCCCCCCCCCCCCCCCCCCCCCCCCCCCCCCGGTGGAAGTTTCAACCTTTCACCCCCACAGATGCCCGAGAAGACTCACAGGAATGATCCATAGGGAGAACCAGCCATTAATGCAGCCGCTGACCTTTTGCAAGAGTTGGCAGGGCAAAGCAGGACCGATTGCTCGGCACGCTCCACACATGCTTTGGCAATCCTGGACCGCATGCATGGGCCTGTCTGCCCCGATTACTTTGGGTAAGTTATGCGAGTCTCAAGTTCAGGTCCGTCAGCACTAGTCGCTGGCGCTGACTGACCGATCTGGAAGTTCTTCATACCCACTGTGTCACGTAATGGGAGAGATTTTGAGCTAGTCTTGGATTGAAGAGCTCGTAGTTCCAAGGTCGCAAGGGCAGCCTGAGTGTGTGGCCGCTCGGCATCCGCGCGGTGCCCGTTTTCCCCATCGGGCGGCTTGGCGAGGAGCCACAATGCGGCCCCCAACCTTACTTGGGGGCGCCACGATTTCTTGAATCATGTTGGCCGGACAGTTCATGCTGTGCTTCGTCTTTACCCCACAGTGCACGAGCGCCCCGCCTGGGATTACTTCGTGCGCTTGTTTGTTTCCCGTAATTGTTGCGATTGGCGGCCGTCCTCGTTCGTCTTTTCCCCCAAGAAGTATGACATCGTCAGGGGCATGTACATGGCAGATCGATCATCCATCAGGAATGGAGACTTGATACACTGCCCTCAAAGACCAGTGGAGAACCCCTGTATAGAAGTGGAGAATTCGCTGGATCCACGCACATGGCCGGACGAATAAGCGTACGGGAAAGAGTGAATAGTGAAAAATGTGGACTATTGAGATAGTGGCCTTGCCCAGGAGTGAAAAGCTATCAGAGCAGTAGCTGAGATTCCTATGACCGTCGAGGAAGTGTCAAATGAGAGAAGTGGGTGTCGAGAATCTGGAACGACTCGGGTTCCTCTGAATATCCTCCGGACATAATCAAGTTTCAGGTCACGCAAAATGGAGAGACTCTTGGCAGACAAATGGGGAAATTGTACTGGAGTCTCACCTCCGAGAACAGCCCTTGCTATTTCTCAAACCCGAGTCTTTGCTCGAGGCCAATATACTACCACAGTAAATCCTTACAACATTAATGTTAGAATTCTTGAACCCCAGTCCAGTCATACTGCAAGAAATTAGCCAGGAGGAACAACTACCCCAGATCGAGATCCTCCTTCTTGCACTCCTTCGAGAAGACGATCGGATAAAAAGGCATTTCGAAAACACATGAACGAAGACACATACATTCGAGGCTAAGAAGATTCCAAATAGAGGAGGTTCTCATTAACCAGGTCTTACTGTGGACTCCATGTCAGACGGATGTTCGCCGACCTCAGACCCACAATCAAATTGGCGTGGATGCGCCGAGCCGCAATTAAGTTTGCGGTCGATATGAATATGCTCTCGTGACTAGATTTGATCTTTATGTATTCATTTTCCAACTGTTGGATGTTGGAGAACATACGTCAGGGGCGCATCTGCGCGTGTCTCCATGAAGTACTCAGTACCTGACCAGAGTATTGCGGGTCACCGATACAGTGCGATTCGCAAGACGGTAGAGCCTCAGGCTTTCTAGAACCGAGAATATGCCTGCGGGCACTTGTTTTCACTTGCACTGGCACTCTTCCCGAATTACTTCACTACTACTGTATAATACTGGCATTTAAGAAAACATAAGAGGGATTTATTCATGTTCACGTTGGGATAGAGAGAGACCTCGACCTAGTGAAACGTTGCGCCTAGCATTTGTACTGTAATGCAACATTTGGAGAAGATTGCCTTGATTTGGCAATTGGCGGATCTTTGAACTTGATTCTCATTGAATCACACAGAAGCCTGTATGTAGTTTCGTTCAAGGCCCCAGTGTGAAATTGCCCAGCCAGACAAGGGCTCTGAATCGGGATTTTCTTTTTCTTTCTGTTTTCTTTTCGGGGCAAGTAAATGAACATGATTGTGTTTTGAATTGCATGGAAAATTGTCTTTTTCACCAGTGATTTTCCACACTTTGGACTCGAATGCTTCATGCTATCAAACCATAGACAATCAGCCCAGCGGCCACTATTGACAGGAATGACGGACCCGCAATGTCCTTAAGCCCCAGACTCATCGTTCCAACATAAGGGACGTGCCCATAAACGAGCCCTATGACATTTTCACGGTAGACAAAGGACTGTCCTCGGGGGTAAAGAGAAGTGTCATCAACAGCGTTGTTGTCCCCTTGAGTGAGAATGAGTTGCCTGGTACTAACGTGGCTGGAAGTAAGCATGGCCCTACAGGTATGTCCACGAAGACGAGGGGGTCAAGTGGAGAGCATACCGAGTCAACGGCCCCTCATTAATTTCTTCATCAAAGACCTTGATCGCTCGATGAACCATTGGCCGTGGGTAACCATCAAACCAGACTACGGGGATGTCACCAGCTCGAAGCGTATGTCGTCGGTTCCACAGCAAGATGAGATCCCCTCGATAGAAGGTGGGCTCCATTGATTCCGAGGAGACTACCATGACGGGGTAGGCGGTGCCTGTGATCAAACATGCGGTCATCCATGCGAAGAGACCGGCACATAGAATCGTGAGGCAAGACAATGCTTTGCTGTGGGCGGGTTTGAGCATTGTTCTTGGTCGGGATATTCTGACGAACCGGGTCAACGGAAATGCTGCAAGACGGTGAAAGTTAAGAGAGACGGAGGGTGAGAGAGAGAGAGACAGCTTGATGGGTAAATAGATGAGTAGGTAGGGGCGAGAGAGGAAGGTAGATCCTACAAAAAAAAGATACATACAAAAGCGTTGCCACTGAGAATACCCATTGAGAAAAGTACACTTGACTCAATCGGTCTGAATCATCACTTTCATTTCGCCGAATCGGGAAGTTCCAGAACTATAGAAAGAAATCACTTTTTATCACACGACAATATAGCCCCAGAGTCGTGAACTGGTTCATCGGTACTACACATGAGTGGATGGATAGTATGCATGGTGCCCCAGCTTCCTCCACGCGATATGGATTCGATAAATTGCATCCAGACCTGATTCAGGTACTTTCTGTTCTTTGATTGTCGGTTTTAATGCTTGATATGGTATGGCTTGGTCCACTTCCACTCCATGGCCCTCCCGGCACATTCCTCAGACAAGTGTACGCTTAATCAAATCATCAGTGGTATTGAAAGTAGTGCTAGTTATGCGGTAGCCCCCAAACTCCACGTCCTGTACGAAGTATACTTGGTTGGGGATAGGGCATCATGTTCCACCAAGAAGTGATCATGCTTCACACTGACAACGCGCATTGACCTTGATTCCTCGACAGAAAATGACGCATCTTGAAAGCTCATTCTAAGTGATCAATGGAGTAAATGGAGCAGACTACACAGATATAAAAAGGTCCTCAACACCCGCCATTCCAGGATTCATCTCAACACCTCATCAGCTCTTCTCTTCCAGAAAGCAATTCAATCTTCAAACCATCCATCTTCCTATTCTCTCCATCAAAACCTCTTTTCGAGTCCAAACTATTCATCACAATGCACACCAAGTCTATCATCGCCGGTCTCTCCCTCGGAGCTCTCTCCCTTCTGCCTTCTTGCCCTGCGCCCCCTGTCGCCGGTCTGGTCATCACCGGTCTCGCAGCCCCCCTGGCTGGCAACTTGCTCTACATCGGTCTGAATGGCAACGTGAAGCGTTCGGCCTCTGCCGATGTTGAGAGCGAGTCTCTTGCCAAGCGCCAGTCTTGGCCCGGTGTCCCCGACTACAACATCCAGATGTGCCACGATGCCAACGTCGGCCGTACTGTGACCGTCACACAAACCTCTACCACCTGTAAGAGCCTCTCCACTGACAAAAAACTCGGGCTTAAGATCGAGATCACTAATCGAAATTATTTCTAGCCATGCGCATCGAGAACGTCGCCCCCGAGTGCATGAACCTTGCGGCTCTCTTCACTGAGCAGGGAACCCCCGTCCCCTGTGGCTCTGCTTGCCTCGACTACGTCAACCTCAGTGCAGCCGACAACCAGAAGCTGAAGGACATCATCAACAACCTTCTGTAAATGGGTTGACTTGTTTTGAAGGAGCACTGGGTCATGAAGGGGATTTTCTAGAGAATCTGTGGGTACTATCTGTGATACTAGATCCCCGAGCTTGTGCATGAGCTGTGTTCAAGAAATCTACTCTTCAAGACTAGAATCTTGACTCCGGCACCCAATGAACCTTTAAAATACCAAATGTTAAACAAACCGAGATCTTTTGTAAGCGTGGAGATTCTTTTTATTCTGAGCTTGTGATCCAAGACTGCAGAAAATCGGAAGCATCGAGATTATCTTGTTCCGGTCTACGAAAACCACTTAATTACTCAGAGATTTTTCTCCGAAAATAAATCTCGGGGAAAGCACTCTCTAAATGGGCGGTTGATTCGAAGCAAGACTTGAGTGCTATGTAGATTCCAGGTTGACTGTTGATGCCCCACTTCTTCTACCACTTCGCCCCGACCATATTCTCTCGGGGGGCCAAAGTCTCGGCGTCCTTGATCCACAGCACTCCTGCCATGGAAGACGTTAAACCTGAAGTGTCTCCGTGCCAAGAAGTCCCATGATGACTTACGCAGTGTGAGTCAACTCCAAAAACTCAAAGTTTATCGATCCGGCTGTGGGGGGTTTGACAGGACTTTCCAGGGAAAGAGTACAGGGCCATGTCATATTCATGCGGCCGATCAATGCCCAGATGGGAATACGGTGCGTCCGCCAGTCTGGGGGCCTGAGAAACTTTGACTTGGGAGGTTTATGGTGTGCCCGCGCAGGGATCTCAGGTTCATGGAGTCGCTTCACACTACCTGAGTATTGAATGCACTCGCAGAATGTGATACTGACTCGAGGTGTCCAGATTACAGGGAATCTACTTCTTCGAAGCTGTATTGAAAGTCGACGAGATGAAGAGTTGTGGACCATGTTCCAGGCACTACTAGTACTTTGGCACCAGTAGTATTCACTTATTAATTCTTGGTTTTACCCAATTTTCTAAACTTCTCAGACTGCTTGAAATTTCCTCTTGCAGTACTTCATTCGGAAGTTCCTCGGGCCCATAGTTCAACCCCCACCCGCGGAGGCTGTTCCAATTCCCCGATTTCAGTCAGGCGCCGACTCTGCCTAAAAGAATTTCTTGTTGGTTAGTGAGGTGGACGTGTCTGGTGGCTGGCGCCACACCTTCATCAGACAACCTGCTCAGCCCTGTGTGACTCTGTCCCTCCTGAGTCCTGATAGCCCCGGTCTTCGTCCTCGGTCCGACGACGCCATGAGCGCACGGAGGGGGACGCTAGGTATTTAATTTCTCTAATAATTCGGCACGGGCTTTCTCCAGCTCAAACCAAAAAAAAGACACGCATAGAAGAGATCACAGTCAGATTATCCCCTCCATAAGCATCCCCACAAAGGCAGCTCCTCTCCTCATATTCTTGTTGCCGACTCCAATCCCGCATTTTTGTTCTCAGACTGGGTCAGCAATTATGGCATCGACTCCAGTCACTCTCAAAAAACCCATCGCAATCCGATCAGAGCATGTTGCTCCACGTCTCACGACCGTGAGGCTCAAGCAACACAGTAAGAGTTGGTCGGGCGGTGATTTCACCATCTCCACCCGTCCATCTGACGACAGCTCTGCGACCAAATTATTCTCCGTGGATGGCGATTTCGCATCCCTGAGCCAGAAACGACATTTCCGCGATGCCTCGGGTCTGCCGCTCTTTGAACTCCGTCGGAAAAAATCCGGTGTGACCTGGTTTGTCCATCTTCCTGGTGCGCACAGCGATGCGGAACCCATCGCCGCTATTGCGCCCAAATTCAGCGCCTTCAAGGACAAGTTTGATGTTCATTTCCAAAATGTCGCGGCGGGCGGGGAAGATGCCACGCTGGAAGTCCGTGGACAGGATATTTGGAAAGTCAAGACACACGTCTATCATCACGGGGAGCTGGTGATGATCGCCAAACTGGTCGATGTGCTCTCGGTGTATGTACCGGGTAAACGCCCCGAGTGGGAGTTGACGGTGTCAGAAGGCATGGACTTGTCGCTGGTATGATATGCTTCTGTCTCACCTTCCTGAGCTGTTTGGGAGAGTCATGCTAACGGTGCCCCTCCCGGCAGGCTTCTATTATCGGTGTGCTACTGGCAACATTGCTCAAGTACAGCAGTATGCCGTCAACTTATTCTTCTAAGAAACAGAAAGACGACGCACACTCGGACATCCAGGAAAAAGACAAAAAGAGCCTTGATTGAGAGCCAGCTTCTCTGATGGCCCATTTCCCCGGGAGACACGAGAGATTGTGGAGTAGCGAAAAAGCTCGGCTGGAGAGAAATATCCATGCATTAGTTTGTTTCGACGCGAGCTCTCATTGTACTGTAGTAATTCATGTTAATGGACTTTTGATCAATGGCCGATGCTCCCGCTCATCTGGTGGCGCGTCTCACTGGGAGTATACATCACTCAATAAACACATAGTATTATTCAATGGGTCCTTCCGCGATCAAAAAAACTTAGGTCTTGGCTATCAGTAATGTTTCAGGTTGATATGACCTGCTTTGGGGCTGAGCGATTCAAAAGGTTGACTTGAAGGACCTCATCTCAACGATGTCAGTCTTCGATACTGCTCTCTCCTTCCTGTAAATTATACCTAGAACATAGCAACCTGTGGAAACGACACCGAAAATGGCAGGCTCTGGCGCCAGAAATAACGTACTCTGGACTTGATCAATTACAATGATCGTGTTAAAAAGCATTGCCGAACATCAATTTTGCGGTGCTGGAATCCGGAAGCATGGTTTGTATACCCCATCCCCGGATATAAAAGGCTAGCGTCATCGTTATGCCAGTGATGCAATATACGAAAAAAATGATCTTGAAAAAACCAGGAAGGTCTGCTTCCGTTTTGATTGCTTTTCATACTGTTATATTAAAAAGAATATTCATTTGCCCAGAGCAATCCGATTCTGTGATTCCTTGACAGAGACCCTCGCAGATAAGACGAGTCTTGTGCTGGACCATCCGGGTGAAATACTCTAGGAAGTATCTCCCTTCAATTATGCGCAAGGCTCGATTTGATCAAGTAAGGTATTGAGCATACTGGTCTTCTAAGCACATTTGATCAGTGATAGGTGAGACTGCCCAAATAGCAGGTTGAGGAGGTTTCGTGCGAGAGACGTTGTCCGTGTTCCACGGTACAGATGTACCTTTGTAATTAAAAAGCATCTCATCAGGCTCGAGATAATAGTGGTGATGAAGTATGGTGAGACTAAACGTGCGATCCACTCTATGCTTAATGAATAATTTTCTCGAAGACATTCTTCACCAGATTATCGCTGTTCGGCTTCATAGAGTTGTTGCGTGCAATCTCGAGGGAGGAACCTGAGGGGCTTGAAAATGGTCGATGGAGTATTCACCAATGAATATATTGGGTAAAGGAATTTAACTGAACTAGTTGAGAGTGGGAAGTTGAGATAGACTGATGTGAAGAGCCACCATTGGATTCGTTCTAGGGACCCGCTATTGATTGAATGCGCAGATTCGTAAAATGACGACGATAATCCAGGTTTTGTGACCCGTGAATTTGGCAACATTTCCGTTAAAACTTTGCTGCATATTCTGTATACATAGCTTTCAATGTCTGCGGATCTCATTATCTGCAAATAGGATCAAGGCCCTTCGAATTTCTGACACTTGCAGTACAGAAGCGGGGCTGTATAGAGTCCTGGACCGCTCAAATGTTATATGTTCCCCCATTTTTTTAGAAGACTGTCGAAAGAAATATTTGTTACGAGATTCAGTATAGAGTCTCTAGAAGTCTTAGTAGGTGGTGAGGTGCCCTTCATGTGTGATTTGCTTCAAGTCCACCCGCTATAATGTGCCCGGAGGAGTTTCCTGCCTGATCTAAAATTTCCCTCAACTCCCCCTTTTCGAGCCATTCATATCGTTTCTCAATAAAGAAATCGTTCGCCTCCAATCCTGCTTCCTTGCATGTCAACCTTGACGACTTATAGATCCAAGCAAGATGAATACTGTCACTTGTTCAAACAGCTAATAGCTGCTATCTAGAGCAACTTGTAAGCGGCCTATGTCTTTGTCTGAGGGTAATGACGATTTCAAAAATGACTGCATGTGACTCGGCTTTGCAGGGTATACAAACGCTCCCCATGACCTGATTATTAATTCCTTCTGCCTGATCAGTCCTAGCGAGCACTTTGAAACAAGCTCTGTTCATATGAATACAACCCTCGCTGTGATGCGATTTAATGGAATTTTGTTCCAGCAACGTAGAAGTGGACGCAGAAAGAGGTTTGGAAACAAATTAACAGTCACATGTAGGGAGAGCTGGCTTTTTGATCGTGTATTCTAGTCATTTCTCTGAACGGGAAATTTGTGCTGTAGGTCTACGCCAAGTGGCTTCATTGTAATCAGGTAGGTTTCAGAGCCACCGACCCCTCTGAGATTGATTGCTTACCTGTGTTGGACTTTCAGATTCCCCGTGAAATAAGAAAGCCCGAAATGGCTCCCCAGATCTTCTCTCGCTTGTCATGCCGATGACACGCCGAACCTAAGCCCAAGGAAGTCTTCATCCTTTACAGACAGGAAAGAACAGAAATATTGGGTGTAAATCAGTAGACACGTGCTGCAATTGAGTGATGTACTCCATGTCTTCTAATCACTAAACATGGATTGCTTTTCATAAACGTAGCGGACCAACACCAACTTGAAAACACGCAGCATGACTTGGCCACGCTCAGGGGTGCAAACTCATCGCCTCAACGGAAATAGACCTAAGCCTCCTTGCCAAGCTCAAGAATTGCCAAAGCAAATGGTCTCGAATCTTATGCAGTGCTTGGGAAGAATCGCAATTTGGCCAGTTTTCGATTCGGCACTTAGGTAGCTAATATCCACCTTCACCCAGAGCCGGATAAAGTATTTGAAGAATCCCGTATGAGGAAGCTGGCAAAGCAACGAGATCTGACAAAGCCTATTTGTCCTGCCGAGAGACCCAGGGGGCTAGATTCACCCGTGTCTCGGAAGTTATTCTGAGATCAGTTGGAAAGATTCACAGACCTAGGACTAGCCTGGTGCAGTGCATGCTTGAAACTTTGGGTGCTCCGTAGGATCCATCCATCGGGCTCAGCTCGATCTAGAATTTGAGGGCAAAACGCAGTACATAGAGTTGATTCATCGTCTGAGTATAGATCCCGGGCGAGACCCACTGGTCCCATATGCAGCGGACGAATTTTAAAATCGTCCCCCATCCGTCGAGGAAGGCAGCTGGTTTTCATGTACAATCTAGATTCCGAATCAGGGCGTGGATATACGAGCAGTCACTTGATAGAGCTTATCAAACTATAGGGAGCATCTTCAGCCTCGTTTCCACGGAGTGAAATTATCGTTCCCAATAAAGCAATTGTTCACGTTGGTCACAAGATAGAGTTTCGCGGCACGGGGCTTAGGTTTAAAACAATAGATCCAGCGCATGCATGGGCGTCCGCACCTTGATCGTCGATGTACTTTTGCTTTATTTTTTTTGAAAAGAAAAAGAAAAGAAAAAGCCAGATAGTCACAACAACGCAGAACAGGTGAAGTTTTAAAAGAGCAAAAGCCTCGTACACAGCCTCCACCTAGTACGCGGTCGTGGCTGGATTCGACCGGGACCGCCAAATGATGATGGCTAACGCGGTATGTCTCAGCCCTAGCCGTATTGTCATTAGCGACCTCAAAAAGAGGTCGACTCGGACAAAGTCCGGTAGAGAGATGTATATTCCGCTCGCAAGACAACTTGCTGGTTTAGATAGTGGCTACTTAATCCACGGTAAGCTGGTGGCCCCGTGAATAAAAATTTGAGTTTACGGCCCGATGCCACGAGCGAGTCCAGGCACGCGCGGAATTGGGTTCATCCGGTCCACAGTATACCGCTCGTCGGGGGCACCTGCCGGCCCACAGGGGCCCAAATCCTCAGGAAGACGGAGAGAACTCAAGCGAGATGGAATAAAAAAGGAAGACAAGAAAAATTTGAGTTGTCGTGTATGACAGAGTGGAGTTGTTGCTGTCGAATAGCCAAAGTTCTGGGGAGAGAATTCTCATCTGCCAATGGAAGTTTTGGACTTTGGTAGACGAGAGTCCTCCACTGGGAATCTTGTCTGGCAACAGGTAGGCAATCAAAAATCAATGACGGTGGGTACGATGACACCGTGCGCAGTTGGGAACCTCACCGATGTTTTCAGGTTCACGGGAATGGACCATTTCGATCATGTATTCAGTGGCGAACACAGTCAGGTGAATCAATGTTTTCAGTATCGAACCGGGGGAAAATAAGTGGTGTTGATTGCCCAGAGATAGAATGCCCTCATTGTATACCTGGTAGCCATGGGTCACCCTCGGTGCTGACGCAAGATTTGATAGGTGACAAAATGCCAGATTCTCAGGGGTGTTTTTAAGATGTTTCGATGCGTGAGATAAAGGGCGTCCGGCATGAGTATTGATGCATTCACCGGCACTTGATTGGAATGGCTGCGGCCCTATTTCTTGATCTGCATGCTTGACTCACCAGCTAACGGCTCTAAGTAGATGTTAGACTCGTTGCATTGGGGCTTGACGAAACAGTCCACCTCCAGGTGGTACCGGTGTACGGCGAACGGTAGGATATCAGTCATGGAAGTTGGAATTGTGCCATGTATTTGCCGGGCCATCAGTGATGAAACGGCCTCTAACTGGTGAAAGTCCCTACATGACATGGAGATCCCGAGTTAGTGGGCCCTCTCACTCTCAGTGGCTGGTCTGCTCTCGAAAAGATCGTCGCGATGACCTGCGCCCAGAGCGCTTAATGTGAAGACTCGACAGAACGGACGCCAGGGATCATGCCAGAGAAGAAATCCCGGCCTCAAAGCCCACACATGGATCAACACTAAATGAGAGAATTGTTCCAGCCTCAAAGACCTATTCTGGTTGATAACTTGTCTACCACGGCTACACCTCCAATGCTGCTAGTCCCATCTGCGCCACAGGGGTGCCGCAAAAGGAGAATAGAGTTTTGCCTATGGAGCGGCAGGTGGATAGATCTGTAGTGTATCGGCTCTCGATGCGAACTCGGCGCGTGTTGGCAAGACTTCCAGCTCTACACGCTGTAGGGGTGTAGTGATGGCATGTCAACGACTCCTTCCACCAGCTAACTACATGTCTTATTGCTCCTGTCCTCTCGAGTTTGTATAAGTTGTGGGGCGTGCAGGTCAACCGCTAGATCCAGCCACCGGCGTCATCGAGCGCTCTTAAATTTCTTCTTGAGGACACCGGCGGTTCCAGTTCACAACTTGGCCAGTTGGCACTTTGGTCCGCGAACTCCAGCGCAGAAAGTGCGTGTGTGTGTGTGTGGTTGTACCTGAAAAATAATCCGTTGTGACATGTGTATTATAACGAAAGGCTCAATGTCATTGTGGGTATTGTGTGGGAAAAAGATTGCACGATGGGGCCCTCTAATTATAAAAGTATGGCGCTAATGTTGGAAATGTGATCAGTGAGCTAATCAGCACCTTCGAGTGAGCCAAGAATCCTGGATCGAGTGGATCAGCGAATCCCGCAATGCGCCGCAGGCTAGCGCATGATTGGTGTACTTTCAATACCCGACTTCGAGGCTTGACTTGATTGACATTGCAGACGGACTAGATGACACCGGCTGGGGCGGGTTTGTTGATCTCGCTCTCCAGAATCCCTATCTAGGAGGCCAACTTGATCATTCTCCTCGAGAGCGCGCTGTTCATAGCATGAAACTGGTGTGCGTGTCCGTACCTGAAAATGGGAGTTGGGAGATAGAGATACCGGAGTAGACATTAGCCGTTTTGATGCGGGTCTGGTTCGACCCAATCACTCTCCTGGAAGCAGGGGGGTCCTGCTGAGTCAGCCAGAGGACGCGCAATCCCTTTCCAGCCTGGCGGTTGGCCACTGGACAGACTGGCATGGCCTATTCGGGAGGCTCCTTTTCATGGGGGCCTGAGAGGGGGCCTCTCTGTGCGGCACTCCTCGACTCCTGGCTCGAACTTCCCAGGCTGCTCTGTCTAATACACACTCCCCCCCTCCTTCTCACCCAGATTCCATCACCTCGTCCACCGCCATCCAACCTTTCTTCTCCATATCACCGCCCACTACCATCCACCTCTCCGTCTGCATCCCATCAGACCTAGACCTTTCAGTCACCTCCGTTCGTTTGACTTCTCCACTCGCTTGACCCGTGTTTGAGAATCGCATCCACCCTCCTCTCGCTCTCCGACAACTGTAATCTTTTTATAAGAGCAGATCCCTCTCAATCCGTCCACACTGAAAGGGGTCCGGCACCATCTATCACAAACATCATGGCAACTCTCGCGGAACATCCCATGCTCAACACGGCATCGCCCATGCCCATGAACACTTCCTTCGATCAAGACCTCGACTCATTTATCAACTTAGACCAACTCGGCTATACTTCAGCAGACGCTGCTCGGCCCAAGCTGGCGCTCGCCGGTCAACCTACAGTCACTGGAATCGAATACAACGCCAGTGATGCCCGCAGCACAAGTTTTGCCTCCAGTGCTCATTCACCCCTTGTGTTTCCCGCCCCCAGTCACCACTATGAAGAGCACCACCAGCAGACAGGTCTTCCACCAGGGGCCCTATCATTGACCTACAACCACATCCCCCAAATGAACTTCAACAGCGGCGCCCAAGGATTCCCCATGATGAAGCGAGAGAATTCCATGTTCAACTTCAATACGGCTCCATCTCGCAACCCCTCCGAGATGGAACTTGAGCCGGATGGTATGAATCATGTCCCTTTCTTGTTCCAGGCTGGCGCTGGAAAGAATCAATATGTCGACCCGAACGCGCTCGGAGGCCATGAGCTGGCTCAGGCTGGTCCGTCCACTCAGGTCGGTCGAATGTACCCGGGTATGCATCAGCAGCAGGCTGCGATGGCAAAGGCAATGCAACAGAAACAGAGCGATTTGATGCGTCAACAACAAATGCAACAGCCGGCTTCAAGGGAGACTTCTATCTCGGCGCCAACCCAAGACTCGCGTCAACCGGATCCGATCGTCGAAGAGCGAATTTCGCGATTGCTTCAACAGATGCGTGAGAACGCCGGCGCAGCGGGTGACGCCTCCCCCTCTCCCTCCTCCATCCTGCCTCACATGGCCAAGGCCAAAAAGGACGAGGCGGACATGGACGAGGATGAGCGCCTTCTGGCCAGCGAAGAAGGAAAGAAATTGAGTAGCAAGGAACGTCGTCAGTTGCGGAATAAGGTGTCTGCACGTGCGTTCCGCTCGCGTCGCAAGGGTACGTTTCTTGACTGTCGACTCGCCCACCAGGAATGATGGGAGACAGCTAACTCTTGTTTTCTATACAGAATATATTGGTCAACTGGAGAATGAGATTACTGCCCGAACCAATGAGGCCCATGAGCTGCGGCTCCAAAACAAGGCACTCTTCGAAGAGAACGCTCGCCTCAACGACCTCGCTCGCATGCTTCTAGGCTCCCCCCACTTTGCTAGCTTCCTTAATGACATGCCTGACACGCTGGGAGCTTCTGCCCAGCAGCCACAACCCCAGCAATCGCAACTGCAACCCCATCAGCAGCAATCTCAGCCGTCTCAACCTCAAATTGTCACTCAGCCGCCGATGTCTGCAACTATCCCCATCGAGGCCAGCACTGCGAGCTCCCAGCAATTTCCCTTGCAGCCCACCCCTCAGGTCAGCATGCCTATGGTCCCCAATCCAGGTATGGATCCGTCGGTGATAACCAGCAACGGTTGGAACTCGGGCATCGACATGAACTTTGGCAATGCTCACGTGTTTGCCGTTCTTGATGTCCCCTCGGGACCCGAGCTCGAAATCGAGGCTCTCTGCGGCAAACCTTCCGCCCCCTGTTCCAGTGACAAGAACGAGATTACGATTCCCGACCTTCCCGACATTCCGGATCTCGATTCCATCGTTGAAAAAGCCGAATCCAGCCTCTATGATGACTCTGGGTCAAGTCTCTTCGCCGACACTCCTGCCTCTTCAAATGCTGGAGACTCCGCTCTTGTCTTCGATGGAATTGCTGTTGAGAAGTCTCGCATCAATGTGGAGTTGGTGACTGAGACACCCGACCAGATCACCGCTGCCGACCGCAATCGTTTGAGAACACTCTGCCAGAGCATGCATGCCGCCTTTGAGAGAGTGTCAACAATGACATCTCACCTGCAGTGATTCCCCCTTTAGCGTCTTTTTTTATCTTTCATTGTACAGAGCCTTTCCATCGGCAATCATCCCCCCCTTTTCTATTAGTCTCTTTGGTCTACCACCATCACTTGGTTTCGACTTCCCATCATTCCTCCGCCCTTCTCTTTTCGTATTGCCGGATAGAATATTCAGAGGATATCTATAGGGGCCTACTGACGCCCCTATTTCCAATCGTTCCTGTTTTCTTTTTCTATTTTTACTTTTTTTTCTCTTTCTGGTTCTTTGGTGTGTAATCGTGAGTAGCTGTGCTCGTTACACTTGTGACTTCCAATATTTTTGACGAATTTCAATCTATATGACCAGACTGCACAGGAGTAATGGAAAATACCTACATATCAGGCCCAAGAAAAATTCCTTGACACCAAAACAACGTTGCTAGAAATCCGATAACTCATATTGTGAACCTTTTCCCCCCTAGTCTGTCTGGCCCGAATCAACCATTCGTATCGTGACTTTGAGGCTACCAGGTGGACCTGTTTGGACTCTTGACTGCGATAGTGGCGATAAGGCAATCAATGCGGACAGATCGCGGCCGTCGGATCCACATGAAAAAGTTCGGCACGGTAGCTTCGTGCCACATCAATAGCCACTCGAATCTCAGTTTCTTGAGCGGCCAATCTATGTCAACCCTCCCCCATCTGTATTCCAGTCACTCCTAGCCACATTGGCTTCCCTCAGAGCCCGCGGTAGTCTCGTTGCCGCAATTTCTCGCTCTCTCGCCTTGCGCGCATATTGTCCAAACCTTGTATCTACGGGCGTCATCTCCGCAACCGCATTTTACAGCACCAGCATCGGCCGACCATTTTCGACGCCCCATCACCAGACTCCTCGTTCAAGAACAGACTCTACAGCCAGAAAACCACCGCCCCCTGTTCGACCCAAGCTCCGCGCTCGAAGCCGTCCGACCAAATCGTTGACGAGTTTGAAGATCCCGTCGAGTCAGCGCCTTCTCCCATATACCGCGCTTTCTGCTCCCGAGCAAGAGAGATATATTCTCTGTGATCCCAAACGATTCGAAAATCCCGACGTTGCCAAAGTTGAGATCCCTCCACAGGGCATCTTCCCAATGAAGGCGTGGTTTGAAGTCATCACTACCCCGACGGCCGATACGCCGGGCACGGTCATCGGCCTCCATTTCCCCGACAAGCGTTACCTGTTCGGTCAATTGGCAGAAGGCACCCAACGGGCGTGCACGGAAAGATCGCATAAGCTGGCTTCGATTGCGGACATTTTCGTCACGGGCCGCACAGAATGGGCGAACACGGGAGGCATGATTGGTGTGATTTTGACACAGGCAGATGCGCTCAAGTCTTCAAACGAGGCGTTGGAGGAGGATAATCGGAGAAAAGCAGAGCGAAAGGCTCTGGGGACACAGGCGACGAACAAAAACAGCAAAGAGGCGTCGGGCACGACCGAGGTGCGGAAACAGAATGTGACTGTGCATGGAGCTACCAATCTGATGCATACTATGGCTACTGCGCGGCGATTTGTCTTCCGCACAGGCATGCCCATTTACTTAAAGGAGTACGATTCTGCGAGCATGACGAAACGGCCATCCTTGAGTCAGGATGATCCTTTCGAGAAGCCCACCTTTGTGGACTCTAACATCAAAGTGTGGGCCATGCCTCTGAAGCCATATTCCAATGAGACGAGGGTGATGAACGCGCAAAGTCCTCGGAAGCGAAGTCTGGACGAGTTTCAAGAGAACGACCAGCAGCTTGATCAGCAGGCGCAGAACCAGTTGATCAGACAATCTATCGTCTCCGACATGTTTGATTCGGATTGGAAGATGGATACGCTCATCGAAACCCCCTTGGCGGAAGTGAAGATGCCTGCCGCTCTCTTTGTTCGCAACCCCCAGACCAAGGACCTTGAACCTTACAAAGGACCGATTCCCGGTGACAAGGATCCCTTACCAGACATCAAGGTCCTTGTTCGGAAGCCCTGGCCTGGAGCCACCATCACCTCCCTCCCACCAACCTCACCCTCAAAGGAAGCCGTCTCCTATATCATCCGCAGTCATGATATCAGAGGAAAATTTGACCCCGTCAAGGCGGGGAAACTGGGTGTCCCCAAAGGTGCAGACTTTGCTCGACTTGCGAAGGGAGAAACTGTTCAGACTGCGAATGGGAACACTGTGACTCCAGACATGGTGCTGGGTGAGACTCGGCGCGGGAAAGGTCTTGCGGTGATCGATCTCCCCGGCCCAGAGTACGTTGAAGATCTGGTGAACCGTCCCGAGTGGAACTCGCCCTCTGTGACCACTGAGCTCAAAGTGATCATTTGGATCTTGGGACGGGGCGTCGGTGAACATCCAAAACTTCGCGAATTCGTTAATCGCATGTCTCACGTGAAGCATACTGTCTCTAGTGTGGACTATTGCCCCAATTATCTCGCCTTTAACAGTGCTGCCGGTGCAGCGGTGCGACTTGCCCGTCTCAGGGGGGAAAACTATCCGATTCCCGTTCATGACAATGTCAAGGTACCACAGGAAGGAAATTCCTCTTTACATTCCATCGCCGAGGAGAGCTCTTCATTTGAGCCTCTTCAGCCTGGCCTGATCATTGATATGGAGCCGCAATTCCAGTTCAACACCAGCGAAGTTGTGACGCCTTTGAACACCGCAAAGACCGTTTTCCAAATTCCTCGTTCTGTTGAGAAGCGTATGGAAGTTATCCGAACGCGTGTCAAGAAACCAGCTTTCCAGCAACAACTTGCTGCAATGCGTAAGGATCTTCCTGGTGCTGATGTCGAGGTTGTCGCCTTGGGCACTGGTTCGTCATCACCCTCGAAGTACCGTAATGTTTCTGCCACCCTACTTCACATCCCGGGCTATGGATACTACCTCCTGGACTGCGGTGAGAACACCCTCGGGCAAATCAAGCGTGTTTACGGATATGAAAAGACCAGGGAGATTCTGCAAAATCTGCGCATGATCTGGATCAGTCACCTACACGCCGATCATCATCTCGGCACGGCATCCCTGATCAGGGCTTGGTACGAAGAGAACTACGGTTCGACAGAGGGTCCGTCAGCCGAAGCTGAGGCTGATGTGACCAAGGTTCTCCAAGGGAAACGACTGGCTGTCGTTTCTGACGAGATGATGATCGCTTGGTTGGAGGAGTATGCCGCCGTGGAGAACTTTGGATTCGACAAGCTCATTCCGCTGTGCGCGCATCCCGACCCCGCCGGACCATTTATTCGAACGAGATTCTCCTACCGGCACCGTCGCAATGGCGAAGGACCCTACGGAGATCAATCACTGACGGGGCGGACTGTGCTAGATTTCAAAGACGAAAGCTCTCCTCTCACGCCGCTTTTGAAGTCTGCTCTGGGCGTAGAGGAAATTCTCACGACTCGCGTGAAGCACTGCAAGGGTGCCCTCGCCGTGTCGTTTATGTTCTCGAACGGTTTCAAGGTTTCGTACTCTGGTGACTGCCGACCGTCGGATAAGTTTGCTTCGATTGGCAAAGGCTCTACGCTGCTGATCCACGAAGCTACTTTCCAAAATGACATGGTGGGCTCTGCTCTCGCCAAGCGTCATTCCACGGCGGCCGAGGCTCTAGAGGTTGGCCGTCGCATGGGGGCCCGCTCTATTTTCCTCACTCATTTCAGCCAGCGCTATCAGAAGATTGCCCTTATCGACCAGAATGCAGGAACCTGCAAGCATGACAGTGCAGATGCCTCGGATCCGGTCGAAAAGAAGATGGTCGTCACAAGACCAGCCAAGGAAACCAGTGATCCCGATATTCCCCTCGACGTACCTGAGGAAAGCCAAGCTAGTCTGCAGTCTGCCGCTCATCTCCTTGATGATATTCATTTCCCACTGCCACATCGCCCCGGACTTCCCCGCAGTGATCTCGTCCCTGGTCGGGACATCCCCATTGCCGCGGCGATGGACTATATGCGCGTCAAGGTCGGTGACCTCGCTCTGGCGCAGGCCTATGCCCCTGCCGTTGAGCGACTTGTTGAACTTTTGGAGCGCGATGTCATTCAACAAGCTGAGATCAACAAGAAGGCCATTCGGGAGGCGGAGCTAGCCCGAAAAGAGCAAAAAAATAAGAAGTTTGCTGGCAAGAAGGCCGCGGGCGGAACTGGGGTTGCTGCTGGCGGTGGTGCTACTACTGTCGCCGTTGTCGCAAGCCAGGACGGAGAGGAGAAAAAGGATGAGCCTGCAGCGCCCGAACATTCCATTTGGAGTGCAAGCGAGAGCGAAGATGGATGGGACACGAGTGATTATGAGGAGTAGAGGCCCTGTCAACGGGGCACACATATACTATACAGTTCCTGCATTGCAGACGATATTCATATCCCCCCTCCTCTCAGACGTCAAGAATAGGTACGAAAGATTCATTCCGTCATTTCTATCTACGGTAGAGATCTTCATGCGTTCTCCTAAATCCAGAGGTTTGGGCGCCTGTAGACTACGCGATAGCTTAAGGTACTTCGACACTGGGAATAGACCTCGGCACGAACACTGGTCTCCCAATTACATTTCCAACGCGACCCTGGAGCAATGAACCCGACATGAACTGTCAAGACTGCGGGTGAAAGCAGTGAATTGAACAGATCACATCTCCCCCTAGTTAAAGAGGCTCTTATCCTCTTTCCAGATTGGATGATCCACATGATATCATATCTGATTCCGGGGCTTCGCTGCTGAATGTATGGGGGAGCTCACCGCCCCCTCGGAGAAAGCGGCTCCACAGCAATCACCGCCCGGGTATTCCATCCCAAGCATCTCCGAACGTCGTTCTCCCGAGCTGCGTTCCACGGCCAGTCTCGCACCGGTCAAGCCCACAAGGAAAAGATGACCACCCTGGTTCCTCGCGAGGCGTACTCGCCCGAGGAGTTGCAGCGACTCTACCCGAAAGATTTGAAGTTGCAATTGGTGCAAGTGGTAAGTTTCTGGACCTTTTCTTGTCTCTGTCTCGTCGCGGGAGTATAGTCGTAGCTAATCCCGCTAGTTCCTGCGTCATGGTATGATTGAGTCCGCAACAGGCGCGGTCGCCTTGTGAAATTGCAACCATGGGGGCCAAGCGGTGCTGAGAGATGGGGCTAATCTATAGATCAGGCGAACGTACACCGGTCTCTGCGCGTTTCCAAAATGTAAGTACCGGTTCGCTGCACGCCATGGAGTGTGTGACCCTAATCCTGGCTCAATCCCGAGATGGGTCCATTGCTAACACGCACTTTAGACCGGCTTGAGCCCATGTATGACCTCTTTTCTATATCTGCGGCTATCATTCGTGCCGTCTGGGAGATTCCAGATGTTAACTCATGACCGCTGTCAGATTGGCCGTATTGTGGCGTGGCACGGCGCATGGTGCAGATGGCTTCTGGCAGCCAAGATTTGTCTTCTTGGAACGGCTTCCAATGGCGGAGAAAGATGGAAGGATTTGGTAACAGTGATGAGGCAGTGGTCGTCGCTGGTCCAGGAGGGGAAATTGAAGCGATGTGGTCAGTCAATGGGATTCGCTGGGTGTTTCACTCGCAAGATGGAAGCTGACCGGGGAGTCGTCCCCCTGTAGTACAAATGGTGAATTGACCGACAAGGGTCGCGAGACCACATATGCTCTTGGAACACGTCTGCGACACCTGTATGTCGACCAGCTTGGCTTCATGCCCAAGGTCAAGTCCGACACGGAGGACATGTACTTGCGTGCCACGCCGATCCCTCGTGCCCTCGAGTCCCTCCAACAGGCCTTCTGGGGCATGTACCCACCCAGTGCGCGAACGCAGGACTTTCCCCCTCCTGTCATCGTCGCGCGCCCGGTCGCCGAGGAGACTCTCTTCCCAAATGAAGGCAGTTGTCGCCGGTTCCGACAGCTGGCTCGGCTTTTCGCCGATCGTGCTGCCGCTCGCTGTAAGCCATCGAAATGTGGTGAATATGGGCTACTCAGATGTGCTAATCACGTTGCATTCCTGCAGGGAATGACACTGAGCAAATGGCCTACCTGACCAAACTCTGGTCTCAGTACATGCCCGAAAGCTCGCCCAAGGTAGCCGTGGACGCTCACCCCCGTCTGTCGGGTATCATGGACACAATCAATGCTACCGACGCCCATGGCCCCGCAACCAGGCTCCCATCTGAATTTTATGACAAAAAGGCCCGCGCGATCGTGGACCGCATTGCTGTTGAGGAATGGTTTGCTGGGTACAACGAGAGCAGCGAATATCGTAAACTCGGCATTGGAGCTCTCATGGGAGACGTGGTCGATCGGATGGTCAGCACCGCCGTCGACGGCGGATGGCGAAGCGAGAGCTCTGCCTCTGGATCTGGTATCGACGGCGCTGGCAAATCTATCAAGTTTGCCATGAGCGGATGTCACGATACCACTCTGGCGGCCATCTTGTCCAGCGTGGGAGGATTCCAAAACGAGTCTTGGCCTCCCTTCACCTCCTCCGTCGCCGTTGAGTTGTTCTCGCAGGCTGCTGACAGCAACAGCGTCGATGCGGCCGGTACCGTGCTGGAAGAAGTCTCCACCCCATCTGCACACCAAAAGTCCGGCGCCTTATCATTCCTCTTCGGAGGTGACAAGCCCATCTCCAGGCTGCCCAGTCCATCCGCGACGGCTCGCAGCCCACTAACTTCATTCTCCGACGCCGATCGCGATACACTCCGCAAGCACTATGTGCGTATCCGTTACAATGACCGGCCAGTCCGCCTGCCGGGGTGTGCGGCCAAGGCCGAAAACCATCTCCCTGGCGATGAGACCTTCTGCACATTAGACGCCTTCAAGGAGATTGTCGACAAGTTCACGCCCCAGAATTGGCAGAGCGAGTGCGCTTCCAACCTTGGTGCTGGTCTTCACGGACCTAATGACGAGTCTCGGGCTCCGGCTGGGTTTTAGACGTCGTTTTCTGTTTATTTGTTAGTCTTGTTCGGGCCACGGTCCTAGTTCTTTCTGGTCGATAGATCCCATGCACAAGATGTAGTGTCTGCGACAAATGTTCGCTACCAGCCATCAACCTAGTTACATTATCAGTACAGAATCACATCCAACATGGAGCACATTGGACAGACGGGCAGGGGTACTCGAGCCGCCTCCGAACAATCTACTTACTCTCTCGCTGCGACGGCCAAAGGTTCTGAGAAACGAGAATACCAAAAGAAAGTGGAGCCAATTGTATGTTCTAAATTGCCTTGCTAAATCACTGTTCGAGCAACGTCCAGTCCTACCGCGACCGCGTGGCCAAGTGTACGACTCGAAGTTGAATAAGCCACCGGCAAGAGTCCGACTCTCCTCATCATTGAAGCCTAGTTGCTTTTGGCTGATTTCTCCACTGTTGCCTTGATGGACTGCATCTTTTGCACGCTGAATTTCATCAACATCCACCGGGGAAAGATCTCAAACGAGATGCCCTGTACCCAATGCCAGAAATACGGCGCCACCATCACTCGGCCACACCCGACTCGATTGAGAGCCGACTGCGCCAGTGAGCGAGCCGGGGGAATAAACAGAGTGCTTTCCACCTGATAACCCGCCGTCTTCACCTCGCCGACGATGAGACCCATCACGCCGACCCCACGACCCTCAGCCTTACACTCTGCCTCCAAGGCGCGCGTCAATGTCGTGACAAAGCCCTTGGTCGCCGAGTAGATGCTCAGATAAGGCAGTCCATAGTACGAAAACGAAGAGACATTGAGAATGAATCCCGACGGATCCCCCCTCTCACTGCCCTCTTCCAAAAAGGGAAGCACGACTCGCGTGATCTGCGCCATGAATCGCGCATTTCGATGAACCGTCGCGTCCACATCCGAAGCCGTCAAGGACGTCAACGCGGTCGCCGGCCTCGTCTCCCCGCCGACATTATTCACCAACACGCTCAATTTGCCCTGGGTGCCGATGATGCGACGAACTTCCTCCGTGACACCGTCGACATCGTGGTCGGTCCCGGTCACGTCTAGAACCACGATGCCTGTCTTGCGCGTGGGGAACTCGGCCTGGAGTTCGTGGGCGCGTCGGGTCAATTTCTCCACGTTGCGCCCGTGAAGGATCACGTTGAATCCGCGTGCGCAGAGCTCCTGGCAGAAGCCGAATCCGATGCCATCCGTGGCGCCGGTGACCAAGGCCCAGTTGTTGCCGCCTCGGTTGTAGCGGGATAATTGACAGGGGAGGAGGTAGACGGAGGCTTGGCGGAGGAATTTGTAGGTGATGTAGGATACGGTTGCGAGACCGATGGCGCTGAGGCTGGTGCTTGTCCACTGCGTTGGGTCCATCTTTGAGTCTGAAGTCTGAAGTCTAGTGGCAGGGCGAGTTGGGGGGGGGGAGAAAGGGAAGGTGGAAAAGGTGGGGGGAAGGATACTCGAAGCCAAAGAGCTCAGCTGGGCTCGAGCAGTGAGCAAGTAAGCGTGAGCTCGGAGGAATTGTGTGATGTTACGTCCAGGGGAAGAAGACCAGGTCGGTTGTGGCTGATCGGAAAGATCATCAGGGGGAGGAGAGCCCAAGACAGTCCTTGATTTGATCGCATGCGATTTCCGTTGATCCTCAGCAAGCTGGACAAGGCCCTTGAACGTGGCTCCTGTCTTCATTGTGATTTGAGCCATAGCCCAGCACAGGTTAGATCATCTTTTCTACTTGTCGTATTGAGAATCTGTGTGTCCTACGGCCAGAGTTGCATCACGTCCCTTCCAAAGTTGTTGATCGACAGGACACACCCGACCGACACATAGTCAAGATGTCGGAGGGTTACTCCATTGATATGTAGAGACGGAGCGGCTGTCTGACAGTCTTCTCTCCCCGGATTTAGGTACTTTCATCAATCAACAGAGATGACGGTGACTCGACCAGAGAGCATATAATCAAAAAAAAAGAAAAAAAAAAACAGTCAATGCTTCAACTGAAAAAATGTCTAAGCTCACCACTTTCCACTTTTTGTACCATCTGAACCTAGACAGCCAGGAGAATTGAGGACCGTGGACGCCAGCACTTCATACCAAGTACCTTGGAGTCCAACATCTTCAGCCATTCAGAGCGTGGATGTTGTCAGCCACGCAGACCCATTGTAATTGTATGCCCATCTCGTTCCTTGAGAGTTTGGAAATTCATGCGAACCGTTGCAAGGCTAGTTTAGCTGCACTTGTCCATGAGAGAGGAGTGAGGAACTTGGGGACGAGTGCAACACCTATTTAAGAGAGCTAGTTGAAAATGCCGCGAGCTAGGATCAGTAAAAACCTCTTCATTTCTATTTCTGTTTTTTTGTTCTTTTTTTCTCAATTGTGTTTGATCCCACTGTCCTGATTGCTCAATCGTCACTCTTCGACGCCATCCATCACCATGGTCATAGACTCGGGCCATCGATCCGAAACTTATCAAACGACTTCACCTGCAGAGAAGAAGTTAGAACCCAAGCAGCTGCCGGTGACTCTGCTGTCGGGATTTCTGGTTTGTTTCTCCCCGATCTTCTCGAGATCTGGTTCCAAAATGGAAACAAAAAAGGAAGCCTTCTGATGTTTGACCCAGGGAAGTGGAAAAACCACTTTGTTGAAGCATATCCTCAAGTCAACTGATCATGGTCTGAGGATTGCGGTGATTGTCAATGACATGAGCCAGTAAGTCATGCGTAAAATTGAGCTTTGAAAGAAAAAAAGTTTGAGTTCTCCAAAGTACTAAATGATATCTCCATATTTTAGACTCAACATCGATGCGGCTCTGATCAAAAACCATCAAATCTCCAGGACAACCGAAAAGATCATCCAGCTGCAAAACGGCTGTATCTGTTGTACTCTCCGCGGCGACCTTCTCTCTGAATTGGCTCGTCTGACCAAGCAGAATGACATTGAATATGTGATCATCGAGAGTACCGGCATCAGCGAGCCCATGCAGGTCGCGGAGACTTTCACGGCGGAATTTAGTACGGCCATGCTCGAAGCCGAAGACCAGATGACAGACGCAGTGGGGGACACCACGGAGATTCTCAAAGAGATGTGAGTGGTCAAGATTCTCCTAGGGACCTGGGGTCGGTTCTGTACTGACCTACTCTCAGCGCCGATATGGGCGGCTTGCACAAGATCGCTCGTCTCGACACCACCGTCACGGTGATCGATGCCTTCAACCTGCTCTCCAACTTTGACACTGCAGAATTTCTCTCTGACCGGTACGGGCGTGACGAGATCATTCCCGAGGATGAACGGACCATCTCGGATCTGATGGTGGATCAAATTGAATTCGCCGACGTGCTCATCATCAACAAGATCGAGACGGTCAACTCCACCACCCGCGAGAAAATCACCCGTCTGGTCACTTTGCTCAATCCCAACGCAAAGATTCTGTTCTCCAGCTACTCGCAGGTCGACGTCAGAGAGATTGTCGCGACCAACCGATTTGACTTCATACGTGCGGCTTCCGGCGCAGGCTGGCTGCGTAGTCTGCACGAGATGACGCTTCAGCAGACAGGTAACGGGAAGCGGGTCGCTCCCAAGCCAGAAACTCTCGAGTATGATCTCTCTCCCTTCTCCCTTAGATGCATGGTGATGGCGAGCAAGTAAGCTGAACCTTTGACAAGATACGGTATCAACAACTTTGTATACACCGCTCGACGTCCCTTTCATCCTCGACGTCTTTTCTCACTACTTCATGACAAGTTCATCATCATTCAAAATGCTGAAGTGGAAGAAAATGAAGACGAAGAAGACGAAGAAGAAGACGCAGGAGAAGGAGAAGACGATGCGAGTGATGGCGAGACAGACACCGATTCCGTGCAAGACTTTGAGCAACCCGATACCAAGGATATTCTCCGAAACAAGCGACATCACCCGGCGTTTGCACCTATCCTGCGTTCAAAAGGCTTCTTTTGGCTCTGTACTCGACCCTTCCAATTCGGAGAGTGGAGCCAGGCAGGTGCCATGTTGACCGTCGGCTGTGGCGGGCCTTGGTTTGCAGAGCTGCCAGATGAGGCATGGCCTGAGGACCCAGATGTGATCCAGTCCATCAAGAACGACTTTTCTGGTCCTTGGGGGGACCGACGGCAAGAGTTGGTGTTTATTGGTGAAGGGGTGGATCAAGGTGCCATTTCAGCCCTTCTTGACGAGTGTCTGGTCAGTGCCGAGGAAATGCAGCAATGGGAAAAAGTGATGAAGAATTCTGGGCTTGGACGAGAGGACAAAATGCAGCTCTTGGCTGATATGTGGGAGGATGGATGGGAGGACTGGCCTGCTCTGGAGACAGTCGAGGACTCTGGTGAGCAGAAGAAGCATCGTGCCAGCCAGGCATCGGGTCCAGAGCCCGGCGCGCACAAACGTCATAAGCACACTCATAAATGAGATGGTATTGTCGCTGGTGGAGCAAAAAAAATTGAACTTTATTCCTCGCAAGTCTACTCGCTTTATGTGACCTTGTATCTAGCTCTCGGTATCGAAAAATCTCGTTGGAGATGTGTTCAGCTTGGAGATCAAACAGCCAGTATCGAAGTACTCATGAGTGGTCAATTTTACGAGTAGGTACTTAGTAGTGACTTCTGGGCTACCCGTCCAAGACTGAAGAAGTGGATTCACTGAATGGCCGTCTTATCGGGCCTGTGTGTGCCTATCGATAACTCTCTGATAACGATGATAAAGAGACGTATAACGGCAACGATAAGCCGATAAGGACTCTCCCCCAGAAGCTTTCTCCGCCTTTGGTCCATCTCCCCTCGACGGTGCAACCATCCTCTACGATTCCCTGGTGGAACATTCATTCTAGCGCTGATTTGATCCTTCTCTCAAGCTGTACATTGAATCCAATTCAAACACCAGCTACCAGAGTACGAGCTTTTCTGTTCATCTAGAGGGAAAGGAACGCCCCAATCGTGACTGCAGGTCTCCTTCACTTGTACCACCCACCCAACCTGGCCCTAGTCCCAAGTGTTCGCGGTTGAGCGCATGCCGCTGTTTGCGACTGGCCATTCTTCTCGCTGTCCCCGTGTACAAAGTTTGTGATAATTTGTCGGTCTTGGACAGTCCAGCCTCCATGACACCTAGAGACTGCATCACTGACACGGACCCCAGAACGCTGATTTAAGCCGGATCTCTGACCAAATCCGTGCTCATGGAGGTAAGAACAAACTTGTCCGACATGTTGGTCGTTTGCGTTTGGCGATTTCCCACATTCATGAGCCCCGAACTCAACTCGAGACTCTTTGCGTCTATTGTAAACCGATTGCTTCTTTTCATGAGAGCAGTCGATCAAGCTCCACACTGCTTTGGAACCCACGGCATGGCTCTCGGTCCCACCGAGACCTGCCCGAGCTCAAGTTTACATTCATGATGTGCTTGCGACGGCAACCAAAAAACAAAAAGATAACGAGTTGCGTTGTCTGTGCGCATGGGCTATTCTGTTCCCTATATAAGCAGCCTCAATCGACGCATGCAAGCTTATCGCTCGGGTATTGTAACGGTGTTGCGCCGCCGCCCTGAGCAAGACATCCACAGGAAATGATTTACGGACTGGCCATGCGGAGGTCCATTAAATCCATTTCCAGAGCGGCCGGGTCGCCGACTTCAGCGAAGGGTGATGGACAACGACATTGTTGTCTCACTTTACTACGTGATGCTGGACTTTTTGACGACCGGACGTTCCTGCCTCCCTTTGCCTTTCCTCTTCCTCGCCCTCGTGCCTCGTTCTCCCACCACCATTTGGACGACCATCCCCTTTCTTCTACCTACCCACCATGGCTTTGACACACATTCGCAAAAATCATTCCATGGATTCCAGCACGCAAGACCGCTTACCCAACTCTCATCACTTGTACCGTAGCAATTCCTCCAGAAGCGAAGCCCAGCTGAGCCTTGAGAATATCTTACAGGGAACCACCCAGGGTAGCGTGCCAGCCCATTCCAGAGCAATTCTGGAACCCAGTGTCAAACCGCGCGATGCAAAACCTCGTCTTTTATTGATGGGCCTGCGGCGGTAAGTGAAACTTGCCTCATGGGATCCAGGCAGATACGCTGACGGTTGATGTTGATGCTCTTGCAGAAGTGGCAAGTCTTCCATCGCCAGCGTGGTCTTTCATAAGATGCCTCCAAACGAGACGCTCTTTCTCGAGTCCACAACACGCATTCAAAAGGACTCCATCCAGTACGTGCATACCCTCAGCCGGAGAGTGCTTTCCCCGCCGTGAGAAGAACCCCCAAACTAACAACATGTGTACAGCTCTTTCATGGATTTCCAAGTTTGGGACTTTCCCGGTCAACTGGAGTATCTGGAGCCGTCGTTCGATCTCGAGGATATCTTCGGAAGCCTGGGGGCCCTCGTATGGGTGATTGACGCACAGGACGATTACCTGGACTCGGTGGCTCGGCTGAATCGTACCATCCTGACGGTTCAACAGTACTACCCGGGTATCAATATTGAAGTCTTTATCCACAAAGTTGACGCGCTCTCCGAGGAGTACCGGCAAGATGCATACCAAGATATTGTCCAACGCATCACTGACGAGCTCAACGACTGCGGGTACGAAAATGCGCCTGTACACTTCTATCTCACTTCCATTTACGACTACTCGGTCTTTGAAGCATTCAGCAAAGTCATTCAAAAGTTGATTCCGAATCTCTCGACCCTTGAGAACCTGATCACTACCCTGGGCAATAACTGCGGATTTGAAAAGACATACCTGTTCGATGTACTCAGCAAGATCTACATTGCATCGGATACCAGGCCCGTTGATATGGCATCGTACGAGATGTGCTCAGATTACATTGATGTCATCGTTGACATTTCCGAGTTGTACTCTTGGGATCATCCACTTCGAAAGGCCAAGGGGGATCAGATGCAGGAGGCTGAAAGCCACGTTGTCTTGCATGACGACACGATGCTTCACCTCATGGAAATGAATAAGTAAGGCACTGCCTGGGCCTCCATCAAATGTTCTCATTGCTGACGCCGTGTTAGATATCTCTGTCTGGTCTCGGTCATCCGAAATCCCGAGGCCCGGGAAAAGAAGGGCCTGATTGACATGAATTGTCGTACCTTCCAAGAAGCCTTGAACGATGTGTTTTCCCGAAGCTGGGAACGTGCAGAAGATCAGAATTCTTAGAGGAAACATCTCTCCAGGACCTGTCCTTGTCTGCAGCAGATACCCACGACCAAATAACGTTTGTTGCTCAGAAGAAAAAGAACAGAACGGATCAAGCCGTGGAACTCCAGCCCCGTAGATGTAGTAACTCAAAGATTCTCGACATTTTCCATCCGGCGCAATCCGCCGAATCACCACGGCCTCGCATAGCACATTTTCCAGGATGTGTTGTTAAGAGTCCGGCTCGGCGGGCCGTCTGTTCGAGCGCGATAGGCCGACATGTAGATCGCGCGTACTGGACGACGAGACGACGCTGTTTCGGGTTCCATGTCCGACCTCATCCGCCCCGCAACGTAAGTACAGCGACCTCCTTTTCTTCTGAATCATCATTCGTTTCTTCTTCTTTTGAACACCGACCTCTGCGCCGCCAAAAGGTCACAAACATCCACATATCACCTCCATATCAGGGGACCATGTCAAACCTACGCCAGCGACAGCCCGAGCGCCACTCGAATGCAAGCCCGGCCGCACCGCCTAAAAAAGATCGCCGTGGAGTCCGTGAAGAGGAAGACCAAGGCCTCAGCACGCTCGACATCATTCGCGTGATCGCGGCGCTCGTCATCGCATCGTGCGGTCTGTCCTACTACATCACCAACTCCGAGTCTCTTATCTGGGGTTACCAGCCGTGGTTTACTCGGTGGCCGGTGGTGAAATCCTACCTGGTATGAAATGCTCTGACCTCCTGTCTCGTCTTTTTTTTTCTCGATCGCATCTCAACCCTTTGATTTCCAACCCCCCTTTTCACTTTACTTGCTTTGAATTCTCACTAAATCAACCGTCTTGAACCTCCCTCTCCAGACCGGCCCCGTCAATCTTACCCCCGCCCAACTCGCTCTCTACAATGGCTCCGATCCCGCCCTCCCAATCTATCTCGCCGTGAACGGCTCCATCTTCGACGTCTCCGCCAACCCGGCCATCTACGGACGCGGCGGAAGCTACAATTTCTTCGCAGGACATGATGCCACCCGCGCCTTTGTGACGGGCTGTTTCCAAGAAGATATCACACCGGATCTGATCGGCGCCGAAGAAAGATTCATCCCCGTGGAGGATGTGCAAGATGAGAAGATCACGAATGCGCAGCGGAAGATCAGACGGGAGCGGGAGGTCCGTCTTGCCCGGGCGAGTGTGGAACAGACGGTTAATCGGTGGGAAGGGTTCTTCCGCAATCATAAGAAGTATTTCCAGGTGGGCAGAGTGGTTGATGATGGAGAGATTGATCCGTTGAAGGGGAAGAGGGTACTTTGTGACGGGGCGATTCAGCAAAGGCCAAAGCGTAGTGAGATGATGGATGACCAGGCATAAGTGTGGGGAAGAGGGGGGGATAAGTCAAAGCGTGATGGCATTTGGCGTAATATCATCTGGGTTGAGTGAGACGAGGCGGACAGAATGAGCATGGTGTAAAAAAAAGAATGAATCTATCAAGCAGCCCGAGGAACGACAATGTACGAAGAAGGACGAGCAAGTCTCTAGGGTGTGAGAAAGATTGGAAGTTTTGTAACTTTTTTATTTGCATTCGTTCTACCGGACACGGAAGTCCAGGGAGGTGCGAATGGTCCACACTTCCAAGAGGGCCTTAAACCCAGCCGCTGTTTCCGTCTGACATGATATCATTCATAGCACAAGGAAAGAAAAAGGAACCGCGAGAAAAGAGGAGGAAAACGAGACGTTTACTCGGCGGTGACGGCACGGGCTAAGATGGCAAAATCGTTAGTACCCACGATAGAATTTTTGATATCCGATGGGAGGGTGGGAGAAAACGTACTGTAGATGTTCAGCTTGGAGTGGCTGACAACCTTCTTGATCTGACCCTGCTCCTCGAGGTCGGCAAGAGCCTTGCGGGCAAGGGAGCCGTTGATCTTCAGGCGATCGACGAGGGTGGCAACGGTGATCAGACGGTAGGTCTGAACATCCTTGTTGAGCTTCTCAAGGGTGGACTTCTCGAAGACAACGGCGTGCTGAGCCTTGTCCTTGACTGTAAAGAAGATACGGGTTAGTCCCTGCGCGAGATTCCCACATAGGCGATGTCCATGTCGATTTTCGAAAACGAGACTAGCCGGCGCTTCAACGATTTCCGACTCGCATTTCCGTCACAACGCACGCGCGCGCAGTGTAGCGGGGATCATCGGGAGCGGAAATCATGTGAATCGAAAATCGTTGTCGCGGTCGGATAGAAATCTCGGAGATCGAAAGTCATGGCGATATTGATGGAGATGGAGATGGCGATAGCGTACCCTTGCCCTTGGACCACTTCTTCTTCTGCTTCTTGCCACCGGTTGCTGAGGGCGCCTGTCACGAAAGCATGTTAACTTGGCTGTGGTTTTGAGCGGATGGCTAGGTTGTGCGTGCTCACCATTTTTGCTGTTGGTGTGGATGGTTCGAAGAGAAGAGGAGCCGACCGACCTGCTGATGAGATACGAAAGTGGCCGTGGGGCGTGACTAATCGAGACTAACCCTAAGCCCCAGTTGCTTCTTTGTGGTCTCGGTTAGTGGTGTGTGTCACATGACCCTACCGCGGGCAAGATTTTCGATTGCCCGGACTGTGGCCCCAGGCGAGATGATAATCTCACGTGACTTGGCGTCACTCTGGTGAAGAGCGGAGTAACGGTCCAAGCGGGGTCCTCTGGAGCATTGATCAACAACCAATCAAGCCCGAATGATCAACATCCGACGATGGATTCTACTTTTGTGTTGCGGTATCATTCGAGAGGGGAGCGAATCAAGGACCTCCGGGGATTGCTACTCTCTATGGCCACTGCAATTGCTTTGATTTACGTGATTATAGTCTACTGCGCTCGATTCGATGTCGGTGCGTGTCAGTTCTCTGCATTCCCTCTGAGTCACTTCATCTGGCCGTGATACTGCCAGCATGACTACCATAGCCTTGACTGTTCACTGAAGTGATGACTTCAAAATTTACCGAGCTGTCCTCTGCAGACAAATATCCTACCACGTATTCCTCTGTAGAGCCAACCCAGAAGGCCGAGTCGGGCTGGGATTCGGCGAGCCACTTCACATCGTACTTGCCCGATTCGCTCCTCTGGGTAGGTACTCGAGCAATCACAGGTCGCGTGTTGGGTGACCACCACCGGATTGTGGGCAGTGACGTGGTGATAGTGTTGATCAGTAGCTGCGGCGTGGACGGGTGCCAGGCGAGCTGTCTCACGGGCTGTTCATGTACGAGGACTGAAACTAGCTGTGGACTTTCGTCAACGAACCAAATCCAGACGACATTTGACCGCGTAGCATCGACAGTCGCCAGATGGTGTCCATCTGAGCTGAATGACATGATTGCAACGCCACGGAGCGAGGATGGTGACTCGGGGCTCATGTTGGCGGCGGATGAGCTCGAAGTCTCTGCATAATCTGCGTCACCCATGGCACTAGTGAAACGCTCTCGCCAGAAGCTCGGCGCGTCCGTTTCGGCGGGAAAAACATGGGACAGTGAAATCGACGATGAAAACTATGGGGGTTTCGGTCAGTGGGAAAGCTTTTGCCTAACCAAGAGTGGTTGAAGAAAGACCGTTCTTACCGTTCGTGTGCCCAAGATGTCAATGTTGCCGTTGACTTTACCCACCGCTAGATACTTCGACACTCCCTCGGCGCCCCCTGGCGGCGCCCACTCAATGTGCTTCACCCCAAGATCGAAAGGGTCATCGTCACTCGAGGATCCTTGGTACGTTCTGTATAGCTGTCCATCCGCAGTAAGAATAAGGACTTTTGTGCCTCCACTGGCAACATCCCAGACCGCAAGCCATTTTCCATCGGGACTCCATTTCAATCCCTGGGCATCAACAGTAGGGAGGATGGTGCGTCCCAGCAATTCGTAGGACTTGGGGTCGTGAATAGTCAACAGATCAGACATGTCAGGCTTCAGCAGTATGGCAAAGTGCCCCGTCACCGGCCGGTAGGCAAGTCCATGTTGACTGGCAGACTTGGGCGTTTTGATCACCGAGCTGCGACCATTCTCCAAAGAGTGAACAGTCAATTTTGTGTTCCACGCATGGAAGATGAGAACCTCGCGGCCATCCTTCCCAAAATCAATGCCCAATGCTCCTGGCTCGAGATGCTCAATCTCGCCAAAAACTTGCAAAGGATTTAGCTGCCATACCGTCACGCGAGTATCATTGGCAGTGAGCAGAAATCGACTCTCCTCATCCAAAGTACCCTGCGATGATGTGTAGATTGGGCTGAATTTGACATATTTGGCGCCATTTTCTTTTAGCCGGGAAACTTGCACGTTTCTACTTTCTGAACTCGGATTGCTGTAAACGACCAAGTCCTTCCCACTAATTTGCGCAGCATAGAGCCCGTCCAGAGACAAATTCAACGTCAGTGCCACTAGGACTTCGCATTAGTGAACGACACTCGATCGGCCCTTTTTGCTTCAAGGCAAATTACCTCCAGGTCCTGTGGAAGCATCCATCGTGGACATGATCCGTAGATCAGGGCTACTAAATGGTATAGCAGAGAATTCAATCCCTTTGGTGGAATATCTGTGGAAGTGAAAATGCAGCGATGCTTCGATACATCAGTTCAAAGGGTCTTGGAATCGTTGACAGCCTTGATCCTACTGTCGCGACTTTCACAACCTTGGGACTGTGAAAAAGGCACGGCTCAGTTGATTTGATCGGGGCCCGACGATTCAGGCACCAATGTACGTCCACATATGTACCTCTGTCGCTTCAGCTTGAAGACTTCATGAGTCGAACAAAGCTGGTCGCGCATCTTTCAAAGGTATTCCGAGAGCATTTGAGGAATCCTCTAATGGCCAACCGAATCATGCGACCTGAACAGTAAAGAGTCTGTCTGTATTGATGTGTGTTCTATGTTTACAGCCACGGTCCAACGTTCCCTTTCACGATAGAGATGCAGGTTCTAAACTCACGTAGCTTGTTTGCTGCTAGAGCACTCATTGAATGACTCTCGAATGTTCTCAATCTCTATTTTCCATGCGGCAAAAGCCCAAACGCAAAATTCTGGGAATTGACTTCTTTCTCGCTGCATTGTGTATGTACACTCGGCCCTGGGGCCTCCCGTTCATTCCCCGGAAACCCCGATAAGCTTTTTATCAATGTCTCCGACGGTTCTTCCGCTCCGAGATAAGACGCCCGGCCTGCGCAAAAAACCCGTCGCATTACCGCGGTATACTCTCAGAGTCGTTGTGGCATATCTCAGCTTCCACAATAGGTTCCATAAAACGTCTGTCTTTGTGGCTGGGCCACCATTCCCGCTCAAGATTCACCTCTCTATTCAGAATGTCGTCCACTCACGCCCCCAAGAATGGCACCGAAACGGCCCCCGCGCTCACATCTACAAAACTTCAAGGACGCCAATTCTATGAAAGCATCGGGAGTCCGAAGTATATCGTGGCTCCGATGGTAGATCGATCTGAATTTGTGAGCGGCAAAAATATCTACCTATTCTAGCACACGACTCAGGTCTAATCAGTTTTTGACTCTGCAGGCTTGGCGCATGCTCACTCGTTCCTTCATGCCCGCGGATGAACCAAAGCCATTGCTTTCCTACTCGCCCATGTTTCATGCTCGGCTGTTTGGGGACCAGGCCAAAGTGCGCGCTCAACACTTCCAACCCACTCGTGAAGCAAGCGGTGACATGGAGCGAAAGGACGAACTATACCTCGACGGCAACCCCAAGTTTGATCGCCCGCTGTTCGTCCAATTTTGTGCAAACGACCCCGACGAGTTCTTGGAAGCAGCCCGTCATGTTGCTCCTTACTGTGACGCTGTTGACCTGAACCTGGGCTGTCCGCAGGGAATCGCTCGCAAGGGACATTATGGCGCTTTCCTTCAGGAGGATTGGGACCTGATCTACAAGCTGATCAATCGACTGCACACCGAACTTTCAGTCCCAGTCACAGCGAAATTCCGGATTCAAGAGACAAAAGAAAAGACGCTCGAGTATGCCAAGATGATCCTCTCCGCCGGAGCAAATATCATCGCTGTGCACGGGCGCCGACGCGAACAGAAGGGACATGAGACCGGTCTTGCAGACTGGAGTTACATTCGTTACTTGCGGGACAACTTGCCTCCAGAGACCGTCATTTTCGCCAACGGCAATATTTTGAATCACGACGATATCGAGCGGTGCCTGGAAGCGACTGGTGCCGATGGTGTGATGAGTGCAGAGGGCAACTTATCCGATCCCACCATTTTTGGTAGACCACCACCGCCGGGCAGCGAAGGTCGAGAATACTGGCGTGGTCGCGATGGGAAAGGTGGATATCGAGTGGACGCCATTCTCCGAAGATATCTTGACATTGTATACCAATATGTACTGGAGCAGCCTGCCCCGGAACGAAAGCCTCTCTACATTCCTTCCGATCCCGTCGACGAAGCAGAAAATCTGCAAAATTATACAAATGGCAATGATGCGGAGGACGGACCACCCCGAAAGAAGCAGAAACGCGATAAGCAGAAGCGGACCAATTCGCCCAGTCTTGGCGTAATGCAAGGTCATCTCTTCCAGGTCCTACGACCAATGGTCAGCACGCACACCAATGTTCGTGATGCACTCGCTCGCACACGACCTGGAGATATGCCAGCTTTTGAACATGTCCTGACCCTTGTCGAAAAGGCTGTCAAAAAGGGACTTCAGGAATACCAAGCCAACCCGGAGAAGTTTGAGAGACAGCCCGGTGAGGTATTGACTGGTTCCAAGGCGACAATTGCCGAGTATGGTCGTCCCTTCTGGGTTTGCCAGCCGCACATTCGTCCTTTGCCCGAGGAGGCTCTGGAGACTGGAGCCCTCACAGCCAAAGGCAAGACTACAGTGAAGAAGAATGGAAACAAGGAGGAGCAAAAGGCACTCGAAGCAGCTACTTCTGAGGGTGTGGCCGCTTCAAGTAATGGCAATGTGTCGAGTGGTGAGGGCAAAGCTGCCACCGAGGAGACCACCAACGGGGAGACCACCAACGGAAGTGCTACCAACGGAGATGTTGCCGGTGTGATGACCCCGGCCAACAAGGCTACGAATGGGGATGTCATGAAAGGTACGGTATTCACGCCGGACAACCTTGTCAGTGGATAAGAGATGAGAAGCCTTTGCGCCCACACTCCTGTTGCATATTTCATTCCACTTTTGCCCAAATATACCCATCATAGAATACCATTTTCAAGCATTGCACTGTGATGATTCTTTTACAAAACCGCAAGAAGATATCGATCTCCTGACACCGGGCATCCATCCATGATCGTAGGAGTCATTATGTCTCATCGTACATGCATCGCATCGCTGCGTCGCATGCCAAATGCCTGCTCATGAACACAGTATCGTTAGTCTACCATACATTTGTGGAGCAATGAGTGAGTTTTCCGCCGCCAGACCAAGCGTATTGGGAAGTGGTACCCACCAAAGGAAGCATGATGACTCCCGAGTCATGAGTCAGGCATGTGACTCCGCCACGCTGACTCACAATGCCTAACAGGGACAAGAGTCATACTCATCAAAATGTCCTGGGCCTTGTCTCAGTTCATACTCTGTTGCACATCGATTTGAATCCTGCTCAGCAGACTTGGGTCATGACGGGACTACGTTACTTCCAAAGGACGACGTAAGCTGGCAGATTGTGGTCAATGTGCCCTCTCCAGTGCACCTAACTACATTAAGCAACCTTGAAGCACAACTGAAATCTAGATAAATGAGAGCGAGATGCATCGTGTTTGAACGGATAGATCAGTTCAATTCATCAAAATATCCCAAGTGATCAGCCGTCGTTCTCAAGATATCCCGTTCGAACCACATTAAATCATTTCAGCCATGGCTTCCCACAAGGATATTCCTGACACAGAACATCTCGATGTATCTGAGCGATCGGACAATAATCAAAAGCCCCAGTCGCGATCACCAAGCTTGTCTGATCATAGATCATCCCATTCCTCGCTTCCCAGCAAGCCTGTCGCACCGCAGTCCGTCGAGAACAGACTCAGACCAGCAGCAGGTATGTGATCCATGTGCATCCCTTTGACGGAGTTGGTACTGTTGACCTTCCCAGCCGCTGACCGATGACCGTCCTGGCTAAACACAGATATCATCAATCGTATCAACTGGGACTCTGAGTTCACACGTGAGGACTATATCATCGGGTTTGTGGATCGATTTGAGGGACAGCTGGAGGTCAGCATGGATGCATGGAAGAAGGAAACTACCGACGAGGAATTCATCCCACAGCATCGAGTGCTGTACATTCGGCATGTGAATGGAGACATTGTCTGGGATCGACGTCGTCGCATTGACAAGATTTTCAACAGTGGTAATTCGGCGTTCCGAGAATTGGCATTTTTGACTTGAGAGACGTATCATATCGTCATTTACACATTTCACTTCACTGCTTTGAACATGTTTCCTTTCGTCGAGGTGTATCATATTGTAAGGAGTCGGGTTGAAGCTGTATATTGCACCTGGTGTACTATCTTTCCTCAAAGTCTGATTTCCCTGCAGACCGCTGCTTCTCATCTCTTTCCATTCAAAAAAACAGAGTCGCACCTTCCTGTTGATCCGCTCGTGTCAACAAGTCGATGTTTCTCATTGCAGAAAATGCACACTTACGTTTTCTTTTCATTTTTTCACCCACCTTCAGCCCTCTTGGCTGTATTCTTTCTCAAGTCTCCCCACATCAGCTTGATATACTCGCGAGCTGCTCCTTCAAGATGAATTCTCCAAAACAACCAAAACATTCTTTGCCTTCTCTGATTACGGAGCAACCTTTGGCTCGCCAATCAACAGGCTCGCTGCCAGTATTACCCTCTAATGTCCCGGCCGATCCCATTGTGCAGGAGCCTTCTCAGCCTGAGAAGCAGGCGGTGGCCCCGTTTTTGTTTCAGCGAAACGAGGACAAGGAGGAGACTGTTGCATCACTGCCAGAACCCGAGACAACGAAATCCAAATCGATTTCGGTGGCCAACAAGAATATAAGCCAAGATGCACCTGCAGCTCGCTCAGCGGCGAAAAAAATGTTTTCGGAGGATGAATTCGCCAATCAAGCTTCTCAAAGCTCACCGAATGATCAGGTTGCTCGTGACGCCCTCGTTGTTGCGGAACTAAGCACCAACTGCAAGGTATGCACTCAATTGAGAGTGTGTTGAATGTTGCTGTCTAATGTCAAGGGGCAGCCACAAGGAAACTTTCAGTTGGTTTGCGATCTTGTCTCCCACATAGCTCAGATTTTCCGGCGCCCTGAATCAGCTATTCAAGTGGTCATTCATCAGAACGTTTCCATCTGCTTTGGGAGCTCCACCCTTCCTTCCTACCTGCTCAAGATCTGGACCGTTCCCTCCGCCATCGGCCCCTTCACGAATGTTCGCAACACTTGGATACTACAGCAGACACTCCATGAGTCTCTCGCCATCCCTCCCGAGCGAGGTGTTATTCTCTTCCTGTCCGTTTCCGAGGAGAATCTAGGGTTCAATGGATCGACGATCCAGGGCGTTAATCTCCGACAGGAGAAATCCGACAACGAAACCCCCGGGGTATTCAAAACCATTTCCCACAGAATGAGTCGCCGACTCAGAGGCAGTAGTGGTGCGAGTGGGCCAATCACTCTCTCATCGGGCCCAAATTCTCCTCTATCGCCGACCGAGGCCAGTCCTGGTCATTCTCAACCAGTGGTCACTGTCTCAGAGAATCCGGCGCAAGAGGAAAGCAGTCCCAACAAAAGAGAGTCTCTGATGGCGATCCTCGAGCGCCACATTAGAAACCCGAAGAAGGGTCAGGCAAAGGGTGTTGTCAAGGATTAGATGTCTGATGGAACTCAAGAGGCGAACTCAACTTGTTTGCCGGTGAAGCTCACGGTCTGATATCCTTACATTGTGAGAGTCCGGTTGTTAATTGTGCCATGCCCATCGTCAAGCTTGGGCCAGTCGAGCTGGATTGTGACCGCTCTCCGGCTCGGGTACGATTGTATACTTAGTAGTAAGTTCCATTGACCGCTGAGGTCGACTTGAAACAAAGGTTTCCTGCATCAATAAAAACCGAAATTATATTGCGAACACGTTTTGGATGACAATATGCTTCCCAGAAGACGACACAGCTCACGTCAGACTAGAGTGTGGATTTTTTTTCCAACTCATGTAGGTACCAGTCTCGCACGGACAGCTTCTCCCGGGGAAGCATAGCTTCGGCGTCAAGTGGAGCTCCTTTCAAGTGCCTGCGCACCTCCATGAGCATCAGTCACACAGGACGTGTTTCTCTCATTACTAGTAGAACCTGTCAAAAGGCAATTGTCACATGGTCTTGTATGATCACGTAGACAGGCAGATAGATCCGTCCACCCATCTGGAATCTCACAATCTTCGTCCTCCTTCCCCCTTGTGGCCCTGCCACCAAGGTTTACTTCCACCGTCTCTATTCCCTTTGTAAGCAACAGTCAGTTGTTGGGAGAAATGGACGCATTTCAGGGCATCCGTCAAGAGCGCCTGCATGATCGCTCGAAACTTCAACAGTAGCAGGGGCGATCGAATTTTTTTGGCATAGCACAGCTTTTGAATCGGCAGCCTTTCCAACGAATGATTTTTTCTTGTACTGGGTGCTTCAACCTGTACTCTGTATTCAAAGGCTCTGACTGCGCAGGGTCTAAAATTTCGAGAATTGGGACCAATTTCCATCAAATCTCGACCGACACCACCAAATGAGCAAATGTTGCGGAGCAGCCTTGGGTGAGATCGTCTATCGGTCTTCCCCCGTATGCTGCCTAAACTAGTTGATTAGGTGGGAACTTAAATGACTCTCTCTTTCAGCCGCTTCGTCTCTCAACTCAAGATCGATAACACTCTTCCCTCTCCGCTCCCCAAATCCTTGTGATAGCGCAACTTTCTTGAAGCCGTGAAGAACAATGACGGGCGATAAAGATGATCAGAGCTCTACGAAAGAGGCGCAGCCAACGCCAGAGAATCCACGCTCTGAGGCAGACATGATTCAGGAAATATCTGGCAATCTATTCGATGCTCCAGAGGGGTCGGGGTTAATTCGTGAATTCTTTCCTTCTTCCCCCCCGTCTGAACAGGCTTTCGGACTCCTAGTCTGTGATGATTTGATTTCTCGGTGATCTGACTTGTTCAAGATGCATGCAACGCCCAGGGTGTCTGGGGCGCGGGGGTAGCGCGCGCTTTTAAGGACATGGTAAATAACCGCTCAGGAATCCCCCTTCTGTAACATGCCCGATGATGCATGTGGATGTTCTAATGCAGATCTCTGCTCTCATGCTAGTATCCCGCGGCTTTTCAAGTTTACCAAAGTCACTGTCAGAAATATACCGATTGCAAGGAGACCCATGAAATCATGGATCTTTTCGACGAGAACCCAAGCCACCAGATCGTCCCGCTACCAGTGGGAACAGCGCTGGTGATCCCACCACAGCCATCTGATATCCGTCGAGGCCAGAAAGCGCAATGGGTCATCTGTCTCTTTACCTCCCGGGGGTTTGGGCGCAAGGTCGATTCGTATGAGCAAATTATGAATCATACGTCTGCTGCCTTACAAGATCTCAAAGAGAAATTGATTGATCTCCGGCTTGATGGTACGGAGCCCTCGCCCAAGGCGCTCTTCTCGTGCCGATTTAATTCAGGCTTGTTCGCGGTGCCATGGGCGGACACGAGGGAGCTCTTGAAGGAGGCAGGTCTACGAGTCACCGTGGTTGTTCCACCAGAAGTAGCTGTGAGATCTCCATGATCCCTCTTCGGTCAATTTAATGCAGTGGAAATGCCATATGTGTCACTTGAAGAGTGAAAAAATTGCGGAAACTTTTTTTTCGCTCCGAACATGGTACTTGTTCTCCAAGCGCAGTGTAGATAGCATGATCTGTTGTCGCTGGTCTTGAAACACCCCCGATTGGTGCACTGTGGATACAAATATTCCAGAGTTCTGCTGTCAAAATACACGATAGCTTTCATGATCATTTGATATCCCCGGCCCAATACCATCTTCTAATTTCCCCAGACATCTGCAGTCAAAATTGCGGAGAAGTAGTTAGTAACACGGAGGTAACATGCCAATGAACTGGTTGGCAATGGCTTTACCATGCTGTCACAGTTGAGGTGAGATCACCTGATACCGCGTTGCCCCTTCGAGACAACGCGACCTGGCAGTGTCTGTTCCGACAGGCACACGTGCAGTCTCCCCATCAGTTTCTCAAGTCTGACGACCGGAAACCTGGTCATCTCGAATTTCCGCACGAGATCCCTCAGGTCTACAAACACCGCAAAGATGGTCGACGCCCCTGCGCAAAAGAAGCGCCAGCGTCCCTTCAAGCCACCGAGTCGCGCGTCAAGCAGCGCCGGCCCCTCTGCCTCCGCACCCAAACCAAAGCCCAAACCCAAGCAAACGAATTCCAAAGCAGCCACCAACAAAGCGACTTCGTTGGCCACGGCGTCAAATTCGAACTCCCACAAAGCTCCCACACCCGCAAAGCGAAAGCGTGACGACCCTCCTCCGTCCGCTTCGGAATCGGCCGATGGCTCTGACGCAGACTCCGACGCGTCCGCCCATAGCCGGGAGCGTTCTCTCTCCCAAGAACCCGATTTTATTCTCGCAGAGATCATCACCCACCATGAGAAGAATGAGGACGTGAACTCCAGTGATCCTCAAATCCCGTCAAAGCTCCTCACACGCCTGCTGCACCATCACTTCCAGAATGAGAAGACCAAAATCGCCAAGGATGCCAATACGGTGGTTGCTAAGTATGTGGATGTCTTTGTAAGGGAAGCTATTGCGCGAGCGGCCTATGAGAGAGCGGGTGCGGATAATGCAGCTACGGGGAGCAGAATCGGGGATGGTTTCTTAGAGGTACAGTGCTTCTTCCTTTTTTTTTTCTCCCTCGAGATTCTCTCTTCTTGCCCAGCTAGTCTGAGGAATGCTAATACATCGATGCAGGTGGAAGACCTTGAGAAAATGGCACCACAGCTCACCATGGATTTCTGAGGGATCCAAAGCTCTGATAAGCCGCAGTTTGAATACCAGCATCGCAAGTCGCTCGGGAGACTGCCTCTGCCCCTTTGCGATGTTTACAGCCAGCACTCATCTCAGTCCCTGCACTTTTGTGTCTCGCCGAACACCACAGCCCTTTCAGTGCGGGGCTATGTGTATTTGACATGTAACAGGGAGATATCGCGGGGATTTTGATATGACGGGGGTGCTCCGAGGGTGTGGTCTTCCATGAATGGGGGAAGGGCATCAAACCCGTTGGCATTGTGCAGCATCGCAACATCATGGTTGACCTGTTGAGCAACCCAAGCGCTTGCTGGATACGCCGCTCTCTTCTTGCTAAAGTGGGTGACCACCACGCTGAGCTGGTTGTGTTCCGGCAGATGGCCACGGCTTGCGTCGTATCTATCGTTGGCGATGTCGAAGACGAGATAGGTGCGGCTCTTCCACTTTTGCACCGCGAGGAGCCGGGTCTGTGGAAGCCCATCCGACACTCCCCGCATGCCCTTCTTTGCGAGAAGTCGCAATGCTCGTCTCACAATCCCATCGGGTGCGGTTGTGCTGTGACTGTACAAGGAACTCCGTTGGGATACGATGACCAACACTCGGAGTGGCTCTGAAGATTGCATTTTCCCTGACTTGGTCAGACAACGGAAGGTATCGGCGTATCAGAAACACACGTACTGGCAAAATACAATGTCTAGAAGGAAAATTCTTGGCTGGGTGTCGCGGGACATTCACTGCACGGAACGAGGGGTCTCTTATATCATGACTGCTTGACAAGACGACCAGGCCACCATCTTCACCATTTTTTTTTTGGAAGAACGCCTTGCACGCGCGTCGGGGCTTCAAGACCAGCCCACTTCACTTAGTCTGAATCTCTAGCCTTCCGTGGAATCTCTTTGTCCATCCTATCTAAATCTTTCTCACGTGGGTCCCTATGTTGTGCCAGGGGATGGAAGGGACATAGCGTGGTCATATTACGAAGTAAGGGCTGTAGTCTCAATTCCGAGGCATGTGTAACCACCGAATCCGCCCAAGAGACATTCATAGTGGCGGATCCATGTTCATGCATCATGGCCAACGGTTCATGCGCCAGGACTCGAGATAACAGTATCGGGGAATCCGAATGAACTCCAGACGAAGATACTCCAAATCCAATCTCCAGCCCAACCTGCGACCATCACATGAGCATTGACTATGGCGATAGGTACGACGGCCTATCATGGAATGCTAATGCAAGCCGGGTAGCCACTGGGATCTCTTCTCCAACAAAGTCCCAACTCCCCCGCTCCGACGCTGGAATCTGCCCGGACAAAACTCCAGGAGGGCGGTCTGCTTACGTACTCTGCACCCCTCACCCGCACTCCGCCTCGGCGCGTCTTGTCTTCAACACGCGCGCGCCCAGAACTCCACAAGTTCAAGCTCCGCCGTGACGAGGGGCTCCTTGGTCTTGCAATGAACGATGCGACGACGTCTTTGCTCACGGAGCATTTTAGCTATACACCCCTGGTGAGTTCATATAGTCTCCGCGACTATACATGGAGGTTGAGATCCGGCGCCGTTCATGGTCTTCAATGACAACCGGAGGACGGTACCTGGTACAAGGCGGCACACCACCGTCGCGAGTTGTCGCTTGAGGAAAATATGCACAAAAAAAAGCAAACAGAGAGAGAGAGAGAGAGAGAGAGAGAGAGAGAGGAGAGTGGACGTGTGGCTAACGGAAGATTCTGTATTAATATAGTCGCTCATTGACGACATTATCAACTCGATCAACAATTTGATCTATCAGGCAATCTCAAGTTTGGAATCGGGTCTTCTTGCCACGCCACCCGAGCGCCTAGGATTCGGACACGCGAACAATGGGTCGACAATACCCGATACGGACGAGGATGGCAATGTGGTCTATCCGGAAGCGAGGTTAGAGATTGAAAATGGGTTGCATCAGCTGGAAACATTGCTGGAGGCCAATGTGGACAAGGCATTTGACAAATTCGAGATCTACGTCCTGAGAAATATCCTCACTGTGCCGGAGGATCTCCTGTTTTGGGTGCGGCTCAAACATTACGAGGTATGGCATGCACGAAGCTGTGGTTTTTTTTTTTTTTGCTCTATACCACGCGCGGTGCTAATAGAATTGACCTGGTAGGGACTGTCCTTCACACCGAGCCCCGATGCACCCACCCCAGAGACCATTCTTGCCCTGCGAAAGAGAGTCTTGGAGACTCGAAAGCTCACGCGGTCACTCAAAGAAGAATCCGCCCGAAATGAAGCCGTCATCGCGCAACTCAAGTCCATCTTATCCACAGTGGAGACTGTGAGCCCTGATCGCGCTGAAAACGGATCAAAGGCGGATGCAGCTGTGAAACCGGTGGACCTGTCTTTCCTCACCTCCAGTCCCGCGGCACGTCAGCTCCGTGTTGGCGTAGACACCAGTGCTCATACGAAATATGCTCCTCTGACCACCAACACCACCTTTATCCTGTCTCAACTTCCGGCCTTGCATGCTACTCTGGAGAATCTACGGCCCAAATTGGCTAGCTTGCCCGGGTCGTCCCAAGGATTGACGTCTAGGACAAAGCGGGATGAACGCAGAGAATATATCGAGAGTCGAATCAGACTACATTTGGAACGCGCCGGCCAATTGGCTGTGAGCGACAACGGCAATCCGGTCGTTGCGGGCCGTCGCATCGACATTTCCGAGGCTCAGGCTTTGGAGAGCGTGGCAAGCATGCTTACACAGACACGGAAAGACTGAGTGTCACTGGATATCCCAACGAGCCAGGCCTTCCTTCTCTCCGAGTGACAGAAGATCTTCTTTGTAATTGGAAATATGCTTGCTTCGCTTTTGTTTTTTGTTTCTCTGTCTGTTTGACGGGTCGAGCTCGCAGACTGGAGAAAGACGACGGGGGGAAAACGAAATGCTTGGGTGATTTATAGCCAAGTTACTGTCCATGTCTCCTGGGTCTTGCGGAAGGGAACCACATCGGTCTTGTCGGACTTCAAAATTTCCACGATCTTCTCACCTTTCTTCTCTACCTTGATGAAATCTTGCTGTTCCTCGCCAATGGCATAAAAGGCACGGCCGAATTTGCTCATGAATCCCTCGACGATCTCTGGCGTGATGTCCTCATCCTTGAGGACACCGTTCTCTACGGCCTGTTCGAATGAGTCGAGGACGACCTGGGTGGTGTACGGCTGAGTGAAGACGCCGGCGGCAATCTTTTCGCCGCCGCGCTTGGACGCGGACGGATGAGGAGCACTGTCTGAACCGAAGAAGAACTTGGGATTACCGGATGCAGCTGCGCGGAGGAGCGCATCACGGTCGGCGGGGGTCTTGGCCACGGGTTTGCAGAAGCAGAATGGGTCACCGGCCCAGGAGTCAATGATGATGGACAGATGGTGCGCAGTGATGGTGCCAGCGACGGTAGGACCGCATTGCTTCACCGCCTCGATCGCCGCGGCGGTGGTGCAGTGTTCCAGGATGATTCGAAGCTTGGGGAAGCGGGCGTGCAGCTCCGCCAAGATGGGCAAGAATCGTTCCTCGGCCGACAGCACCGTCACATCCCCCTTGGAAGGAGCCTCACCGTGAAGGTTCAAGATGAGGCCCTGGCGCTCCATTTCCGCAAAGACTGGGTAGAAGGAGGTGTAATCCACCACGCCAGAACTCGAGTTGGTTGTGACACCAGCCGGGTAACTCTTGACGCCGGTGATACCACGCTTCTTCGCCTCGACGATGGTCTCGGGGGTAATCGATTCGTGCAGGTACAGGGACATGAGGTAGTTGACGTTTGGCTCAATAGCCTGCAGGCGCTTCTTGTAGTCCAAGGCATGATCAACCGTGGTGATGGGTGGAACCAAGTTGGGCTATACAGATCTCAACACCCCCGGAGGAGAGGGGGGGGTGTTTTTTTTGCATGTTAGCCGACCTGAATATCATTTTGCAATTGGGTGTCCATTCTGTGCAAGCTTCTCTCCTCTTTGTCTCTTTTTTTTTCTCCCTCTTCTTCTTTGGCCTTCTTGTTTCGATGGTATTGTTATTCTCACCATGACAAAGACTGTATTCACACCACCCTGGCGAATAGTGGGTGTCACCAATTCCATCATAGGCCCATCCCGCAAATGGACTGTGGCCAGTCAGTTAGACCCTGCCTTGTTCTCATTTTTGAGTAGTGACCCTCTCCGATTGGGTCGTGGCGAACGGTACAAGAGCAAAAGAGAGAAACAGTCTCCCACACATACCATGAAAGTCCGCCGAGGCCGGCAACTTGACTCCCTGGAGCTGAGAAAGAGGCATTGTGTGACGAGTGAACCGAGGCTCTTGTTTTGATATGTTTTTTTCCCTTCTTGAGAATCGGACACGGAATCAAGATGAGAAGCAACGAGGTGTGTGTGTGTGATCCTCTCCACTGTTACAAGAGATCCAAAGAGATCAAGAGCTCGATTGTCCCCCGCCGGAGACGCTCACCCCCCACCATTTTCCTTTTCTGCCGGGCGGTTGCGCCCTGGCCGGGTTTCCCCGCCACAATTGGTGGGCTTTTCGGTGTATAGAGAGGGTAGAGAGTGGAATTGTGGATTGGAGAGTTTATAGTACATCAAAGGACGGTACTGATGCTCGATACAGTATATAATCATGAACCTGTCGACATTCGAACGTTTAGTCTTATGTTGGTGAGAAATGAGAGGAGGAAAGAAAGTTGGGACGAACGAGTATCACAACACCTGCAGCCATTGTGTCAAGTCCCGTGACCCAACTCATCGTGTCAGCCTGTCAGGTGATCAGAAATAGAGTCAGATTACGATCGTCTTACGGGGAGATTTGGCAGCGTCACTTTGATCAATTGGACCCATCAAATCATCAACCAATATCTTCACTCCTTCTGCCGTTTTTTTTTTTTTGAAAAAAAATAAGTAAATAAAATATAAAGGAGAGTGAAAAAATAGGAGAAAAAAAACACAAGGCAAAAAATCGGATCACTGGGTTTTAGAAGCTGTGGGCCGAGTCTATCCAGTGGTCTGACCACGGCTTTATCCCTCCCACTAATTTGATTCGACAAGAGATTTCAAAGTGACCTTTCTCCGTCTCCTGCTTTGCCTATCGCTCGGTCGGAGAGGACAACATTCCTCTTTCTCCATGCAAGATAGCATCGTAGGTCTCTGCATTGAACCAATTCTACGGCAAAAATAGAAAAATTAGGGATCCGGATGTTGCTAATGTGTCGGGATGGTAACCTTTCCTTCCAATCTACCTTATCGGGCAACCCAGCTCTGTCCGTTGAGATCAAATCATACTAGGTTTCGATCAACTCAGATATAATATGTGGAGGCAGGTGTTGACCACCTATCGAATCCAGGCGGTGGAGTTGCTAGTGAGGTGCTACCGCCATTAATATACCTATTACCTAGGGAGGAGTGAGATAAGGACCTCTTGAAAGACGACAACAGACCAGAACATTGGTAGCGAACCTAGGCAGGGGCCCCAATAATTCACATGGCCATCCTTGGAAGGATTGAATCGTGAGTGTACCCTCCCCCAAATTTCCATCGGCGGCAATGTCGATTGCAGATCCAAATGAGATCACCTCTTCCGGCAAAATCGGCAACTCGGCTCATTGCGAAAGTGAAAAAAAAAGAAATAAAAAAAGTGAGAGTCGAGTCGAGGTTGCGATGGGATAAATTGTTATAGGCAGATCTTCTTCATGTTCTTCGTCTTTCTGTCGTTGTCTGGTTTCTCCTTGTGGTCTTGGTTCTTTCAATTACCCTTTCTCAAGCGGAGAGAACAAAAAAAACAAAACAAAGAGAAATGAGAGAAAATGAACACAAATTTGAGACTAATCTCCTATAAGGAGGTGAATTGTCCTCTGAAGGTCTCAAAATCTCGCCATCCAAACGTGGCAATGGTCCGAAGGAAGGATGATCCACTTCTAGCAGGGGAGAGTTATCAATTAGGCGGAACACCGAGGAGTCAAAGTACATTCCTTTCTCAGCACTAAGTCAGAGCATCGTCAAGGTATGACGAAGGTACCGAGTACAGCTGCGGTCTTGCATGAGATGAACGGTTTACTTTGAAACTATGTGCAGCGACTCTAGAGAGAGAAGAGGTCAGCTATGGCCTTTGCATAAACAATTTCAGAGAACTACAAAGGGGTCAACACGATCCTCTTCCTATACTCAGGTGTAGCCCTTGGTCTTTACAGATATACACATGTGGCTGCGACAGTGGAGAAACGGTCACTTTAAAGTGTGGCCTGCTCGTGAACTGGTAAGCGGGAGAGGCAAAGGACCACGAGCTCTTCAAGTGGGGAAGAACGCCCATTTTTGTCTCCCGATGGTCGGTGGCTTGAATAGTTTTGCTAGCGAAAAAGTCAAAAACGAAAGGCGTGTGGACTACCGGGACAAATTAGCATTGCAGACGCCGGACAGTCGTGGATACAGAGTTCAGGTGGACCTTTTTCTGGTTTTAATTATTTTCCCCCTCCCAGTTGTGACCCCCCAGTCGAGTGGGAACGTGGGAACCTGCTGGGGGGCGTGAAGCCAGAAAATGTCATGGAAGCCCCGTCGACCTTTTTGTCGGGCCGTCCGGCAATTGTTTAGACTGCCCGGGCAGCTTGCGCTATGGTGGAAGGCCAATAATCAGGGCTCATCGAAATCATGGGGAATGCTTGTCAGTTTGCGAGTCAGAAAATTGGCATGAGCCAACTATGTTACGATAAATATGACCCTTCCATCAAAGTTTGATCCTCTTGGAGACCAAATGATCCTGGTCCTCAATCCATTGGACATGTTTCTTTGGATTCCTTCCTACCCTGAAAAGAGGAGAAAAGAAAGGACTCGATACGGGAATCTCGAGAGAGACTTTCTATAACCTTCCGCCTTGGAAAGTTATCCTGTTCCGAGCGGACCGCGGATGTACTGTAGTGAGGCCGCGAGCAGGCCTTGCTTTGTAAACCGACCGAGGTCGACTTGGTGAGATGGAGCAGTTTCATGATCGTGGTGGAAACATCCACCACGTCCATTCGTCAATATTCTTAGCCGGCGACTCGGCACTGAGATGGGGAGTACCGTACCAGCCACTGCAGTAACTGCCCCGGCGCAGAGTGCAGAGTCGCCAGGCTGTCGGTGGCAATTTGCGTTCGGCCGAAGATATCCGGCTTTTGTAAGCTTATCCATGCATCCATCACTGGAAAATGCAGAGAATCGGAATTCAGGCCGAAGAAAGAAAGTCAGTGCGGCCGATGGGGGTTCGATATTATGTGGTGGGCCTCTTGTGATTGGTATGATTGCGTCCGACTGCATGGACAACACCCGTATACGGCGCATAGACGCTATACTGAAAGCAGTACCTGAACGAGCAACCGCCATGGCACTATCCCGAGTCAGTTGAGTGACGAGCATAAGCGGGGCGAGTGCACACACTATTGAGACGCCGTCTATGGAAAAAGGCTTCAAAAAGGGCCCGAAAGACTTGGACCTCCCGAACGGAGGTGCGTCCGTGCAAATCCAAAGAAGATTCGGAACTTGTTCCAGAGAAATTGGCCCCCTTCCTCACCTCCCCCACATGGGAGAATCCTTTGGTGCTTCTTGATGGTGGTTGGACTCCAGTCCTTGAGCGTCCATCGCCCAATCAATCGCCAAAGTCGGACAAACAGAAAGGTTGACTAACTACTGCGATCATAACCGCACATCGGAAAATTCTGGCGATGCCAACGTAAAATGACATGGAGGTCCACGTCCAGGATGTTCGGGGAATTCTTTTGGGTTCTAAGCACATTTGGGAAAAAAAAAAGAAGTGGACTTGCGATGAGCAACTCCTTCCCCCCCCTTTTTTCCCCACTCGAGTTGTTTGCAGGACGAGGTGAAGTAGACCATTGCAAATCGCCTGGTGAATTTGAGAGATCTAAAGAAGCGCAACAAGATAAACAAAGGGAAGAGTGAACATGATCAGCTCAAAAGTACAGCTCGATCTTCTCGATGTCACTGTCCTGATGCGAATCATGAGACACCTGCAAACCGGAGATATTGAATCCTTGTCGTGCACCAACAAGCGGCTGCGAGATGTATCAGTGCCGATTCTCTTTCGTGCCGTCAGATTTGAATTTTCAACGTCGAGCTTGAAAGCGCTAAAGAGCCTGTCAAATTCGAATATCCGACACCATGTGCGTTCCTTGACGTACGCGGCTCCAGGGATCCTAAGAACCGGTATGAGCCCCGACATTCGTCCCCTGTGTCACTAAAGTACGAAGGTTGAGCTAATGAGTGATGCAGATATATTGGATTTTGATTGCTTCACTTCGGAGTTGTTGACACCAAGCGACTATAGGGAATGGATCGACGAAAGTCAGAATTTCTTGTCAGATGAGTGTCCCTCGTACATGCTCATATATGATGTCTTGCAAGATATCTGCGAAGAACAACAAGAGATCATGAGCGAATCGCTGGACAAAATTGCCCTGCTATATGCGTTCACCAGGCTACCTCGACTGCGCAAACTGGCTGTCTGCTTCTGTCCAACCGTGGAAGAAGAGGAATGGGTGGGCTCCGTGCTGGCACGGGGGCTGACCACGGAGGACTCCTGCGAGTACCATTCAAGGGTGATCCATGATGCCATCGAGACCTCACGTCAGAGTTCATCAACCGAACGAAATCTTCGGGTCTTTCTGACTGTCCAACCTCCTTGAAGGGATGATGCGGGGTTCACCTTTTCGCAAAGGATTCTGCACTTCCGCTTTGGAGCTATCACAGGATAAGCAACGATGCCAGACATACTGCAGCTTCGCAATCAACACAGCTTCGCATCACAGAGCCCTGAAGGTTGATATGTCAAGCTCAAACGGAGCTTGATTCTATCGACATACACGCCGATCGCGAAAGGGTTGACTTTTTGGCCGGCGTGTTAACATGAGAGTCTTCGGGGAAACAAAAACCCAGAACTTTTGAGCTTGGACCTGGCCACCGTCATAAGATGCTTGTCCAAAATGCAGCCTGGTGATGATAATTTCAGGACCATATCTGCCCCGTGGAAGAAAAGTTTTTGTCATAAATCAATCCAGACGAGCGTGTGCAGGCACCAATTCGAGATCGCATCCTGGCGCTATCGTTTGCCTGTGGACTGTTTGATCAATGTTAACGAACCGAGGTTTTTTCATGATCATGTTCGGCACGTCACGATGTCGACCAACAACCGAGATCATAATCAACAGGAGTTTGCTGAACGAAGTCCATTCTCCACAAAACGCATACGTCTTGCCGGGATATCCCACACTCACACCGACGAAGCTGTAAGCAGAGACAACTTCAAAGATGATGTTGAATGTGGAGAAGGCCAACGGGAAATCAATAAACTTTCGCGACTCGGCCACGCAGATGATGATGACGGCAAAGCTGAGCCACCACATGTCTCGGCTCAGGTGGCTACGCAGACGCTCGTAATAAAAGGTGCTGCGGCATAGCATGGACTCAGCACCATGGCGGGTTTCATTCCTGAAACCCGCCACACCAGCCTCGAGACAAGAGGCATTGCCAGCTTCGGAAATTTGAGGCGAAAAGGTGTCCCTGAGAGAGGTCAGTACGTTTCGCAGCAAGACGAAGTGCGGGCGATGGCAAAGAAGACATACTTGAAAGCTGCACATGTCGGAAGGGCAGAGAGATACTAAACGCAAAATGTTAAAACAATCCAAATGAAAAGGCGCGCTTTGCTCCCTTACCATCATAATAGCTAAACGAGATGTCAGTGAACGCCATGAGTCAAGTCGCTGGAGCATCTTCGACATACCATAGATCACGAGTAATGCTTGTGGGAGTTTATCAATGGCCACGACCGCGAATCCGCCACCCCGGATAGCTGCAGGAATCTTCAATTCAGCGTCTTTTCACACGGATTGAGGTTTAAACCCAATACATACCGAAAGCCTGGAATAGCCCATCTAGAACTCGGAACTTTGGAGGAAGCGTTCCGATTTCAAGATCCCGAAGCGCAGCCAACTCGAACCCACCCCACATGATGACATTTAGCAATACGACCGTACCGACGAGAAACCAGGTGTGTCCTGCTGGATAAAGAAATCCACAGAGCTGTCGTAGAGGTCAGCAAAATATTGCTGCAATTAGACGTGTCATCTAGAAACGTTACATTTTGAGGTTGGGTGAGAACCAGGTCGAAAGTTTGGCGCCATATTGCCCATTTGGGGGTCAAGGGGATCATCCGTCTGCTCGTCCAGATGACCAATCGTAAAAGACATGGGAAGAGTGTGTTTCCAGCGAGAATCAGAATTCCACAAATTAGAAGCGGAGCCGCCCTAGAAGACTTGGGATCAGCAAAGAATGCGGGGTGGAAAAGGAATATTCAAAGCCGCTGGAGCCATGTCGTCGGGAAATACCCACTCTCTTTGAAACGGCTCCATGTTCCTATTCACCAAAGACATGCCATTATTGGCGAATGAGGACATAACGAGAAAGGCTCCGGCCCAAAAAGGAGCAACTCCATCCTCTCGTGGGACATCTGGTCGGCACATCTGGAACCAAAAACCCACACTGAGAATGCCGATCAAAGGACATATCACCGCGTAGCTCAAAGTCGAGACCGAGATTATCATGAGCGCTCTGTATTCAGTCCAGTCTTCTTTACTAGTAGTATTCAAGGTCCCAACGTGGTCTTTGTGAGCCATGAGGCTGTCGATCTTGGGCCCGGCCATCGCAAGCACTGAACCCAATTTGGCGAGTTTGGGTCTTTCTCTTGTCGCCGTAGGGCCCGCAGATACCCGACTCGGAGAACGCGCAAAAGTAAATATGAGAGGGCCACGACTGTGCCGCATGTCTTCGCTCCCAACCGGAGAGGGACCGTCTGCTGGTATCTCTCTGTCGGTGACATTTGTTTTCAATGGACTTAGACTTTTTGCCGGGTTTACAATGCTGCAGATTTCGGTGGGTATCATGTGCTTCTCGGGTAGTGATTCTTGGCAATCAATATGACCCTTCTCTGTCGCCTCTTGACCCCTGATCAGTCTTTTGCGAAGAGACAGAGCACGTAGAAGCGTGATGACCCCATTGATAGGTATCGAATGGCCGAGAATGAACAGAATGAAGATGGTGATTTGGGGCAGTGTCCCTAATACCGAGGGATCGACCTAATAACATCAGCCGGTGTGAACTTGTAAGTCAGAGAATTCATTTGACACCAACCACACTAAGACCGGCTCCAGTCATAGCACTGACACTCATAAACAGTGCATCAACGTATGGCAGATTCACGATCTGCGTCGACGTAGCGTACAGTATGCCGCTGCCGATCATGGAGAAGAGGAAGAAGTATGCCAGGTGAAGAGGAAGGAGCTTCGACTCCAATAGAGAAGCCATGATCGGCATACTCCAGGGTAAGTCGTCGTAAGCCTGCTCCACGAGGTAGCTGCCAGGATGCAAGACTACATTTAAACAACCTGAGCCGCAGGCATGGTGGAAACAGGATTGCTGCCTGTCATCGCGAAGGTAGGCCCTTTTCTGACGAAATGCGCCATGGGATGCCCTTGTGCTTGGAATGTTGGCCGGGAGATTTCATTGAATTTCTTTTGCGCAACACGGCCGAAAGTCTCTGCAATCCACTGGCACCTAGCTCCGAGGCCCAATCCAGACCCAACGGATAAGAGCTGTAAGATTATACATTGTCGAGTAGGAGGTCACCCGCATTCCAAGGAACGACCCGCTGGATTCTTCCGACGTAAGGTAGAGCAATGTGGATGTGGGTTTTCAAGATACCTACAACAGTGATAGTATCAAGCACATGCTCGGCAGGAGGCCTACGCCTCCATGTGAGATACAAAAAGTCATGGAGCCCGCCACTTGTCATTTCCGGTAAGAGATTGCGTCCCGGACGTCACTTTCAGCCGAGCGGCGTGAATGGGCTGGACCGATCTTCGGCGCATGGTGCCAAGAGATATCAAATAACATTCCAGACCAAGATGGACTGCAAGAAGGAGCTTTCAATGAATCAAGGATTCTCGTGGATGAGAGCCTCGAACGGATGTGGACTGCATCGATTTGTGTGCTTCTTTCATTATTAATGCGATTCCAATTATCCTCCATGACAGTTCACGAGGTGGACCAGCCGTGGTTGATCAATATTGGGTTGCGCAAGGGATACTCGCCGCAAGGTTTGATATCCAACTGGCGTCCACTCGGATGGACCGGGCTTATAGCCCTCGGCCATTCCAGCAAACAAGAAGGAGAAACAGTTGCATCGATCCTTCAATGACTCTCAAATCGAGGCCTTTTGCCCTTGATGCAGACTGATGCCCAAAATCAATTGGGCAGTCTAGGAGAAACCTCCTGCGGCCAACCGATTCGCACAGATGCTCTTAAGTTCCGACACGCTGGAGTTCCCTGGGTCGTCTCCAGTTGGGCTGTCAATATTGACCCCTGCAGTCAGGCAAGAAAAATCGATCAGAATCATGGAGAGTGTACACGCAGAGATGGCCACAGAATTCTCATTCTTTCCACTCTCATAGTTGGTGATGAAAAGGATGCAACAAGCCCCCCCATGCGGAAAATTTAGGTTACATGAAGGGAACGGCTTCCAGGGGCGCGCGTGATCGTTGATTAGATAACCCTCGGGTCATGAGCCATCTCACATCACGTCAATGGGGGCAAAGATCAACATCGTCGAGTTTATAGCCCGTTCAGGTTGTTGGGGATGTCTACAGTCCTCAACAGACCCCGGATTCCTTGTACAAGATCAGGGCTTTGGCAAAAGCAGCTCGGCCAGAGCATCCTCAAAATCCGGTTCAGGGGCAACAAGTGCACATCACAAGCGCTGGTGGCCGCCTCCTGTCCGCCGGCGCTTCGGCGACACCAATCACCACCTCATCCTGGGCACCACCACGCAACGACAAGATGCAGCCAAACGTCGAGTAAAATTCCACAAAACATAAATGTGGTGATCATAATTACATCTTACACAACTAAAATTAGATCTGCACATCATCGACCGCACCTGACAGATGTGTGAGTGGTAAAATCTGCTTTGCTGTGCTCTTCGGCCTGTAGGCTTCCTGACACTCGACTTGATGTGGGCCATGCATGGGCGGCTTTCCTCCCGGCTTGCATGTCTGTAGACTGCAGGCATAAAGTCGTGTTTCAGATATGTCCAAGTCTGCTGATAGCCAAATCAGATCCCAGGATTAACCCACAAAACCTTGCGCCAAGCCGATGCTAATGTCAGTACATGCGTGATCCTCCCAATCATTCGTGTTGGTAGGCGCCCGTGTACATGTATAATGGCCATTTGTGATGAACATGGTCTCTCAGCGTGCTGAGCGTTGGTCACACCTTGAGTTGGAGATGCCTGTCATCTTGTCAATACAAAGTCCAAAGCATCTTCCATCAATGAGTGCGATTGTGTGATCTTTTCCTCGACACTGATCGTTGAACCATTCCCTTCGTTGGTTTTCTTTAATCTCACGAGTCCGTGGAGCCCAGATATCTTCTGGTCGCATCTCCTTGCTGGCCAAGGTTGAAATCCGGACATTCTGACCGAAATCTCTCCGTACCGGTGCCACATCTAGTCTCACGATGAGCTCGAATGCATCTACTGCTGGTTCCTTTGACGAGTCCAGATTTCTCAAGCGTACTCGTACTGTTCATTTAGTCCGACTAGGACTTTCTGTCATAGCTACAGCCGGAGCTATCGCAGTGATTGCGTGTGAAGCTGTTCCGCTACGCCATCACCAGGACACTGCGCAGTGGGCGAGTATTGGCCTGGCCCTTTGGCCGCTTAATCTTGATGTACGACCGACCATTGCCTCGTTGGCCTGTGGATGCGTCATCGCAGTCCTGAATTTGGCTTATGCGGTCGTTGCTCTACTTCCCTCTGTAAGTTTATCGGGCAGCTTCTTGGAAGTGAAAAAAGGTCTCGCTAACATCTGTCGCAGCCACATCCACGTATCGGTCTCCTCAACTCTTATGCATTGACTTCTTCCTTTGCCGGATTTTTGACAGCCCTTGTGGGTGTGACTTTCACCATCTATCGACCGTCTGCATCCTACCCGAGCGGTTTCAGTCGGGGAGAAACCCTGCAAAGCTGGACATGCAAGTGGAAGGCACCAGGTGGCTTGGGCACAGCACCTATCGAATTTTCCCGTGACTGCATTGCGACGCGAGCTGGGTTCGGGTTATTGTGCACTTTACTTGGGCTGGAGATTTTGATGGCGCTTGCCGCAATTGCTGGCACATTAGCTCAGCGCGACGTCTCGCGCCGTCGTGAAGAAAATGCGCGGATTGAGAAACTTGACTTTGCGGCTAAGCAGGTATACCAGGCTTAACTACCGATACAAGTGGCTTGGCGTTTATCAGATCTTAGGTCGGTTCATGGAATTTCGCATACAATCTATCGTTTGGTAGGCTCCTATCATGGACCTGGGAGACCGACAGGCTAGTGTGCTGCTTGAAGTAGCTCATGCAGACAAGTTGTTTCTGGGTTTCCCTTCTCTTTCCCTTCATTTCTGTACGTTATTCTAAGTTTTATGTCCCGACTGACCTTGCATATCCTTGTGCGTTGGTGGTGGTTTTGCAGATTCCCCCTGCTTTTGTAATTGTAATGTATCTAAGGAGGAAGAGCGACTGACACCATGCAACTTTGGTCTATAAGAGTGGATTTTCCTGGACTTCTGACCGGTGACCAGGCGGGTAGAATTGCTACTCTTGAATCTGGCTACTGTATATTGACTAACAGCTGAGAATTTGAGACCAGGCACGAACTTAGGCTCATGCAGGTGGTTCAACAAGGTTCCATTGACTCAGAGATTATCAGTCTTGAAGGCTGGACGCAATTGATGACGCCACCAATTGTATGGTTCATCCACAGTCCCTGCATCTCGAGTTTTCTGTTTATCTGTGCCTACCTAGGTAGTGATGAGCCTTGTCACCCCAATTCAATTACATCAGGTGGAGCCACCACGGTCGCAGGACATGGAACTGGCAGGTACTGCCTCAGGCCATACTGCGCTTCACGCCTAATCGGCACCTAATCCTTTATCAGTACCGCCTTCGGCAAAATGATGAATGATTAGATCGCGTCTCTTCTATCGCGCTGCCTCTTCCCCCAGCCAACGATCAATTGCCTAGTTCAAGATGTCTGCTGATCCTACTGTGACCGCAGCTCTTGATCTGGAGGACGAGCAATACGAGTCTGCCGAGGATGAAGACTTCCAGCTCGATACGGTGCAGGACGACTCGGAACTATCCTCCGACGAGGAAGAATCCAGCGAACCCGCCAAGAAGAAACGCAAGACTGATAAGTCCGATGAGGCTATTGATGCAGAATTAGATTCTGGCGACGAAGTCACGATACAAAAGGCACGAGAAGGGCGAACTCAGTCGAAGAAAAAGAAGACCAAAGGCGATGAACAAGCGATCGGTGAGGATGTGGATTTTGATGAGGACGAGGAAACGGGGACGGGGGGGTTTGTGCGGACACGCGCGATGAAAAAGCACATGTGAGCTTCTTCCTGATGACTGGTCCCTCTGAGTGACCTTTGCATTCTCTGATCTTCAAAGCAGCCAGGAAGAAGAGCGAAAACCGCTTGCTCGAATCGATGGCGCAACAGTAGATGTTGATGCCCTCTGGGCGCAAATGAATTCCTTGCAGAACCCAGTCAGCCTCAGCGAACCCCAGATAATCGAGAAAGAGGAGATAGCACCAGCAGCATCCGGTCCAGAGCCCCTCTCTAGTAGGACACCCCATGTCGCTCCTCAACTGAATGGCGATAGTTCTCAACGCAAACACACAGAGCAAATGGTCAGAATCAAGAGAACCTATAAGTTCGCGGGCGAAGTGATCACCGAAGAAAAGCTTGTACTCAAAGACTCGGCCGAGGCCAAAGCGTTTCTGTCCGGTGGAGAGAATGTGGAATTCACAGAAGTGGTCGAGGGCGACGAGACAAAGAACCTTCACAATCTACGTCGACCTCTCCGGAAAATTTCGAGATTCGATCCCAACCCGTCTAATATGATCAAGAAGAGCTGGGAGAAACAAGCCCTCACTGACAGTGCGGCAGATGCCACTGGCCCTAAGATCAACACCGTGGAGAAATCTCGGCTGGATTGGGCGCAGTATGTGGACAAGGCGGGCATCAAGGACGAACTTCGCACACACAGCAAGGCAAAGGAAGGCTATATTGGCCGGATGGACTTTTTGGGACGAGTGGAATCTAAGAGAGATGAAGAGGCTCGCCAAGCTCGGCTTCGGGGGGTTTGAAGCCATAGCTTATTGGGCTGTTTCATGCCACCCCAACTGATGCTTCATCCGCACCGAGGCCACTGCCATATCTTAAGCAAAAGAAGTTGGAAATGCCATCGCCCCATACGCGGTGCGCTGCAGCACGCATCCTTTGTGTGAATTGAGGCAACAAGTATTACAGACCGAATGTCCTCGAAATCTGATCTTCACCTCATTTTATGAGAGGCCAAGGGCTCGAACCAGGAATGATCATCTCCGTGAGAAGTGCCCTACACCTCAGTCTTCGTTGGCGGAGAGGGACCAGCAAAGCTGCTCGTCGGCCTCTAAAATCCTGAGCAGCCGTCGTGCTCCTACTTTGCCAAAGCAGCACGCCTCAACTCAAACTGGGACGTCTCGTGGACCATGAGTGTCCTCATTACAGGTGAAAAATGACCAAGTTTATTCTACAGAAATCTGGAGCCACTCCGATGTCTTTGAGAAGCATCAATTCCGTAGAAGGCGGTCAAACTCCGACATCGCTTATTGTGCTTTTCTCGAGAAAGTCAGCGAAGTCGCCGTTGGTCATTGATCAATGTAATCATATTCTCATTCCTGAGCTTGCGTAGTGCTATAACATCAAATTCGTTGTCACGTTCAGCGCGACTTTTTGTTGAATATTGGACATAGAGTACGCTATCTCTCAAAGGGCCCGAAAGACTCGAGCCAGATCTTAATTCATTTACTTGGGGAGGTACTTGATACCAGTGCTGGGGCAGCTGGACTTGGTCACTGTATCCAATTGTTAGTATCCGCCAGGCAGATCAAATCCATTTCCTCATGCAAAAAGTTCATCTGGAAACAAGGGGTGGGGGAAAAAAGACTTACAGGTGTCAACAGCCTCATATTGTCCGGTGATAGCGTTGCCGGCAACGTTGAAGAAGTACCACACCTGGTTCAGCTTACCACTGGAGCAACCAAGGTAGACCGAAGCACCATCGTGCAAGTTGCTCAGGGCAGCCTGAATGTCGCTGAGTCTGTACGTCTTGCTAGTACTGGGGCGGATGCCAGCATCGGCGAGCGCCTAGGGAAGGAATTAAAAAAAAAGGGTTAGCCAAAGCCTTTCCCAGCGAATGTTCGCTCTGTGCTGCGGTTGACAGACCTGGTAGGTATCAAGACCCTGGAACAGATCAACCACCTTCTGGAAGAATTGGCCGACTTCTTCCTGTGGGGAATAGTTGCTGTAGCACTCGGGGTTAATGGTGTTGATGCAGGTGCCGTGCTTGCCCCATTCGTGGGCCCAGAAGGACTCGTCATCGCCGTTGATATCAACCCAATAGTCCTGCATGTATGACAGGAGATCGTCGCGACCCTGAGACAGCAGGATATCGGAAATGTTGGTGTAGGCACGGCTGGAGTCACAGCTTGCTTCGTAGGTACCGTCGCAGTTGTCAGGCCTGAGAAGTTTGGATTAGGATGTGAGGGGACGCGATGGATAAATTTATCATTCTAGAAGTCTCGCTGGGGACTTGGACAACTGAGGACGGCGATGATTGTCATAACGCACCAGAGACCGTGGATAGTCCACGAGTTGGATGGACCGGTGGAAGGGTTGGTGTCCCAGAATTGGGTCTGCAAGAGGGCGCCACCAGGGTAATTGAAGCAGCAGGTGGGGGTCTGAGATGAGCTCTGGCAACTGAAGACGTTGTTGTTACTGCAAGTCTCCAGTTGAGCAGACACACCTGTCGCCAGCGAAGTGGCCGCCAGGCCCAGAAGAGAAGAGCGAGAAATTGTCATTTTGTTAACCGAGCAAAGTGATCCTATTGAAGAGATGGGGGTTCAAGAGGTCCGTATAGACGTGAAAATGGATTGATATAAGGGAGGGGAGTTGATGGCTGATAAATGTTCAACTCCAGGGCCGGACCCATGGGACATATATAGCCCACCCGGACGCACCAGATGTTGGCTCCCAGACATCCATTTCTGCTGAAGAAACCGCCAAGGTTGATCCTGATCGTGCAAAGGAACGGGGCATTCTGCAGGCCACCGGCCTAAAAAGCGGGCAATATTCTCCGCGAAACAGTGTCGATCACGACTGATAGCAGCACATGCTTCCAGGGCCCGCATTTGATTCGCTCAGTGGTTGCCTATCAGAGTTCTGTTTCGCCCTACGATATTAGTTGTCTGCAGACTCCAGAGCTTGTTGGCCCTAGTCAGTAAGCTAGTAACTTAGTTCTAGCATTGGCCCGCTTTACGCAGTTAGCGGCCGAGTTGTTCCTGCTTAGCCCACCGGTCTGACGAACAGAAAACGCTGGACTCCGACCGGAGCAAAAGAAGAGAAGCAGACAACACCACCAATCGCGATTGAGAATGGCTGGGTGCGATAGTGACTGGTGCCCAAGGTCTCCGTCGGAAGTCCTGCCAGATCAATCGGAGCGAATGGGGGTTCGTGTCCCCAGCATTGTGTGGAGCGATCCGGGCGAGTTGAGGTTGCATCGCTTGCAGTGGACCTCTAGCCAAGTCAACCGTACGAGATTAAGGGAATTGCCGATCACCCGCTTACGAGCGAATCACTGGAGAGAAACGCCACCTGGACGCTGGCCGTGGTGTGTGACTAGGATTGCAGTATCTCCGAGTAAATGTTCTTCCGAGATAATCATCTGCAGTGGGCGAGTTTGTCTCCACGTCCCGCGAGCCTCGTCTTACAACAAGGCGGCGTGAGATAGTTCCTTCTCAAGCCACTTTGACATCAAAGACCGAGCGGAGGATCTTCCGTGGATTGTGCGCTCGACGCGGATTCGGGAGGCCAAATAGAACGGGTGCCCGATACAAGAAACATTTGGGCTGCGAGGATTGGAAGGGCTACGGTCTCTCCCGAGTGCAATGCTTGTCAAGCGTCTATTTCGCAAACTACGCCAAATCAGGATAACAATTGTTCCTCTTCTTCAATCGCGGCGCAAGTTGCTGCAGGAACATGCACACATGCCACAGCCACGGTCGCGATGATTGCGAGCAGACCGGCCTGTAGGAAGGGCATCCCCATCCATGCACCGCCGAGATGCAAACCGATTCGGAACAGGTAAGCAAAGAGCGGACCGGCCACGAGGATTCCAATAGATTGGGAAATTGTGATGGCCGAATAAAGAGTGCCCACATGATCTGGGGGGACGAGACTGGTTGCCAGACTGCGTGCTGTGATGGGAAAAGCCGAGCTCAAAGACAGGGCCACCACCCCAATGACCAGTAGTGGCGGGAATGGAGCCAGCCCTACCGCCAGGAAGCCGACGGTCATGAGTAATCCACTACCCAACGTGATATAGTGATCGCGATGCGGGCCGTGCATGTTGAGATAGTTGGTTGCGGCAAAGGTTATCCCGGGCATGATGACGAGAAAATTGAGGAGCGTGAAAATGCCGCGGATGGAGATCAAAAGACTCGCCTGCAGTGGTATTAGCCGGAGAACAAAACGCCATCGGGTTCCGGACGCAAGACACGTACCCGAGCAAGACTCCAATGATATTTCTTCGAGACATATTGAAGGAGGACGAAGGAGGACGATCGACTGAGTATGGCGACCAAAAGACTCAGGATTAATAGGCAAACCCCAACGTTTCGCCAGATGACCTGCGTTGAATCTGTGAATTCCCGAACTTGATCCGCGACCTCTTGCCACATTGAGCGTTTGGTGATGATTCGGACATTATTGTCGGCGGCATTCGCGTCCACAACGTCCGAGGGCTCCCTGCCAGTCGAATTTGCTTGATCGAGCCATCTTGCCTTGTTTGCTTTGGCTTCTGGCAGGGTCTCTGGCAGAAACAGGACCGGGATGCATCCAAAAATGACAATAAAATACCCGAGAGTATACGGAATCCAGTAATCATACTGCATAAGCCAGGCGCTAATGGGGGTCCCTATAATTTCGGCGAATATGGCGCATGCGTTCAGACGGAACAACGCCGTGGACCTATGAACTGGTTAGAGCGCTGTGCGAGGGCATTTGCAATTTGCTCGGTACTATGCCTTTCTTCTTCTGAAAAAATGTCCGCCACCATGACCAGCGCGATGGTCACGAGCGTCTGGTCGCCGCCACCGATAATTCTGAATAGTCCACTCATCCAGATCAATCGCAGCGGAACTACATTGGAAAAGATTGCTAGATAGATGCGTTAGCATCTTGAACGTCTGAATCTCTCCACATGTACTGAGCAGCCCCCCTCTCCTCCCTTCCATTGCTTGGACTTTGGGGAAAGGCCGGTTTAACCACTCACCCACCAAACGGATCCAGAGCTCCCCCAGCAGGATTCCCACGATGCCCAAGTACAAGACCGGCTTGCGGCCCCAATGATCGGACAACACGCCATAGGGGAGAGACAGCAAGATGCTGGGAAGAACCTCAAATGTATCTTTGTAGCCCTGGACCAGCGCCAGCTCTGCCTGAACGGCTTCCGATTTGCATGGATCACTCCCAATTCCTTGTAGAGTCCCAATCCGCGCCGGGTCCGCTTCGACGGGCAATACTCCTTGGTTGCGACAGATAATCTGCTCTAGAATGGCAGTTTCGGGAGCGAGAGAGATGAAGGTACCAATGTCCGCTGCGAGCACGAAAATGGCACAAATTATTAAGATGGTGAACTTCTTCCTTTGTGAGCGAGCGGGGGCAAAGACTGTCGACTCATCGGCGAGTAGGGGTTCGGTCTCTTCGATGACGGCAATTTGCGCAACCATGTTGGGCTCCTCGACGTGGTTGCAACGGCCGTGGGGAGAGACCTTTCTTTGGGAACTGTTGATCGAGATTCCACGAGAACCAAGGAGGGTTGAAGAGGGTCAAATTTCGACCGAGTCCTATTCTTTGATCGTTGTGAAAGCGTGCGGCTGCTTATTTTGGCTGCCTTGGCTTGGAACTTAGCGCCGACACCCGCTTATCGCAACGCCAAACAAAGCCGCCCATCTCACGGAGCCCCAGTCGCTTCTGATTCGTTTGTTTCTGAAAAGGATCCAATGTCAGCTTTCAAAGTTCCCCGCACTCTCCAAAGACAGCAGACAGGCAAGTGACTTTGGGTCGTGTAGAAGGAGTGATTCTGAAAACTTACATCAAGCAGAATCGGTCGGGTCGGGTCGGGTCGGTCTCCGTGTACGCAGCGCTGGACTCTCTATGTTGAGCTGTCCTTTTCTTGACGGTTGAAGGTCTGTGGAAGCTGCCCAGTGAAGGTTTGGCTGAGGGGGCTAATGCAGTAATGCACCGTCAGCCAGGATCAAAAGGACCCGAGAATTGTAGTGGGTCAAATCGAGCCACAATTTGTTCAAGCAATATCCACATCAGCAAACCGTCGTTCTTCTAGAACGGTCGAGGGGGTGATCTTTGATCCCTGAGAATCAGCCTGCCTATTTCGAGTGACTGACCAGATTTTGCGTGACATATGCAGGGCTCGTTGAACCTGACGAAGCGCTGAAGAATCTTTGGCTGGGGACATTTCTCAATGCATCCTATCTAGCCATCACCTGGAATCACTTTAAGGGAATACCTGTTCTCGGCGGCGGGAGAACTCGTCGCATCGGGGCTTCAGGGAATTTCTGTCCTCATAGAAACCTTCAACGAAGCCTATTTTGAATCGTGCGACAAGCCAACGCTGCCCGTGTTTGTCTGTGCATGATAAACCTCGCGGCGAAACCTCCCCTGCCATGGACCGCAACGCACCACAGAGTTAGACCGCATCCTCTGCAGCAATCGCCTTCTCCTTTCATGTCCAAGTGGACAAGAGCCTCGAAGACTCATTCGTGCTTTCCTCACCCTGAAACTCAGAGAAGTTGATTCTGCGCCTCCTCGTTCATCGTCTTGAATCAGACCACGGCAGCCTGCATCGAAGAACGCGTTCTCCCGACGCCGAGCGCACGCTAGAATTTAAATTCAAACCGGCGATCTTCTGAACTGTCAGAATGGTTCGTCTAAAGGCTCCGTTATGCTGGCTTCGCCCGTCTGCAGGCTGCCACACAAGCCATGGACCACGCTACGGCTGGCTGCGTCGAGGACTGATCTCTCGTACTGACAGGTGTTCCGTTCAAGTGGCGGCAGGATCAGCTTTCGAGAAGGCACATCATTCGTTCTTCCCTCTTTCCCGCTGTCTCCTTTTTACTTGGCGATAATGAGGCGTGGGCTATCATGGCATCGGATATGTTCAAAGCTGGGGTGCCAAGTGGCTAACTCTGCATCATGGCATGCACCTCTCTTAGTACCCCGCCCGAACAGGTAGCAAGAGTCATATTCGCACGAGCGTGAAGTCTTCGTCGTATTATGCTGGTGATTGCAGGGATATCATGCTAGGGTGTCGGGCTGTTTGCTCGAGTACAGGCGCGGTCGATTGACGGAGTTATAGGAAGAGACCTGATGGATTGTGGGCTTTCGAAACACATTTGAAATCCAAATTCGGGCTGTCAAATTTCTAGACACGATAAATATGTCGTTGATGCATTCACTGGTCTCCATTGGTCTTTCTGACCGTGCAGAATCACTGCCCAGCTTCTATTCGTGACGGAGTTAGTAAAGTAAAACTCTTGCGGGAATTGGAGCTGCTTTTCAAGGTAGCAGAATTGCTGGAAGAAGCCAACGGCGTATCCTGCACAAAGGTCAATTTATCAGCTTGGGAACGCCACTTGCAAGTCAGAGATTCAAAATCAGCTGATTTCCGGTAAATGTATCGCCCAATGTGTCTAAAGGATATTGTTGAAAATGAACGGAGACGTAAAAAGCTAGAAACCGATGCAGTTGCTGTGGACCTTACACTAGACCCATCTACAGGTCTTGAAAATCAAGAGTCATTGGATGTATGGATACTGATTGTGCAGGCCTGGATACCTTTTTATCCCGAAAACTCTCGATGTTTCATCCGACGAGCCTGTGGTTTTGATGAGCAATTAAGAGAAATAACGATGCACATGGGCCAATATGGACGAGAATGCCGGAGATATCAAGATAACATGGGAAGCTTACAAGCATGGTTCTGATCCCGCTTATTCGAGAGGTGAGGCCACAGTTTCCTTGTGATCGGTTCAGTATAGAATAGAAGATGCCTGGGAAATAAGTATGTATCTCGAACAGCCATATCAAAGAGAAGGACTCAATATCTCCTTGAGGCTTGATCGAGCTAAATAATATTACCGCACTTGTTAATCTGGGCTCCGGGTATCCTTTCAAAGAAGTACGACAGCAGTAGGATAATACTGAAGAAGACGATGTATAAAATTTTACCGGATGATTGCTTCATTGCGAAAGTTACCCTGACTTTCGTTACTTTTCACCAGACCTGGTGGCTCAGTGGCACAGGGACCTGCAGGTGATGAGTTCCCGGATCAAGTCTATGCGACAGGCCCTTTACGACGAACTCACTCGCTTGAAGACTCCCGGGACTTGGGAGCACATCATTCAGCAGGTAAGTTGACTCGTACATCCTCCGGCCTCATCTGATCTGGACGACTCACTTAAATCGAATCGATCTAGAACGGCATGTTTTCGTACACCGGACTTAGCCCGAAGCAAGTCTATGCGCTCAAGGACAAGTATCACGTCTACCTGCTCAAGTCGGGTCGTGCCTCCATCAGTGGCTGTAAGTCTCGCTCCCGTTCCGCTTTCCTATTCCTCTCCTCTTCCAAACCACAGTATTATGGTTGATATATGGCGTCTGCATGGATGAAATGCCTAACAGAATTGCGTGGCTGGATAAATGTACATGGTACTACCAGTCCAAGACCGCCCTGGGAGAAAGTGTCGGGACGTAACTAGTCAGTCTTAGTTTATGAATGGTGAAATTCCGACCCTTCAGTGACAAGCAGGAAATAATATTTCTAATTCAAGATGATTTTCAGTTCAGTTTTTCTTCCCCGGCGAACAGGCTGAAGCTGAGCATCTACAAGAAGAGTTCATGGATGCTACAGATTTCCGTGAAAATTATTATCCGATTGAAAAAACGAGCGAAATATATTTCCACCAGCGGCCGGCCATTCATTGCAGCGACCACCTAGGCCCAAAGTTATATTTTCCAAATCAATGGGATCTCTAGAATGAATAATGTCAGTTGCAAAGCAAAGGAAGGCAATATCAATGCTTCAAACTACAATGCTAGTATATACACGCCATTTCCAATTATAAAGACAAGCCCTCTTCTACAAAAAAACAATGTACAAGGATGTATTGATTGGAAGGTCCATAGCAGGGCTGGCGCCCTGGCCTTGTACGTAGCGACCAATTGAAAGAATCTCTAGACGCTCACAGTCCATGGATGGAAACTGCTTGGAAAGAGAAAGTCCACCAAAACAATATCCTGCTTGACCGTAGTCTAATATCAAAATGTCTTCCAGTTGCTTCGATGAACAAACAAATCTGTCTTCTCTACTACACACAAACACACACCCACGACGCGTTCTTGTTGAAATTGTTCTTGGAACAGTCTTGACGGATCCTCATCAAAGGGTAATGGGTACTGATCTTCGTGAGAAATCTCCCAGCAATAGATGGCTACGCCTTCCAAGTGCTGTTGCTGATTGCATGCATTTACGCCGACCACCCAAGGGCAGGAAAATAAAAATGGATCTTCCCCCATTCAAAGCTCCATATTGAGTCACGAATCGACATCTTGAGTCTCGTATTATTGGATTATCGCTCCATTGTCTCCAGGAAATGTCGCTGACAAGCGATGCTGTAGTTACCAAGATGTGCGTTGTATTGTCTGGATCCTTCTTGCTGCCTCCCTTGTAGAGGGTTGTCCCAGGCAGCGCGATGCGCGGTCCCTAATCGGGTGCTGACACCTTCTCACCGGAGGTAAGGGTATTGCTGCATGAGGTCATTCCAGTTCTCCTTCCACGTCAATCCACGACTGGCGGCGTAGAGTAGGTTCTCTTTATGAAGTCTGACTACTACCGTCCCACGGACCATTTGACCCAATTGGAATTGAAGCTTTTTTGTTTTTTGGGTCTTGGAAAGGTGGGAACATAGCTTGGAGGTGGGTGTGTGGTGGGTTCTGAACTCCCGATCTGCTGTGCGTACTGAAGGCTTACATGAGGAATGTGAAATATGGATGCGGGAGAAGGATGCACAGTCGATCACTGGGGGTCGGTCGAGGTGGTAGTTGCTGGTCGGCAGGGCCGAGCCCGTTTCTTTTTTCCTTTCGGTGTCTGCTTTGTCGGTGGAATTGTCTGGCCCCCCGTCGGTCTTTACTGCGCTCAAACCGGTTTTCTTTGCTCCTCCCTTTCCTCCCCGCAAGAAGCTATTGAAAATGACTGGCATGCGCATTGTTGAAAAAAGACGCAGAGCCAATGGAGCGATGGCCGGAATTGCGTGAGCGAGGACTTCCAGCGCCCGCCAAGGACGGACAGCTAGCTTCTTGGTTACGAGAGTACTTGCAGGTGAATTCAAGCCACGCCTAATATGTTGACAGAAAGAAAACTCCAGCATGTACTATTCGATGATATTCATGGTCCATGAAAATCCTGCTACGTTGCCTCGAAAGGAATCTTCAAAACCCGGGGTAACACGAGGTTCGAGACCTGGATCGGATCGACTGAATGAGTCTTGCCACCTTGTCGCACCAATCTCCCCCAGATGCAAGATCGAGGCAGAAACGCCCCCCCAAGTGCAGAGTTAATCTGACGGAGAGCTGACCATAGGGCAATACCGACGAAAGATAGACTCTAGCTAATGTTCAGTGTATCCAGGAGCTCGGGACTCAGAACGACGCAAGGTCGTGTGTGGGGGGAGGGATGGTCTAAACGTCCTGCATGTCAACATGAAGGGTTCGAGCCCAGGGTTCCTGAAATGATTGCAAAGGTACCCGGAAATCCAACTTAGTACCTGAGAAAGTATGTGCAGTACCAGTGAGTTTCCGATAGGCTCCAGGAAGATGACCACACAAGGATGTTTTTTGAGACCGATTTAGACCACTTATTCGCCATTGCTGGACCAAAAAAGGCCGTTGGACTAAACAGGACGTACCTTTCTGCAAGGGGCCGTGGGATTCGATAAATGTGGTAAACATGATGAAGGAGGAAAAGTCCATTCAGAGTGCTCAGACTCAGGCACATCAGGCACACACCAAGGGTCTGTTTTCCATAAGCTTTGGAGATAAAGGGTGTGCAAAGCGTCATTCGGGTATCCCGGAGTTGTGTTTGGGGTTTGATCGGGCAGACTCGATTGTGCAGGGTGGGATGTCTGTCTCTCGTTTGTTTGATGAAGACTTCAACAATTAAATCAAGCCCCAGAAGGACGAGAGTGACCCTGTACCAATGAGGTAGCTTACGGATCGATTCAGGAGTAATCACAGACCAACTGAGTGGTTGTCAGTCGAATAGACCGAGGTCTATTTCTACTCGTCTTCATAGTCGATTTCTCGATTTTTCCCCCTTCCCTTACTCGAATGGACACTTGCCCTTGTTCCCTCGCCGTAACTCCTGAAGTGCCGGTGAAAGGGAATTATCCAATTGTGCACGGTCGCAAACCTAGGCCATGAACGTTGTCATCTGAAATTGTCCTTTTTGCCGTCCACGTCAGTCAAGTATGCCAGCGTTTCGCATCACTCATACCGAAGTTCCGGGCCTGGTAGACTCGGACGTTCCAATGATCGACATGCGACGTCAGTGCACAGCGACCCCAAAGAGATGACTGGATACCGAGAGAGTAACTTGCTGCTCAGATGATCAAAGACTCCGTACGGGACCGCGCTCTGCTGAGGTCCGAGGAATGCTGAGATATCATCGGGATTTGCTGAGGACTACCTTGCTGTCAGGTAGATCTCCAACCCAAAGTATGTTTCAGGACGATTGGGAGAGCCCCAAACACACGGCCATGGGGGGAGGAAGAGGAATCCTTCAGCTCCACAGACGGATCGTCATCCTCTCAGCTTGGTTCATCATCTTACTATGGATTTGGGTCCCTTGGTACGGTTCATGTGAGGCTAGACTGAGACTTTGTGATATCACTCAGGGCTTGTCATAATTGGCGGTTTACGTTGATACGTTGGGCGAGCTCGGCCGTCTCCAAGTGTGGGGAAGGGACAGACCGAGGAAAGTAGTGTACACCCACACACCCATACACATGGACCTCCGCAAGTTGGACAAGGTTCAGAGAAACGTCTAGATTCAATAGTTGAGGCAGCTGGGGTTCCGAAGACCTGGTTTAACAAACCCTGACGACCGTGCCACTCACTGCAAGCGTTGTCTTGAGCAAGCCGATAAAGTGTCTTTTGTCTCTCTTACCCTCTCTCTCTCTGTCTCTGTCTCTGTCACACTGGACTATTCCCGACGGAAGATCTACCTGGCCCTGTGGAGTCTACTTAGAAGATGCAGTCTTAAATTGCTTTCTTTCATGAACGTTCGTATTCAGTAATAAAAAGAGGCAAACTTCATATTTTTCTCCATTCAGAGTTGATTATTGGTGGGATCATTCACGATTGAGCGACGCTCTTCGCTGTCTCAACATGCACGTAACACAGATCACCAAATAATTTCCCAGCATGCCAAAGAAGGCGACATAACGGTTTGAGTAAGCGGCCGATCCGTAAACTCTACGTCTTGAGCATGGCCATCTCCCCTAAATGATATACTCTGTATGTCTGTCCTTGCTGACTCATTGTGTGCATGCAAGATGAAGAACCACCTAACGATCAATGTGCGTCTCTACTTGACCAACATATGGTCTCGTACATGATCTTCTTCGCCTCGAATCTGCGACATGGTCCCCAATAGCGTTCATACCTTTCAACCCACCCATTAAAAACTTTTTTGGGGGGTGGATTCCGGACGTCAGACGAGTGATGGTGAATGGCTGTTGCCTCGATCAATGTGAGTTAATCGATCCTGCTCGATGCAGGGGTTGTCAGACTGTCAGGGGGGGGGGGGGGGGGGGGGGGGGTCGTCGAGCCCACCTCCAGTGGGCCCTAGCGACGGTCCGGGAGGCCCTCAGCATCCATCCGAGGGACGGGCAGCGCACGGCAGACAGTGGCGGGCTTACCATGGAAAGGAACTTGTTTCTACCTTCATCGAAGATAGCCTGGATTGAATAAATTCAGATTTGATCATCAATGACTCATACTAGTGCCAGGCTACGGATTGAGTTTCTTTCCCCTTTTGGTGCTTGACTCTATAGCGAGCATGTCATTCATTGCAGGGTGGAGTCAGGTCAATCGCATAGAGATGGAGACTATTCACAAAGAGCCGGAAGAGTTTCCCCCAACATCCATCGTCGAGTGCGCCTGCCCAAATTCAATGGTATTTGATTGGCAATGACTATTCATTGCAGAGTGCATTGTTGCTGGCTCAGGGGGGTTGGTCAGGGTTGGGTACCCCTTCATTGTTGCAGCATGCCATTATTTCCGCATGCTTCCTCGTGGTCAACCAGAGTATTGGTCACTACTACCGTGGAAAAGCCATGAGAGATTCCAGGAGAGCTGCATGGCATTCACGTGAAGTAGATAGCGTGTTGAGGCTGCGGGACCTACTGCGTCGACCTTGATCACCTTGAGAACTGGCCTGGGTATGCGAATAGTAAACTGGTCGCACAGGGGTTGGCTCCGTGTGCCCGCTTGATCGGACAAAGCTGTCGAGTTCTATTTTGAAACTGTGGGCTAAAAGTGGCGAGTCAAATCAATTGCAAGGTTGGAACCGCCATTCCAAGCATCAGCTGACTGGCGTCGGGATCCGGTTCGTCTCTTACTCGAGTCCTAGTCGTCCCGTACCATCAGCCCGTAGAGTATTCGGAGACAGATCTCATATGCTAATGGTCTCTGGAGTAGAATCCCCATAGATCGATGGTCGGCACCGCCCCACCAGTGAGCCCGTACTTTTCGCATCTTTTATCTTTTCTCTGCTTTGAACAAATCCAGGCCGATCGGCGGGGGAGGGGGGCTTTCCAAAGAGATCTAGATTCGGCATCGATATCTGCTCGACCTTCGGACTAGCTTCATTTTTGGGGGGGGAGGGATCGAAAGGAGATCAAGAAAAAGAGGAACCCCCAAAATAAATTCCCATATAATGAATTTGAAATGGGATGATGTAGTGACATCCACCTGGATCTCAAAGGATGGACTTGCGAGTTTCAAATGTTTTGCCACTGACTGGCATCGTTTACGGAGAAGATCGAGGACCACCGAGGTGGTGAATGGAATGGACGTGTTTGCGACACAAAGGCACGGACGATCTAATTCCCCGAGTTGAGCTGGCACTCACTAGCCACGCAAACTTTCCCGGAACCATGGAACAGGGTGACCCCGAGGATCATGCTGAGCTCAGCCCGGCATAGTGAGGATCCATGAGATATGGGCTGGTGCTGACTCGGTGCTCAGGTACATACCTGTCCCTTTTGGATTGGAAAAGTTGATGACTCCTGTCCAGGCGGCAGACGGAACGGGGTGTACGCCCGCTCACTCACAGAACTCCCCATGAGGCCCATTGGTAGTGACTGATGGGTCACAGCCCTGCTATGAGATCAGATGCAGGTCTGCCACTAGCCTCCCATGGCGGTAGTTCTGAATGGCGTTCCCCTGAGCGGCAGTGAACCCAAGGTTTTGGTGAACATTCCAGAGAGATTCTTTGCACGTAATGATCCCCACAAAGGACCACCGGGGAGTGGTTTGAGAAAAGTTGGTCCGATGGCCCAACGCTGTCCGTTCCACCGTCACTGAGGCTTCGGTGGCCACACCCACTGCACCTCTTCCCGTCGTCTCTCCCACGGACCACGGGCGGTCTATCAACAAGCGACCGCCCTCTCTCCACTCTCAACATTCCTATGCAAGCCCACAAACGCAGACCCGGACCTTTTCCACTCAAAGAACTCATTTGTCATGGACCTGGAGAGGATCCATCAGAAATACAGTAGTGAGCAGCCCCTCCACATGCTGAAGGACCCTCTCTGTGCTGTGGCGGTGGAGCCTCGAGCCACAACTGAGGTACCTGAACAATCGCCAGATTCTTCCGACCAGTGATTGCGCGGTGATGTGGAAAGAATGCTCGCAGCAAATTGCAATGCTGGGGGGGGGGGGGGGGGGGGGGGGGGGGTCAAGTTTTGCCAATCAGAGCTCCACTCAGTCGACGATTGCACCGAGTGTGGATATCAATAGGAACAGCATCACACCAGACAGATGGTGATCCGGGCCCGGAACCCACTCGGGTGTTGAAGGGTCTTGCACCATTTGAGAACCTTTGTCATTGAGAGATGACTTCGTGAAGATCAGGGCGATTTGGTACGAGGCAGATCTCGCCTACACTTTGGCTATCAGGGTACGTGGGAGGGCGCTATCATCAATCAGTGTGTGCCTGGATCATCCAACCGACGACTGGGATGTGGTCGGTTCGCGTCGCGCTAGTGCAGATCTCCGACAGCTTCAGACTCCACCGTCCAACCAAGGTCCCGGCCGGATCTGTGACCAGCGGAAGAGGACTTGAAGCTAGCCCCAGTCAAACGTCCACCGCTCCAACAATAAACGTTAATCGGAAGATGAGTTTTTTTTTTTTTTTTTTTTTGGTGTGTGCTGACCCGTCTGACCTGTCGCCGCGACCCGACCCCGAGCCAAACCGTGTCGGGGTTCAAACTGAGATCGATCAACTGTTCTTTGACCCCACCGAACAAGTACCGCCACCCAGACGTCCGGGGGCTCGAGAGGCTCACTCCAGATCTGGCGTTCCCACTGAGCTCGGGAATGTATATCACTATCAGTTTGAACGCTCATCTCTTGCACCGGTGCAGTCTCAAGTTTACCAACACCGTCCAATGACTCGACATTCCACGGACCAGCAGGACATGATCCGTCCCTCTGCACCAGCCCACCCCACCAGAATCTAGACGCGCGTGCGTTTTTCTTGCGCGAACTGTGCGGTGAAGGAGGAGCAAGTTCAAGCTGAGTAAAACCACAAGATGACCAAGACAGGGCCACAGGTGTAGCAGCATAATCACGCTGCCTCCGTGATCTCCATAAACTGCACATTGAATGCACCGAAGTGGAGATGGATGCGACTCTGAAGAGTGGTGGATGGTGGAGGCGAGCGAGTTCAATAGGGCCCGAGACCGGTAACTTTAAACAGTGATCTCTTCTACGGGTCCGGGTGTGTGACGGGACATACAGTGGGAGCACTGCACTGGGAAAATAAGGACACCAAAAAAAAAGATGTCTATGAAAGCTAGCCTTAAAAAAATCAACAAAAACACCGACCAGAGGAAGATGACGAACCTGGAACTTGGCGTAGGCATCAAGACGGAGAGTGGAATGGTTTCAATCAAAAGCACGGGGGGGTTCCCAAAGCTCACGAATGGAGAGGTGGCGAAAGATGAGGTTGGAGTAATGGTATGATCAGGTCCCACCGGGCCCAATTGGTGGTCTCGCAGCATCGTAGAAGAGTCTGGGGACGCCATCTCCCGACCCAACGCCTCCAGAGATGCATGTAACGACCGTAATAGACTCTACTACTCACATTGTCCGGAATGCAATGAACAAAAGCCGAACATTCCAAGCGCTGCACATGCTTACTGGTTGGCCACTTGAGACAGCGCCTCGGAAGTCGACTTTTGCCAGGACGGTATTTCAACCGAAGCTCAGACGAAGAACAATCTCGCTGAGACATCGATGATGATGAAATTGGGTCGCTCATCTCAAAGGTCCGCCTCTTGATGTGGATCCGATCCATCCTCCGTATGTCTCGAGATGGACTCCATTTTGAATGAGGGTGCAATATCGGGCGTAGTTGAGACAGATATTTGTGTTGTCACCAACCCCACGAAGCCCAGCACTGTATCACTACTATGGTCTTTTTGTGATTATAGAAATGACTGATTTCGAGCCCAAAGAGGAGTTTTGCAAATCGATCAAACAGCGTCTGCGCGTTTGGACCCTCATGATTTGCATGATCTGAACCGCTGGTGGCCAATAATCGAGCCGGCTTTTCCTCTGCACCAGCCAAAAGCATGATGTGGAATTATGCAATCCCACCTCAGAAGAGAAACGGATGCCAGAATGGAGGGGAAATCCCGATTAAAAAAAGCCCAATGAAGGAAAAAATAAAAAGAAATGAAAGAAAATACAACAAATACTCGACAGCTTCCACCCTCCCCGGTCAGGCTGCAGTCGAGTCCACCGTGTCGATCTTGACCCTTCTGTACTCCTTCTTTTTCTGATTTTTCTTTTCCGTTCGTTTCATTTTCAATTTACCACTTTAGATGGATCTTCTCACAGAAGAACATCTTTTTTTCTTAATTATTATCATTATTATTATCTATTGCCTGAGGAATATTTGGGATTTCTTGCAGGACTATTACTCTGGTCTACACCATTTCGCGGTCCTCTTCAGGAACAAGCTTCCAGCCGGACTACTGGGTGTCTCTGGGGAACTATAAACCCGCCCTTTCTCGTCACCAGATCTTCGTTCTCCTTGCGGGTGTCTCTGGACAATTACCACTTCCAAGCCTCTTCTACCAGACCACCTATATTCACACCAGCCCTTGGGAAGAACCGCCTCCCTTTCTTCAGAGACCTGGTCAATTAATCTGAGACCCAACCTCCCAGCCGCGACACATCCCTCCCCGGTCTGGTCAGCCTCCACGCGCTCCTTCAATTCGTGTCTTAGAACCATTCGTCTGGGGGAGAGTCAGCCACGACCCTTTGAGAGGGCCCTGAAACCGCATATCGTCAACCCCTCTCCAGCGTGAAGAATTGAGGATCCCAGCCAGCGTCTATTCGTCCGATCCCAGCTCGTGTCTCGCCCACAGACGCGACACACGGTGCGACAGTCCGGCTTTCTGGCCTTCAATCTTCCTCGCCAGCCATCCAACGGGCCTTTGCCGCGGTAACAGTCAGAGGCTATTGTCTGCATTCCTGGCCTTGCTTGAAGCGTTCCTCAGGCACGCGACGCGAAGAACCTTGAGATTTTAGCGCGAGCCATGGCGTATGGTTGTAAGTCTTATCTCCACTCTGGGATTCTATGCTGGTCCGAATTGTTTATTTCTGCTCGTTGATCCCCTCCATTCCCTGTCTCCTTGATCAGTCTATCGCTCTTTTTCTCTTCACTGTTCTATCCTGAACCACATTCTTTTTTTTCCGCCTCGCTACCCTTGGTCTCCTGTCAAGTCCATCGGGTGTGTTCGAGTATCCCTCTCTTGTGCTTGAGCTCCTGCCATTCTTTCCATTCACCCTCGTGCTCGAGTATCGACTCGGGTCAACCCTCCACTGTGCCAATCCCCCCCGGCCCATCAGATCAGCCTGTTGCTATCTTTCCTTGGCTCTTAATCTTTTTTGCTATTATCCGTCTTTGCTTCTATCCACTTCTCGGTCTCCGTGGTCATTCATTCCATTCACTCCCTTTGATCCCCATCTTCCATCTCTCGTCCCATCGACTAAGTATCCAACTCCTTCGGGCCACAGGTGACACTATCATTGATCACCCAACCCCTCGCCAGATCAAAATTGAAGAACTCGACGACATGAGGACACAAGGTCAGCAAATCTCGGACCGCCTGACGGTCGAGGTGGACTGCCACTCACTGGGACCTGCAGATTGTCCCTCGATGACCTCGAGTTTCTCTCCCTTGGAGTCGCCCACGCCGACTCCTACCAGTCTTTACAGCCACGGTTCTTTAACTTCTCCGAGCTGGCACGAAGCCGGTCACTATCACAGTCTGCCCATGGAGCGAAGGCCTTCCGGAACACCACTGCGAAATGCCTTCCGTGTGACCGATTTCCCCTCTGCGGACCCAATGGGTATGCAAGTCGGCACCATGGAGCGCCCCGACCAGTTGCCTGTTTCGTCAGAGTACCTCTCCGGCTACGATGATATCAACGACCAACTCTGGATTCCTCACGATTCCATCCCCAAGACCTTTGAACACCCGACATTCCCTTACCAGGCACCAATGCCTCAGTATCACCATACCATGGGCCGCAATCATTATTATCGGCCACAAGCCCACACTGCATACCTGCCAGAGTCGGCGTCCAACCCGTGCCTGTCTCGTCCCATGTTTAGTCGCCATGACGGCTTGTCACACTCAGCCTCCATGTCCAATATGTTGCCATGGATGACCGCTCCCGAGTCTCTTGCTCCCCAAACCATCACACCTCAACAGGCCTTCCCCGGCGCGGGCCCTGTCACTCCCCCCTCTTCCAACTACTCTGATTTCCCGGCCAGCTTGCAGACCTTCAAGCCTCACACTCCTTCCACGCCGGTGCGATCCTTGTCGTTAGGAACTCCACGGAGTGACACTCCACAAAGCCGCATGTCTGGCCATTACGACTACTCCGAGGAATATCCAGTCTCTCCCGTCTACCGCGACGGGCACCTGATCCGAACTCATCGTCAACCCTCTCGCAAGCCGTCGAAGAAACAATTAGTGCGATCCAACTTGAGTCTGGAGAAACTACCCCCGATTATCAAACAGGTGCAGTTCAAGTGCAAGGAGCCAGGCTGTAAGGGGCGCTTCAAGCGTCAGGAACATCTCAAGCGGCACATGAAGAGTCACTCCAAGGAAAAGCCTCATGTGTGCTGGGTGCCTGGCTGCCATCGCGCCTTCTCCCGCAGTGATAACCTCAACGCGCACTACACCAAGACCCACAGCAAGCGAGGTGGCCGGAATCGTTACGTCGCGACTCTCGACGAGACCAGCCCCGATTACGATCCTGAGTTCCGAGGACAGCTCACGCCTGACGGTCGCCCCATCTACGGCTCCAAGTTGGAGGATCTTGCCGATTGCGATCTTAGCGTGGATGGCTGGGAGGACTAGATGGACGGCGCTCTGTTCTGGGAGCGTCTCCGATCAGCCCCACACCAGAAATGATTGCTTCGTTTCTCTGCCATCCCGCGTCCCCCGTCTTGGGTGTCATCCAGCAACAGAACCACATCGTCGTTTTCAAACACCCTTTTTTTTTCTTCTCAACATCTACATCGTCTTTGATACCCTCGGGTGGGCTCATTGTCCCCCACCTGCTAGGACCTCGCCCCTTCAATACCTCTATCTTGTTCTTTTCCACTCAGTGTGGTTGACGGTCTATACTAGATGTGAGCCTCACCGGGCGCTCATTTCCTTTCCTCTCTTTCTTTGCCTCTTTTTGATCCATCATATTTCCCTTCTATTGCATAATTTGTGCTGGCGAAAACGGCCTCTGGGTGGAAAAATCTGCTGTCTGTGACTTCAATGGCGTTTTTACCTTTTGTCCCCATTCTGTTCTTCCCTCTACCGCTGCGTCGATCGCCCCCATCATTAATTCGTGTGGAGAGCTATGGCGATCTTGTACAATCCAACAAACATTGCATCTGTGTTGTTACCTCTCTCTCCCTTGTCCTCTGCAACACCTCTTGTCATCTCAATAGCCAATAGTCTAATCAAAAATCAGAAACCTTTGCACTATGCGTTTCGACCCTGAGTCCTAGAGTGCTTTACACAACCCGAATTTGTCTATCATTTTGTTGCCTTTCCCACGCTCGAGGATAACTCTGCACTCTCGTCTCTCCTTCTCTCTGCCTCTCCCTTGACTTGTGTTTGTCTCTATTTCTCTTTCTCCGCCCCCATATTTCCCAGCCCGACCTCAATGACTCTCATCTTCAAGCGATCTATTCTCTCCTGACGCTTGCGCCGGCCCTTATCCTTTCATGATTCCTCGCACGGTCACCATCCACTGTCTCGGCGCACTGGAGACAAAAAGCAATTAGATTGCTCTTGTCAGCCAGTCTGAGAGGAGTCATCCATTTCTCCACCAAGGTCCAGCCACAAATGGAAATGGTCTGTCGCATTTCTGCTTGACCCAAATCTACGGTCCCACGGTTCCTGGGAGCTCCTCCGAGCGTGAATGTTACACATCACAATCGTTTCTCCACCACCTGCAGCAACGCATCCGAGAAGATTGCATAATCGACTCTTGAAGCGGTGGACCTCCCCTCACCCTCATTTTGCTTTCCTTTCGTTTGGTTTTGATTTGTTTACTCTCTTCCCCCCGTCTTTGGATGCCCTTTGACTTCCCCCCCCCCCCCCCTTCTTCTCTCCTCTACAAGTGGTCAAGTAGCAACTCCCACCCTCAGCGAGTTAGACTTCCTCTTCAAGTCAGGCGGCCTTTTCGCACCATGGAGATACAAAGTATCTCGTTTCATAATCCAGCCAAATTAGTACATGCGCACTTAACATTCTCGCTTTGCCCTCAGACGGTAACACTGCAGAAGTACGCCCATCGCAGGCGACATCCGGCATCCGTTCTCTCCTTGACTGCATCTGCTTTTACCGCTCCTTTTGATCATCCCTCCGGTCGTTTTTTATTTAATTTTGTTCTTTCTTTCCATGCGTCTTCCAAAATTCCATCCAAAGAGACTGGATCAAGATCGTCTTTTGTTTCGACCCCCCTCCCCCTTGCCCTTGAACAGCTTCCCCAGTTCCGGGGTTGCGGGAACCGTCTCTATAAAGAAAGCCTCATATATAAATGTATACACGACGTAGGTACGGAGGTTGACTGAAGATTACTGTGTTTATGTCAAGTAGATTGACCGTCGTTGACAGACATCAATACCCTCATTCTAGGTGCTTTTGATTTTGGTCTCTTCCCCGGGCACTCTAGTTGTTTGGGTCTTCCACCTCGTAGCTCGTGATGCAAGATGCGAAGGACCCTGCTCTCTTTCTTTTTCTTTTTTATTCTTGGACCCTGACTAACCGACTTGAGGCTCGCACCTGGATCAGAGCAGTAGGTACTAACACATGTTGAATTGAGCATCTGGCGTTCAAATATCATGATGGAGTTATTCAACTCTGCCTAGCGATCCAGATGTAGTTGGTCGGTCGGCCGGTTGTCAGAACGCCACGAATATGCTAGCGAGCCCGATGGGCGCTCTCTTCTTCTTTCTTTCTTCCATTGTTGTTTTTTTATTAAAGAATTTCGCTCTTTTGAAGCAAATTCCTTCACCAAGAGCAAACACTGCCTCAAATTTTACTGCTTCATCCATACCCAGTACATAATGACATATTAAACGACTTGATACTGTATCTCTGTAACCCTGCATTGAGACTTACCCAGAGCCCGGTGAAACGGAATGGATGCTGTGCCTACATCCTGAAAATTTCCCTTTTCCAGATGACGACAGAACCGAAACACCTCTGTGCATAGATGCATGACTGCAATTACATGGACACCTCTGACAGCTAGACCCAATTCTTAGTAGGTACGGTGTACCCGAGTACAGCTACGGCACATACTGTATCTCGCTGGTTGCGTTCTGCTACTGTACTGTCCTAAGTGGGCTGTTCAGCGACAAAGCATCATTGATGGTTGGTCATTGCCACCTCAGGACTGTCTCCCATCTCCAAATTGAGTCTGGTGCATATGTTCATTCTTCGGGGCTGTCGGCTGTGGCTTGATCTTGTCAGCTGGCGGGTCTCCAAGAAGTGATCTGGTTCTCTCTCTTTTTTTTTTCTTCTTTTCTTTCTTCTTTTTTGGGTCGGGCTTACCCTTTTCGATCCATTCCCTGAAATGGACTAGGGTCGGCCACTTTGGCTCATTGAAAATAGAAATGGGGCTAGTCCAGCCCCGGTTGGTCTTTGGCTTGACAAAAGGACTTGACAATCGATGTACATGAGTTGGAAATGCATCCACTACACTACAACCGGGCGAGTGCGGACCTAAGGTGACGGTCACCTGTTGATTTGCTCGGCTCGTCATGTTTCCAGGCAGACGGTAAAAAGGATGGAAAGTACGGGACATCTGAGGATTTTTTCTTCAAGAGTCATGTGTCAGTATTATATTGCTGTATGTACGGTCCTGATGTCTGGTTTCAACTTAGTAGGTGATTTTTTTGTTTTTCTGCTTCACCTTCTTCTTCCCTTTTCCTAATTTTTTTTTCTTGCTTCGTTTGATGCACGAGCGGATTTGATCATCTTTTGAAATCTCCAGTCGCCCTGCAGGATGTTTAGAGAGGGTATGTGGATGTATTGTTTTGGACAGCGTCTTCTTACCTAGAAAGTAGTATTCTTTTTTTTTTTGATTTTTTCGTTTCTGTTAGGCATGTATCGATATTGGACGAGAGAAGGTGGTTCAAATCGAAACAACTCCATCGTCGGTGTCAGAAGGACGTCTTGCTGTTTGGAATGGATTCCTTCAAAATGTGAGTTGCTAGTCAAATCATCGGATTAGGGGGAATGTGCCCCTGCTGCGGCTAGAGATTCCCCGTGCGGCAGGTAGTCGATCTTTCCAGGTCAGCGACCCCCATCACGCCAAGGATGCATAGTCCTTCTTTATTTCCCTGAAGGAGAGATGAGTGGGTGAGAAGAATTCTGACCTATGCAATGCAAGCTCATTACATCAATTGACCGCTAAGTGACCAAATTGGTTGAGCGGCCTGAGCATCGGGACAGATGAGAGTCTTCTTCGATAATCCTCATGGGTTCGTTTTTCATTGCTTCACTTTGTTCCAAAAATTTTTTCTGTTTTTTAGGGGGTAGAAAAAAGAAAAGTTAAATGTCTTCTTCCCAATCTGTCGCAGTATAGTACCTGATACTTAGGCTACTGTGATGGAATCAGTCGTAAACCAGGACAGTCCAATGCCATGAAAGTGGAACTGTTCCGTGTACAGCTGTACAGGACATTTGTAGATATTTCCTAAAGGGGCAAGACGCAGAAGACGACATCCATGTCAACGTCCACGCTTTGGACGTTGACATGGATCTTTCCTGGGGAGTTCCGTGTACAACGCGGATTCTTGACCTTGCCCTTACTCCTCTTTGGGCAGACCACGCCAACGTTAATCCATTGAAGATACGGTGAAGTTCTCCAAAAGTGATGCAGTTTCGTTAGTTTGCTCTGTCTGTATTGATGCCTCATGCCTCGAATCTTCTCTCCTCCCAACTAGCGTTCCGATCGAATGAGGACTGAGCCAACCACTTGTTTCACCGACTCTCGAGTCTTACCCAGTGAACAATCTTCAAGATGATCATGGGTCATTATTAGATTGAAAGTCCAGACCGTACTATTGCAATGACAAGATTCATTGGGCGTTGCTCAGGAATGTTGGGTGTGTCCTCATCAGTCATCCTTGACGGTCATCCAAGTCCCGACCGTCGTCCCCCACGCAACGCCAAGTGGTCGAATGTGCATTAGAGCAGAACGACCTTTCGAGGTGGTTATCAAATTGAAACTCAAAAAGAGGAAGAAGAAAGAGAGGGAGAGAGAAAGCATCAAAGAATAAGGGACTCAAGACTCAGAACATTCCAAGGAATTCTCTTTGTGTTGTGAAAGCCTCAGCAGGCTCTTCAAACTCTTTTTCATAGAGAGAGAGACTTTGCAGAAATAAAATATGGTCTTGATTACCATTGAATTCCATCTCTCATCTTCACAGCTGGAGACTACTCAGGGAAACTTGACACTTCATGCCTGAATTCGAAAGACTCGGCTTACTTTGTGATGATCATCTGTTCTCACTCAACCTGTTGCCAGATGCACGGTGCCTATCATGGCTTGTTTTTTTTAGGTGCCCGGCCCTGCAAGACATCCTACGGCAGGCTATTTGGAATGACGGGTTTCCTTGCGGTCTCAGACACCATCCGTCCCGTTTTGGAACCTGGAAGGAGAACGGTCTCTGCGTTGGCCTGGATCTTTCTGTGGAACACCCACTCGATTAGAAGGTGATATTTGAGAAAACGTGCATACCTGCACTTCGACCCTTCTGAGCAGGTGCACAGTCGCGACTTCTACCCATAGCGTGGTGACACTTGCTATTGGTCTTTTTTTTTTTGCCATGGAGGATCTCCTCATACATTGCAGGTCGCAGGTGGTTGAAATTGACTGCAGTGATGACAACCAGGATAACCGGGCAGGCTGCAACGAACCCCACTTGGCTAAATGAACTCGATTCTGTTCCCCCAGAAACTGCATCCTTACTCGAAACAGTCCGTCAACATGCGCTTGCTCATGGTACCTCAAGCATGATGATACTACTGGCTGGCTATACAATACAAACAGATTGCCAGACGTGCTTGTATCATTGAGGTCTTCTCACGCTTCGTTCATTTTCTTATATATGACCTAGTCATCTTGGTTTACAACGCTTGCGCGTCCTTGCGCGTGATTACGAGTAGAGTTTCTTGGCCAGAGGCGTGTCTTTTCCCACAAATCCAGACACGGGGCAATCTCATGACCACTTTTGGCGATCATGCAAAGACTGCAAGTCCTTCGTCATCGTCTGCAGCCAATCTGATAAGGTGCACGGTGGACAATGATAGGCTACCTTGCAGAATTCCATGAAATTTGCACTTGGGCTCTTCTTCTCATCAGGCAGTACCTGGGTTGTTGTCATTCTGGATTTGGTTAATTGATCAACCTTGGTGTATGCCCAAAAGACCGATCATTACCCAATAATAAACACGAGAAAAGAAAAAACAAAGCGAGATATATGTCTTGAAATTACCGAGTGGTGTGGGTGGTCGTGGGATGTTTCTCTTTCTTCTTCCAGAGTTAGTTCAAAACTAACAGTCAATGCGAACGCTATCTAGAGAAGCCGAGGTGGTTAGTGTGCCGGCGCCTGTAGAGATTATTGGCTGATCAAGTAGTCTATCTATTTCCTTCAATCGAGAGGTTCGGTAAGTGCGCCCGGTCAAGAGGCTCACTGGCCGAAGGAGTGCTTTGCCTCTTCGGCTTGAGCAATCCAATGAAAGTCCCGGTTGTGTATCTGTCGATCTCAGTGCTACACATGCTGAAAGATGAACTCGAAGGTTTGACCAGACACCCACCAGGCTTACGACATGTCAAACTAAAGAAAGATGCCTTAGTTTCACTCTCTAAACTGCCACTTAAGACGGGAAAGTTAAACAGGAACTAATCAACGCCCATAAAAGTACCCTTCTTTTTCCCTTCAGGACATGAGTCAAGGGGAGATTCATAGCTACGGCTTATACCTGATTGTCAACTCTGTTGCACGAGTATGAATGGACCACGACAAGTACTAGAGCCAAAGGTAGAGAAAATAATTTCAATACGGATTCAACAATGACTCAATATGACACGCATCTGCTCATCCAGTTGACGATTCATGTTCCCTATTCCATTATCGTAAGACAATCCGTACGTCCAAGAAGCGTGTTCTTGAAATATACCTCTCTGACGAGATCTAGTTCAAGCTGAAAGCCCAAACTCTCCGACTAATAGGATCTCAAATCTCAAACAACTCGAACACGTAGTTTTCACGCCATTGTATCCGACATGGAGAAATGCTCACAGATCCAAAGATTCGAATACATGTGAGCCATATTATCAATCAGACTCGTGACAGATCAGCGAGTCTAGATCGATTTACAGCTGCGAAAAGGACTTTGACGATCTAGAAACGAGAAGTACCGTAATGATCCAGAGGCGGTTGACACGCTTGAGCCAAATCTATTCTCGTCCGTGGAGGATTTGTTCATTGGGGGTTGTCGCGACTTTTCTCGTAGACCGCAGTGAAACCCAGCAGCGGCGCGCCGCAGCTTAAATATCCGTTTATCCCAAGATACGAATGTAGATGTCAAGACCCTCGGTACTAAGGGAACAGGATTCAGTGCCTGAGGTGACAGGAGGTTGGCTTAGCATAGCGTCCACGTCTCACGTCACTTCTGTCCGCGCGATGTACACAGTATACTTCCATTGGCATGGAATCAAGCTATTTTCGTTGATATAATCTCCTTGAGCGCATGCTTTCCACTGCAGTCATAGCATCGCCGGCCTGCGCCAACCACCCACGATGGGCTTCCTTGATGGTAAGAATGTGACGATAAAAGTGTGTTGTCTGTTCATTCTAAATGATTATCGTCTTTTGGATCGTGGACGTGAGAAAATATTAGTAAGATATAGTCAATATTTAATTGTAGTCAGGGAATTGATAAGTTTGGGCCGAGACTTTCAGAGGAGACGCTCCAAGGCCACCGTAACCGGACCCCTGCAAGAAAAAGACACAACTCCCGTGCGCAATGGTATCGAATATGAACCCTTTGGAAACCCCACCAAACATAAAAGAGCAAAAAAAAAATACAAGGAATGATGACGGTCGTCCGTGTCTCCCAAAAAAATACAGCCAGAAAAGAAGCGACGGGCAAGGGAGGGGAAAAGCAAACGTAAAGTCAATGACGATTTCCATATCGAACCTGATGACAACGCCGACCTTTGACCCATCTGTGCCGCCGAGGTTTGTGTGAATCCAAAAAAGGGATATTTGAAACAGCAAAAACAAGCAAGACCTCATATTCAAGGGCTACCTTCGTCGCCAGGAAATCGAAGGTTGAAGGAACGGTAGTCGATCGTGACTGACACGCGGCGGGACGGTCTGCGTCATGCTTGAGAAAGAAAAGAAAGTGGCGGGAAGCATCTCTGCTGGACCAAATGGCTCTTCAGGTGCTCCGCGGTATGAAAATCGATGGGAAACGGAACCCACTGACACAAAGTCAGTGCAAACATGGCCCAAAAATTGAGGGCGGTATCGTCGTGTTCCAAGATCAGTTGCCCATCCCGTTGTGCATCATGTTTTGCTGCATCTGCTGAGCATGCATCGCAGCAGCTTGTGCTCGCTGCTGTGCATAGGTTTCTCTGTCGCGTCGCATCACGTCCGAAGTCCATGCCCTCGCAGTCTTCTCCAAACCAACTGTGTATTGCTCAGCGACATGTGGAGGGTACTGGTTTGGCGGGCCATATTGTGCCATGCAACGTTGGCTCATCTCCTGTCGCAAGTTTAAAAGTCGGTTCTGAAAGAGCCGAGTGTATCGCAGCATAGTGGGGTTTTGCGCATTCGAAACTTGGCCACCGTTCGCTTGAGCCGCAGCCATGAGCATTTGTTGCTGTTGCTGCGGTGTCATTTGAGGGCTGCCTTGATGGGCTTGCTGTTGTTGCTGCGACTGCGGCTGCTGTTGCTGTTGCTGCTGTTGCTGCGACTGTTGCTGCTGTTGACTTGCCTGGCCCTGTTGCATCTGACCGCCTGTCTGCTTCACCATCTGCATTTGCGCGAGCTGCGCCCGTCTGAGTTGTGCCTGATAAGCTTGATGATTGTGCTGGGGTACATTTTGCATATTCGGCTGTTGTTGAGATTGTTGCTGTTGTTGCTGGTTTTGTGCCTGCTGGGCCTGCTGTGCCTGGAGCATTTGCTGCTGTTGGTGCGATTTGATGTTTTGATTCGCATGTGCGTTGGCTTGCAATTGAGCGAGCTGCTGAGGCGTGAGCTGGGTCATGCCACCAAGTTGAGCTCCCTGCTGTGCAAGAAGCTGCCTCTGCTGAAAGAGCAACTGCTGCTGCTGAGGCGTCAGCCCCATGGGGGCACCGTTCATATGCGCGTTTCGAGACATGGCATGGTTCATCATCGGAGCCTGGGCCATGGTGCTTGTTGGGCTGCCTTGACTCAATCGCTGTGTAGGAGTCACATTCCGCATGATAGGCGTTGCCTGTGACATGGCCGGTGTAGTTTGCGCCATCTGTGGAGTTGAGTGTCTGCTTGGCCCTTGCTGACTTCTTGAAGGAGCCATCGGATGGCTCATCATGTTCGGATGTGTATGCTGCATAGATGATGGAGGTCGTGGAGGACTTCCTGACTGCTGAGATGCACTGATACTCATCGGAGCTGCCTGGGCTGCCATAGCATTACCGACAAGCGGCGATGAAATGCTATGTGGCGTCTGCTGGCGCACCACTGGTGAAGATTGCTGCGCTTGAGTCACGCCGTTCGGCTGAGCCATGACATGACGGTTTTGAGCCGCAAGCTGGGCCTGGGCCTGTTGGGCTGCAAGCTGCTGTCTGCGAGCTTCGTCTTTGGCATGTAGCTCTGCCTGTTGCATTTCCAACACGCGACGCCGCTCCTTCTCCTGCTCCTGCTGTTGTCGCTTCGCAAGCTCTTGCTTCAGCTTCAGCTCATGTTCTCGCTTGGCCTTCTCCTCGTGTTGCATACGAATTGTCTCTAGAGTCTTGAATCGAGAGAAGCGAGGCTCAAATGGCGCCACGCCAGCGGTTTCGTCCACAGCGGTAGCCTTAGAAGCACCGGAAGTGCCGGAAGAATTCGGTTGCAAACGCTCATCCATAATAAGCATGAACCGCTCCTCCTCGGCAGCAAGTGCCTCATCGGCCGCCAGCTCGGCCACAGTCCTCTTACGGCGTTTGGGCGAAGGCGGTGGGTCATTGTGAAGTGGGCTTCGCAAAAAGTGAAGCAGAGCTTGTGATTCTTCGAAGCTGTTCACAGTCTCCAGATAAAGCGGAGGGGCGAGGCTATTCAAGAGCAATGACTCGCACTCAACAAGGTCTTGCGGCTCCACAATAGTCTTCTGACGCTTCTGAGGATTGCCGCGCTCCGGCTGGGTGACTGTTGGTGATTGAGGAACCACTGAGGACGAGGAAGCCTGGGGGGTCTGACCAAGCGATACCGCTTTAGGATCGGGTGTGGTCACAAGGAGGGTTAGTTCTTCCTGTAGAACTCGCGGTGTGGGGTGAAGGACGGTAGTGAAGACCCGGGGCTTCGTCGAAGTGGTTTTTTCCTCGGTTGGTGATGCTTGCTTCTGCGTGCCAACTCCATTTACGCTGGGTTGGTTCTCGGGCTGGTTGGAGGTAGGAGCTGGTTCTTGAGATGGCTTCGATGATTGAGCGTCAGTAGTAAGCTGGGTCTGTTTCGGATATGGTGCAAAAGCCGAGGGTGTGATGTGTTCGTTGTAGTTGTGAAGGGAATATGGCGAGTTGTTTTCATTTGTTGTTGAGACGGATGTCTTCTGCGCCTGCGCGGATACAGACTTGTGATCTACCACGCGCACGATGAGGCATCCTACCAAGCTGTGTCAATATATGGTATTCCAGCAATCACACTTGATGCACTGCTTCAGAGTAAAATCGTATTACCTTCGTAAAATCGCACTCCGCCGCGTAACAATTCCTCAATAATCTCATGCGGAATGGTTCCGGCGCGGATGTGCTCAAGGATGACCTTCATTTCCGAGTTGTAGGGGAAACTTCCATCCTGCTGTTCAAAACGGAAATGGGTCGGGTGAAGATGTAGGATGAGAGAGGGAGGGTTCTTCGCGTATTTCTTGAGGATGTAGGACGTGGTTTTCACTGCGACGGAGAAACAAAAAAACATTAGCGTACAAAGCACCGATTAAGCAATTGGTAACCCCTCAGAAGATCTCCGAGTCTCACCGTAAGGCTCGCCCCCCGAACTTGCAGCCCGGTTGTGATCAGCCGCAGATGAGTTTCGCATCACGGCGCGGGTCTTTCGTGAAGCGGGATCGTCGGCGCGTTGTGTTTGGGGGTTGAGCCGATTTGAGACGCCGTTGGGATGATTTGTGGTATCAGCACCACCGATGGCCAGTATTTGCTGTGAGGTGACAGGAGAGCTTTGTCCGAGAGAATGTTGTGTTGTTGTGGGAGACGAAGACGTGGGTTGCTGAGCCTTGACACTGTTCACCCCGGTCTGGGGGAAAGGCGGGGGCGGCCGCTTCATCTTCGGAGGATGGGGGCTCGGCTTCGAGACCGCGGTCGCCATCATCATCGGCGCAAAGGGCGCGACGGATTGGCTTCCGCAGAGCAAAAATGATCCTACCAACAGACCGATTGACAAGTTTGAAATAATCTCCGGGGCTCAAGAAGGAATGAGATGACCGAAGCGCGACATGGAGACATGTGGGGATCGGTCCGTCGGTGTCGGCCAGAGACGCGGCAAATTCGAGGCGAAAACTTGTCAGATAGCCAGGAATGACCAGTTTGAAAGAATGAAAGTGCCCATCAAAGGAGATCTTTTGGGCTTGGAGGTTTGCGAAGGGCACTCAACTGGGGCAGCTGAGCAGAACGACGTGATGATGCGGAGCCGCGGACCAGGAGTGATAGTGTCACGTGATAGTACGCTTTCGGCTTAGTGCTGTTATCAGCTCTAACCACTACTACATTTGGAAGTAGTGCTTGCGCAGGTATACACCGTAAAACGATACCAAATCGTGGTGAAACCCTAATTGATTGATTCGTGACCTCAAATATCCATTATTCTCAGCTGATGTCCGAGAACTAGCAATATTGACGGGTAACCTACAACAGAAGTGGTCGTCTGCATTGTACTTGTAGGCATACCACTTTCAGTTATTGACCATTCACAGACTAGTACCACACAACATTAATTAACTCTAAAGCTCCCCGATGGAAAGAAGATAGACTGGGGCAACAAGAGCGAGAGAGCCTACACGAACAAAAGCCCGCCAGAAACGGGCTTCACAAAATCGAAACAAATGGTTATTCACACATCAACATTAGTATCATAGAACATGATGGCATGGAAGAGGTCCGCACAGTAGTTTAGTCTAGTCCGCAGACTCGACGACGCCAATCGTCTCCTACACGAAGAGCATCAACGACGTCAATGCGCTTGCCAAGTCCAATGGTCCCTTCCTTCTGCCACCATTTCTCTCCTTTATCGGCAAGGGCAGACTCGTCGTCACTGTCAATAAGGCCACCACGGCCGCCTTCATCGCCCACGACAACAATGACCTGACGCACCCAGCCAGAAATATGCTGCGCGGCTGTGCCCTCTTCACCGGTGAGAGATTCTTGAATATAGACAAGTTCAGGCGACAGGTGTCGCACCAGATGTACAAAGCCGGTAGGCGTGTTGAAGGGCATGATCATGCTCTCCTTCTCAACAATTGCCTGGGCTTGTGTGTACAACGTCTTGAAGAAAAAATTGGTGCCATCTCCATCCTCGTCATGGCGCAGATCCACACTGTTCAGATCACCAATCGCTTCGGTAGAAGAGTTGGCCTCCTCGGTTGCGATATTAGAATACGAGGATGCAAGGGAGGTTGTTCTTTGAGAAGAACCGCCTTGTCCGAGCGCGTGTTGAAGACCAGGAGCGTAAATCAAAACAAAAACTCGTGAAGACTCGAGATCAACATGCTCGGGAAGATGAGACAGTATAGACTGGAGCGAGATTGCGTTAGAATACGCTGGGGCAAAGGATTGGGTAGTGGGGACGAATTACGTACCGCGTGCTCAGAAGTTGAAATGCTATCCGAGTCGGCTGAAGTGACAGACGACACGACAACTGCAACCACCTTCTTCCTTTTCTTCTCGAGTGAAGTTTGGCCAGCCACCATTCCGCCCATATTCGGCGCGTTATCCGATGGCTGGTCTCGCCGGACTGCCCGGGCCTGGGCCTCTTCTGACCATCTTGTGTGGTCCTCGAAGTCGCCACGGTTTTCCTCGCGGATCGACGTCAATGCCCCGCCAACGTATGCACCTGCAGCAGTGACACCGGCCATGACCCGACGACTTGCACCGTCGAAAAGCTGTTGCGGGCTTGGGGTTCGTCGCAATGCCCCCTGCATTCGAGCCATGAAGCCGGGGTCATACGGGTGGTCTTCAGGTCCTGCACCAAGGGCTCCCTCTCGTGTGTGATCTTCTGTCCTGTATGATGGGGGATAGTCGCCGCTAGCCGCGCCCCGGAGCTCCGTTGGATGAATACGATCATGGTCGTTGGGAGATTGCTCATTGTCATCATCATCGTCTCTTTCACTCCAGATCCAAGCCGCTATACTCAGAGTTGCAACTCCCACTGTCAGGGCCAGGGGAATCCAATAACCCATGGCAGTTCGTCGGCCTGTCGAGCTGAAACCGGTGCCGGCTCCACCACGTCGGCGAGCATCCCGTGGATGAGACATTGCGATAATAGGCGTCAGCTTCAACAATGGCGCATTAATAGAGATTCAATCGCAGACACGAAGCGCGACTATCACATCGCACACTTTTGCAACAAGAGCGCCGACGTGCAGAAAGCAAAATGCGCAGCAGATCATGCAGGAGGGAGGTGGGTTTATTGACCTCGGAGCACAGAAACATGTGGCTGGAGAGCCCCCGTGGGAACCGCGGCGTTCGCAGCGGACCGGGTGTCCTCCACTGTTTGCACTGTTTGAGATGATGCTCGTCTACAGGCGTTTAACGGGACCTTTGGGAGAGGCTTGTACCTCAATAATGCTGCTACTTCTGTTGGTAGATTTAGACGGGCCGAAGAATGAGATCCTGCGAAAGCTAGCTCGTTAATTTTACTAGTAGGAAGGTACCATTGAAACTGATAATCAACCCTCGGAAGGGATGCTATGGATTTACCTTGTGACCTACTATGAGAAGGGCGGGGGACTGATGAGCCTGTAAGATTGTGATGCGGAGCGAACACTATCGGTGATGATCACGTGCTCAATGATCGACACACCGCCCCCTATCATCCAATCAAGGAACATACTTCTGCCGAAAATAGAGGGTGTCGCTTGGCTCCGTACCAGTCACGTGATCGTATCGAAAAATGTCCCCCCTCAATGTGTCAATGGATCAATTGCGATTATTGAATTAGACGGCTTTGGGGCGTATTGAGACACTCTAGGCTTGCGCAAAAGGAAAAGGCAGCTTGCGCAAAGTTCTCGAAGTTTGTTCGCCAAATTTGCGGGAATTCGTGAGCAATTAAAAAGTAGTGCCACTACCCGTGACGCATCATTCAGTCTTCTTGCGGCGGGGCCCAATACCTCTTGCCGAGCTTGTATCTGATTCTTCCTTTGAATTTGTTTCGAGCAGAGCACCAGCACAATGCCGCCTCCGTCAGCAGTTGTCCCCAGTGTTGGGATTCAGGCTCTCGTACTCTGTGGGCCTGGTGTCTCGTTGAATACCTTCACCACAAATGAGGAGTATCCAAAAGCCTTGATCCCGTTGGCTAATAGGCCGCTGATCTACTACCAACTGTCTTGGCTCAAGAAGTCAGGAATTACTGGTAGGGGAGTTTCAGAACACTCTACGAGGATGCTCGAGGCTAACAAGCGTTGTCCGCAGATATCACCCTTATCACGCCTCCCTCGACAGCCGCCCCTCTTCAAGCTGCGCTGCAACAAAATCCTCATCTTACTTCCCTGCCATCTCCGTCCCCGTCTGTCTTGGCGCCAAAGGGTCTTGACCTGAATATGGGAACTGCGGAGCTACTTCGGTTACCTGAAGTTCAAGCTTGCATCAAGACCGACTTCCTCCTCCTTCCGTGCGACTTGGTGTGCGAAATTTCGGGCGAGTCACTCTTGGAGGCATGGATGGTATCTCAGAGTGCATTGGGAGGTTCATCAACAGTCTCTGAAGGTCGTAATGCCCACGGTCCTACCTCATCTGGACCTGGTGGTGAGTTGGGAGGGCGCCGCGGTGGTCTAACTGTCTTCTATCAGACTCAAGATCGGGAAGAATCAGTCAAAGGGGAGGGCACGGACTTCTTGGCTATCGCTCCTCTCGACAACGACGAGTCTCCCGCGGTCTCACACGCCGTTGACGGCCCCGCTGCCCTGAGACACAATCTCTCCAAAGTTGTGCTTTCAATGCCGATGGCGACCGTCAAGGAGAAAATGGAGCATGAAAAGGGCCTGCTTCTCCGACATTCTCTCGTGGAGACGCATCCTCGGGTCAAAGTGCTCACCACTTTCCGCGACGCCCACCTCTATATATTCCCGTACTGGGTGAAGGAACTGGCCCTTCGACAAGAGACCTTCCAGTCGATTAGCGAAGATCTCGTTGGTTTCTGGGCGAAGGCTGAGTGGCAACGAGGACTTGGCGAGAAGCTGGGGATGGATGAGATCTTCCACCGCGACAACGGGCACAGTGCAGAGAGCGCCAGCCACGACGGCGAATCAATAGAAGAGGAAATTGATCTTCTGGCCATGTCGACGACAAGCTCGAGGCCAAACATCAATGTTGGCAAACCCACCACAGCCACATCCTTTGCATCGAGGGTCTCCAATGCTCCATCTGGCGCTGAAAAAGAACAATTAAAGATCCCCCGGTTATTGGCGTACATCCAGCGGGGGTCTGCACCATTTGTCCGTCGCGTAGACAGCAGCGCCATCCTGCTATCCACAGCTCTTCGTCTTGCGAAACTCGAGTCTATTGAAGAAGCCGGTGCCGCTGCTTCGCCGTTCGCTCTTCCCCAGAAGATTGCCAATCCGGATGGCGTTGCGCAGCGAACCACCATTACCAAGGCTGACTGCTTGGTGGGCGAGAACACTACAGTCGAGTCCAAGTGCGTGATCAAGGAGAGTGTGATTGGCGCTAATGTCAAGATCTGTTCCGGTGCCCGGTTACAAAAATGTCTGATCATGGACGGTGCTGTCGTGAACAGCTCCTGCACGCTTACCGGGTGTATTGTGGGTCGCAGAGCGGTGATTGGCAAGGACTCTGTTCTCAAAGATTGCGAAGTCGGCGACGGCTATCTCATTGAGGAAGAGACCGATGCCAAGAACGAGAAATTCATGATTTTCGAGGGCCTCGAAGATGAGGAGGATATGGGCAGCGCCGGCGATTTTGATGAAGAGGACGAGCTGGGATTTTAGGACGAGCAACCGTTCATACAAAAGGCATACCACTTGATCAGTTGTACTTTGGGATCATTGTCCACGGAGCGACGAGGTGCACCCACCAATTCTGTAGATGACCAGTGCGTAAATCCGAGGCCGAAAATGGCTACCTTGGACGCAGATTTTGAAGCGTCCAGTCCATTTGATCAATTCAAAACATTAGTTATTGGCTTTTCATGTCATTCATTCCTACTACCAAAGATAAGGTATGGATGTAGTGATTACATATGAACTGCTCCTTGGACACAAAAAATGACATGATAGAAATGTGTCCCCGTGACAGATCAATTAATTTTCTACTGGATATCCCACAGGCGTGGAACGCTGTGCCAAATACATTTATATCCAGGACACACCTCAAAACAGCACAAGCGGATACTGTCAGTCCTCTGTACCTGTCATCGGACCACCTTTTTTCGACCATCCTGTTTTTTGCTTCACTTTTCTCTCGAGAACCAAAACTTACAACCCTGTTTTTTTGCCTAGGCATATAGATAGCTGATCCCGCCTGTAATACTTGTAAATAAATTTATCAATCATTCGTACCTAGCCGGTACCTATGAGCCAGTACGCGGCAGGTAACTGAATTTCCGGAATAAACGTGATTCATTTGTTATTCTTTCGACATGCAGCTGTGTGAATACCATAATTCAAAATAGAAGTATCTGGCCAGATGCGTCTATCGTTCGCTGTACGCGAGGAAGGGTTACCTGAAACCTATGGCAGCAAATAGCATTCATTGAAAACTTCAAGTAAAGAGGGCAGAAAGACCTCGCGCGTCGAGAAAAGTTCATATCTATCCAAGATCATTTCCGGCAACATTCTATACCTCTCCACTAAAACTATCTGTGAATCGATTTTTATGAGCCCATTTTCCATGATGGGCGTTGATAGACCTACAGGTTTAGCGGCAAAGAAGCAATCTGAAGGCGAGACATCTGAATTGGGGAGTCTGAAAATGAAGAGAGAGAAGAAGAAGAAGAAGAAGAAGAAGAAAGAGGGGAACCCATGACTGGGAGAAAACCCCTCAGAACACCTGACTGCTTGAGAATCAAACATCTGGAGAGGGCATACTCTCTCAGGTGTTAGTATTATGGGGCTATTCAATAGCTCCTATGGCCTCTGAGACTCACAGATAGAATACAAACCCAGCTGATTGGTAGACGGCACTACCCAGACTCGCGACTTCGGGGTCAAATGTCCGGCCCTCAATCAAGTACCGACACGCGAATTTCTCTTGTTATCGTAAGGATTTAAAGCAGGTTACCCTGAACTTCACCTCATATAAATTCATCTCTTGGCCAATGCCCTATGAACAAATTTTGTTCTTATCCATGATGTAGATCTGGCGGCAACAGAATATCGACTATACACAGAAATTGTAGCTACAAGTATGCAACTTTCTGAGAAAGGCTGAGCCTATCATTCAAAGTCAAAGTCCAGTCCACTCCCGGCCATTCGACTCCTATATAACTTGTCAAAGGCATCATTCTGAGCCACAGTGAACTGATCTTTCCATGATCCGATTCGTCCTTTGCGGTAGAAATCTCCTGCTTCTTTGATATCGCCCATGCCTGTAAATTTGCTTTTCTTCATCAGCCCGAAGCTGGCTTTCTTTGTGATGATCTCCAACGCCGCATCGTCGTGATCGAGACCAAGGAACTGAGAAATCTCACGGATTTTGGATTTGGGGTCGGTGAGGAGATCTTCGTACTTCAGAAACAGAACGTTCTTGGCGTCTCTTTGTTCCCACCAGCTTAGAACATGGTCGAACCAGTCACCTCGATGACATTGACCCTCAATAAACATGTTCAGCCAATGCTTCCAGCTTCCAGAGTACCAGCCACTCCAACTCTTCTCTCGGTCAAAATAGTAGCACGAAGTGCAAACATCCTTCGGGTTCCGAGAAATGTAGATGTATCTGGCAGGAGTTTTTGTCGGGTTGCCACCCAGGGCCATATCAAATGGCATGTGAGATGCGAAGATGCGGGGGTCTTTAGCATCCCGGAGAGCGGCCTCGTCTCGTTCGTAGAGCCAACCACTTTCCGGCCAGTGGAAAGAGTCTCGCAGCGTTTCGCCTTCGACGCCAGTCAACAAAACAATTATGTATGACAGCCAGGTTGAACCAGATCTTGGCCATGAGACGAAGCAAATATCTGTGCTTTTCATAGGTAGGCTCCGTGTCATCTTGTACCGCTCTGCCCCGATAAAAGGTGGCATCACTCTGCCATCGTGGATGCGGTATTTGTATCCAAATTCGCCAATAGTAATATCGCCAACAGACTCCCCATGTTCCTCGTCGCGATATTCGGCAACTGCAGGTTGTTGCGACAGATCTGAACGAACGCCAGCTTCGGGAGTTACAGTCATGGTGAATTTCCTTGGAAAGGATGTCGAAAATGTGAGTGAAAGAGGAAATCTTCTTGATGATAGATCGCACCGCAGGTACCTGAGCCCGCCTTATGTTGCTGGGAACAGACAGGCTCAGCCGCCCCAAATCCCACTCTTGTTCACCGCTGATCGCACTGAATATCCACGGATGACCTCACTCATATCCACAGATAGAACTCTTGACCCCAGGTTGAGAACTCGTTCGCCCTACTTACTTGTCCCAGGAAAATTGTTCTGAAAGCTAACCTTATGTCTTAGGCTATGTAGTGTATCTTCAGTCATCTGGCAATCATACCGTCTTTTGGTGTCTTTGGTAACTTTTGTTGTGAGGTAAAACCTTGAACTCGCATGTGAGAATGATCTATGTATCAATTGGAATACATGTGTGGTCCTTCTATCTTCAAGAAAGTAAGGTAGTTGTCGATAGACAGCTCGTCGGGCCTATGGAGAAAAGAATTAATAGTAGCCAACCCGAGTGCACAAACTTGTTAAAGTTTATGAGGTAGCCGTGCTTTGTCACTGCCAAGAGACTAGAATGTCGATCCTAGCGTATATAGACTAGTTTTCAGCTACGCCGACTTGGTCCAGCATTTGCGGCTCCGGGTAGTGACCGACAGACAGCAGATCTCTAACTCGTATGCCGTGGTGGGTCTACAAGAAATACCCTGACCATGTCCAGGTTTCATAGGGCAAATAGAATGGAAACGAACTATGTGTCTGCCTACGCACAGGTATGCTGACCCTTTGGTTCTCCATGTACTCTCATTTTGACTGCTCACGTCGGAAACACCACGAATATGCTACAAGGCTCGAGAAATAAGTATTTACAATCTATTGGGGGGCCGCCAAGAAGGGAAAAGAAAATCTCAAGAAGCCTTGCATTAGTACCATCTAAACCCTATCCTAGCGGTGTATACTCACATTTAAGTATTTTCCTTTCTATCCTACGTAAGTGATCTTCGCTATATATCCACATCCATAACTGACCGTTATTTCGTTTTGCACAAACCCTCTATCTCACAAACATGAGTAAGTTTAAAAAAAATCATAGCCGCGTATGATTGGACCATGCGACCAGTGGATCTCGGCACTTACATGATGCCGAGATACTTGTTTACTGAGCAAAAAGGAGTACAGTGGAGGAGTAATTAATACTCAGCGTAATTGAGTACATCGATGCGAAATCCACACTATAATATGAAGAGGATCGGTAATGCTTGACCTTGTTCATCCATCTCTCACGATCTGCTTGCATGCGAATAACTTGAAGGTACCATGACCGTACCACAGTCGATTCGAGGGTTTCCCGACGAGCCGTTATACTCGCACCTCTTGCGTCTTTCCAAGGAGATTGAACATGAAATTATTGATGACCCCAGAAACTGTGCTAAAGTCACTTATGAAGAACTGCTTTCGGACATACTAGTGTTCCAAGACGTGCTTCGACGAGCACTGCCCAATGAACTCATTGGAGAAGACGGGCTCAAAGGGGGCAATGCGTACATCGCCATTCTGTGTCCGATGAGCTATGATTTTATTGTTGCCTTGTATGCAGTTCACAGCCTGGGATTTGGCGTGGTTCCGTTCTGTGAGTCCTATACACTACCGTATACGAAGCAATGGCTCATTGTCATCATTTTAGCAACCAAGCTTATTCCTGAAGAGATAACTGAGCTGCTGGGTTTTTGTGGTGCTAAATGCATCGTGACTGGCTTAGACCAGAGCGCTCGATTTTCAGATCTCGGTGGAAGAGCTGAGGTCCTCCTTGGAAATGACATTGTAAATGTTCCTATCTCAGTGAGGCCGGCAATGCGCCGACATGTTCAGGCTCTAGGTGGACCCTTCATTGAGAAGGGTACTTCATTTCCTTCCACGCACCCTGGCTTGATGATATTTACCTCGGGCACAACTGGGCCCCCGAAAGGAGTGGTTCACAGTCGGGCATTTTTCGATCCCAGGTTGATCAGCGGGACTAAGCCTGGTGGTCGCGTACTCTACCAAAGGCCGCCACACAGCATCACCGGGGTGATGAACCTCATGGACTTGATATCAACCGGCATATGTGTGGAGATCTTCCCCACGGGCTATGTTGCAGCTTCTGTCTGGGAGAGGCTCGCCGCTGGCGGTATCACTGTCCTCTTTGGACCTCCGGTCATGTGGACCCACCTGATGGACTACTACGTGGAAAAGCTATGCCATTTGCCATCATCAGAACTGAGCCCGTACTTGGCTGGGGTTCGAAACCTTCAGGTGGTCTGGATTGCTGCTGGCTTGGCGACAACCCGGGTCAAAAAGTTTTGGCTGGGAATGCTCAGCGCAGAATTTCAGATCAAATATAGCATGACAGAATTCGGGAGGGAGGCCTTATCCTACAAGATGACGATGACGTCTGATCCAACCCTGGTATGTTGTCATCTTTCCAATCTTCATATGCCTGGATTTCATGCGCTCAACTTATGATCTATTTTACTGAGATGGCCACTTTGCTAGGCAATCCTAGGCAAGCCCGCACCTCGTATGGACGTGAAATTGTCCAAAGCTGGTCATGGCGAAATACTTCTCAAAGCTCCGGACATGTTTCAAGGGTAAGAAGGATTTCAAAAGATGTTGCATCTGGGGCCCTTCATTAACTTTATCATTGCTAGTTACTTTAACGATCAAGCTAAAACTCACGATTCCTTGACCGACCACGGTTACTTCAAGACAGGAGACCTCGCTCATGTGGACCACAACGGACTCTATATTTTTGATGGACGGGCATCGGCTGACTGTGAGTTACAGACGGTAGGATATGCTGTTTGACCTGCACTAACCATATTGCATGAAGTTGCCCGATTCAGTACATACATTGTCCCCTTGCTAGAAGTAGAGGCTGCATTGACCTCTCTTCCCTACATTGCGGAAGGATATATCCTTCCAGTACCTGATGAAACGCACGGGCAGCTTGTCGGGGCATTGGCTCGGCTGAGACCCGGACCACATCTTGACGGGTCACAGCTCACTCTGAAAAGACTAAGGGCAGACTTATCACCCAGCATACCGTTGTATAAGCAACCTACCCTACTGCGTGTAATTGTGGATGAAGAGATCCCAGTGAGTGGCCAAGGCAAGCTTGCGCGCAACAAGGCCATCGACATGTACTTGGGCCCTAGTGCAGATCCAACTCATTTGCAAAAATGGGACCTCGGACTCGAAATGCGTTTGCCCGGGAAGAAAGCCTGGGACTGGGGTGGTATAACTTTATGAGTATAGAGTCAGACCACAACGGGTTGCAGACCCATTTTTTCATTTGGGACTCACGCCCTCTACCTTGCGAAGAAACTGCCACGTAAACGGTAGATGTGTTTATGACACGCGTCGAGACGAGAGAAATATTCTTCCGTAATGCCTATAGCTAAGCGTTAGCTGCTCACAGAACAATCTCCTTTTACTGATCTGTGCACATATAGTCAGCCAAAGGGGACAACGGCTTGGCTTTTACGATATTGGGAGGGCAATTTGGAGAACTATTCCCCTTCTTAGCACTCACGATCATCGGCAAACTTCTCCAGCTGGATCTGCCGCTGTTGGTGCACGCAGCAGACCTATACACTGCATAGTGCCGATCTCCTGCTTGACCAATATCTTTGTGGGAAGCACAAAAGGCGGTGTAAGCGTGTTTGAGCTAATGTGATAGATGAGTTACAGAAATGTGTCGGTCGGGGGTGTCCGAACCTGTTACTGAATGAAAACAAGTAGAGTTAAATCATGTCAATCTTGAATTCCGAATTGAGATTGTGGGCTTACGCATCTTTGAACGAGTACTCAGGAAGAATACATCAAGAGCCCCAGGAGACCAACGAAGGTCAGGTGGAGCATACTGGCGTAAGACCAGGAGGAGCCCTGGGCATGGTAGATCTCGATAAGCTTAGTCTGAAGCCACGCGTCCTGCCGAGGATCTTTGGCTGGGCTCTCTTAAATTCCTGGTAATTTCTTTCGTGAGACTCTTTCTCCTCGCCTCGGGTATATCTTCGACTCACAAGAAAGGGGCAGCAGCGAACTGGCTTCTTCGCATCCTATTGCTCCACGATCTGAGCTGCGGTCCGTGGATTCGATATTCCAGCGTATCCAAGTCAGCCTGTTTACCGGGCCCAACATCATAAAAAGATCATCCAAATGGAGGAGAACACGGAAGATGGAAAATCTCGCCAGCCTCTTTTGATTTTCACATATCCGCGAACCACTTCAAACCTGCTGATGCGAATGCTTTCCATACCGAATCAAAGCGACGCTGTGTCGGTGGAAAGCGGTGGCTATTTCTTCTTGCCGGCGTTTCAGAAGATCAAAGTAATGAAGCTCCTCGACTGCCCGTCTACTCAATGGACGAACAAAGAGTGGACTTCACTCAAGGAAGTTTACACTTCGTGTGCAGATAATCTTCAAGGACTGTTACGAACTGCGAACAAAATGGAGAAAATGGCTGTTTTCAAGGAACATACACCGTTCATCATCTCGCCATCAGTTCAAGCATCCTTCGTGCATGAAGATGAAGCACCGGAACATCCGTGGAGGATAGACCTTGGGGTGTTGAACGACGCAACCGATGTGAACTCGGCAGTTCCTTATAACCAGAGTGTCTTCCCATCCGAATTTCTACTCAAGTGTGTTCCCGCATTTCTCATCCGCCATCCAGCCCTTGCGTTCCCCTCGTATTATCGCATGATACAAGACATTCGGGGCGAGGGTAGCCCAATCGATCCAACGAAACCCATTTTCAAGCAGGTTTTTACTCTGCGATGGACCCGGAACATGTTTGACTGGTTTCTTGCCGTGAATACAAAATCACCAAACGACAAAAGTCCACGGCAGATTCCGATCGTTCTTGATGCAGATGATATTCTTACGGACCCGAAGCTTGTCCTTCACTTTTGTGATTTGGTTGGATTAGATTCGTCCAAGGTCCAATTCGAATGGGACCCGGTGCCGAATGAAGAGCTGCAAAAAGAGGACACTATACGGAAACACACACGGTCAACACTCCTTTCGTCAACTGGGATAACGCCAGGAAAAACCTTTGATGGCCTGACCGTCGAGGGTGAATATGGAAAATGGAGAATAGAATTTGGTGATAAGGTGGCTGATAAGCTACACCACTGGGTCAAGACGGCGTTGCCAGATTATGAGTATCTTGCTCGAAACCGGCTGCAACTGCCTTCGTGAGAGTTTTGTGTATGAGTATTATCTCATTCAAGGATAATTTGACACCATTCAAACGCTAAGATTAGATATGTCGATATTATCAGCTGTCCCCTGTTTAATAGAAGATAGAACAACCCAACTTCGACTGGCAATCAATCATTCATATCATCCATTTACCAACCTGCGCCAACCTCTCTATCCAATACAAGCTACCCCGACGTAAACCCTGGGATCAATTTCGGGTATGCTCGTCCGAACTTGTTATTTTTGCTACAGAATAACTACTACCTCATCGTGGAATGAGAACGCCACATATATGCAGGGGATAGGTATCAACCGCGTTGTGAAAATAGATAATAGTCTGATCATGACTCCGTGTGGTATTTTGACCCATTTTTGCTCACTACAAATGGAGGAAATTGGTAAATAGTATATCCTCTTGGGCTGATTTGCAGAAGCGTACCCAGCGGAGATTGAATACTGAACCAATATGACTTGGCTCAATTCAGTTTTTATTGAGATAGCTGTATCGGCTTAAGACTTATCCATCAAGGTCAAGAGCAACATATAGTTTGGAACATCTCTGAGTGAGTACTTTCTCCGACCCGCCGGACTTGTACAGCATGGATGGAAGAATTCATTCACGCTGACCCCTTGCGAACGATGTGCAGAATACAACAATTATATATCAGTGTACGTACATGTGTTGTGTTTCACTTTTCGAACGAGCTGGGAGCTTCGTTGGGGCCAGCCGTGGTCTTACTGGATTGTTCATATTTGGTTGCATCTCTGCTAGCAAGTGCGAGAATGCGGGCAGTGCTGAAGTCGAAAATTCGGACAAAGACTTTGTTGCGGATACGAGTTTCTTGCGAGTTGGACTAGAGCATTTCTCTGCCTTGGACTCGCGCTAGAAGAGTGATAATTTGTTGTAAAAACGGCGATGAAGATCTTCTACTCAGAGTCAAAATCTGGTGAGCAGGACGGGCTTTTACACTTTTGGACTTGGTCGTGGTGAGTTCGTGCTGGGCTGTTAGAGAACCGATGCATATGATGGTTTGATGGCTGAGGGGTGGAGGAGGGGCAATGGGTGACAGACGGGGAGGCTGAGGCAAAAGGGTTGGTGGAAGTAGATGTGACCATGGGTCGGTTATAGAAAATAGCGGGCGAGCACGGGAGTTATGGGAGCAATCCTCGGCTGTGGAAAAATACGGCCTGTGGTGGTTGAGAAGACATGCATGTCACCATGCGTTTTTCATCATGCGGCCGGTTCGTTTGAATATGCCTTGTATTCTGTTCTGCCTCATCCAAGTCCCTTCCCCGCGGCTCAATGGACAGATATGCGCATGGAGGAACTCTGTCAATGCAACAACTCATCACACGACTTCATGACATTACAGACCGTTATTTCAGAGCAGATCTTCCACCAAGGCCACCTGAAGCGCCACATGAAAATCCACTCGAATGATGATTCTTTTTTTTTAGCTAGATCCCTGAGTGCCAACACGGCTTCTCGCGCAAAGACAACCTCACTGCTCACTACCAAAAGACACAAACTAGGAAAGGTGATTCGCTATTGCCATGTTCCCAGTCTCGATGAGAGCAGCTCTGTATTCAATCCGCAATTCCGTGGCCAGCTGGCGCCGGACGGAAGTCTGCTCTATACTGGACAGGCCAGAATATCGGGTTGGAATCAGAAAGAGAGGTATTGGTGTTCCTATGGTGGGCAACGATGGAAGAAAGCTCGAGTCGGCGTCTCCATTCATCAAGTCCGCACGCCATATGAGTACTAGGAAGTCAGCCCATGGCGGTGCGTTGGGTTATGAGTGTCGGATCCAGTATGTAGTGAAGGAATAGATGGAGGTGACCCCCCGCCAAGCATGAGCAACATATAAGCCAAGATCAGAACCGCCCGGGTCGAGAACCCCGAAATGACCGAGTTCCATTTGAAACATCTGTCATTTCATCTTCAAATTCAGTCAATCTATTCCCCGAAGTGGGAAACACGTGGTTGAAAGACCAGACAGGGGGGGGGGGAAGACTTGGCGTTTCCCTATAATCTGCATTCCTTAGGCTGGAGAAGACAAAACGTGGACCCGGTAGCTTAATTGGAAGCTTCAAGGAATGCGACTTTCATACCAGGTATGCACATCCATCAAGATAAGATCAGAATAAGCGGTCTAGATCCCCGGGAATGCCGTCCTATCTCGATGATCTCCTAGTAGGTTAAAAGAAAAAAAAAAAAAAAGGGGGGGGGGGGGGGTGTTTAGTTTGGTGATGTCATCTTTTCATTCGGTCTGGTAGCATATATACAAGCCTACCTACCTCTCCGTATAAAAATCCAAGTGTCCTCCGGGCCAGCCCAAGGTAGTCAAAGATGGATTCATCCGCTCCGAAACTATATAACCCATGCCATCCATCATCATCAATTTCGACCAAACTCAACTGCCAACTACCTAGAACACTCAAAGTCCCCGCGAATTTTCCAATTGACCTCTAGTCGATCGAGCTTCATCGCAAATGCTTTGAAAATTTGTGGAACTCGCTATCTACATGAATCATTTGATTCAGTGTCCTGCCCAATTCTCGAGATCTCACTTCAATACAAAAAAACCCCCCTCCCCTAATGCTCATGAATCTAGCGATTTCTAAAAGGTCCATTCCGACTGGACCTATACCCATTAGAAGCAGGAGGAATGGGAGAGGAATATATCAGATTTGTCTGACCTGGACGATGGTGGAATGGAAATCGTCCACTCTAACTATAATATAATGCGGAAATCGAGAGAGACGACCATGGTTCCGCATCCGCGTCGGTCCACGGTCCGAATACAGGGACGCAAGTTGGATTGGAATCGAAAATGCTTTCCCGCTGGACCTGGACGGGATGGAATGGATAGGTCTAAGCTTATCCCTTGGGATTCGCCCAAAGTTCCGGAATTGACTCGGTACCTGAAAAATACCGACTCGGACTACTTGATGCCGCTGAATGCGTTTCAGCGTACGACCTAGCGACAGAGCTTAATCGCAGCCGCCCACCCAGCAGCCTCGGCATACAATATTGCAGCCCTGGTAGGTGGCCAGAGCTGACTGCACCCCTCCCTCCCAATAGGTACCTGCCTGATTCCCACGTTTCCAACGGATCGGACCCATTCGCATTCATCGGATGCTGACGCAGGGCCATGCTGACTCTAGGATAGTTTTGTGCTACGCGGCTTTACATTTACCTTCCCACGGAACGAAGAGATTCGCAAATGACCAACGCTCGGGCTACAATTAGGCGAGAAGTGAAGATGATAATTCAAGGAAACAATCCGATAAAGAAGATCGAGGCCTGACATGACCATGATAAAATGATGTGCTTGAAGACGAAATGAGACACGAGGTGAAGAAAAAAAAAATCCACAGATGAGAATTGGAGGGGAAAGATATGGAGGGAAAAAAGAAAGTAGGAAGATCAACAGACACGGGAAAAAAAAGTAGGCCCAAGTTGCAAAACGCTCCCGGTGGTCAATGACAATGTTTCAATGAGAATGCACGCGAAAAGGACAGCAACCAAAGTGTAATCAGAACGAATCCAATGAGAGGGGGGAAAAAAAGAGAATGAGGGGGCTTGACGATCGCTCTTGTGAAATTCGGAGAAGAACGTGGAAAAGCAATGTTCATAAGACCAGAGTGCCGATGCGGGAGAAGTCATGTAGCAGGAACACTCCGGCCTTGCAAGCAACAAATTGGGTAAGACGGTGCGGTACGTAAGAGGCACACTGGAAAATCGGTACGCTATAAGAAGAAGCCAATGCCTGGACATCGAGCCGCCAAAGAGATGAAACGCATGAATCCGGTGTCGAGATGCGATTGAGAGTCATTTCTCAAGAAACGCAATCAGGTGCGCCCCGCCCGGTGTCCTCGGGGAGGGCATTCCGGGCGAGGCACAAGCGGCACGGTGTGGGACACGGCGACGGCGACAGAAAAAAGAGATAGAATCAATACTCATCGAACACCGCCCGATCGCCAAAAGAAATGCAGATCTATGGATGTGGGGTGTAATGCTTGCGGACAATCGAGCATGGTAATCCAACTCGCCTTGCCCGGATGGTTCCGACCAAGTCAAGGGGAAATCAGATGAAGTGCGTGTAAATCTTGGAATTTTCGTGAACTTCCATCTCCTGCTCGCACGGATTAGCAGTTGACCACAAAAGGCCCGGTGGATCGGTGCGGGCACTTACCATCTTAAAGTTGTTGATCTCCTCCCGAATCTGTTGGGCAAGCAGCGGTGTTAAGCGATTGCAGGTCGCAATGTCACCACGACGATCGTACTCGCCACTCGGCCAGGTGTCGTGGAACTGAATGCGGGGACTGAACATGATGTTTCGTGAGGTCGGCTGAGGGGTCATCGGGGCGCTCTTGGGGTCATCCCCCGTGAACCGTCCACCTTGCGACATGAAGTAGTCCTCGCCGGCAATCTTGATGTGCTCGCCGGGGCGAGCCGCCCGGGATCCATCATCGGGGGTGGGCGGGGCACTGGAATGAGGCGAGTCACTGCCGTTCTGTGCCCGACCGTGTAAGGAGACTCCAAGATCCGAGTGAGTCTTCTTCAGGATGCCTCTGGTCTTGCGAATCTTGGACAGCACTTCTGCACGCTCACGATCTCCTCCCATGATACTTTTACGCGTGTCGGCGGTATTATCCGAGACACTGCGTTGCTGAGACCGCTCGCGCACGGAGACGGATCGGCGAGGCTCCGACGGCCCTTCGGATCTGGGGAACACAGTCCCGCCGCGGGGCATGTCCTGCGGATCTGGATTCACTGTTACGCTTTCCAACTCCGCACGCTCCCCTTCAACGTTGATCACGGAGATTTTGGGGGCGGCCATGGGCTGATCGGACGCCCCGGCACCTTCCAGGGAGCTGACGCTCGCGATGGACTTTGGACGAAAGAGTCCCACCAGCGACCGACCACCTCGCTTCATGCCCTTGCCCATCTTGCGAAGCATCATGGAGGCGGAGGAGGCGGTTGAAGAGACGGACAACGCATCCGTGGAGCCACGGAAGAAGTTGCCTTGATGGGAGTAGATACTCTCCCCCAACCCACTTGCTTCTTGCTGTTCCGCAATAGCCGCCTGTTCCTCGCCTAACTCTTCCCGAAGAGCCTCACGGCGGGCTTGTTCGGCTGCCGCCGCCTCGCGTCTCGCAGCCGTTTGCTGGGCGGAGGAGGCCTTCAGCAGCTCTGAGGCGCTGCCGAAGGAGAAGGCGCGTCGGAGTCGTGACTTGCCGGGACGCTTCTGGTCATTTTTCAATTCAGCCAAGCGCTTGGCAGCCGGCGAGGCTTCCGGGGGTGATGTCGCCGTCGTGGATTTCTGTGTCGTGGCCGGGGCAACCTTGGGGGATTCCGGTGTACTGGACGGTTGCTGCGACAGGGGCGACGGTTTGTTGACCCGCTTGTCCTCCGTCCGCCCGGCCTTGCCGGTGGTGGAACCCGTCTCGGAGGGAGAAGCCTCCCGAAGCTGGCAGAACGACCATGGTTAGTCAGATGTCATTGCGCATCCGGGGGGCGACCCTGTTTTTGCGTGTAGAGAGATGAGAGACTTACCGAGGAAGACGAGGACTGTGTCGAATGGGCACTGGCTACGCTATCCCGATGGGAGTGGGACGACCGGGGTCGCGGGCCGGAATCAAACGCGATGAAATCATATGCACCCGGCTGGGGCGACGACGCCGCTGGTGTCGGAAGCTGCAGATCCAGGTGGGGATACGTGGCTGAGTCCATGGTTCCCAAACTCCGGCGCCGATAACGCTTGGCGAGTTCAGGCTGTGATTTTTCCTGCGGGGACGCATCATCCACGCTCGAGACACGATTGTGGCCGGGAGATCGAAGGACGGGGGCGGAGCCACTCTGCACTTTGTCCTCCACCGCGGGAGGGGTCGACACCAATCCGGAGGACTGGGACTGGAAGCTGTCCGCACGTTGTTGGTTGGGACGACGGTAACGGTTGGGGGATGGTTTGGCGGTGGTCGCCGAGGCAGAAGGGGAAGGAACGGTGGGAGAGGGGAGGTTGGCCATGGACACGGGGCGGGGCGGTTGCTCCGTTCTCAGGGGCCGAGAAGGGAGAGCCGTGTCGTCTTTGGAGAGGTGGGAGCGAAAGGAGGCGTTTGAAGACGACGAATTGGATACAGAACCAGCTGCAGGATTGTTGGAACGTGAGGTCCCTGAATGAGACCCGTGCGGTGCGACTTGGTGGATCGCTGGAGCGGAGGAAGTTCGATGCTCCGGACGCAGATGAGGCGCCCACGACTGGCGGTGCTGAGCGGTGGGAGATGGGGCACCGGGACTCAGACTGGGGGTGTAGGCATATGGTGCCACAACCGGGTGGCCGGGGCGATACACCCCGGTATTGCCGTTATTGAAAGTGCCCCACGACATGTTCTGGTAGACGGGACCTGAGTTCGGGATCGTCGGCGGAATGAAAGTATTATTGGAGGAGGAGGAGGTCGGACGAGTCTGGAGCACGGGAACTGTGCTGCTATGTTGAGAGATCGTTTGAACCAGTGCAGCCATAGCTATTCCCCGTCTTCACCGAGACGCTCCGGGGGAGATTTGTCCAGCGTCTAGAGCCCGCGATGATCGTGTTGGATCTGGACTTGTGGGCCACGACGACAGGAGATGTGATGGCTGATCGAGTCGGATAGAGAGCGGGAAGGTTAGGACAGTGCAGGAACCGAATGGAGGGCTAGTGCGAAGATCCCCCGTGGGCGGATGTTAGCGCAGAGTTCATGTTATCGTGATCATGATGATGGGCGACACGATCATCACGACCAAAGTGTATGGGAGTGGACGGGTGAGGGAGAAGAAGAAAAGGGAGCGAAACAGGCAGAATCTTGTTCCCCGTGCCGTCAAGCTTTGTTTCCGAGTGGACCAGTTCTTGGGGCGGGAGGGAGCGAGGGACAACGCGTCAGCCAGGGGCAGCAGGGGAAAACCTACCTGTTGGAGGAAACATGAACATCAAGAACTTAATGGTTGTACAGTGATTAAAAGAGTGATAAGCGCGATGTTGAAGGCTGGATTGAAGTGGCAAGCAAAGATGGAAAAAAAAGGGAAAGAAAAAAAAGGTGTAATGCGGAACTCGAAACCAGGCGAGTGATAGAAACGAAAGGTAGTCCAGGTCGGTACGAGAGACCTCCGACGATGGCCAGTCGTGATTTGGGGGGGAGGGAGATAAGGGGAAACGAAAGCGAGGGGATGTCAGAGAGGCATATACAAGAATTGAAGAGGTGACCCCCAAAAGGAATCAAGAGACCAGCACCAAGAAGGGCACGGAGGAGTGCCGCTTGGAGGTAAACTGGGAGAGAGAAAGAGAGGGGGAGAGAATGGAGGAGGAGGGTGGGGTGGGTAAAAGGGAAGGTGTTGAGATCTTTTTTGGGGGGGAAGAGAGAAATTGGATAGAAACGGGAAGGAGGAAGGGGGGGCAAAAGGGAAATCCAAGTGGAAGCTGGAAAGGGGGGGGAGAGAGAGCCGTTCGACCACCGCGGTATCAGTTGGCTCTTTTGGCTGTCGGCGTGGCAGTAGTGAACGGTGGAAGTAAACCGGTACTCGGTACCGGACCAGCGTGAAATTAGTGTCCCGATGGCAAAGGAACCTCGTCCATGAACTGGCTCGCAGGTCAAAGTGAAAGAATACACGTGTGAACGAAAGGACAAGGTGTGGACTACGCTGTAGCGAGTCGAGTGACTTGGTGAGCTGAGAAATCCCGTACGCTGTCTGCTGTACAAAGGCCCTGTCGGGGTTTGAGGACCATCTCTCAAGGCCATCACACTGGATCAGCCGTGATGTTTGACATTATTGGCGAAAGTCACTAGTGCTCCATTCGATGGTCCCCCCCCCCCCCCCCCCAAATCCACTCCCCCACAGAGACCAACCAACTCATTTCAATATACAGACGGGCATTCCGCAAAGAAGCTCTACGGGGAGATAGCCTCGCGGCTGGCGGATATGACCCTTGCAAAATGATACTTTCCATTTCCAGCCTTGTACGTCCCCTCCTACGGCTCTCTGCTCAGAGACGGGGAGGGTTTCCCCAATCGGACCGAATCTCTGTGGCCACGCGTGGAGATGGGGGAAAGAGGTCGACTTGACTGCTGCCGAAGCCAGAGTCGGAGGGGTTGAATCTGGCGATAGATGGCAGGTGGCCGACAATGGGCGACGAATGTAATCTCTGGTCGACTGTTGTTTCCATGCAGGTCCGGGGGACCGAGGCGTTGTCCGATAGGGTAGAAAGAGCCGTCGGAGAGGTGGAACTGTGAATGGACTTGACTTGGATCGCACCCCAAATCAAAGCGCTGCCCAGTCTTTAAGATTGAATCGACATGAAGGAGGAGGAGGACGCAGCAAAAGAGGCAGAAGCAAACGAACAAAGTTGACCAGCGAATCCATATGACGGTCGATTCCCATGATCCTAGGCATGTCTCGGCGATGCGAGTGCCAGACGCATTATGATCCTAATTATGGAGACTGTGGAGCGAGGTCCGGCGGAGGAGACATGGGAAATCAAATCACCTGCCATCGATGCCGGGAGGATTACCTACCTTTTTTTTTATGCGCGATCATAAATTGTTTTGATGTGCTCCGACGCGGATCACCTGCAAATCAGATCGCGATGGAGACAGAACCTCCGACCGGACACCCAATCACTCCCAGGTCATGAATGTGGGCTCCATCAACATGACACTGAAAATCCCCGGCTTTCAAAGGCAGAATGAGGAATGCTGAGCGATGAAATCGCTGATCGGAGCGCATTAGAAGAAAAAGAAGGGGAAAAAAAAGAGAGAAAACAGAACGATTGCCAGACATGGTATCATGATCGGGTACCTACCAATCCAGGATCGACCTTCTTCGAGCGATGATGACGGGGGGGGGGGTCTTTTTTTGAACACTGTCTCACCCGCAACTGTAGACGATGCCAGTGGCTGCATTAGTGCCGGTGTCTCAGAAGCGGAGGCAACGGTACTCGCGAGACTCGCCCTCTGATTTGCCAATTCCGCTCAGGCAGAGGCTGCAATAGTACGATGCAGCACGGGCAATATGGCCTGCATAGTCATCCTCACAATATGATTTTACGGAAGGGGTCTCGAGACACCACAAGACAACTTGTCGGTCGCGTGGCTTGCGACCACCAAAGATCTCAACATCGGCTGGCAATCCTACTCACCTGGCTCATATCATCCTGTCTATTCCGCAACCCTGGTGGAGGCTTCCAGGATCTGGAGTGAAGCGTTGATCTTGATGGGAGAACGGTTACAATTGGACATACTGGTCTAGTTACCTCGGTCCATGTTCATTGGAGGCCGATCGCATCTGATGCGTTGAAGACTGATGTCGCGCCGCAGAGGAGCATGCACGTTGCGGCTGTGCCTGGGACGAAGGAAAAAAAAAAGACTTAGCACGGGCATGATAGCTCGCGGGGGAGTCGGAGACATTGATCGCTGCGGCAGGTTCAGAGTTTGGTCTTGAAGTGAAAATCCCCTACGACGGGGAGAATTCCGCCAAAAGAGAGAGAGAGAGAGAGAGAAAAGGCAGTGGCACATTCGATCACTTGGTTCCTGGAAGACTACAGCGAAAGGGAACCAAAGTAGATGATGAGGAACCCCCAAAGAATCGAGCTCCAAAAAATCAACCTAGGACAAGAAAAGAGAAAAGCAGCAGATTCGTTTCCACAGGCGACGCCACGAAGATGGAGCCAACTTGAATCGCGATGGGGTCGATGCTGTCCCTCTCGGCCAGCCTCCTGAATCTCCACGCCCACGGGTGAATCCTCACGCGCCCAGCGAGACGGAGAGTGGATTCCCAACCGGCACGTGCACGCGTTGCTCTGACGGGATGTCGAGGAGCAGATGTCGACAGGGCTGTGGTTTGTTGGATAGCCATGCACCGAACTCAAATGGACATGATACTAGTTCGGCGGTGGGAGAGAAGAACCTCATCTCCATACTGAGGGATCAGGGCGAGCAAGGTAGGACCAAACTGCCACCGATTTCCGCCCCATCTCGTCACCTCTCATTATGAAGGATGGGAGCACACGAATGAGGGACGGGGCCTCTTTGTTGGTGAAAAGGTATCTGATCGCGAATTTTGATGAGTTGAGGATTCTGGCGTTCGGCTTTCACCATCTGCCCCAGAGTACAGAGCACTGCGGTGTTGCACCGCGCAGCAACTCTGAGATGTCCGCATCAAGTCTCCTGAGTTTGTTTTTTTTTTGAGACAGATCGCTCGAACCGTCCGTCCCAGTCTGCCTCTAACTGCGGGCCCCAGATCTTCGGTGCACGACAGTAATGTGGTGAACCTTGTATGTCCCTTGAACTTTGTCGCCGCGAGGCCTTTCCCCCCTGTCTCGGTCGACGGTTCAATCACCAAAGAGCGAACGACGCCGCTCGGTTCCCTAACAAGCTCCCCACCATGGAAAGCGTGCGTGGTGCGGGAACGGCTGCAGTTGTCAGACGATATTCTCACGTTCCATGGATCTCGGTGGACAAGGTCGCTTCATTTGCCCCCCCCCCTCCCCCCCTTTTGGCCCCGATGGGCCCAATCAGCGTAGATCCGCCCGTATCAGAATCTCGGTTGGGAAACCATCTCATCGTATACAAGAGCTGCATAAGTGCAGACGGGTGTCGTATAATTTTTCCTAGGACTCGAACGTGGTCTTGGTCTTGACTTTTCCAGGACGTATGTACAACATCGAGTGTCTAGAGAGCTTCTGATCTCCAATCAGCGGTCCTGAAGAGCTCCCAATTGTCCCAATCTACTCAACACAGCCGGGCTGGACGATTGATGCGGCTCGCGCGGCATTTTGTGCGATCGCAGCTGTCCCGTCGCCGTTGCGGTGGATCGGATGATGCAGTCCGAGTCGGAATCGGACTGTCCGGCAGATCAGATCAGACCAGATCAGATTAGCCCCGATCCTCTGTGGGCGGATCAGATGCATGCACAATATCCATGCAGTATGACTACGTCGACACACTCGTTGCTCTCGTACTTGTTGAATTGATCCCCTGCGGATTTCACCTTCGATCTCAAAGACAACGTACCTCAAGGGCCGTCGACAAGATAAGTTGATAGTGATGTTCGCTAGGGATTTGACCCATAATTAGCGGAGAATAATGAGTACCGCGCGGGCTGCATGCCCCAAGCAAGCTCCCCAGCCAGCGTTGATTTGTGACCAATTGCGCGGACAGCGGAACAAAATTGGGGTTGGAAAGCCTTTCATAAGTCCCTCTACCCTCGATCCGGAGCTTCTTACCGGTGATGCCAACACTGCTGCGTAGGATGTACCTCGCTCAAGATCTGAAAAGGACAGGAGACAGGGTTATCGGTTGCCGACGACTGGGTAAGGGCTGGACTCTTTGGAGATCGAAGGAGAGGACCGGTGTATACCAATCCTAGCGTAGATATGATGGTGGGAATAACCTCCATTTCCTAACCTTGCTGGAATGAGCCAGCTCAGGCTCCGGCTACGATCAGGGTGACACAGAGGAAAAGATCAATTCTTGGTGACAACACGCTTGATTGCAGGTCGGCCCTGATCATTCTAAGTGAACGGTAAGCTGATCCCTCATGAAACTAGCCATTTCTCAGTCACCACCAGCGTCTCGTTCCATCGTTTCGAACAGATCTGATACAGAAGTGAGTAAAGTACAGATTTTTTTTTCCCTGTGCGTCCTGTCTATGCCTGGTGGTGGTGGTGCTGCTTCTCCTGCTGACCTAGGCAAACTTGTTCCGCTCCTCAGTCCACTTGGGCCGCAAATCCTCCGCCTTCTCCGACAAAGTGACCGCATCCAGCGAACTGTCTGCCACATAATTCACCCGCCAGTCCACCTTGATATCCGCACCGGCCTCGGTCTGAGCCCAAAGAGCCACGACCACCGTGTTCTCCCCGTTGTAGTTCAAGATCCCCGCCGGAACCGGATAGATGACCTGATTTCCGATATGCGGGTTGTACCGACCGTACTGATATCCGTTGATGAAGATCTGCGCACGATACGCCTTGGTGCTACCGGCGGGAGTCGACAAGACAAACGATACCGACACATCCGTGCCAGAAGGGAAATTCAAGGGGACGGTGGTGCGGAAGAATCGCACCGTGGCGCCCTTGAAACCGAGGCTGGTGGTGGTGGGCCATTTCGAGTCGTCGAACCCGGGAAGATGCCAGCCAACACGTTCACCGTACAGACCATCTTCGTTGTATACACCGCGAACTGGATCGAGATTCGACTCGCCGCCGGCGGTACCGGCGAGGCGCCAGTGAGTGAAGCCGGATGCAGAGCCCTGAAGCTGGGCCTCGAGAATACCGCGTGGGTTCAGAGCGCCCGTAGTCTCGTCGTGGCCGGTATCGTCGTGGACGATGAGGAGAACATTGGGCTCAGTGGTGCTGAGGGTGGCATTTGAGAAGGAGAGAGTGAGGTTGCCCTGGTCGTGGCTGGCATCGCCTAGGAAGGAGTCGATGAATTTGCCGTTGAGCCATGCGGACCAGCCACTGGAATCCGAATGTTAGATCGTGGAGGTATATGTGTGGGGGGAGAGATGCATTTCGAGAAGACTTACAAAGCAGATCCACCTTGAACGTTAATGTAGGCCCCCGTAGCGGAACCGTTGAAATATCCTCGCCAGAGACGGACACCGTTGTGGAACCCTGGCCATGGTCAGTGGGAGAGATCCTTCAGACCACAGGACAGCGGTTCACTCACCATATTCATCAGCATACATGACAGGCAGAGTCTTAGGCTTAAGTGGGTTCGAAGTAGTCTGGTGGTCGACGTCTGACGAATGAAGTCAGTCAAAGCGTGTGGGATTATCACAAAATACGTCCGAGATAAATACTTACCGACCCATGCTGCACCAGAGTCGTCATAGGAAGCCAATCGCTCGGGCAGACTGTCATTGGACTTCCAGGAGCCAAATGAAGGGAGCTTGATGGTCTTGGGTGCCTCGACTGAGCCCTTCAAGCTACCGTATGCTGTACGTTCAACATGAACTGTTTTTCCATTCCAGGTGACCGACTTGACGTTCTTGGGAGCAAAGACCTCGAGCACCGTTTTGTCAGTGTTATCGCCAGTCAGAGCCAGTTTGGACCCGGAAACACCGGCTCCGCGAACAAGATACGGTCCTTGAACGAGCACTGGGGACATACGTTAGATTTCTTTTCCGGGGGGGAAAGGGGTTCCGTTGGGTGGAAGTTCGAACTAACCGGTCTCAGTCTCGGGCACAAGGGGATTGTTGGTAAGTGCTGGAGCCCAAAACTTATACGCAGACTTTCTGTCAAGCAAAATGACTCGAATATTGTCGATCTCTAGTACACTCATGCCAGAGGACTGAGTAAAGGTGGCTGTGAGTCCGCCATGTTCGGGGTAAAAGCCAACACTCGAGCAACCGTGACAAGCGCTGACAGATCCCTTCTTTGCACCCTTGATATTGAATTCGCCCGACTCTCCGGCTGGCACCCAAAGGACCAAGGTTGGAGTATTCTCAAAGACAGCATATGTCAGGACTTCAGCGGTGGAATACAGCAGGGTCTCCTTGCCAAACTTGAAATCGGTAACCAAGATCTTGGACTGGTGTCCATTCAAACGAACGACACCACCGTGCTTTGGTACCGTCAGAGCACCAGCAGAGGTGTTCAACTTGACATGGAACGCTTCATTTGAGCCAATGGACGTGTTGCTATGGAATGTGGCGTAGAAGCCGGCATTGGTCTCGGGATTCCGAAGCTCGTATGCACGGACATTCGCATTGTCCGTGTACTGAGTGCCATTGCCGATGAGATCTGTCATGGTCAGATCTTTGGCGGAACGAGTGAACAAAGCCAGCAGCTTGGTCTCATAGTATTTATCTCCAATGGATCGATCCTCCGAGATGGGGGCTGAATAGTCGTAGCTACTCGCCGTGACCGGCGCCGCAATGGCACCCCAATTGGTGCCACCAAACAACATGTACAAGCTCATCGCCGTGACGCGCTGACCGATGTTCCAGCGGTAAAAGAGGTTAGCAAAGTCCTGGTTGATATCTTGAGGGCAGCCACCCTCGGGACCACCCCAGGGATTGAATGATCCGCCTTGGAATTCGGGCATGAATGAAGGCAGGTTTGGTTGGGATTCTTGGAAATAGTCGTAGTAGTCCAACACCTGGAATGGAACATATGCGCCGTTGGTGGAGGTACATTGACTTAGGTCGCAGGTCCAGCACTGTTTACCAAATGAGAGAAGGAAGGAAAGTCAGTCGTGCCAATTCTTCGGAGTTATTCATCGGATTTGACGAGACGGGGATATTCAAAAACTCACCGACGGATATGAGTCCAGTCCTGCCACATCGACATTGCCGCCCTCATTGGACCAATCACTGCCCCAGGAGTGAGAGTTCATGTTGGGATCGTTGGACGTCAATGGGACAGTGATACCATTGGCGCGGGCATTGGCCTCGAGGAGTTCCATGTAGGCGATGGCATCCTCATTGGGTTGACGTTCTGAAGCCCACCCCTCCCATTGTGATCCATATTCGTTCTCAATCTGATAGACAAGGGTGTTCCCACCCCCGGTGACCTGGTGCTTGCTCGTGATCTCGGACAACTTGGTGAAGTACGGCGTCCAGGCTTTTGTGTAGCGGGTATCGTTATTGCGAAGCGTGCCGTATTCACCAGTCGTCAGCCACAGAGGAAATCCTCCGGCACTGGCTTCGGCATTGACATACGGGCCTGGGCGAACGATAATGTAGAGGCCCAGCTCTTTGGCCAATTCGTACAAAGGGGTGAAGTCATGCGCACCGGTGGTGAAATCGAGCGTGTGGTTATTGGGCGCATGATAGCCCCAGCTCGAGTAGAACGCAAACGCTGTGAAGCCAGCTGCCTTGATCTTCTCGAGAATATCACGCCAGAGACCGGGCACTGGAATGCGCCAGTAGTGGAACTCTCCTGAGAAAACAAAGATCCGTTGGTTATTGATGTGGAAGCTGTAGTGATCCCATTGCACGACCTGGTTCAAGCCATCATCTTGTAATGGCCAGTCCTTGGTAGTCTGAGCCTCCGTCGCGATGGCGGTGCTGAGCAAGGATGCCACGGCCCCCAGCCCATAGATGAGACGAGTAGCTCGCGTCATGGTGAATCCGACAAACGAGGAGATCGGACTGGACGACAGTCGACCTCCAATGGACTCGAGCTTAGGGAATGATGCAGACGCTTCGCGCTTGTGGCGGCCATCTCCCTCGAGGAGAAAAGGGTTCTACACTTTTTATACCTGCAGCCGATGCCTCACCACCCACATTGCATCATTCCACTTTTACGGAGAAAAGGGTGGGGGTGGCAGGTATGGTAGATTGAATATTCTCCACGATTGCGCCTTGAGAGAGCCGACCACGTCGGTGTAATCCCGAATGGGGGTTGACCGTGCCGAGACCCATCGTGTCTGCACGTCTATCCCCATACCGGTTGGACTGGATTTAGGCGAAATATCGGACGAGGCGCGACTCAGCTTCCCCGCTGCAATCAATGGCGGGCACGCAGTTTTTCCTCCATTCAGCGTGCGGAGAAAATGTGGAGAGAGGAGACAGAAGCAAGAGAGCAATTTGCCCCGTCTGGCATGTGTAGCCCTTCCGAGTAATGATCGGCTAATTGTTCGGAGATGTTCACCAAGTCGGCCGCGCGGTTAAGATGGAAAGGACATAGCCTCACCAGGTCGACAGGATAATAAGGTTGTAGGCATGCAGATTGATCCCGGAGATGCCGGCTGCAGGGGCTTACCTAGTTGAGCATCCATTTGCTTCCATGGTTCGTCAAAGCCGTTGAAAGATGCCCGAGGTATAAGTGATATTGTCGACAAGACCTCGCACGGTGATCCCCACAAAGCAAAGCCCGTTCTAGCTGGATGCTCTGCAAGACTACGTCTATTCCATTATCGATATTATATCATTCCCAGTATTAGATTCACAGATTCTTCCTAGGAGGCGGCATATTGTTTCTGTCCCTCTTATGATCCACATCTATTGACCCCGTGAGAAAATGCCATGAAAATGCACCAAATTCTCAGGCATCAGACGAGCAACCCCCCCCCCCCCCCAACCCCCAGAAGATCATTGCTAGCGACGGGCATAAATATGACTAGAACAGGAACAGCCTGATCGGTCGGCCACCTATCTAGGTGAGATCCTGATGTCCCTGGAATAGATTTTTTCATCTACCAGAGTACTAGGTATGTCATGAAGAGGATAGAATAAAATGCTTTTTGGTCGCTCAAAATCAAACAACCGACACTACTGGCCTGCAGACCATTCTAAACTCTGCCCCCCAGAAGACCACACATAATATACAGTATGAAGGTAGAACATGAAGTGAGCAAGTGGAGACTGACAACCAAGGTTGGGAGGAAAGCGACTACCCAAGTGATGTAACACTGAATCGCCGCATAATACCAATCGGGCGCTTTGACGTGATCAACAGGTCGAAGGGCGGCATCGATTGTTTCGTGTGGTGGGATGATCGTTGGGTGCAAAACAGCCCTCATGAAAACGGCTGCAGAGGTGGTCGGCCAATCCCAACCCATCCGCACCCTTTACTATAGGTGCCTGTTCTGGGAGCGTTCATTGCACGAAGGATGTCCAAGGACGAGGAGGAAATGATTGCAGTCCGGCCGAGAGCAATATCCCAAATGATGCCCCCCCCCCCGCCTGCCACGGATTGCGAGCGGACCAGCGGACCAGCGGACTTGCGCCAAACTCCAGAGACTCCCAAAAAAAGAACTTAGTTGAGCGGATTGAAATAAATGACGATACTGTGACACGTCCATCACCCAAGTTTTTCAAGCGTTGTTGTCAAGAACGCCAAAGGGGTTCTGTCCCTGGACTTCCGTCAGGACAGGAGCGGGCTCCACGTCGCCCTTGGTCTGCTTCTTGGCGCCCTTCTTGGCGGGGACAGTCGAGAAGCCCTCGTCGGATGACCGATCACGGGAAGGAGTAGCCGTGGCGCCAGCAGCACTGGCCTTGGCCTTGTTGGCCGCAGAGGACCGGGTGCGAATGGGGGAGTCCTGAGGAGATGCCCGAGCAGCAAGCTTCTGCACTTGCGCGCGGACAACCTCCTCGTCCGTGTTCTCTGTGTTTTCGCTGTTCTCGCCCTCAAATGCGGCGCGTCGGATTTCACGGCCAACGCCCTTGAGGGCGTCCATGCCAGCCTTTTCAGCAGCCTCCATGTGAGTGGGCTGCTTCGGGTCCTTGCGCTTCATGTAAGATCGCACAAAGAAGCGCGCGAACAACCAGGTCAGAGGCAGCAGGTACGAGACGTTGAGGAGGATGGCGAAAGCTTGACCGGAGGTGTCCACGCAAGTGGTCATTTCCTGGGTGTAGCCAACCTGGGGGGCAGGTGCGGTCACGGCACCACCAACGTTCTCGGCGATGCCCTCGGCACCAGCCGCACGCAGAGCGAGCTTCTTGAGCCAGGGAATGGAGCCGGATTCAGCCATGGCGGTGGCCACAGCAGGTGCGGCCTTGGTCAAGTGCTTCAGAGCACTGCTGCCGACTGGATAGGGGATGGTATAGTGGACGAACAGATAAGCAGCGGCCATGTTGGTGCCGAAGACGAACTGCGTGATTTGCATAGTGGTCAAGCTGCGCTTGATGGCATTGGGGACACGGATGCGCAGAGCAGTGAGAGTGTAGTAAGTGTACTATTCGAAAGGAGAACAAGGACAGTTAGTATCTCAATGTTGAACTGATAGGAAACCGGGAGAGGTTGCGTACCATCATCGCATGAATTGCGGAGTTGACGAGAGTGAAGATCCAGATAGGGGCTGCCATGTAGCGAATACCGGCCCACATGCACATCATGGCACCTGCATGGTGATAGGTTTGCAGAGTCGAGCTCTTCTTGCCCTTGGCCAGGATGATGGCGGTATCGACAACTTCGTAGAACTTGGACAGGTAGAAGATCCATCCGAAGTAGGCCAAGCCGCCATTCCACAGGCGGCCCACATCCGAGGAGTCGGGCAGCCCGCCGGTCAGTTTGAACTCCGGGTTAGGAATGGACCACTGGTCAGTGACCGAGCTATAGGTTGCGGCGTTTCCATATCCACGAGGTCCATTGATCTTGCACAGCGAGTCCACCACTCCAACGAGCCCGTTGGGCTGATTCCGATCCGCCCAAGCATCGCCGAAGGCCTGGAACATACCGATGAATGTCCATGCCGAGTAGACCGCCAGAAAGACGTTGTGCAGCACAACGAAAAGCTTGAAGAGGGGCGAGTGGCTGAAGCCATAGGCCTTGTATCCACGACTTTTATTGATACGGTTGATCAGGACGACCGTGACCGCATAGACGCTGGCAATGGTGATGGGTACCCGCACGTCCAACAGCTGATTATAGAGATCATCGGGAATGTTGAAAGGTTGCTTCCATGACAGCTCGTCGACGTGTGGCGCAGGGATGGTCGAGGGGAGGGCAGCGGGAGGAAAGCTGAAGAGCGAACTCGGGGGCAGCGCAATGCGAACGGTGCCCGTGCCGAATTGTGTGGGCACGTTGATGTCAAACATGATGGATACTCGGAGAATGCCCAGCACCGGGGGTGATCTCTCAGCGATTGACCCGATCTTTTGCTGTGAGCTTTGAAAAGGTGGAGCTGGGCCACTGGGGAGACGGCAAGACTACTGATTCACTTCAGTGTCGTACAATGAAGAGAAGATGGATGAGCACGACGGTGTTGTCTCAACGGCGAGGGGGAAAAAAAGTATTATAGAGATTATCAATCGGTGATTCCTTTTTTTTTTCTTTCCCGCTAGTCGCTCTCGACTTTCAAAGGAAGAGACAAGAGGACAAGAGGGACTCCACTAGGCTGATAAAAAGTAGCCCCAGTTGAGTGTCAAGAGTCTCGAATGGACGTCTCAGCGAGCGTCATTCGCCTCAACTGGTTGTGGTGGAGCCTCAGATTGTTGGGAAATTGGGGAAACCTGCCGAGGTTGATCAAATCGATTGAGAAGGCGTTTGGGCCCTTGTTCTTCTGATTAACGCAACGAGACGTGAGTGGTCGCCCACGGCCCAGGAAGGGTTAGCGTGCCCGTGGAGTCACCATGATGGAACGGCGCCGTGGCAATTGTGGGGCAGTGCCCTTCCCATTGACCGAGCACCGAGCCCTGAGCATTGAAGCAGAGACTCCAGGCCCGCGACTGACTCTCCGTGAGCCTTTTCATGTGGCCAGAGATCAAGGGCACAGGCATCCAGCTTTCGGCCACACACTCATCCACCCAATCCGGTGCAGATCCCTCGGTATACACCGGGATTGTGGAAGTATGATTGCGTCTATTTGAGGTCATTCTTCGAGGCAAGACGACACGCGACCGCACACAAACGGAGCAAGAAGTGAAATTGTAAACAGTGCAAACATTATTCCTCCGCAACCACTTTGGGCGGAGGCAGGTCCCGGGAATCCTTGGAAACCGAGATGGTATCTGGACTCGAGGTCGGGCCGGGGAAAGGAACCCTGAAGGGACTCAACAGGGTGGGAACTAGCAGGTCAGTAGCTTCGGACGCCTTCTACATGCGGGAGGTACGAAGCGCATCAATCTCGCAAGTCGGGCGGGGCATGTGCTCGGCATCAGGCAGATTTCCAGGCATCCAGTCTTGACTGGCCTGAGGTCACCCGAGTGAGGGTAATTCTACATTTTTTGCACGTGCTCCAAGACCTCCCAGATCAATCAGGGTGACCGCGGACCTCAATATATGAATGATTCCGTGCGCATTCGGTCGATGCGGTATTCATGCGCATAATGTTGGGACCAATCATGAATAGCCAATGGCAAGCATAGTCTTTCCCAACAGCTCGGGGTAATATATCCATGTAAAGGCATCGCCGATCAACTAGCGCTTTCACGTGCGGCCGAGGCCTTGGCGCAAAAACGATGCGCAACAATCTATGCCAGGAAGGAATTCGGCCCTCTCAGACTTGGGCCTCTTTGCAAGCTGCACACTGCACACTAAAGACCAGACAAGCCAAGGTCTGCCACTGAGGATAGATCCAAAGTCCAATATGTCTTTCTTGCAATGCTTGGCTGTCTTGCGTCAATTGTGGCTAAAAGAAAATCCATGGGGAGGACCATGGCGATCTTAAGATAGATCTACGGAATCAGATGGACGTTACCAGCCACAAAGAAGATCCATCCTGTTCAACGGGGCTTAGTGGTTAGGGGGACGGGGGGTGGCGTAGGAGGGCCCGAAGAAGTCGACGAGGGTCGCGCAGGGGGCGCACGTAGGTCTGCTTTCTTGGGTGGGGGAGGAGGTGCTTTCTTGCGTTGAGCTTGAGCAGCCAGATCCTCATGACCAATGGGTTGAGTTGAAGAAGCGACAGATGCGGAAGAGGGAGACAGGGTGTGATGTCGAGCACCGTCCAGCGGAGCGGAACTGGGACCTGGCGGACGCGGAATGCGTTTGTTGGCATTGGCCGAAAATTTACGGTCTTCCACAAAACTGTTCACTCGCGACGTGACACCCCCCCACTTCTCTCTGCCCATCTCAATTTTATCCGCGTGGCGTTCGCGGAAGGTCTGTGGGGGAGGGAGGTGATCCTCGCGATTGGCGCTCGGAGTAGGTTGGTAAGCCGCAGACGAAGAGGTTGAATTGGTACGCATGTGCGAGAATCGCGATTGTAACTCGTTCAAATTGTCGTTCTGAGATCGAGAGGTCGCCGGGACCGTTTTTTCTGGCTTGCCAATGCCCAGTGCGGGCACAGATACTCCGGCGCTGGCGAGGCGAGAGGTCGCTTCTTGGTTCACGTAGCCGTGCAACGCTGGAGGCGGCGTTCCCGTATACGCGGGTGGTGGAGATGAAGCGCGAGGGGTTTCTGCGTTGTTACGTGGAGGGACTCGAGGTGGCAGCTGTGGCTTCGGCTTTGCACTGAGGGAGGTCGGTCTGGATGTCGACCTCGAAGTCGATCGTGTACTCGATGCCGCAGAATCGGGCGAGTCCAGACGCCGGACTGGTGGTGGCGGAAGGTTGTTTGTTGAGAGGCCCGTCGTGTTCACGCGATATGGCACCGGGGGGCCTTTCGGTTTTTCTGCCTCCTCTTCCTCTTCCTCTCGTGCTTGCCGTTGTTGGACAATCTGCTCTTGGGGTAGCGGTGCCCCGAGGCCTCGACGGTCAGGCGTAGTCTGATTCGGTAGTGCGGCGGGGCCGTGGTAGTTGACATGTTTAGGAGGTGGACCAAAAGCGCTGGGATCTTTCAGGGAGGAGAGCGGTCGTGACACATGCTCAGACGCCTCTGAACTAGGGTCTTTGCCTTTGCCCATCCATCCAGCCTGGACGGTGGCCGGGGTCGATTAGCCGCTCTGTCTGACATCATCCGCACCCACGGCCGGACAGTGGGCAGCAGCTGGGTGCTGGTTGACACTCACCACTTGGTTGAGACCCTTGAAGTCTCCGCGCCAGCTTTCTTTGGACTTCCCATCCTTTCCCTTTGGATGCCATCCATCTTTCATGACATTCTTGAAGCCGCTCATCTTGGTGGTGGACCAGAATGATCATCATTTTGGAGATTGGAAACTCGGTGATGACCGAGACCAGACCCGGTGACTCCGTAGTCACGTGATTATGTCCATCTTTCTCCCGGGGAAGACATGCGGGCACGTGGAATTGTTACATAAACTTTTATGGTTAAAAGCCCGGGTCCACAATGATCGCTGGGACGGGAACCAGGGCGTTTTTGGCAGCTACGTTTCATTGCTCAAATCCTAGGAAACTTCCCCGTTATAACCTTAGTTTCCATGGGTTATGACTGACCGGTTTTCAAAGGGGCCACTGCAAAATGGTAAGGTGCTATTGACTGTATGCTACTGAGAGGATAGATGTTTTTCGCAATAAAAGGAAATCCGGACAGTCGAACCTATCCCATGTCTGACGAGGCATCCATCTTGTAACAAAAAATCCAGGAAGGGGGCAGAAGGACCAAAATCTTGCATGATAAAAGTCCTCTCGGATCAGTGTCAAAGGGTACCGCTACAATGGTACAATGGATGGGATAAATCCAAGGCCCAGTGTGCTCCGCGGGTTCAATGGCGGATCATTTCCACCCGTATGGGGCCATTGTTGATGGAGACCATGTAATTTAATTGATGTCGATGAAGGGGACAAATAAACCTCTTTGGAACGAAATCATAACCGGGAAAAATCATACACGGCGAGTTAAGGCTGGCAAGTTCGGCACTATTTCTTAGATTCGTTATCCAGCCCACTCGTCCAGGCCTTCGGAGAACCTGTCTCTTGGTGGTCATCGCGTCCAATTCCGTTCCTCTTATTGTTTCAAAATCCGCAAGTTTAAAAGAAGCATAAAGACAAGGGTTAGCCTGTTGATCAGCCCAAAGTCAAGATTGTTTCCCTCCTTCTCACTAAGAAAAGGGGTCGGTGTTGTCAAAGTACCCAGGCACTGAATCGGTTATATGATGCCGCAAACAGGAAAAAGAAAACAAAGACCCAATCCCGACTCGAGCAGCATGAGGGACTTTAGTCAAAGCGCCTACCAGAATGACTCCGCCATGCTAACACTCCACTGAACTTGATCCGGCCGAGATACCCCCATGGGAACAAAGAATTCTAGTCAAAGGTTGAGCTGGGTGATAAAGATGCCTCGTCTAGCACGTGGCCTACGGTGCCTCTCCCATCATCCTGCACGAATTAGGCCAGATCATCGTGATAGATCAGCACATTTGTGCTGATTAGTGGTCAATTTTGCAGCAGTGAAATGACTCGTAGCTCTGCAAGTGATCACCAAGCGCAGCCCTTGGGAATTTGGAGAGGTCAAGTAGACTAAGGGCTGTGCCGCCCCCGAACTAACTGTCTTCCCCACTCGGGCGCCTAACCCTGCTGCAGGTAAGCGGCATCGTGGACAAGTTGACTGGCGAGTATTGTCCAGGAGAGCAGGAGAGCAAGGATCTCTGTGGACTGGTATACTTGAGCCAGGATGTTGGTGCTTTGGGTCACTATCCTCCTCGACGGACGCTCTCGCTATGTCTCACCCCCCTCTTCTCCCGAAGCTGGGCTGCCTTTCAATCTTTCGTTCTTTTTTCTCTTTCTCTTTTGCGGCCCCCAAGCGAACAGCTAACCTAGTCAAGAACGCATATTTCTGTGGTAGTCTCATTCTTAACCAGTCTCGGCATTTCGAACCATCGCGGTGAATCTGTTCCATTGCGGTACTTTCCATCGCGAAGCTATTTCATCTTGCTCTTTTCCCAGATTGGCGAATAAGAGCTACCGATGAGACTCAAATAGACCCCGATTACTGCCCACGATCAGCTCTGAAAATCGACTTGACGTTTTCATCCGAGACTGAACAAAATGGCGGCGGCAGTCGAAAGTATGGGGGCCAACGGCACTGAACCGACGCATACTGAAACCTCCCCTGTTGTACTGCTCATCAATTCGACCACCCAGTCTTTGGAAATTCAATCTCCCTCAGCTATACCTGAAACCAATCATACGGGTTTGCCAGGATGGGTTCCCGGAACAAACACATCCTCATCGACTGTACGGGAGGATCCCAAGCCGACAACTTGGACCGCGCCCGGCAACACAACAGAACCCTCATTTCATACTTCCTTTCTCACACCAACACCCAAATCATCACCAACACCGTTCAAAAGCAGTCGCACTGTGACCAGCATAGCACTCACCCCGACGAGCTCTACCGCCACAGCAGAGACGGGTGATTACTCGGGCGGAGGAGGATCTCCCAAAACCAAGGTCGCAATCGCTGTACCCGTTACCGTAGTGGGAGTCTTGATTCTCGCCGCACTAGGATTTTTCTTCATTCGCCGTCGCAAACGCAGTACCGAAAGTCCTCCATACAATGGGACTGACCCTGCGAGCCCCGGTGCCTCCAGCGCAATTCTCATGTCTGTTCATCCCAAGCTCTCAATGTCTTCGCCAAATCCCGATACGCCGCCAATGCGTCGAAAACCCGTCCCAGCAGCGGCAGCGGCAGCGACGGCGAGAAACAGCTTGGCTCGAGATCTCTCCCTTGCTTCAGTGAATAACTCATCCGAAGCTGATCCACGGAGTGAGGTGGGCATCGCACGCGCAGTACCCACAGACCAGAGGTTCAGTGTCACAGAGTACGATGTGCATGGGTCGGCACGGCCAATTTCATCGATCAATCACACCGTTGATTATGGGACGACTGGTGCCGGAACGCCAGGGAACGCACAAAGGGCGTCTGGGCGTTATAGCCCCGACACCCACGATGATGTGTCGGAAGTTTCGGTGGAGCTTGGTCGGGTGTCGCATGAAAGAGACTTTGATGATATGTCTTCCGTATCGTCGATAGGTGATGATCACCTGCAAGCTCGACCGGACAGACATAATCAGACGCCACGACTGTAGAGCACGCGGGGAGGGTAAATGCCGAGTCATTTTGGTCAAGTCCGCCTGATTCCTTGTGCGAGATTGAATTGTAAGCGCGGGAGGCTTAGCGCGAGGTGATCCATGTCTCTTTAACTCAGCGCTAGAGATGACCTAGGGAACATTGAAATTTGTCCGTCGCCTCAGAGGGAAGAGCAGTCTAAGCGAAGACGAAACATTTCGCCTCTCATCCAAAGACGGGAGCAGGTCTCTATTACCTTGCACGTGGTCAGCGAACGTCGCATCGACGCAGAAGGGTCCAACCCTATATCACAGAGCATAAGATTTGATTTCATTTATCGTTGTTTCGTTCCCCGAAACGAGTGAGTCTATGTACAATGAAGTCAGATAATTTTATACATCTATCATAGCCAATGTGGCGATCCGCATTCTTTAGCGACCACCGCCAAGGTCCGGCTTGTACTCGCGGACCCTGCCTTTGGTGAGCTCGCGAAGAGCCATGGTGGCGTACTGGCTGGAGCCCAGTTGGAATTTTAGCACCACGGCAAGCTTGGTCCCGTTCCCAGAGCTAGCCGATTTGTCGCTCTCGGCGCTTCCGTTAAGCCGCTCAAGGTCGGTCTGCACGAATTGCTCATTGTCCTCCGAGTACAACTTGATCTCATGGGAGAAATTGGGTCCCATTCGACTAAAAACCTTGCGGTACCCGCCACTTAGACTAGTGTCCTTGTTCTTGCGGCGCATGTTAAACGGATCCAGACCACCACCTTGCTCACTAGCCATGAAGGTCTTGTAGAAGTCGGTCATTTGGTTGGCAGGGTAAATGACATCGAACCCAGGCTGAGGCAGCACAACGTCGAAAATGGAGTACTTGCCACTAGCGGCCTCTTCGGCCGTCAGAGCGCGAGCGCGGATAAAGGCGTCTTCCGCAGCGAGGGCGCTGTCTTCGCCTTGGGGCAGAATGATGACCTCGCCGTCCTCATCCACACCACTGTTGGCCGCGGCCTCATCGCCCCCTTCCTTGTCTTTGTGCTCGCTGACGATGACCAGATCCCCCTCCACGACCTTGTCGCCATAAAGACGCCAGCGCTCACTGGCGGCAAAGTTCCACACCAACGACTGATAAGCATGCACGTACATGAGTCGAAGATTGCGGGGGATCGACATGAGCGCGCCGACATAGTCATTTCGGACGCGACCAAGGTGACGGATGATGCTGGCCTCGGCAGAAAACTTGCGGGGCAACTTGGCAAGAGCATCGTTGACCTTGTGCGTGGTCTGGAAGATATGGATCGCTTCCGCACGAGCCTTGTCATCGGAGCTGATGAGCGCCGTAGACGATTCTCCCTCTTGAGCTGCGGCGAGGACATGTGGACTGTAATGCAGGATAGCCTCGGCGGCTCCCTTGAAATCATCCTGCAACATCTTGACGCCAATAGTGTCGGTGCGTGTGGAGAATGTTCCGAATCGCTGAAGGCCGTAGTAATTGAAATATCCACGATCATGAAGATTCTTCAGGGAGGTACCGACAAGTTCAGAGGCCTTGCTGACAGCCGCGGCGGGATCTTGCATGTCCACGCCTGGGAATTCACAGTCGCGCAAGGTAATGACAAACTCGTTGCCACCCAGGTCGCCAAGCTCTAGCCCATGCTTCCGATATTCAAAGTCGCCCACATGGGCATTGCGAAGAGACTTGTTCATGTTGGCAAGTCTCTCTGCTTGGACACGGAGGACACACGCACGCTGAGCAGTCACACCACGTCTGTCTTTGGTACCGGCAAACTGGAAAGCCTTAGGGTTCATCTTCATCGTTCGAGCCATGTAGGAAATCACCTCCATGGTGTCCTTGTTCTCCTTGTAGATGGTGAAGTGGAGATACGGGCCTCCCAACTCTTCCCAGTTTGTTCTCCCACCACCGCTTCCGCGACCACCACCGCCACGGTGACCTTGTGCCTTGCGTTTGAACCGGTTGCTGGCCGCTGTGATAGCCAGGTTACCCTCACTGTCGGTACTGGAGTCCAGCTGCGAGTTGAAGATGCGACGGATAGCCTGGTGGATCTTCGTACGAAGATCCCGATCGCTTACTACAACGATGACCTTGCCCAACTCGCTGGGCCGGGCCCGCGGGGAATTCATGGCCGTCTGGTGCAGATTGACAATAGCGGTCGCATTTTCAGCGCCAAAGTACTCAATGAGGAGAGCATTGTCTTCCTCGGACACCTTGAACTCAGCAGGGGTCACAGCTTCTGGTGTCTCAACCACTTCCTCCTGTTGAGCCGGTTGCACAGCATCCTCCGATGCAGACGGCTTTTGTTCAGCGGGGGTAGATGACTCGCCATATGCGGAGAATGGCGCAGCAAGGTTCTTGAGGTGAACAACCTCCCCGGAGGGTGTGATCTCATTGACCAAGAAATCGGTGTATCTAACTCAAAAGTTAGCTCATTCCTCAAGAAAACCCAAGCGTCGAATTCGTACCTCTTTTTCAAGATACCCGAAAAGCCCGCGGTATCAGCAGTCACGAGCTCGGTGATGCCAACATCACGTTCTTTGGTGGTTTGCGCGTCGGATGCCACCTCAGTTTCCGGCAGCCTTTCGACAACAACATCGGTCACTGGAGCATCCTCAACCTTTTGCCGCTTGCGCGGTGACTCAACAAGCTCTGGTCGCTCCATTATGTAGCTGGCTCAAGAAATTGGCCCCCTCGGAGTTCGAGCTTAGGAACAATCTCAGCGGAGATGAAACTTTTGTTACCCCTTTGGGGTTAGCGCGACAGAACAGCCGCAGGGCTTGCCCTATTACCTTTTTGGGAAATCATCTTCCATCTTGTACGTGACTACCAAAGTCTCTATTGAAGCTGAGACAAAAGGCGTGGTCAATGTCAATCCCGATATGTTGATGTTTTCTTCGATATAATGCTTCCTCGTACTCGTTTATTTTCTCTTCAAGTCTACATGTTACAAGGCCACTTCACCTGGAAATCTGTCTGTCATTCCTGCAAATACAAAGCAGGTGCTGAAATGAGGATAATCTACAATGCCCTGAACCCGACGGCGCCATTAGGGTCAATACTGCATTATTTTATCTCAAGGCTCCTGTGGAAAAGGCTCTTCTCATCTTCAAAAGACTCTCATCAAATGGTATATGTACAGCCATTTCGGAATGTTCATCTCACACTTGTAAAAGCAGAAACTGCCTGTGCAAGATTCTCACGAGTCAGAAATCGGCGAGTGGGCTATAGATCTTGCATAGGTACATTTCAACCACAAAATCAACCATTCGCAGCGAATCACTTTCCAAAAAGGTATTTTTTCCAGCTGGTCCTCCAAGGCTTCCATGTCCCGCCAAACCGATGGTTGATGCAAGCATGAGCACTAAGGAAATTCTCCGCTCCACTGTGTCTTTGTCCGTTTCCCCATGCGTTGATGGGCAGAACGCAAACACCTCCAAAGCTCTTGCCCGGCTTGGCTTCGGAGCCATCGATGCAAAGCGGCGAGGTGATCCGGTGGAATGGAGCCCACGTCACCCGCGCCTGGGGGATGGTGGAGAATGGCGGCACAAGATCTCCCAGGCCTTCATCTGCTTGAAGTGAATTCAGGATTACTGGGTGGTTCTCCGGTAATGTCTTTGACAGGACGTCTAAGATTGTGTCGGTAAATACCCCGGGACCGGTGATTTCAAGGGTCGTGAGTTCATTGTATTTGGCACCCCACAGGAAGGAACTCTCATCGACATGGCGTTTGGTGTGAGACAGAACTCGCACGATGATCTCGCGTAAGAGCGGGCTGAATCGGCGTGGGGCATACAAGGTGTATTGGATGAAGCCGTAACTGCGTACCCAATGCCAGTCGTGCATTTTCTGTGGCGAGGCGAATGGCTCATCGATTTCGATCCCCACCACTAGTGAAACATTCGGCGTGTCGGTTTGAAAGACTGATTGCTGGAGTGATGGACAGTCGTTGATGGATTTGGCGGGAAACACGTCGGTATCGGCATAGTAGCCGCCATAGTACCAGAGGATCAAATATCGCAGGAGATCTGCGCGCAGAACGTGGTGGGGGTACGAATGAAAAAGACGAGCCAGGCCCGGGATAGAGCCCAGAGTAATCGTGACGAATTCTTCCGCCCATTCGGTTGTGACAAGCTGTCGATGGAGCAGTACCAATCAGTAATTTGTACAAGCTAACTGATAGCAGCTCACCAGCGCATACGAGAGAGTCTCTCTGGTCCTCAAATGACATCTCACCTTGTACTTCCATTCTGAATTCCTTTCCTCAAACTTGAGAGAATCGTCCCCTCTCATAAAGGTATCTAAACTCTGGCCCAGCATGATCTGCCATATCGTGTGCGGACCATCCTCCTCATCATGTCGTGATAATTGCTGGCGCTCGATTTCCTGAAATGCGCGAGACAACTGCTCCTCCAAAGCCAAGTCGGGCTTGTTTCGAAAAGAAGACTGATACAAATATCGCGGCCGGTCTTCCCCACGTGCAGCCGCTTGGCGACGGTTCAGATCATTCTGGAGTAAGGAGAGGCCCCTGACCAGCCAGGCAAGGGCTATCAATAGAGTCAGCAGCAGCACGCCGCGACGTCGCCCGACCTGTCTGCGAATGTGTGAAGCCCACCTGAACATGGCGCATATCAAGGGTCCATGCTGGAATAAATTCCGGGGGCTCCAAAAAGCCCGTGCCGTCGGCGGCGGAGGGACGCACCCGCTACTTATTCGAATGGAACTGCCTATTCAGCACCACTCTGTCTCAGAGACCCGATGGGGGGAAAAAGGAGTCCGTGGAGTGGGGGCCAAGATCCACCGCTTCGGTGCTGATTGATGTCTTGTTGCGGCTAACCCGAATCCCCAGAGCCAAACCGCGCAACTGCCGAATGGGGATAAAGGGCGCCGTACATCACCATATTGAGACTGGAGACACTTAGCATTTGCCAAGAACTGCATCAGCTTGCGTCAACCGTGAGTCAGAGGAGAATCTCGATACCCCCAGATTTATGCAGATGGAATATACACTATGCAAGAGTGCAGATAGATGAGCAAATAAAGTTCCAGAGAATAGTCCCAGGTAACACTCAGCCTCATCCAACGTCCACCACTAGTCCCAATATTCGGTCAAGAAAAAAGGACTGGACAGTCGTGAGGTTTGGGCAGCCAATTTATTTATACCCTTCAGTGGGTTGGACCCCAAATCATCCAAGTGGAATAAGGTTCATCGTATACCATCCATGTAAACAGCTGATATCACCCACAAAAACTCCGCGCCATGCAACCACGTCTACAATGTGACACAGATAGGTAACTACACTCAACCGATGCGTAGAGGTAAGCACTCACTATTCTTCGACTCCTTCCCTTCCCATGCCCTCCGAACGGCTTGCACCGTATCCCAGACTTTCTTGCGGGCTGCCGGGCGTTCCATGCCCCCTGCCAGCAATTGTTCATATGGCGTATACTCATGGCGTACATGAGCCTCCACGGCCAATTGAGCCTTGTGGCTGTCAGAGATGGTGCCGGTGCGGCCCACCCGACCGGAACCTTTGCAAAAAGCGTGTTCAAGGATAGTGTCGAGAGTCTCTTCCGGCATGAATGGAAACTGTTCTTTTAGAAGTTGCCGGCCTTGATCGAGGAATTTGGCATCACGGGCTTTCATGGCAACCGCACGAGACTCTTCGGTTTGCTTTGACAAGTTGAGAACTTCCTGGTAGACATCCAAAGGGACTCTGATGCCAAGCGATCGTTTACCCGTTTTGTTCTGGAGAATGCAGTTCAGCGGGCGATAGTTTTGCAAATGATTATGTTTACCCCCTCAAAGAGAAAATACTCACGTAGATTTTGTAAACGATCCGATCGGATGCTTTTGTCTTGAGCCGGCATTGTCGTGTGATGTACACATCCCCTTTGGGCACGAAACAATATCCCGCGGGCATTTTGGTATTCTCAAAGACATTCTGCAGATCATTAGAGACGTCTTGCTAAAGCAGTCACTCAGGTCCATGCCATGAGGGTCGACTTTACTTGTTCTTCTTGTGGGTTTTCAGATGGAGGAAGGCGATTCCCGGTCGACTTCTTCCCATCATGCCCCGCTTGGTTACCATCGGAGCTACGGTTGCCGACAGTGCTGGGGGTTCTTTTTGGTTTGTCCACTCTGCGCTTTCGACGGTGCACCACCTTTTTGCGACGATGCACTTTGCGTGGTGATGGTTTCGCCATGATATGATGGTAGGCTGGAGTGAGCGCAGATTGTTCACCATGAAAGTAAGGATGGGGAGTCGATGAAAGGGAGACAGAACGGAGCCCGAACAGCCCCAAGTCGTGGCGTTTTCTCGGATGCGAGAGACTTTGCTTTTGACCTGAGATGGTCTATCATTCTTTCAGTATATACATCTGGGAGATCATGAGGCCTGCGCAGATTGGGGCATTGTAATGATTCAAAGCCATCAGAATCAAGAGGATCCTTCATGCAGAATGCGACGGCTCCGAGGTGGAGCGAAACCTGAGGGAGGCACAACACTGGGCCTGGCAGCCTGATCTCCAAGGCTGCTGGAGTTGACCTTACATCGAGTTCCTGGACGATGGGTTCCGATCATCACATGGGGACCAATCAGATGTCGTTCTTACGAAACTCATCCGTATGGATGCCCATGGGGATTGAGAGATGTGTATCAAAATAGATCTAGATTTGCTGCTCAAATCAAATGTTGATAGGTTTGTATAGCACGTGGTCAATACTGATATACTGAAGCCTAACTCGGCTGAAGTCGAGATAATGAGGGGCTGATGGAACAAAATGAAAAGCAAAACCTGATTCCCTGCAACTATGATCTGGTCTCCTGGGAGACCATCCTCCTTGGTGATTGTAATCTCGGCAAGAAACTCAGAAATTGAGACGGGAGGCTTGGAAGATCGGGAACACAGCCAAACTCTAGGTACGTAGCTCCCATATTCAGTTCTGGGATATCCTACCTTTTACCTGGGGCTCAGTGAGGCCCTGTATTTAACTGATTGAATATCCTCACGTGGCCCACTGCGAGTTGTAGATGATGAACCATGAGACAGGGGGAAGGACAAAGGGTCACTTTCATACTCTTAGTAGATTGGACTAACAGTACCTGCTTGAGAGAAGATGGCGGACCCCCGTGTAGATTCCGAGAGAGGCCTTCGGGCGCTTGGGGGCAGTTCCCGTCAAGACACTTGAGGCTCTCATTTTTGGGCCCAACCAACATGGATCGCAATTTTCTTTGTGCATGGAGACCAGGATCGGGGATCTTCATTCAGGGCGTTGTACCACTATCTGGCATTAACACATGTATTGTGATCATTGCCCTCCGAGCAGCCCAAAGGAGACTGGGGGACCGTGGAGCATTTTCTCAATTTCATGAGCCTACAGATGGTCCGCCACGAGATTGAAGTGAAGTTCGAAATGGCTGGAGACTTGCCGTAATCGAGCCTTGATGATCAAGCCCGCTTTAACATTCGTCCGATGTCTCCCTCACGGATTGACAGGACTTTGAGCGGTAATCAAGGTCGACCAATAAGAGGCATGTCTAACGGTGAAGCAAGTTACGGCATGAGGTTCTCTGTACGCAAAGCATGCGAAACGGGGCACTTGGACGGGGTGAATGGTGACAGGAGCGAGCACCGACAAGGGTGTGGAATAGGAGTCGGAAGTGCCGACCCATGTAGTCGAGGTTGGAGTGTACCGGCGCTACCACTGATGTGGAGCTGGAGGACCACCGGCTAGATCAGAGGGAGAGCGGATTGGACCAGACTGTTCAGGTACCAAAGCCTCGATCCTCTCATAGTGTCCGGGGTTTGAACGCGACTAACCTCAACCCATGCAAAGAGAGGCTACAGCTGACAACCAACGGGGGGGGCTGGGGTTGCGCACGCCCAGGAGGAGGCACGGGGGGTCATTGGATGACCAAGTCGGCTCTCTTGGGCAGGGAGGAGACGCTGGATGACAGGTTTGACCATCCAGACACATGAGACATTGGGTCCCTGCTCGCTTTTCGCGGCAATTGTTTCGTGGATGAAAACGTCCAGATGGGATTGATTGGCGGTGGGAAGACTTCCGAGGATCGCTTATTCTTGCAGTGACGATCGTGGTATCATGAAGCCGATGGGGAGGAACCCCCCGATCTACACAGATCAAGAGAACAAAATGATCATGGGTGGGGCAAAGCATCTGAATGCAAAAGGTGTAAAGCTGCGCAATTCACCAGCTGGGCTGAGCTGATGGGAGGGGTTCGAGAGCGTCACTGACTGGATGAGCCGTGGCCGGAACGGTTGCAAAAGGGTGGAGAGGCGGAAGTGGTGACATGTGCAGCTAATCACTCGGTAGAACACGAGTCGAATGAAATTACGACCGCCGTGAATGACACAACTGGTCGTGGATTTGGCTCGGATCGGAGCGCCAATCCTCGGTTCGAGATGAAGTACAGAAACTTACCCGAGTCTGTCCAGGGGGAGGAGTCATTTACAGAGGGAGGTTGTCAGAGGTGTGACTCCGGCGAGATCTTTGCTGGAATGGCCATGGTATTGAGGTCTCCAGTTCCTCAGAACTGGAGACCTGCAACCCTCTAGCACACTCCAGTCAGCTTGCGAGTCCCTACGTGATGTCCGGATGCGGATCCCGTTCCCAGGAACACACTCTGCAATGCGGAGTCCCGATCCTAGAACTGGTGACTGATCAGTCCATGAACGACCTGGGGGGACCCAGGGGAAGTGATTCGTCACAAGTAGAATGAGATTCCGATGTCTTCAAAGCGAGGTCTATGGGCAATCTGACATCAACGGTGAAAGGGGATGGGATGCTTCCAGCTCCGTTGCCCTCGAGTGTTCTCTCGTGCTCTCGTGTGCTCCACCGACCAGCCCCCGAACGCTAAGCCCGTTCTCCCTCCCAGCATGGCCAGGATCCATCTGCCCCCCTTCTGTATGGGAGAACTCCAAGGCGGCTCCACTTTCATCTCGCCAAAGATGGTTCCATGTCGTCATCAAGTCGATTTGGCATTGAGAATCTTGGAGTTGAGGAAATGAGCAGGGCCAGTGGAGCGAACGAGTTGGGAAGCCAGGTGTATCAGTCCACGGCGGTAGTGGTGGTGGTGTCGATGGTTCTCAGGGATCTTTCTATTTTCTCGCATCTCTGCCATGTGTACCATGAGTGTGGGAAACATCTACGGAGGCTCCTCAAGATCAACGACCCTCTCATCAAAGCAGCAATATCTAGGCCGATCTGGAGAGGTTGAGAAAAGGACCAATGAAATCTCCGTCCCAGCTGACGGTCTCGCGCGACCAGTTCGGTTCCTGAGGACATAATTAGATCTCTGGCTGGAGTCAGGGATTCAAGCCCCCGAGATCAACCATTCTGTGGCTCTCCCCTCCTGAGCGGGGGAGGAAGAAGAAGGGGAGGATGTAAACTGATCAAGGAACATTGCAGGATCCAGGGACCTCGAAGAAAAGCTCTCCTCTAAGCGTAATGGTGGCCCGCACCAAACAAGGCCTAGATCGGCAGCGTGGGGGAAGACCTGGGTGAGGATCCAGAATCCGGTTAGAGATCTGAAGATGGCTCTCCTGTCGGGGCTCGGTCGCCCCCGAAAAGCAAACCGGATGGAGCTCTCTGGAGAGACTGAATCAGCACCACTCGCTGCGTCCGTCGTCCAAGTCCCGGGCTCGTCCTCCAAGTGGGTTCTGGATAGGCGCCCTTTGGGTTCTTTGTCCGGCATTGGGGCCGGGCGCGGTGGACCAGTGGCATTGAGGGAGGGCGTAGGGACCCCATGGATGGCAAGGCAGGTCCGCCCAATCTGACTGCTCACTCCAAGGGGGAAAATGGATGCTCTGGATGCGAGAGGGCAGGGGACGTGGATGCCTGTTTGACGGTAAAGGGCCCAGATGATCATCATGATCGAGATGATTCCGATGGCGGAACGAGATTCATCACTGTGGTTACGCAAATAGTACCGACCTGATCCACGGGCCTTCCACCATCGTGGCCGTGGGACTCGTCTTTCATGATCTTGCTGAAGCATACCATCGATACGTTCCATTCGGCAGCTCCACCGGGCGTGCCCTGCCGCCGCGACAGAGGACCGACTGCGACCAGGTGAGTTTCCTCTTGTTGAAGCTATTGCCGAATAGCCAGTGGCTAGTAGCTGGCAGCTACTCGTGCCCGACAGCCTACGAGTAGTCGTCTCGGACCAAGACCGGTTATGACCACTCTGACTACTACCAGCGTCAAGCAACGATCACCCTGTCCTCCTCAGCTGTAGCAGACAGGTTACCCGTCTTTGCACTAGGCAGGACCTTCTCCGCATCAGCGGGCCCGACCCAGCAGTGCTCTTCACCAACAGTACTGAAGCTTCTGTATCCACTCCTGACTACGGCGCTCCAAGGCCCGATCGTTTTGAGGCTCAAAGCGACGAGCATGCCTCATCTCGAGTGCAACCTCTCGAGCGCCATATCAAATCACTCCTCGACGGCCAACTTCACGCTGGCTGCGCGGACCGTTGCTGCCATGCTGCCGGGCCACACGGCGGATCGTCGGACAACTCGGTGGATGTCGGTGGAGGCCAACCAAGTAATTTCGAACGTCTAGAGGGGTTACAGATTTCAGTATTGAGTAATTCCTTTCAAGAAAGAAAAAAAAAAGGAAGGGTCAGAAACCGGTGGTCCCGCACCAAGGAAAAAAAAACCTACGATAGGAAAATTGAAGGGAAAAAAAAAGCAGACCTTCCGAGAGAGATCCAAAGACACCCCTCCATCCTTCTTTCATCTCTTCCTGAAGCGTTCTCGTGTCGGAGATTCTCATCTTTCACTTCTCCCCCTCCCTCTTCGACTTACCCGCACTCAACAGTTGTCCCGCTAGCCATCCCGAGTGTCAGCGCCGGCAGCGACCGTCTATCGTACTACTACTGTCAAGAAATCATACACTCCAGCATTGCTGCTCAGCCATTGGCCCGACTGATCTTATACGAGACGAGACGAGACCAAACGAGACGAGTCAAGCACGGAACCGGTACCCCGTCCGACGGCCGTCCTTCCACGAGGTCATCGTCCACGTCCAGACTCGAGACCGAACTTCCCCAGTGCACACAAGCTCCCGCCGTCGAGAGAGCCGCCTCGAGATCCTCCTTTCACCACCGTCTCTTCTTTTTTTTCTTCTCACCCTCGTTTCAATTACAAATTTGAAACAAAAACAAAACAAAACCCACTCCGTCGTAGAGAATCATTCCATGGTCATTAGTGGCTCAATAGCTTCTCCATTTCACGAATCGTCACTGTCGAACCGCAAAAGTGGTGGTCGTCCCTCGATGCAGTGACTCTGTCCTTCGCGCTCTCTCTCCTCCGCTTCCTCCGCACGTTTGTCCTCGGGGTCAGAGTCTCCCTGTCGAACATTCCGCCCGTCTATCCCTTTGATCCCCTCTCTACCAATCCACGTTCGATCTTTGGGGGGAAGGTTTCTTGTTCGTCTGTCCGTCAATGGTTGCTAGGATCGTGCGACTGCCATGAGTTGGGATCAACCTGTCCACAGGTAGGCTGGAACCCCCCCTCCCTCTCTCTCTCTCTCGCGCCAGTCCTCTTTCCGCCGTGATCTCCAGCACTGCAATATCTTTGCATCCCCTCCTCGATCCCTTTTCTCCCACCCTGTGCCCAATTTTGTGGCGGCTATCGAAGGGGTCAAGACAGTCCTGGCCTTTTTTGATTCGGCTGCTTGTCTTCTCTCCTTTTTCTCTTCTCGATTTTTTCGGTTTTCCTTTTCATCAGAAAATCACCACATCTGCAGAACCGGCGGGTTTCTCGTCGCATTCCGCATGGCTTTTGGTCGTAACCCCCGAGAGATGATGCTGATGAATCCCTCCCTCTTCAGCTTCAGCTATCCCCATGGCGAACCGCAGACCCCGACGAGGACTCCAATGACGTCCGCCTTTGACTCCTTCACCACCCCGAAACTCGAGTCCAGCTTCTTCGATCCCCGAGTCACCTGGGATACCGCCGACCCGTACGCCTCGAGCCCAGAGTTCCTCCGCTCACCGCACAAATTCGGCATTTCTACCCCAAATGTTGCCACGGCGGAGGTTCCACCGGAGACGAGGGACAGGAGGGACTCGGCCAACACGGATACCGTCAGGAGGATTCGCTCGACCAAGCAGCCTGTCCCCAGTGAGGAGGGTCCGAGAACGGTGGACTCGAACAAACCGGCCACGTCAATTCAAACTCCTCCACCGAGCAGTGCCTCTCGACGAAAGATCCCTGAATTTGAACCAGCGGAAAGCGCCGGCAAGGGAACTACGCCGCGGATGAACAATCACTTGGAGACCCCGAGTCGGCTGCTGGGCATGTCACCTCGCCTGTTCGGCAATCTACAGGCTTCGCCCGATCTCTTTCAATTGGCCTCCATGGAAGCTTCCAGGTCGCCGTTTCTTCCGCAGCAGCGCCTCTTCTGGGATGCCGAACCTGTGCCGCCGGTGCATGGGCTGCCCACGAGCGAGCCAGCGAGGAGCAACAACCGCCCCGAGCGAGAAACGGCTCGGCCCTCCACGCAAGCAGTCATTCCGCAGCTGCCTGCCATTGATGGCTATATGGATCTCCCTGACTTTACGAGCAGTGGAATGGGCCTCTTGTCCGCCCCGGCCACAGACGCGGCTGTTTTTCCTGCCCCTTTTTCCACCTCCCCACGCATTCCTGTCACCAAAGCTGAGGACCCGGCCATGTTTCTCAGCTCGCCCGCGCGGCGATTCGGGGGGCCCGGCATGACACCTGACCGGCGGCCGGCTGCCAGACAGCCATACCATCATCAAGTCGAAGAATCCAAGCGAGAGGAGCTCCGTCGCGTGCTGAGCTCGGGCGGCCACCGACCTGGCTCCTGGTCCAGCTTCTCCGACGAGGATGAAGATGATGACTATACCCCACGTGGCCGACCAGGATTGACACGGAGTGTCACCCACTCGGCCATTGCCCTCTCCACCCACCGTCCACCGAGTCGATCGAGTGGAATGATGGCCTCGACCAGTGGCATTCGGAAGAGCCCCACCAAGGGCCGCATCTCCCCCGTGAAGACGATGAGGCCTGTACCCCTGGGCCGCTCATGTTCCATGGCCGCCCGCATGCCCACTCGGTCACAATCAGTGGTGTTGAAGATTGGTAAGGATGGTCGTGCCAAGGCCGAGATGCAACTGGTCGATGAGGGTCCCACAGGATTGACGGATCCTTTGACCGGCATGGACCTCGAGGAATCCCTCGTTGAGAGTGAGCTCGACTCGGCGGAGTACTCCGACTATCCCGTTCTCAGTCGACCTCAGTCCTTTTCGTTTAGTCTGCTGGATGGCGGTCGATCCGTCATGTCGCAAAGTGACTCGAGCTCTCGCCCCCCATCCAAAGGGTCCTACTCGTCTACCGTGGGCTCCTCTCAGTCCGGGCGGGCCTCTCCCTGGGCTGGTTCCTCTCGAGCGGTCTCGAGCCGGTCCACCTACCGGGGCTCACCTGAGGCGGTCAAACGCACGCCGAGCAAGCGACACTCCTCGCTGTTTTTCTCAGACGCCTCCTACACACGCGGGAGTGTTGCATCACAGGCGCTTCCAGGGGAGGAGGAAGAGGCAGAGGACGATGAGGATGACGGCGATGCGACGCATGCACTTCGGCAGGTCCTCAAGGAGCGTGCACGCGCGCCTCGGCCATCCATGAGTGCTGGCTTTGGGGCGCGCCTCCCCCGCGCGAATACTTTTACCCATCTCCGTTCCTCTCCGCCTCGTTTGCACAGTGACTTTGACATTCACCACTCTCACCACTCTCACAACTCCCCCAACACTATCTCCGATCCCGACGTGGGTACCCCTCACATTGACCGCCACTGCCACAGCAACCCGAGCAATGGCACACGATGTGTCTGCAACTCGATGGATAATGGCGGTCATCTGATGATTCAATGGTGAGTGAATCCGGCCCACGGGTGCCTCGGACGAGGGATTGAGAGCCCCTAACTAACCTTTTTTGGCTCTCTTCTTCCAAAACAGCGAATCCTGCACGCACTGGCTTCACACCAAATGTGTCGGTCTTGAGCGTTCCAATTTGCCGTCATTTTATGTATGCATGTTCTGCTCCCAAACGCCTTCCCGCATACGGTCGGGATACGCCCCGGGTGGTGGCCCACCGTCTCCTCTAGCTCACAAGTCTTTTCGAACTCGATGAATTTCCGGGCCGGCTAGATAGGCTAGGCTGTCTTGGCTTGTGGTAACGCCCCTTTCAATGACCCCGTTTTTGACCTGATTTTCTTTTGTTTGCATAAATTCCCCCCAACCTGGCGCAAGGGCCTTTTTCTTCTTTTTTTCCTTTTCTTTCCCGATTTATTTTCTGCATCATTGACCGCGTATTGGGACCAACCCCGCCGTTGTTGAAATTGACCTCGCGACGACTCTCTGGTGTGCACGATTCTTTTTTTCCTTTCTCATTTTCCTCGATGATACCTCTGTACTTGATTCTTATTTACATACCTGAGCTCTCTCAATATACTTTATTTTGGACCAATGACGTCTGCTCAATTACTCCAATGATATTCTTTGTTCACGGTGCATCCATCTCATTGGACCGGCAACCCACCCGGTTCCTGGTAGAGCGGCAAGCGGCAAAGTATCCCCGATGATTGGCCCAGGACTTAAACTTCATTTGTTCACCGCCTTTCCTTATCGCCCCCAACTAAACCCGAGAGGGAAAGGGAAAAAAAAAAAGAGTGCGGCCCCGCAACACCCCCGTCGAGTCATCGCCCTCGTCTCACCTCGCATAGACAACCGACTCCCGACCTCCAGGTCGTGTTCACTCCTTTCTTTGTTCGCCGTCGCTCTTTCGTCTGTTACTTTGACGTGTGCCTACCATGTCTGCCTCATTGCCTGGCTCTCGTGATGTTCCCAATTCACAATATGATCTGACCTCCTATTGGGGGCGTGTCCGTCATGCGGCAGACATCTCCGATCCTCGGTGAGTGGCCCTGAGTTGTCGGCCTGGTCCATGTTCCCTTGCGCTGACCGTTCTGATAGGACTTTACTTGTCTCAGGCGCGGGCTTGGAGCAGGCCAAGAGCCTCATCTCGATGTACAAGCAAAACAAGATTCCTACCATGACTCCGGAGCTATGGAAGGCGAAGAAGGTGGTGGATTCGACATTGCACCCTGGTATGGCAATCCTTGGAGGTGGAAGTGGAAGTGGAAGTGAGGACAAGAAGGATTGCTCATGACAACAATTCCCGCAGATACTGGTGAGCCAGTCATGCTTCCTTTCCGCATGTCGGCCTATGTCCTCACCAACTTGGTGGTGACGGGAGGCATGCTTACCCCCGGACTAGGAGTAAGTACATATCGAGCATTGGCCATTGCAACCTTCCCCTGCATAGTCTTCACCATGGGTATCTTCTAACTTGGTTGGGCTTTTCGTCTCGGACAGACAGCCGGTACCCTCCTCTGGCAAGTGGGCAACCAATCGCTAAACGTCGCCATCAACAACGCCAATGCCAACAAGTCCACGCCGCTCTCCACCTCTCAGATCGCCAAATCTTACCTCATGGCCGTGACGGCGTCGTGCTCGGTCGCTATGGGTCTGAAGGCTCTGGTCCCCCGACTCAAGGGCATTTCCCCCAACACCCGATTGATCCTCTCTCGTCTGGTCCCCTTTGCCGCCGTGGCCAGCGCATCCGCACTGAACGTCTTCCTGATGCGCGGCGAAGAAATTCGTCGTGGAATTGACGTCTACCCCGTTCTTTCCGATGCCGAACGTGCCAAGCGCGACGCCGGCGGCGATGACACCGAGCCGGTTCAGAGTCTGGGCAAGAGTAAAAAGGCCGCGACGCTGGCCGTCGGCGAGACTGCCATCTCGCGTGTGCTGAATGCCACTCCGATCATGGTTCTGCCGCCCCTGATTCTGGTCCGTCTCGAGAAGACGGCCTGGTTGCGCGCGAACCCGCGCCTGGTCCTCCCCGTGAACCTGGGCTTGATCTTGACCACCTCGCTGTTTGCCTTGCCGTTGGCGCTGGCAGCGTTCCCGCAGCGACAGGCGATTAGTGCGGCCTCACTTGAGGAAGAATTCCACGATCGGGGAGGACACCAGGGTATGGTGGAGTTTAACCGCGGCATGTAATTCAGGATTTTTTTTCCTCCATTTTCCTGGTGTCATTGATGGCCGATCTTCGGCCAATCTTTTTACATTTTTTTTCTGTTCATTTCCACATTTTCGCTCTCTGTTTGAACCGGCGTTGGCATTATTGCATGTGTGGGCCATAGAATCTGTTTGGCACGGTATATGATCCAGTTCTGCGGAATGGAGTCGACGTGGGACCCGGAACTCAGTGTATATAGACCTGGAATCAATCAAGCTGGGGGTGAGATTGAAAACGTGTTTCATCTCACTTTCATCTCAATTAGGCTTGTTTGAATGCGTCTCCGCGCTGGACTGTTCCTTTCTTCCCCTCTCTCTCTGTCTCTCTCTACTTATGCAAATTTTGTTCGAGTAGGGCCCCATTCCCCCTAGGTAAATTTGAAGCTGGCAAGTCCGTCTCTAATCGCTTCCATTTCGCATGTCTCCAACTGGTGCATCGAATTTTCACAGTTTGAAAGATTGCGGCATCGGGCAAACATACCCCCGTCTAAGCCGAGGAGTGGATGTACCCCGCACGGAGAAAGGGGGGGATCCATTGGAGTCACCACTTAAGCTGCGGGTACTCCAACACTCGATCTAATCAAGTGGAAGGGACCCCAAAAGTGGCATGCATGACTCCATAGGTAAAATGATAGCCAAATGTACCAAAGTAGGAACTTGCATATGAGACTGTTATCCCCGGGTTCCCGTCCATTTTCATTTGAGCTGTACCCTCCTTAAGAGTTGACGTCTGAGTGGACAACAAGATCCATTGAAAGGATATATACTTGGGTTCTTGTGCCATGATAAAGAGGCACCGTGCCAACAGGTGGAACCCATTCTACATGTCAAATTGAAAAGTCTCAGCAAGCTCCCGTCAGCCTGACACCTCAGTACCTATGCCCCAGCTCAACATGACTGTTGGCAGTGGCCCCATCAACGACGGACCACCATTTGAGATCGATCCCACATCCCTCACCATCTCTTCCTTTCATCATCTCCTCTTCACCGGAAAGGTCACCTGTACCGCTCTGGTCCAGGCGTACCTCGATCGCATTGCTCGGTACGATCCTGCCCTCCGATCATTAATATACGTCAACCCGAACGCACTGGAAGTTGCAGCGCAAAAGGATCTCGAGACAAGCACAAAGTATCTCGGACATGAAGAGTCGTCATGCCCAACGATAGATTCCACATATGAAAGCAAACATGCCGGTGGATGCTCATTCAAAAATCACCTGCACCCATCAAATGTCAAGCATAATCGGACTCATTCCACTTCTCCCCCTCCACCCCTCCATGGTATCCCCATCATCCTCAAAGACAACTTCACCACCATCGACACCCCCACCAGCGCAGGTGTTCTCGCCCTGCAATCCCTACACACAACCATCGATGCGCCCGTGGTACAACGCCTGCGCGATGCGGGCGCAATCATTCTCGCCAAGGCAAATATGCATGAATTCGCCCTCCATGGGACCACCACCTCCTCGCTAGGCGGGCAGACGGTGAATCCATTTGACTATACGCGCACCCCCGGTGGATCGTCCGGGGGCACGGCGGTGGCGATCGCAATGGGATTAGGGCTTGTTGGGTGTGGAAGCGATACGGTGAATTCATTGAGGTCGCCGGCGTCGGCGTGTGGGATTGTGGGGTTTCGACCGTCGAGGGGGAGGGTCTGTACGGACGGAGTGGTTCCGGTGTGTGAGGTGCAGGATGCGGTTGGGCCGATGGGGAGATGCGTGAGAGATGTAAGGGTTGTTTTTGAGGTGATGAGTGGGGGGAAGACTGGCGCAGAAGAAGGGGAGGAAGACCAGGAGAAAGAGAAAGAGTTGATGCCGGGGGATTTGAACCGGAATATCAAAGCGCTGAATTCTCTTGTAGATAGACACGAGCCTGGAATTGATTGCGTCCCCACGCAGGTGCACACCAGGAGACCGGTGCGTATCGGCATTCTGGAAGCATACTTTGGACTGGACGACCACATCGAACACCTGGAACTCGATCCGCTCGTCCAGGAAAATAAGCAAGTCCAAAGAGTCGTTCGCAACGCACTATCTCTCATCTCGGCCTCGGCCGGTTTAGAGATTGAGTTGATCTCGCTCAATCCCACGTGTCACCCCGACTGGCGATTCGCTACCCTCCAATCCACAGCCGACACCCAAATCTTCGAGTTTCAAGAACGACTCGATGCCTTCCTCCAATCGCCGACGGTGATCTCGCCGTATCGTTCGCTCAGCGCCATCGCGAAAAGTGGACTTTACGATCACAACGCCGTCACCGACGTTTTCACCGCGCCGTTGATAGATCCCGAGACATTTTGCATGTCCAGCCCGGGATTTCGCACATGCTTGGAGAACATCGCCGCTTTGAAATGCTCGGTTCGCGAGTGTTTTGCACAGTACGACCTCGATGCAGTGGTGTATCCTCATCAACGCCAGTTACCCGTCAAGATTGGTACGACCATCCAACCGAGAAGAAATGGGATCTTGGCCGCTTTGACGGGGCGGCCGGCTATTTGTCTACCCGGTGAGTGATGAGCAGGTAAAGTCGAGAGAGAGGGAGAGAGACCATTGTCGAATGATGTAGAAATGCTGATCTTTTTGGTTGTAGCGGGATTTAGTGCACCGAGCGAGTCGGCGCCTCGAGGTGTGCCAATTGGACTGGAGTTGATGGGTCAGGATGGCCAGGATGAAGCTCTGTTGACTCTCGCAGAACGCATGGAATGTCTACTTTCATGCGGAAAAGCCCCAGCCGTCAACATTGAAAATACGGGAACAGGTCCTCTGAGCTGCGCAAAATTTGTCTCGTCGACCGCAAACGAGAACATGGTCAGATGAAGAAAAGCGCGGGATCTGATAGCCTTGAATCCAATTTCGCAGCTATCGGTGGCCCACCTCCACATGTATGGATCCTCCGTCCGATGAGGTGAATTATTGGAAATCCCTTGGAAATGTGAAAATGAGGTCCTTATCAAGTCCTCATGTGCGTTGATCGCTTCGATGCTTGAGGGGAAATTTGGAAAAAAGTCCAATCCAGTCGATCTTTCTATGACCATTCGAGGGGTGCCATCCCACGTGTTGTTATATATCGATTTCTCATTCCACCAGGAATATTTGCCCGGACCTTTCACTTACCACCTCTAACCTGTTGATGATCCAAACAAACGCCAGTGGAGGCTTAGTACCACCTAACATACGCAGGAAGCAAGACCAACAGTCCACGGAAAAAAGAATGGAGTCGCGTTGGATAAAACCAACAAAACCAAATGCCTATGTACACCATGACTCCAGCAAAAAGGCCCAGAGACCGCTGATTTCATGGTAAATCGAAAAAAACCTCACAATTCAGCATCAACCAACACCCATAAGTCACTTTCGCACAGCCAGATTCGGCAGAAAAAGACAAGAAACCACAGAATCGCACGGCAGATGCAACACAGCACGCAGACTTGGAGAGAGAGAGAGAGAGCCGGTTACTGAACGCCGAAAAGACCCTCAGATAAAAAGAAGACCCAAAAAAAACAGAGGACTATAATAATAAACCATAAAAGATAGCCGACATGGCCTCGACTGAACAAAGGGGCGAGACTGCCATTAGGTGGGCGAGTATAAGTATGGACGAGAGGCTCACAGCTGAACCATCAGTCCTCAGCCATGGGAAAGAGACATGCCGAAAACGGACCCGGGAAACGTGAACGGCGACTCATATCAAGATGGCCAGATGGAGAAAATCACGAGAAAGTCGAAAGAGAGATATGCCGAAGAACAAAAACCGCCTCCATACAAGACGAAACAAAAAAGAGAAGAACCAAAGATATCGTAATCATCATTTTCCCAATCAATGTGAGTCCCCAATTGAAAAAGATAAAACACCAAACCGTCCCATCCGTATTGTCGATAGCGAATTTATCCCTGGAAGATTGCAAAAGAAAAGAAAACAAGACAAACCCGTCGACCTGCGGATCCTGTGACGCCGGAGTGAAAAGATGGTCAACGGTGCCCTTAGCGGGGTGCCGCTTGACGCTGGAGACCCATGCCGATTCGGTAGGCTTCAGTCCCATCGTCGATAAGAGATTCCTTGAACCAAGGATGCTTCAAGGCCTGCTTGGCCGTGATCCGTTGCTTGGGGTCGTAGACAAAGATCTTCTGGAGGAGGTCCAGGAAGAGACGATTGAATTGGGTGTTGGTCGGGATGAACTCCTACAAAGAGGCATAAACGCATTAGCATATACGACGAGAGATCCATGCGGGTATTGAGTCATTGTGATCAAGCTTACAGTAAGCGCCTTCATCAGACGAACGTATTTGCGCGACGCCCGGGTGGTCTCGCTGTTTGGATAGTCCAACTTGTTTCGGTTGAAATACCTGGGAAGGAGAAGAAGAAGTCAGCATTTGTGGTGTGAGTTGCGAGAAGGATGGCGGAGAATATCGTACTTGGTAGCGGCATTGTGGTTACCAGCACGACCTTGCACCACTTGGCGAACCATCCGAGAATCAATCCGAGCGCCAATCACGGCTTCCATCATGGCGAGATGCTCAAGGTTGTCGTGGGTCTGGAAGAGGGCATCTCCAGTGAAGAATTCGACCAGGATACAGCCGATACTCCAGATGTCACAAGGGAAGCTCCACCCCAGATTCAGGATGATTTCGGGCGCCCGATAGTGGCGGGTTGACACGACCGAAGAATGATACTCGTCATCGAACGTGGCGGACCCAAAGTCAATCAGACGAATTTCACTGTCCAGCAGAACACGACGCTGGCGGGCATTGCGAGGGTTGGCGTGGGAGGAAGATGGAATGGTGCGGTTGTAGGTGAATGTTTGGTAGGCGCTGCTGACAAGAAGGATGTTCTCGGGCTTCAAATCGGTGTGAATGAGGTTGAGGTCGTGCAGGACTGGCCAAGTGATCAGTGAGACATTCCCGACACGAAGATAGAGGGAGGAGGGAAATCATCATCGCCAGCAAACGAGACCAGCGAAGATCAACTTACAAGCCACACTGGTGAACAATTGACGGGCAAAGCTCTGGATTTGACTGCTCGGAAATGGCACAAAGCCATTACCTTTCAGGAAGTCAAAGACACTTTGGCCCAACAAATCGGTCACGATGCAAATATGATTTCGAAAGTCAAAACAATCTCGCAGGTGTATACACTTGTTGCGGTTGACGCGATCGTTGGAGGCCAGCGTGGACAAGACACGCAGCTCAATGCGCGAAGCGTCTCGATATTTTTGAATGGATCGAATGATCTTCACTGCACATCGAGACTTGCGCTGCTTGTCGTAAGCCTCAACAACCTTGCCAAAGGTACCCTGACCGAGGAGTTTGATGATCGAATCTGGCAAGACGAGGAGGATTAGCTTTGTTCACGTCCCTGGTCACAGTCTCCCATTCTACTCACATCGCTCTGTCAATGGCGTGTCGGGAGTCACAATGTAATGACCGTCGTCATCGTCGAATTTTTCGTGACGACCACTCGCGTACTAAAGATGTGAACTCATTGCGTTAGCGAACCCAGGACGAGCAAAACTTCCTTTCTTTCTCTCTCTCTCTCTCTCTCTCTCTCTCTCTCTCTCTGGTGCTTAACTTACGTCTCGAACCACGGGAACAGGCACATCCTTGGCCTTGATGATCGGTTTGGAGGGAGGGATATAAGTAGGGAGGGTTTCCGGCGCAGTCTCGAGTTCGCGGCGTTTTTGTTCGTCGCGAGTGGACTTGCGCGTGGTCCGCTTGCGCTTTTGGCCCACCGAGGCCTCGTCGTAGTACACCCCATTGCTGGCACCGGTACTCCCTTGTGATCCGAGCGAAGTCGGGGCCGTTGTGTGAAGTGACGTTGTCCGATCGGTAGACAAAGAATGTGCGGGGGATTCTTCTCCGTATTGTTGGGGGTTTATTGAGAAGGAAGGGCGATCATAGTATCCCAAATCATATGCCGTCTCGATCCCCGTACGACGCCTTTTGCCGGCAGGTTGGGCAACTGGCGGCTGGCCAGGAGCCGGGACGCCGTGTGCAGGAGCAGTGGATGAGGGTGCTGCCGCTGCCGCTGGCCCCGTGGCCGTTGCGGTCTTGGAAGATTCTGGGGCCGGGCTGTCATCGATCACGATGACCTCCTTGGGAATTCCATTCTTGTAGAACTCACCCCAATCGGGTTTCTTTCTCCGACCACCCTGGGACGCAGTGGCGCCGTGGGCGCTCTGTGTTGATGCCATGGCCGCTTGTGTCGAAGGCTGCGAAGAGGTGGCCGGGGCGGCTCTCGTAGATTGGCCGTAGGGCACCGCGGTGGAGGAGTTGGAGGAATGGGGGTTGGTGGTGGGCGAGGGAATGGAATACGTGAGGTACGGATTTGCGAGGCGAGCCCCTGCCGCGCTGGTCGGGTTAGGATACGACGCGGTGGGTTGGTAGGAAGAATGGGGATATCCGTAGTGCTGGGTTGTGGGATGAGTTGCAGTCGCCGTGGACGGGGTGGACATGGTGGACGGGGCAATTCTGGCCGTCACACGAACAGCGCTGGGCGTGGGAGAGATGAGAAGGGTTTGGTCTTTTGGTCCCCAGGCCGACGATGGCTGGTGGGAAGATACACCCAAGAGGCGGTTGGCGAATCCGGGTCGGCTTCGAGTCCAGGCAACGCGCCAAGGGGGGAAGGTGGTCAGGGTGAGGGTGAGGTCAAACCAAATGGATCTCAGGCGAGACCAAAGAGGCTACCGAGACTGTTCGATTGAAGAGAAAGGTTTTCCACTTGGGAGGAGAAGGGGCTGATGGGCGAGAGGGGAGCAAACGAGACGTGACAATGACGAGGCGGTCGGCGATGGTGGATCTAGGCGAGGCACAGGGCTCTCTGCCGGGGCGAGAAACTCAGCTCACGAGGAAAGAGGTGAGATGGGGAAATGAACACGTCCCCCAATGAGCCGGGCCAGGTAATTACAAGGGAGCAGAAGAAGATCGGCCAGTGCTCACGACCACAGTGGTGAGAAAAGGAGCAGAGGAATTCAATGAGGGCCAGGGGAGGAGCCGAGAGAAGGAGGGCGCTGAATCGCGCCAAGTGGTGGACAAGGTGATGATGCTGATTGGGGAGGAGAAAGAGGACCATGCAAACTTCGTTCAGAGAAACCACCGAAAAAAAAAGTCTAAGGGAGAGAGAAAAGTCCAGAGGAGAATCGGACTCGATCGTCAATCAGCAGTGGGCAAAGAGACTCGGGGAAACGCGAGAAACGTTTCGAGTCTTCGGAGGGGGGGCAAACACCCTGGGCACTGTGCTTTTGCCGACCAGGTCGACGAGTGGGCTTAATGAGAGAAGTAGGTAGCGAGGCATTAGTCCAGTCATCCAATTTGATCTACGCGGGGAGGATCAACATCCCGGTATGAGCCATGTTGACTGTGCATAACTACGCATGGGCTGGAAAGGAATCGGGACTCTCAGGAGCAGAGAAAAGGTTAGAGAGCGCAGCGTCTCTTGGGATGGTACCCGCGGGTGGTCATCCTGGGACCAGGCTGCTAGGGAAATTGGTCGCTTCGGGTTCCCATGGGGAGGGGAATTGAGAAATTACTCTTGAGTCTCAGAATATTTTGGGTACTGAGGAGCTGGTGTTGGTGGCTACTGATGAGTCGGAATGTGCACAAGACTGTTCAGGACCGGGCGGATATGGAGTCACCGTGGGACCCGCGAGGAAATGAAATGTCGGAGAAGAGGACCGCTCTCGATTGGGGCCGAATGACGCGTTTGAAGAAGATATCCGTCGCAAGTTCTCGGGGAGCAGACCAAAACACACGTACCATGCGGATGGTGTAGAGGAAACTCGGAGCCTGCCCAAGGACCAGACATTCCAATGACCCGGAATGAACCACGGCCAGTTTGGTCTTCACCCGAACGGCACCATGAAGCTGGACGGAGAATTTCAGAATACCATCATGAATCGGCGTGGAAGGTGGGAGTGTTGGGTGACTTTGCGTTCCTCCGGTCGGACGGACATGGTGTTGAATCTGTCGTCTTTTCCATCCCCGCCATCATTGGAACGGTGATTTGCGACATTCATCATCGACACAATGCCACCCGTTGAGGCCGTTTGGGGCCGATTGGGTCTAGGTGACTCGGACTAGGATTGGTCTGATCTTCGTGGTGGGATCCGCCACCACCACCATCGAGCATCGTATCGCACCCCCCAAACTCGGGCTTGGCGACGCCTGTGAGGCGGTTTTTGGCCGTGAGATGAGTGAAATGTTCAAAGAAGGAAAAGAGTAACCCACACTCAGAGTCGGCCGGGTCTGAGTGTTTCAGCATGATCGATCTGATCCCAAACAGCTGGGCACAGTGAGAGCTAGAAACTACCACACGAAGGCAGTGATGTACCCATTTCGACAGGGCTGTCACCTGCTCCACCTCCTTATCACGGGATGCTGGCCTGAGGCTGCTAGCCTGACTTCTTGCCCCCGGTCATCCTCGAGTGGAGAGAGATTCGGTCCTCGAGAGACACAGGCATCCGATGGCTATACCAATGTGGTCATCTGAAGGAAAAGCCCATGAGTGAGGCTTATCAAAACCGCATAGCCTACAGGAGGTGCCGTGAAGCCTACCTGGTATCTTCCCAGGCAACGACGGTCACAGCAGCGTAGTTTTCCAACAGAAATTCTCCACTAGCCAGACGAAAACGACGCTCGTTGAAACCTGAATACCTCGTATTGCCCTTTCCACGTCGACATCTCTTCAAGACTTCTATCGTTGATGAAAATGGCTGTGTATGCATGCAATCCACCATTCCGACGCTTCGGTATCTGCACCCTTCAATTTCATGCTTCCCTAAAATCCAGCATCAAGCCCGTGACGATTCTATACAACGGTCGCCCTCAACCTAAAACACCCAGTAGGCGGCTACACCTTCCCTCCCGAAGTCTGCACAGGGACCGATAAGCATGAAGCCCTAGAAAGCTCATCCACGGCACAGATTTCCTTAGATCGGATCAGCCGTGGAATATACAGATACGACAGTGTGGGCTGCATTTTGATCGGCAGTGGGCTAGCGAAGGGTTGATGCTAGGTTGTCAGCTGCTCTGGATCACTCAGCCTTGACCAACGCCCGCTTCTTTTCCCTTGGAGAGGCCATCTTCCCCCCCCCCCCCCCCCGGTAACTGCGGAACTTCTGCATGACCATCACCTTTTGCATTCAAGTTCAAATTATGACCGGGCTCAGTATCTACAGCCTCGATCAAATGTCCCGGTGGCTCATGATGAGCAAGACATGCTGGTCATATGAGAAAATACACCGTCATGTGGATCTGCGCCTTGCCCACAAAGGCGGCGGCGGCCAAGCTGATGTTGGACAAAGGACATCCTAGCCTGCCTTTGCAAAAGGGATGATGAGAGCCCTTGTCCTCGTGGTAGCATCGGCCACCACAAGGTTGTGATCGTTAGTCTACCCAGTGGCGTCTACGGAGCTACACCGGCCACGAAGGCTGCAATGCAGTGAATATCAAGTTTTGCCACGAGTCCACTGTTATTTAGTGGTCGACATTGGGCGGTGGAGTTCCAAGCGCCAAAGCCGATGTTCAACTCGAAGAGGTGGTCGTGAGCCAGCCAGATGGACCTTTGGGCGACGCCAGTATGACTGGGGCAAGGCATTGAACGGTGGGTGATTCAAACGGACGGGAGCCCTCATTTCACCCCCAAGACTCTTTTTGATAGCCTACGCAAGTCTTCAAGCACCTCATAGCACCGAGGAGAGTCACATAGCTGAATTTGCATCTCTCCCTGGCCTGGCAGTTTCAAGAAGAGCTATCTTTGCCCGACCCAAGTAAGAGAACTGCCTGTTTCTGGCAGACTAAGACCATTTTCGAGGAGGCACATGCTAGCGTTCGGATCATCCCAAATCAGGGATGCGATCTTGACAGGATGACCAAGCCTCAGTTCAAACATTCACGTTGGCAAATCGTCTTTGACAATATCACCGTGTTCTCCACATCTGTTCATCCCGAAGATGGCATGAATGATATCCGTGTATTTTCCCTATCGGCTAATCACGAGTCTGTCTGATACTGTTAGGGAGCCTGTGTGCCTTGGGATTAGGGTCAAGTGATCTCTACGTGCCATAGGCATACTTTGGATGACTTCAAGCATTTCTCGTGATCCCTTGCCAAACGGCGGCATTTTTCGCAATCTAGCGGTACCATTTGAGTGGGTGCCAGTCATGATGCCGTCGATTTTGAAGATTCATTTAAGCATGCGCTATATCCATTAAAATTACAAGTGCATGGGCCAGTTCAAAACACACGATCCTCCTTCGGGTCTCTTGAATAACCCTTTTGAACATGCTTGCTTGCACGTCCATCGGCCTCGACAGCAAATAGAATATCCCGAACCTGAATTCCCCGCCCCTTTTCTTGATCTTCTCGCCACGTACCGAGTCGGCGCTTTGGTGGACCAGCTGGTGTCTCGCTCGACCGACTGGGCTTCTCTGGACCGGTTGTTGGTGTTGTGGGGGCCGCCCGGGTAGGCGTTGAGAAACCGCTGGACGACCCGCCTGGCTTTAACCATGAGTATGATTTTTTCGCACCAAACATGCGCCCTGAAAGCATGGAATTGGTTGCAAGACGCGCTGTCTCCACCGACTGTTGGTGTTGTTGTGCCTCGTTGGCCTTGTTGTCCATCATCTTCTTTTGCTCCTTCTTGGTCATCGACTTCTTGCTGTCAAAAGTTGGAGCCCTATCACCGATTGGCGTAGACGGAGCGGATCCCATAATGGCCACCGGATCATATCGAGCGCTCGCGTCGTCACCCGATGTCGTGGCAGATCCCCTTTTGGCACGCTTTGCAGCACGCTTGTTTTCTTGGTTACTTTCTCGTGTAATCAGCCCCTTATATCTTTCCGCAACTGGTTTTCGAGCAGCACTCTCGCCATCGACATTAGGCCCTGATGATAGAGACTCAAGTTAGTTTGATTATCCAGACATCATCCGCGGGTTAGTACGACTGGGCTCGTTCTTACGTTTAGATGGGGTCACGGTATTCCCTGCAATAGGACCCAGAGGTTGCGCAATGTCCACCCACGCATCAGGGACGACACCATGCGAATGGGCTCTGCGGCTACGCGCTAGCGCGGCTGAATAATCTATAACTCCTCGTAGACGTTCCTCGCAGGAGAGGGATACGAGATTCAGGATATCCACAAGGGGCGCCCCTTCCTGGTTTAGAATAGTTTGGCCTGTTCGTACGATGGACGAACCATCGGGCCCTGTGACCTCAATGGGAGCCTGTCGACCCGGTACTGGATGAAAAAGACCCTCTGAAGGGATTCGGACTCCAAGCTCAAAGCCACGCTTCTGGATTTTCTGCTCCACAAGCTTGGCAAAAAGGAACGGTTCCTGAAGATGGTACTGCGCCCGCCGTGCGGCTTCTGTATCTGCGCGATTGGGCTGATTGCTGATGGTACTGCTTTGAGAGGTCGGATCTGTGGAGAACGAACCCTGCGCAGCGGCTGGTTTCGCGTTGGGTAAATCGCCAAAGCTGCTCGATGCTGAAATCGTCCCCGTTGTCGATGCTTGCGAGGCGAATGATGCATTTGTTTGTGACTGTTGCTGCGGTAGCGGAGGTCTGCTGGGCGCCTGCGCCTGCGCATTTGGCCCGGAGAAACTGCGTGTGAGGAAAGCCTCTTCTTCCCGAACATCGATGCCCGACGAGGCCAACACGTCTGTCAGCTCAGCGGCATCGGTCGTTTTATCAACAGGACGCGATGGAGGTCCCATCGTTCCCTGGGCGGGCGCAGCACCGGTAGGAGTAGATGGGGCAAAATTACTGGTCATTCCGTTCATTGACGGCTGACTCGGAGGTAATTGCATTGCGCCAAAGCTGGGAGATGCGTAGGGTGACTGTGTTTGAGATTGCGGAAGGGGAGATAGGCGAGGTTTCTTCTGGGGCGGCGGCGCGATAGCTCCATTGACGGGAGACTGTCCAGAGTGAGGCGAAGGCGAAGAAATAGGTGGAGAGAAGGGATGCGTAGCGAACTGTGGTGGGGGTTGCTGTTGCTGCTGCTGCCCCTGCGGTTGAGGAGGTCGTGCCTGCGCCATGGTGAAGCGCCTCTTCAACCAAATTTAGTGAAGGATCGATAAGAGTTGCTATTGCGCAGCGCGGATGGCTTGACAATTGTTCCACGCGAGATCTCTGAAGTGAGCGATTTGCTCGCACCACCAACTACCACCTGCTCTGATCATCTCACAAGTACCATTCAAACATGAAGTCTATACAACCTGATGAAAGCGGCAGAAATATGGCGAGTACGAGTCGTATGGACAGTGAGGTCCACGATGCAGATGACGGTTGAGTGGATGCTCCGGGAGCTTTCTGGCGTATCTTGAGGTTTTGCTCCGCGGTTCGCGTTGTCACGTGATATACGAGATAACGCCGCGTCTTGAGGAAGGCTTACCTCTCAGATGCCGCATTTCTTTCCACTTTTCGATCAATGCTCGGTGTTTCCTCTGCCTGAGTCGCCTCTTACTGTCGAACTAGCATCACTTCCGTTTGATTGGCGAACAAAGCGTTGTTCGCGACTTGCGCCGTGGTGGTTTCAGACCGAGCCGGTCCTTATCCTGGGTTGACCCCAACAGAGCTCCTAAGACCATCAGCAGGCGCACAGTGTCGACGCCAAAATGGCGACTAAGCGCAAAGCCTCGGCGATGGGGACTGGCGTTGAAAATGAGCCAGTGGACCCGTCTGATGAGCTTGCCTTCTACTGCCTGGGTGGAGGCAATGAGGTCGGACGATCATGTCACATCATTCAGTACAAGGGCAAAACGGTCATGGTGCGTCCCAGAAATGAAATATTTCACAATTGTCAACTAAATACTTTGATTTTTAGTTCGACGCGGGTATGCATCCAGCAAAGGAAGGGTTCTCTGCGCTTCCATTTTTCGATGAGTTTGATCTGAGCACTGTCGATATCCTTTTGATCAGTCAGTACGTGAAGATTCCAAGTGCTCATTCCAGCTCGAGACGTTCTCCAAGGCGCAATCGCGACTGGCCATATTGTATCTGTCTCTATGGGGTTGTGCTACGTTGTGCAGTGTGACCAGCTTCATGTTTCTATATTGGACTTTGACCTGACACTTCCTGTCCGTTCTGGGGAAGATCATTCATATAAATGGTACTAATCAGGTCACCTTTCAATTATTCTAGCTTTCACGTTGACCACTCCTCCGCACTCCCCTACGTTCTGAGCAAGACAAACTTCAAAGGTCGAGTCTTCATGACCCACGCGACAAAGGCCATCTACAAGTGGCTGATCCAAGACAATGTCCGGGTCAGCAATACCTCATCCTCTTCCGACCAACGAACCTCCTTATACACAGAACGCGATCATCTTTCAACTCTCCCCCTGATTGAAACAATTGACTTCAATACCACGCACACAATCAACAGCATTCGAATCACGCCTTTCCCCGCTGGTCATGTTTTGGGCGCCGCCATGTTCCTTGTATCTATCGCGGGCTTGAATATCCTCTTTACGGGTGATTACTCACGCGAAGAGGACCGCCATTTGATACCTGCCGAGGTTCCCCGGGGCATTAAAATTGATGTATTAATCACCGAGTCCACATTTGGCATTTCTTCTAATCCACCCCGATTGGAGCGGGAGGCCGCACTTATGAAATCGATTACGGGAATCCTGAATCGCGGAGGGCGAGTTTTGATGCCCGTATTCGCGCTTGGTCGTGCTCAAGAGTTGCTGCTCATTCTTGAAGAATATTGGGAGCGGCATCCTGAGCTACAGAAAGTTCCGATTTACTATATCGGTAACATGGCCCGACGGTGTATGGTGGTGTATCAGACATACATCGGTGCCATGAATGACAACATCAAACGACTTTTCAGGCAGCGCATGGCTGAAGCGGAGGCGAGCGGAGACAAGAGCGCCACAGCAGGCCCTTGGGATTTCCGTTTTGTGAGAAGTCTTCGTAGCCTTGAACGGTTTGACGATGTTGGTGGATGCGTGATGATAGCGTCCCCCGGTATGCTGCAGACCGGTACGAGTCGTGAGCTGCTCGAAAGATGGGCACCCAGCGACCGCAATGGTGTGGTGATGACAGGTTATAGCGTCGAGGGAACAATGGCAAAGCAGCTGCTCAACGAGCCCGAAGCCATTCCTGCCATCATGTCAAAAGTGTCAACGGGGCAAGGTCGTGGGCGTGTTCCGGGAGGGAATGATGAGGATCAAAAGGTCATGATACCACGTCGTTGCACCATCGATGAAATCAGCTTTGCCGCGCATGTTGACGGTGTTGAGAACCGAAACTTCATCGAAGAAGTAGCTGCGCCGGTGGTTGTATGTGCATTCAAACCCGAGTCCCCTCAATCTGTAGCTTCAGCCGAATACTGACTGCGAGGAACAGATTTTGGTACATGGTGAAAAGCATCAAATGATGCGCCTGAAGTCCAAGCTCCTATCTCTCAACGCTCAGAAGGCTACTCCAACCAAAGTCTTTACGCCTGCCAACTGTTCCGAACTTCGCATTCCATTCCGCAAAGACAAGTTTGCTCGCGTCGTCGGCAGACTGGCAGACATTGTACCCCCCGGCCCTGAAGATGAGAGCCAATTGATGGCAGGAGTTCTAGTTCAGAACGGCTTTGATCTGTCCCTCATGGCTGCGGACGATCTTCGGGAATATGCCGGCTTGACAACTACCACTATTGTTTGCAAGCAACATCTAACACTCAGCTCTGCGAGCATGGATCTTATCCGATGGGCGCTTGAAGGTACATTCGGGGCCATTGAGGAGACCGGGCTTCGATCTCATCAAAAACGCAAGAAAGAGACGAACGACGACTCTTCGTTGACAGACCCGAAGCAGGAAGCCGCGGACGAGGAGATCCATATGGAGGAAAAAAAAACATATTTGGTGATGGGATGTGTGACTCTTCATTATCACCCCCGAACCCGCGAGATCGAACTTGAGTGGGAAGGTAATATGATGAACGACGGCGTTGCTGATGCAGTAATGGCTGTACTTCTTACAGTAGAGAGCAGTCCAGCCTCCGTCAAGCGTAAGCAACCCCCTTTTCTGGCCGTCTCAACTGTGCCCGGCATGCTAATACTCTGCAGAATCTGCAAAAGATAAACATCACCATCACCATCATCATGACGACGAATCTTTTTCACCTGCTCGGAATCCCCATGCATATGTTGGACCCGAAGACCGCCTGGCTCGCCTTCTCATGATGCTGGAGGCCCAGTTTGGATCAGATATTGGTCCGATTGAGAGACCGCGGGTTCCAGCAGATCTGGTCAACGGCACATCCGAAGCCACTGAGGCAGTCAAGGAAGAGCGTGTGGCAGATATTGAATCAGCAGAGCTGGACCGCCTCCATGCCTTGGGTATTCCAGTACCTGGTCTTGAGATTAAGGTAGACAAGCATGTTGCGCGAGTATGGCTTGAGACTTTGGAAGTGGAGTGCGCAAACGCTGTGCTTCGTGATCGTGTCCGAGTCGTTGTTGAACGGGCAGTTGAGACGGTCGCAGGGTTGTGGGCACCTAGCTCTATGCCCACGGAGATTTCTGTTCCAAACGGTTCCTCCAAGATGCATCTCGAGACGGATGGCCTTGCGAAAAAAGCGGGTGCAATTGAAGCCTAAGCCCAAACAAAGATTTGATATGTATGATACAAGGATACCCAAAACAGAATGAGCCATCTCGAATGGTATTTGCAGCACATTCCGCTTTGCTTTCATTTCATCCACCTTTGCGAGCCGTAACTTTTAGGATCGAACCTGTACTACGAGACTGCCACTATCCAGGGTGATGGCTAACAACAATATATGTCACTGTCATCTCGTAGCTCTCTTCGATATTTTACGGATAAGGTTGAACCTCAGTGTAATCAATCCACACATACTTTTGGTTTCAAGACTTACAGATCCTTGTGCAATTGCTGGACACCGCCGAAGCTTGGTTCATGTTTGCCTTCACGGGCACTACGCCCACCCTACACAGGAGCACCTAGCCATCTTTCTGGTTTTCTCTCCTCAAGGAACCTTTATCGGCAAAGGATATGCGCTAACCTACATTCGGTATTTATCTATCCATCCCTCTTCAATTTTGAATCGCTGGCTACTCAAAAGAGAGATTAAAAAACAATCATTCGCGGTCTCGCAGCATATCTTGCTGGTAAATCTTGTAGATGAATCAGTCCTGCAGATGACGCTCTTTGCAATCTTTCATTGCGGCACCCGACATCTGTCTACAATCGAACACGCAAGATGCTTTGCGCATGCCTAAGATTAGAGAGTGATTATTACAAGCAAAGCACGTTCCATTCAAAAAGAGCGCCTGGAATTTCATCTATTTCCATTGTTGTGCGCGAGTAGCCTGGCACATCCGAACACTTGATCCAACTATATTCTATCATATTTATAAAGACAAAGATGTCTAGAAAAGATGGACGACAGTAAAGCTATAAATACAATGTCCTCTGTCTTGTTTCACAAAAGGAATACCTGTCTATTACACAGGTAGAATCAGCAGAACGTACAAGAAATGACTGATCAGAGCATTTTAGGCATTGTTCGTTATTTAAGTAAGCGGACAACGAAGCGACTGAGTTTCCCTGTACATGAGACCCTTATTGAGAGGAAGACATCTCCACCAAGACTCGATGATCCATCTTATTGAAAACGACGAGAAAAGACCGTTGTTGATGAGAAACGCCGGTGACTATTGCTGAAGTTCAGCCAGGACAATCGTCAAGACTTTGTCAAGTGTGTCCACTAGAATGTCAATCTCCGCTTTAGTCACAATGTAAGGCGGTGCCAGTACCACATGGTCACCACGAATTCCATCGACTGTACCGGAACAACCGTAGAATGAAACAGCGTGCTCTTTCTTTAGACCAGTCTCTTGAATGTGGAATGCCAAACGATGCTTCGGATCGAAGGGTTCCTTGGTGGTTCTGTCCTGCACAAACTCCAACTGTGGATTGATATCGATTGTGTCAGTCGGGACTCAGAATCAAAAGTACAGAGAAACGAGATAAACATCAAACTCACGCCCCAGAAAAGCCCTTTCCCACGAATATCACCAACGTGAGGATGATCTTCGAATCGCTGACGGAGACGATACTCAAGATAACGACCCATTTCACGCACATTATCGAGAAGAGATTGTTCCTTGATAGTCCTTTGGACGGCAAGCGCTGCTGCACACGAGACTGGATGGCCCTGGTAAGTCTGCCCGTGTCGAAATTGGCCTGTACCCTTATCCATCGTCTGAACGATAGAATCATTGATCAAGATTCCAGACACTGGCACGTAGCCACCACCAAGGCCTTTTGCAATTGTTTGAATATCGGGCACAATATCCTCTTGCTCCCACGCATGAAGTGTCCCGCAACGACCCATGCCGCACATGATCTCGTCCAAGATGAGAAGAGCTCCGTATTTCTTACAAACAGCCTTCATGGCCGGAAAGTAACCTGGGACGGCCGGGACGCAACCAAGGGCCTTTGTAACGTCAGCTAACGTTGCCGGGTCGTGACCAAATTCTTGCTGTACTTACCGCACCAACGACCGGCTCGGCGATAAAAGCGCACACCTTTTCCGGACCAACTCGTTGAAACTCTGCATCCAGCTCTCTTGCAAGGCGAGCCACGTATTCTGCGTCAGACTCTTGTGCTTTCTTCCCGCGATAAGGATAGCAGGGTGAGACATGCGACGTGTTCTGTGCTAAGAGAGGCTCGAATGGCTGTCGTCGTTGAGCATGTCCACCCGCGCCTAATGCCCCAAGCGTAGTACCATGGTATGAGGATAGGCGAGAGATAAACCTTGTCCGCTCCGGCTGCGGCGTAGCCAGCTCCAGAAAATACTGTCGAGCAAGCTTCAAAGCCGCCTCAACAGCCTCGGATCCTAAGAAGATCACATCAGAGACAACTTTAGCCAAAGCCAAAGTCTGTTCCGCATAGCAGCACGTACCTGAGCTAACCACGAACAATTTCGACATTTTCCCACCTGTCGATGCTGAGAGAAATGTTGCAAGGTCCTCCGTTGCTTGTGTTCCAAAGAAAGCAGAGTGACAGTACGAAATCTGGTCAATCTGCTCCTTGATAGCTTGGGTCACTTGCTCATTTCCATGGCCTAAACAGGACACTGCGGCACCTCCGGTGGAGTCCAGAAATTTGGTACCATCTTCGAGGAAAATGTAGCATCCCTTGCCGCCGACGGCTTTGCGGGGGACGAAATGAGTATCTCTATGTAAGACAGCACTGGACATGGCGTCGTGAAGGCAGTGAGGGTAAGGGTGACAACAACGGAGAGAATTGGCGCTTTAGGTAGTTTTCCACTCTTAGCAGGGATCAAAACAAAACAAGTATATAAATGAAACTGGAAATTCCAGGTTATGAACGAGTCTGCAATTGTGACATCGGGAGAACGTCCTTACATTTATACTTCAGACAGGCTAATTGATCCTCGTATCTCATCCGAGGCTATTGGTTGAATGCGGGGCAACAGTCGCCGGTGGGTTCGGCATGCCGAACCGTGGAGAAGCCGAGTGTGCCGGGCTGGCGGGGGGCGCCTTTTACGGGTAGGCGATCACTGATTGAAACACATGGCAGAGAGGAACTGAATGCTCAAGTAATGCTAGAATCAGTTGTAGCCAAAGATAACTGCAAGGTCGCTTCCGAAATGTATTCAACGGTACGTCAGGCAGGGATCGGCTGTGTTGTATTCCATGGCCTTGAGATCCACCGTCCGGCATTGCCGTCGATTCGAGAAGATATCAAAAGCCACCGAGTATCACTAAGAAAACATCTGTCGTGATTAATCGCATGCCCGAAACAAATCAAAATGGTTCGTGGTACCGTACACAGTTTGTGGGCACACGCATCTATTTGACAACACACCTAGAACTTCCAACGCCTTAAGATTGCCGTGACCCGACTGCTCCTGGCGAAAAAGATTCCGATGTTAGGTAGGTTTGAGATTGAAATAAATACACACGAAGCCATCAATGCAAGCTCCATAAACCCATGATTGTTAATCACCCTCGGAAGTTATGACTATGGCTGAAGTATATCGATGCTACTTATAGATCTCAGTTGAATTCGAAGTATGTAATGAAATTTTCGTTTATTTTTGTCTTGAAGTAAAACACCTGCAAAGGAGGGACTCACTTTTTTATACAGGCTGTGGTCAGTCAGCCAGCCTGTAAAAGTAGCTCCTGGTGAGTTGAGAATGTATTCCCAACTACCCCGGATTCCCTGTCCGCAGCAACAACTGGTCAGTTGTCCTCCGCCCGCCGCCCGCCGCCCGCACAGAAGATCAGATGGCCGCAAAGACCACACCTCCCGCACTTTCTTCCTCTCTCCCCTCAATTTCATCCACCCATCACTCTCTACCCACAATGTCGCACCACGCCCGCATCGAAGAGGTGTCTGACTCGGATCCGGATGAGGTCGCACCCTCAGACTCGATGGCAGTCGACTCCATCATCGAGCCCGCGTCAATTCCTAAGCGTGCGAACCCACCTCCCGCCGCACCCTCGCCGATGGCCTCAATGGCCTCGATGGCGCAACAGCTTCCGGAGCCGCAGCGCGAGATCCCCAGGCATTTTCAATGTCTTTATCCAGTATATTTCGACAAGTCGCGCTCGCGCGCAGAGGGTCGCAAGGTCGGCTCTGAGCTCGCAGTCGAGAATCCTCTAGCTCGCGACATCTTGGATGCAGTGCAGATGGTTGGGCTACAGGCCGGATTGGAAGCAGACAAACTTCATCCCAAGGACTGGGCAAATCCCGGCCGTGTGCGGGTACTTCTGAAGAATGAGGATGGTCGGCTGATCAACCCGAAGATCAAGAACAGTGAGTGGCCCCGGGCTCCGCCCGGTTTAGTTTACTGGCTGACCTGGTGACTGACTTATCCCTCGTTTCAAGAGCACCACCTCTACATTCTTGTTGCCCAATATCTCAAGTCTCATCCAACCACCGAGCAATCACCGTACCGCTTGCGAATTCGCGGATTGCCTATGCCTGAGAAGCTCCCCGCAGCTCCCTCCGCCCCGCGGGGTTGGAAGATTGGCAAGATCCTGCCTATCCACTCTCCCGCTTACAGCGGCGGGGGTGTGAGCGACAACCCGTTCAAGGAGGCCATGGCCGAAATGCAGAACATGCAGGGGATGCCGGGAATGCCCTCAATCCCGGGACTGGCAGACATGGCCGCGCTGGGTGGCGGTGAGCCTGCCGGAGCAGGCGGCTCAGAAAAGAAGAAAAAGGATAAGAAGAAGGGCAAGGCCTGATGCTGTCAATGAAAAGCAAATTCTCAGACGTTCTTCATGCATTGCACGGCGCCTGGCGTTATTCTTTCCTTGCTTCAAGGGCCATTGAAACTCCTGGATTTCTTAAAACACCCAGGTCTTCACGATAAGTGGACCGCGTAGGCGAGAGTGCTGTTTATATCTCGCATGGATCTGATTGATATATAGTTATGGACGGGAGAAGCTCGTGAAAACGACACAACGGGCAATTCTCTGGCCCACCTCGCACCGAGACTAGATTTCTCAGTGACCTTTCCACGGGGCGATACAACAGAGCTCTATCAAAACTGAACAGACCCCTTGATCACGCATATGACGGTAGTAAGATTTCCCATGCTAGATCCGTAGTGCTCCAATATAAGCAGTTAGAAGGCATCTAGCCTGAAATGATCTCTCCATTAAGTACCGAGCTGTGACGGTCTGCCGCGCAATTCTAACGTGGATCGTAGGACTGAAGGTCTTTGAACACGTGAGATGCCGTATCAAAACGATGTCGAACACTGAGACAAGATCGCGGGCTCGGCGGAGGTGAAGGATATGGATTATGTGGGGGTGAAGATGGTGGCGTTGGATAGGGATGCCAGCCGGGACTATATTGAACGGGGAGTCTGTTGGCCATCATAACACTATGGCGAAACAGCCTCTTGATCGGCACAGAGATATGGCTGCAGCCAGATGGAGGTGGCTCACTTTATTCAATATGCTCAGGCAAGGAGAGTACCGCGCGCTCGTTTGGGATCGAACGAGAACCACCAGCCTCGGCGTCTGGGCTGCTCACTCACTAGATGCTTTCTAAGAGGACAGGAAAGAGGGGCACTAATATAGGGCTCTCTGGGTCTCTAAAGATATATAAACCAATGATTATTTTCAAATCAACCGTTTTTGGTTTGCTGCAGACATATAGCTTTCGTTACTGTGGAAAATAGGCCAACAATGCTTCGTTCGCTCAAAGGCTTGGTATGAATCAAAGGATTGTTATCCAATTGCCAACCAACAAAGACAGATACAAGACATCTGCACAATTACTGTCCATTCTGTTCACCTAGGTAGCTTTGGCACAGCTCCTGCTTCTTTCAGATTTCGGAAATTTTGACATCCTCCATCCTCCAGCACCTTGTCATTTACATTGCGTCGATTTTAAGACTTGACGTTCCCACTACCTATCGGGAGAGCCGCCATTTCGGTACTGCCATAGTCGGCTGAAATCCTTGACATGTAGCTCTTCATCACCTTGTCCATTCTGAACTTTGCCATTTTGTAGAGCAGTTGCAGGTGTCGGGACTGGAAAGAGATCTTCCTCGGCCGGTTCATTGAGCGTCCCGGTTGCTCTTGAAAGCCCCCTCACATTTTGAGAAATAAGGGCCAGAGGAACATCCACAGTCATATCCATGAATGGATTCGAGTCGAGTACTCTTTTGTCGGGTCCCAGTGTGAACATGTTGTCCAAGTAGTGTTGGTTCATCAAGTGACCCGAGCCGGGCCGAACGAATAAACGTCCGAGATATCGGTTTGGAATGCTGGCGAATCGAAGTATACCTAGCCATGAAACCGGGTCATTCGAGTTGGCATAGTGCTCAATGTAGCTGATTGATCGACGGGTCGACAGCCCGGATAGACCAGATGCACGGCAGGACCTCAGTGGGTTGTTGAAATGATTCGCGGCGTTTCCAAAAGTGTAGACCTCTAGCTGATGGAGCAGATCTTGAGGCAATTCGTCAAGAAGCCAGTCGATAATCAGACCACCTTCAATGCCCCCTTGACTGTGAAGAACGAGGACAACTTTCTCTACTGAAGAATCAAGCAGCGCTCCTTTAATGAGAACGTAAGCTCGCCTTATATCCCCCGTAGCATACGAGAAGCCACGCTGGATCAAACATTCAACAAGATCAAAAAGAATGCCACCACTGTTTACAAAGTTAACTTGGCCCTGAAAACTATGGTGGAAATTGATGTACGGGGGTTGGATCTTTGTCACGTACGTGCGATTGTGTATACCAAGAATCTTCCGTCCAAATGTGTATGACAGTTGATCGATGTTGTTTTGGACCCAGAAATGACTAACTTATTCAGCAGTGGATTTCTAACACAGTGGCAGCGAGATCGATCGACTAACCCGTTTGCAACACCATTAATATAGAGCCAACGCTCCTTTTGATGCCAAGGCTGTTCAATCACTGGAGCTTTGGACTCCAAGACCCGTTGGAAGCCATTCAAAATCAACATAGTGACAGTATAGTTGAATGTCAACGAGACCGCGATGAAAGCAAGGGCCCAGGGTACTGGTATCGGGACGAACGCCAAAATTGGCAAGCAAAGTAGAAAAAGCAACTGAAAGACCGCGAGAAATAGCTGCGTGATCACCGATATCGCGCCTTGCAGTGACAGATGCAACTCGTCGAGTGAGCTCGTTCGTCCGAGACGAAGAGGGAGCACAATCCACGGAAGAGCCCAGGCATATTGGATGGCTAGACAGATATCGCTCCAGAATAGATACAAAGGAGACGCGGTATACGGCAGAGGAGTATTGTTAGATTCTCTTCGCGTAAGACGTATTCGAGTCGCCATAGCCGCAGGTACCTATGTATACAGTGCAAACGAGGTCCTTCCGATATGGATTGACGCCGGAACTGCTGTCCGTAAGCTCCCAGTTCCACCCAGCAAGTAGTCTTCGACAAGCGATGAGCTATACAAAAAAAGAACACACATGAATCTCACAAAATAAACCCGCTTTCCAAGTCAGCTGCGATTGTCATGTGATGGCGCTCAATTGCCGGTTAGCGCGTTCCCCATTTCTCTCGGTTCTGCTGATTTGCGTGATGTATGCCTCGCTTTCTCTCATTGTTGCATTCGTTTTGTCTTCGTCTTGGGAACAGAGGTAGCTTGCAACGTCATGATCTACACATCCAGACTGGCTGTTTCACCAGGTTGCGATAACACAAACCTCGCGGGCGTAGCGTGTCAGGACTCAGATGCTAAGGACGAGGTGCTTGGGGCCCCGCATCTGAGTCATTCGTGTCACATGGACTGTAAGATCATCGTCAGAATACATTCACACCTCACAGACCTTGTCATCCTCACTCACGACATTTTTAAGCTTGCAGTCAGCCCTCCTTCAAAAAAGAGCTCAGATCTCAATCTAGGCTGGTTCCGAACGTGCGGTCTTTCTGATTACTCAAACCAGTCAATCAAGTCAACATCCGCGATTGATGGTGCTAGTTCTGATTAAAATAGATTCGCATCATCGCAGCTGACCACTGTCTCAGTAAGCCTCAATGGCGGGCAACAGCATCATCCAGGAGTTGCAAGTGCCCTGGGAGCGAGATGAGCTTCTGGAGGTACGTACAGGGAAAGCCAAATCGGTATTTGGACTTCCCGATCAATCCGCAATTTTCAAGTCGATTCGCTATGGCCCGGTTGCGGTGGACGAGCTGGGCTGCCAAGGCGATGAGAACGTCTTCGAGCTCCACGGTGGCCCGGAAAGAGCGCTCATGCAATATTGCTCGCGCCATTATGATGCCTGGAGCGAGGAGCTGCCGGGAAGCGCGCACCATTTCCGTGCCGGAGGCTTTGGGGAGAACTTGGTCAGTCGCCGAGCGAATGAACGAAACACATGCATTGGAGATCGGGTTCGGATAGGCCAGACTGTCATTGCGGAAGTGACCCAGCCGCGACAACCATGTTACAAGCTCAACCATCGGTTTCAAGAGAAAAACATGTCGAGACTATCGCAGGAAAGCTTCCGAACAGGCTGGTTCTACCGAATTATTGAGGGAGGGTTCATACAAGCGGGCGACGAAATGGTGCTGCTTGAAAGACCAAATCCCAATTGGACTATTGCTCAGGTCCAGCATTATCTCTACCTCGAAAAAGAGAATTTCGAGGCCATGGAAAAGCTCGCAGACCTTGTTCAACTGGGTAGCGAGATTAAAACAATTTTCAAGAACAGGCTGAAGAAGAATTTCGAAAACCAGGAGCATAGGCTGGTTGGCGATGGCGCTATAGTCGTGGACACGTGGGCAGAGTACCGGCTCGTACACAAAAGACGGGAGACACCGTCGGTCATTTCGCTCAACTTTGAGGCCGTCAAGCCCCAAAATCCAGCCGAGCCAGTTTTACCTGGAACCCATGTTCGGTTGAAATTGGGAGGTCGATTGATCCGGGCTTATTCAGTAGTGGGTGGGGATCGGAACAAATTCATCTTAGGCGTGGCATTGGATAAGTCATCACGAGGAGGGTCTCGTTTTGTGCACGAGAATCTTCAAGAAGGCGACATCATCGGCATCAGCAATTTTGTGACCACCTTTCCCCTGACTGAGAAGGCTGATCGTTATCTGCTGATTGCTGGTGGAATTGGTATCACTGGTCTCATCGCTTCGGCCCGTAAATTGCGGGAGACGAATCAGGTCTATCATCTTTACTATGCGGTTCGGTCTATGGACGAAGTCGCCTTTGAGTCCCTTCTGCAGCCGCTGAATAATCATCTGTCCATATATTGCAGGCAAGAGAGCAAGCCCTTGGACGTACTTGATGTTCTTCGACAGGCTGATGATAATACTCATATCTATTGCTGCGCTGGAGATCGCTTGATGAAGGCTGTACAGGAGGGGGCAAAGCAGCTCGGCCTTCCCGATGGAAATCTTCATTTCGAGTCTTTTCTTGCACAGAGTACCGGGGAACCCTTCTCGGTGGATCTGGTCGAGTCCCAAAGAGCACTGGAGGTGCCAGCGAAGGCAAGTTTGTTGGATACGCTTCGATCGGCAGGATTCGATATTCCATCTTCCTGTGAGGCTGGAAATTGTGGCACTTGCCGAGTAGGCGTGCACGCAGGACGCGTCGAGCACCGGGGGACAGGTTTGTTGGAGAGTGAGAAGGAGACTGCAATGCTCAGCTGTGTTTCGCGAGGCATTGGTCATATCCAGTTGGATTTGTAGATACATACCTTTCTGCCTGTCTCATGGAAGGTGTTCCTGCTCGATTTTACATCAACTTGACACGCAAATATTAGATTTCAGGGATGTCTGCTCGCTCAGTAGATCCGAATAATCAGTATCAAGACTAGCAAGACATGGAGCAGAAATAGTAGATCGGAGCTAGTAACCGGACACAGAAAGCCAAGGGATTTTCCCACCTGATCGAGCAGGGGATCCAGAGCAAGATCGATCAGTCTCATCACATCACGCAGCGCATTGGCGCCGATATCGATGAAGAAGATAAGAGCATCAACAGGAACTATGGTGATATTGGCGAGAATTTGTTGTAAGGATCGGACCAGTCTTCGCCGTAATTCTGTCAATTTGTTGGAGGCAATACCTATAATCGTGTTGACATGGTCAAGGGTCATCTTTGCCAGTTGTGCGTGCGAATATCTCATTTGGGGACAGAAGGTGGTGGAGGATTTGCTGCCTGTGTGTCCAGAAGTCAATTTCAATCAGAGATTCATCAGAGCAAAATAGGCCTCGTTTTGTCAGGTGTTCCATTCGTCCCTATTCAAGGGCATGTCGACGTGTCTGGGGTCACAAAGATGCAGTTCATGAAAACAATGTCCACCAACCCTAGAAATGATCTTTCATCATTATTCAAGCTTAGTTCCCGCACAACAAAGGCCCCAAGATTATCATCCACTGGATTCAGTAGATATCAAACTCCTAAGCATTCGTGGTAGGCTCGAGACAACACCAAGTTACCTGATAAGGCGGTTGTCCATGATTCGAAACAATGCAATTCAGATAGGTAGTTGCTAACAGGCAGCAAAGAACAATGCAAACCCTTGTCGATTGTGCTCACATGGAAGAGCAAACAATTGCGATAATATACAAAGATGAAAATGGGTTCCCAAGATCTTTGTTAACCTGGTGAGTTTGCTTCTCTCATGTGCCCTCGTTCTTTTACCTCCAACTCTCACTTCTCAACTCCTCTCACTTCTCAACTCCTCTCACTTCTCTCACTCCTCCTTCCTTCGCCACACCTCGCATACATTTTTCTTATCTCACTCTACTTTTGCAATCAGTTCCTCAAAGCCAGGAAATCATTATTCTCTCTCAAGTCATGTTGAATCTGCTCGGAAAGACCGCAGGGTCGAGAAATGTCGAAGTCACGAGCCTGGCATTCGATTGTGGACACCCGATGTCAAACTGTAGGTCACAATCAACTACCGACGTGATTAATCTTAGGAACGGGCTAACAGTCGAGCCAGATTCGGGTTCTGACTTTGTTCCAACCTTGAGCAAGACACTCCACGACCAGATTCGGGAGTTGATCAGAGGGCTTCCAGAGGACTTGCACCAGCGGAGTGCGTCTTCCAGCAACATGAGGCCCTTTGGTGAGCTGTGTGGCCAACACAGCTTCCTGAATCATGAGCTGGTCGATGGAATCTTTCGTCTCATCAAACGCGAAGTTACGTCCCACTTCCGCCAGCTCGACGCGTACCCGAAGTTGATAGAGCCCGTAGAAACGGCTATTCTGCATCGCCTTCGGGCGTTGAGGGGTCTCTGGACAGAGCCACGCGCAAATGGAATCACTCCTCCGGATGCCTGGCCATATCAACCGAATCAGTGTGCGGCTTGTGTACTGGCATGCATCGCTGTGAATAAGGATGTTCTCTGCAACCTTCGAGTCGTGATCCAGTCTCGCACCAGGACACGCAGACATCAGCGCCCGCGGAAGCTGGCCCTCTTTGTCGACCATTGCATCAATCGTTTCAGTCCCAATGAGGCGGAGGATGTGCGTCACACAGCAGACCAGCTGGCCCTAGGAATGAAGCGAGCCCGCAAGGCCTGCGTCAAGGCGTATCTGAGCGACCGCCAGATTGACCCAAGCAGTCCATCCCGGCGTAAGCGTCATCAGCGTCGCCATTCCAAAAGGAAAGGTGGTTCGTCCCAAACCCGCACCCGCGTCGGGGATAACTGACAAGAAATGAGCTGACCAAGGTAGTTTCAGACGCACGCCACCGATCTGAGAGTGTGATGTCGCTTGACTCTGCGAAGAGCCCCGTGACAGCGTCGGCTCTGCGGCTGGATCTCCTAGACGTGCAGTCGAGTCCCGATAGCGCGTCTGATTCACCGAGCAGCTTGTGGGATGATTCCGATAATGGTCGAATTCGAAGATCTCGAGCCCCAAGTCCTGAGTTTTTGGCCTCACATCTGGATGAGAGACAATTCCCCTCCTCCCAAGGCTCAACGATGTTCCCATGTCAGACATGGGGCGTTCTTGAAGAGCAGTCACCTTCTGCTTTTTATGAACAGCTCGCGCGCAATAATCCTTATTCTCAAGCGACACCAATTCCAGGAGGTACTTTTGTTCCCCTGAGAGCTCCTGTCGGCGGCCGATACACAGAGTCTAGTTCGGTGTCGTCTCCAATCGGAGGCTCAGGATCGAAGAACTCTCTTGGCTGTTGGACTGACGATGAATGTAAGAGTGAAATTTCGTTTTGACCAGGGGCTAGGGGCTAAGTCCGTGAGGGATGGAGATTGTCTGACATGGATCATCGGAATTGGGACTGGAAACAGGAAAGAGTGATAGAGAAAAATATAACATAAAACGAATTACTGGCACCTTCTTAGGTATTGTTCTGCACAAACCATTTGAAAACGCATGCAATTTGACAATGCGTCGAAATATAAGCACCGGTTGATATTGGAAAAGGAGAAAATGAAATAGACATTATAAACAATAATCTGAGATCATAGCGTGGTACATCCACCCAACGGCGCATTGGCCTACACATTCTCTCTGAGTATTAATACACGGGATCATGAATCCCATTTACACATGAAGCTGATCAAGAAGAGAAGAAGGGGGAAGGGGGGGGGGGGGGGGGGGGGTGAAGGGGATGAAAGGGCCCGAAGCCGTCCCGTGGAGGTGGCCTGCAGCTCCGGAGGCTACTGAGCCAAATGCAATGCAGAGAAGGCTAGCAAAACGGAAAGACAGTTCTCGAACATCAAGAAATGACTATTTGTGAAGCACACTGCCGGGAACACCATGACTGGGGCCTTTCAGACTATCTACTGTCTTTCGTCGAAAACGAGTTCTCGTTGCGGGACCGTCAGTAGAGACCACAACTCTTTCCGGTTCACGCTCTTGAGGGATAGTCAAGATCGGCGTCTCAATCTTTGCTTGGTTGATTTCAGAGTCCAGCTGCTTCTGCGCATTCTCACGTGCTCGCTCGTATCGAAGCTTGGTCTCACCCTTCCATTGCGTGTTGAGGAGCCGATCCCAGAAAGTGAAGAACGGCTGGGAGAAGTTGGTCTTGATACCCCAGCTTTGATGGTGAATGTCGTGATAAGCAGCATTGTTGGAGGTGACGTGCTGCAGAGGATCCCATGGGAAAGCATAACCGCAATGGTCGTCGACGGTTTTGATAGTGGAGAAAGTAAAGAACAGCATGCTCTGACGGCTGGTCATCCCCGAAACCAAGTACCCGACGCCAGTACCCGCAGTATCCAACAAAAACCCTTCGACAGGATGGTTGTACAGAGCACCGAACGCGTAGGGTACGTAGAGACGGTGGTGGCGTGAGTGGAAAGTTACTACCAAAATATGTCAACACCTTGGTTATAATTTTTCGAAAAGAATTCATCAGACTTACCGTAGAGCCAGCGATTGAGGTGCATTGCACGGTGCAGGAAATATTGCCAGGTATCCAAGATCGATACGGCGAGAGCGAACTGGAAGCCTGGAATCAAGTACCAATAGATGAAACTCGCCACAGAGAGCTCCCAGCTTGCAAATGCAGGAGCCATGGCCTGGGCTCCGTTATCGAGAACAACGGACTGCACCAATCCCGGATAAGAGCCACCCGCAAGTACGCCGGCGAGCATTGAGTGCCCGTTCTGATACATGGATTTGGACAAGCCGAGCGCGTCCACCCCAACAAATGCTAAAGTTGATGGGATCGCTTTTTGAACGAGTCGCAGGCGTGTAGCCCACACAGCCACATCATGTTCTTCCCGACCCACCACTTCGGCCGCATCAAAGTAGGACATTGCATATCCGGCGATTGTCTGAATAATCTGTTGCAGAACCACATCACGGATCACCTCCCACCGGGTGACTTTGTTTCGCTTGAGAACTTCAGCTGGGGTATGCAAGCGATATTGTTCAAAATAACCGTTGACGTCGATAAAGTGGTATATCATTGACAGGCCCCAGTAGGCGATGATGGGCAGCATCAGCGCCAGGACATTGTCGGGAATTGGCGGAAGAAGCGGCTCTCGCACCGACAGGGTGAAAGTTGGCAGTGGAGGGAGGTCATACACGACCGAGGCGTTACCAGCCATGATCGGGAATTCACAAAGATATTCACGCCGCTGTTGGGCCAACTGGCAGCAAACAACCCCCAAAGGAAGCTGAAGATGACGGAGCCGCCTCCGTGGGTCGCAAGCAGAGTGGGTTCAAGGGACAAGCAACGAAGCAGACAAGAAATGGTTCGAGCACCGAATTTGCGATCGAGCCGTCAAGGAAGCGTGTGTTTGTTGAAGTGCAATCGCGTCGGGAGGGGAGACTGAGGGGGATGGAGGCCGTCGGGTGCGACGAGGGGAGCGCGATAAGAATATCTTCAGCGAGGGGAATGAAGAATGAAAAGAAGGCCAGGGCGTCCGAGGAAAAGATCCGGAGGAGGATCCACGCGGATCAGGAGGCAAACAGGCGCCAACATCCGGTGGCGCCAGACGGATGCGGCCCTGGACGGTACCAGATCAGAACCGTAATCTTTCCTGTCTAGGCCCTTTCTCGGGGGGAATGGCTCGGGTTAGATTACAGCCTCTGTAACAATATGTAAATTGACAGCCTTCGTATCTGAACATGCAAACTTGGGCAGTAATCAAGGAAGAGACGCCTGTAGGTCCGGGTACGAGTATCTCACAACTCAACTTGCTGGAACAATCCCAGCTCATAAGCAATCTGATGCATTCATTATGACAAGGATGCAGATGAGCTTCACTCTCGATGAATTCAGGCACTGCATTTCTACCGCCCAGATAGTCAAAATACCCAGCGTCCAGAACTTGTTCCACGGCCTGCCAGCTGGGCACCCACGCAAGTCACCTCGATGAGGGTATTCTGATGAAGGAGAACGGGAAATTGGATCTTGTTTACAACCTTGTCTGTTTAGATTGCCACCAGAGTACTACCTAGGCTCGTGTCAATGGATCCATGACTTAACAGGCTTTGCCAGTGTTCCACTTGCACATGTTTTGGTCGCAAAATAGAGCGCAGTACTGCAAATGGTCGGCGGGAACTGTGCATGGACAATGGAGACTTGGAGTACTGTCAGCGACTCCTTCGGAACGCATGAATCTTGCCCGGATCATCAGGGAAACGGATATCTTTTTTTTGGCAATCATGCCATGGGGCCAAATTGGAAAGGAAGAGCCGCCCAGCCTATAGAACGGAGAGACGGACAATTTATGAAACCGAGATGTAGCAAACCTACCTAACGCCATGTGCGTGATCGCCCAGTCAGCCTCTGACTCGAGGACGGTAAAAGCGACTCATATTGTAACGAGTACCTTTCGAAGAATAGTAGATTCGTAGGAACCGTCTTCTGCCTCGTCCAGAATTTGCGAGATCAGAATGGAGTTATGTACAGGCACTGCACGCACGGGCAGTCCAGTACCTTACCGTAGTAGTACACATCAGATGCGTAAATCATCCCATTCGGGATCTTTGGACCCATTTCTAAGGCCATATATCCCAATTGACGCGATGCTGAATTTCTCGGGCACTTCAAGCCCAGGTCCCTCTACGAACATCCAATTGCCATGTCTTCAACCAGGCTAATGAACAAGGTGAACAAGGAAACGTGGGGTGCGGATCATGAGACATTTGGCCGCAAAAAGGGACCTGCCACTGCAATTCTCGTGACTGACCAGAAACAAACAGCACAAACTCCCCCACCAACCAGCCGCCACTAAAAAAAAACTTCATTTCCCCTCCTTTTCTCGAATTTCTTTCCCCTCTCTCCCAACATCAATCCATACCCCCTTTGAGACCTTCATCACTTCTCAACCGCCGCCATGATTATCTACGAGGTATGTTTGAATTACGAGGCATCTCTCTGAAGTCTTCCGTGCCTGTGGTAGCCATGAGCCGTTACAGGTGAAAAGGGGGAAAATAAAGATGCGAAAGACCAAAATAATAACATACATGTAATAGGACATCCTTTCCGGAGACGAGATTCTCTCGGACACCTTCAAGATCACCCCCGCCAAGGACTGCCCCATTCTCTGGGAGACTGACTGCCGCAAGTACCTGAAGAAGAAGAACGAGGACTTCGAGCTTGCTGGTGCCAACCCCTCCGCTGAGGAGGCCGGTGAGGAGGGTGGTGATGACGAGGCCGTCATGGTTCACGACATTGAGGACCAGTTCCGTCTTGTCTGGCTCAAGACCGAGGAGGGTCTCAAGCCTTCCAAGGACGCCTTCAAGTCCCACCTCAAGAGTATGTATCCTTGCCCTTCGTCTTCCCCGACTTCGCGATAACTTGCCCAAACCGGGTTCTTTCAAATGTCTGACATGTGCCCTTTCACTCTAGGCTACCTCAAGAAGCTCATGAAGAAGCTTGAGGAGACCGGTGCCAGCGCTGAGTCCATTGCCGAGTTCAAGTCCAACGCCCCCGCCGCCATGAAGAAGATCATTGCCAACTACGACAACTACGATGTCCTCATGGGCGCCTCTATGGACGGTGATGCCATGTAAGTAGCCTGTGTGGGCTTTCTACTGCGTGAATTTACCGCTGATCTGATTTGTCTAGGCACGTCCTGATTGACTTCCGTGATGACGGTGTCACTCCCTACGCCACTGTCTGGAAGCACGGCTTCAGGGAGGTCAAGGTCTAAACGTCTCCTTCCCTGGCCGACCTTTTCAAAATTGGACTTGACATGAAGAACGAGAAAACCCAACGAGGAAGCGCGAGCTGACTGGCTTTGTGTCTGGAATCCTCGCGGGAACCAATCCTTCCCTTCGCTGGATGTCCGCTCGGCTCTGGCTGTCACCACCATCGCATCTTCGTACCACAATTGACTGGTCGATCTGATCGTCAAGAGTCACGCATCACGAATCAATAAATCGTCACGTTTCCCATCTACAGAATATACCTTACTTTATCTACAAACACTCGCCAATGGCCTGTTGTTTGATTCTACAACGATTTTTCTGATTTCATGGTAGACGAATTGGTTCCAGTAGAATATCTTCTGTTTGATCCTAAGGTAAATGTACAGGATCGATGATATCTGCTGATCTGGCCCTCTCTTATAGAGCTGCAAGACGGACACATTTCCACGTTGGTTACGTATCGAGAATCAGTATGTCACGCTTGATTATCATGATGCTGTTCATTCCACGCAATATCACGCCTAGAACCCTGCCCAGTCTCCAGACGGCATCTGTGGATTTCTTGGGCCAGGATTGATCCACGAAGCCGCCGAGTTGCTTCCATTTCCCGCAGATGCAGCGTTGGAACTTCCACCGAACGGTGGATTAGCAACACTCGTCCCAGAGGTCAGTGTGGGATTGGCAAGGTCCAGCCCAGAGACTGGGTCTAGTTCCATCAATTCGTCAGCAACAGGGAGATGCTGCCCAAAGACAGCGTCCCACTGATCCCAGTCAAAGTTCAAATTCGGATCCACCATCGAAGGCGGAGTTGGAGCACTCATTTGAGCTGGATACAAGGGCTTGGAATCTATGAATGGCATGGTGCAGGCAAAAGCGGAACTCGATAAATATTGACCCGCATCTTCCTCCGAAAGGGCAGGGGCAACGGCGGACACCGAACTGGAGCCCGAGGCTCTCTGAGGCACAGCTGACACAGCAGAGGATGGCGGAAGAGTGCCTGGCTCAAGCGCCATGGCGGCGGTAGAGGGTGGGTCTTTTTGTGGAGTGAAGGAGGGTGCAGAAGTTTGGGCTGCAGCGGGGAGCTCGTACGAAGTGCGCGCAGACGAGCCAGGCACGCTGAAGGGTACCAATTTTGTCGGCCCAGGTTGAATTTGGGATCGAGTCATGTCGTAGAACATGCGAGTGAACTCGGCAGGTTGACGGCCAGGAATCACAGGCGGGCGTGGGGACCCGACAGACAAGGAGCCAGGTGAGCCGGGGGGAGAAGTCTTTCCCGAATCAGGGAGATGCTGGCTCGTGCCAAGTGACTCCCTGGCGGGTATTTTAACGCTCGCATAAGCTTGGTCTTGCTCTGTCCAAAGGATCTGCGGGTCCAACCCTGCCTTCTGCCATGCTTTTTGGCGCAGACGACGGATCATGTCCCAGGCTTCGCGTCCGCCATCTTTCAGCGGTCTTTGTATGGTGATTCCGTCTTCACCACCCACCACCCCGCCGTCCGGCCCAGAAAGAGCTAAGATTCGATCAATGAATGCGCGGGAACGCGTTGCCTCGGGGCTGTATGGTCGCTCGTAAAGATCAATAAGCATGATCCTGGAAACGGTCAGCGAGAATGAAGTAGAGGTGGGACACTAAGGCAAGAGAGAGGCAGAGTACTGCACCTCCCGGGCGACCACACTTACATTGTGGCGTGCATGGGTTGATGATTGCTATATTCTGCTCAGCCATTGCATGAACTTCTAGTCAGCAAAGTAGAACATAACATACCCCGGCCAACTCCACTGAAATGGTTGAAAGTCAGGATCGGTTGCCAGTTGAATGAACTTTTCCATAAAGCCGTGACAATGACGAAGCGCACTAAGAAAGTCAGACGGCAAGACTTTGATGAAAAGTTTCCGAGATGATACTCGTACCTTTGGCGGGCTGCCGGCCATATTCGGCTGTGCGCATTTTTGAGAAAGGGCTGATAAGCAACGCAAAAAGCCTGCATCCACATATGAGCGAAGTTCAAACGCTGAAGCTGGATGGGAAAGATATAAATCGAACTTTATCAATGTACAAGGACAGCATAATCTTGGCCCACCGATGATACGAGACGAGGACCCGGGTGTGGTATTGTTCTGCGCACCCCCCACGACTCTCTCCTGGAAGTGTCGATCCGCGACCAGCCTCCTCGGGGGAGTCAGAAATAGATGGGGTTCTTTCCGACACCTGAGGCGAGGTTTTGTTCGCCGGGCATTCTGGAATTCGATCAACGATTGAGTTCAGCTTGTTTTGTAGGTCCAAGAGGATGGTCCGTAGCTCCTCCATGTCCCTCCGAGTCACGGGTTTGGTGCCCAGTTGAATACGAAGAATGCGCCGCACAGCACCTGAACATGCGAAGCAGTGAGTTTCGCATCCCGAAGAGCGTGTTGAATTCATAAATACTTACGTGCCATGGTGTATTTTCCCCTCGCCGTCAGGTAGAAGACATTGACCATCGATGACCCCCCGCAGACTGATGGGTCATCTGGATTGTCGGGCTCCCTTTGCTTTGAAGCGACCCTACCCTCGTACTCCTCAGCAACTGGTGTGCCGAGCAGCGTATCTTTGACCTCGCTTGTTTCCCGCACATCCCAGTAGCTTTCATCGCCAACAAGCGGTGGGAGTCCACTTGACATGGCAACAACACCGTCCATGTGCATGATATGCCACCAGAGGCGTCGCCGATATTCTGCTTCGCTGGTCTCAATCCCAAAGTTTGCCGGGTCACGGTGGAGGCCCATCGTTTGAGCCACCCGCATGGCAAGGCTGACGAACAGACTGCTTTTCAATGGCTCTTCTTCTTTCGATAAGATTGTCTGTACGATGAGGTATGCTGCGAGACCATGAAGTGAAGGACTGCGAGGGAATGAGATCTTGGTCAACCATCGAGTCACCTCTTCACTATATCTTGATGACAAGGCGAACCGCGAAGGCGTATTGAACTCGGCTTTGATGGTTCTGATGGAGATAGTCACGGATCCTCCATACCAGATCGCATAGAGAAGTGGAATAAACGACGGATTAGGACAGAGTGATCCCGAGTAGCTTGTATAATCGTACCATTCCCAGAAGGCGCGGTATTGTTTGAGGACGGTTGGGGGGTGAACTACGGGACTGATAGCGTGCACGCCGGACATGAAACCTTTGTACAAAATGTGACTTTGCCGGTGTGTTGGCACATGGTCGAGCATCTCTGGTTCCACGCTTCTCTCGGTAGTCGAAGGAGAGTCACCAGACGAGAAGAGGATGGATTGCTGGAAAGAGCCGCCATGACCGTGAGAGACGGGGGAACGAAGGGGACTTTCCACAGATTCGATCCGTTTGCCTCGAGCACTTCCAGTATAGTCGCTAGATTCCATGTGTTCATTCTCCGAAGAGGTCTCGTGTGACCGGGGTTGGCCTCTGAGCAGTTGATTGAGGTCATTGATCTAAACTTTAGATTAGCCATGCCAATGGCAAATAATATTTCTCACCAATGGTCACCCACCTCATTTGATATGTACGCCCAATACGTGGTACCCACATATCTAGGTAGGGATTGTCTTAGAGCTGCACGGTATGCACGAGAATTCATTCAAACCTGCACTTACCGGGATCGTCCACCATCATCCAAGCTCAAATGGCCCAGATTGAGACTACCAATTGGGTCGACGAGGTCAGTTGGAGGACCCGATGGGATAGGGAACTCATCGCCACTTGAGTCCGCGGTTTGGCGATGTGGACTGGACCGCCTGGAAGACAGCGGTGGTCCCTTGAGAGCGCTACTATCTTGTTGCAAATGTTGCGCAACTGCTGGGTTTACGGTGCCCTTCTCTGCCAATACCTTTTTCTCCGCTTCTGCGAGCGCACGGGGATTGCCGCCAATGCGCTCGATCATAGACATGAGTTTGTCCAGTCGGGCTTCAATGGCATGCGGGTTATCTCTGTAGTTTCCTGGCGACATTGCCTCGGTAGGGTTGTCGCATGTCGATTGCCCCTCGTCCACTTCATCTGTGAGTGGGTGCGACTGCCCTCTCCTCCTTTTCAAACCATGCGTCTCCCGCGCGAACTCGTCGCGCCGCCTGTCGGCTTTTCGCGACGCCGAGGCATCGTAGGTGCACTCGGTCCCGGTTTTTGCGCAGTTGCCGCATATCGGATGAACCTGATCGCACGAAGAGGCGCATGTGAGATCGTGATAGGAAAATGCTCACTCAAACACCTACAAGTACTTACCTTGTCACATTTTACCTTGCGCCGGCGGCAAGTGTGGCAGCTGTAGCTTGCTCGATTTCGAGTAATCTGGCGGCCGCCCGCAAGCGGTGCTCGCGCCGAAGAGGAAGCGCGTCGGAGGCTCGATTCAGTGACTGCTGGATGATTTGTCGCAGAGTCAAGGTCCATAATCTTATGCTCTACCTTCTGGTGGCCGAATATCAGTCAATGAACACCCTTCAAGATCTTAGATGCGACGGAGTGGGATGTTCGAATCTAATTTGAAGTGACCACCAGCTTGCGACGAGCGCATTGCGGGGGACCCGCAAGCCCCGGAATTAATTCCTTGAAAATCAGGCATAACAAATAGTGTGATGCCACTTCAGGTGAACCCCGTTCTCGATTGTATCGAAATACTCCAGAAATGTGTTGAACAGCCATTCTATAGGAAAGACAATGATGAGACTCACACAATTGAGTTATTTTCATTTGGAGTACATTGGCGTAGCTTGTCTTTTGACTTCACAGCGACCAATGCAGACACATGCTCGGTCGATCACCTAGTAACAGGGAGTGGACAGCTTGAGATAGATAAACCAATTGAAGGCATCCATATAACGAACTATATCGCCGGACGTCCCGCAACTCAACCTTAATAGTCATGTCAATACCCATATGGATGCTCGACCAAAAATTCTCCATTGCCGACGAACTTCACCTATTCCCGTCCTACCTTGCCCAGGCTCGCAATTTGAAAGGTCAATCATGAAAGGCTCCCATCGGATGACAAGCATCAATGATTGAAGGTGAACTGGTCAAATCCGCGCGACATCTCTACGAGTTTATTCTGAGTAGCCTTGCGCGTGCAGCACCAGCTCTGCTGTGGCATGACGCTACATTGACGCTGAGAGACGCCCATTATCAAATGATTCTTGGACCTTTATCCTCGCTGATCGTGGCCGCTTCACGAAATGTTTTTCTGAAATAGGGCTGTCTCGTCATCGGCCTCTCTCCTCCTCCTGGCTTTGTCGGACGTAGAGTGACTTTTCTCGGACTGGCCCTCCATCGGCACCTTAAGCATCACTTACCTACCCACGTCATATTTTTGGTATCCATTCAAGGGGCGGTGCACATTTCAATGGCCATAGGTCGTCCTCAACCTTGTTCCACTCGACGGATGGAGAGGTGCGCGCCTGCTCAGGTGAAGTTCAGCAGTACCTCCACTGCCCTGACGATCCGCACTCGGGAGGGTTCGGTTTCTACAGGGTCCTCTCCATGTAGGCTTGGCGTCTCCCAGACAAAAACACTGGCCCGATGCGCTACGAGTGTTACATATTTGGAGTCAAAATCTTCATCATCACCGAACAAATGAGTGTCAAAATGGACACTAATTTGGTCAAGCATAGGTGGGTGTCGACTCAAGACAAAACCTGCGCCGGCGATGGCTTCGTTCGGTTTCCGATACCCGTCAGGCAGCAGTGAATTCACTCTTTCGACTCCCTACTCCTTGGCGAGACCGCCAAATGGGCATTTGTAATTCCGGTGGTCTTCATGCGGAGAGGCTTGGCAAATACCATTTTGGAGAGCGGTTTTTCTCTCATTCGCGACCAACCTCTTAGTCCTTTTGCGCCAACACGATGTCTCCACATTTGCAACCGCCCACTTGCCTCTATGAGATGCAAAGCTCTCTGTAATCAAGGCTGATAGCTCACATGTCTCACGAATACGATGTCTTGATCGATTAACGAGGAGTCTCAACCAAAACCAGTCTGCCCAGACAGGCGGACTTGGCGCGGACGCGGCCAGCGGAGCTCCTCGGTAACCCTCAAAGGTTGAAACTCCTCCAGGGCTTCCGCGATTGGCTGCCAAGACGCGCCCAAGACAAAGCAGGTGGTGTGTATTGCTCGCTCCTACTGGATGCGGAGGACATTATCCTGTTGGATGAAGCTGGACTCATTTCAGGAGCTGTCTCTGCTCCATAGAAACTCTGGGCAGTGGCTGTGTGAATCATCCATGTTCCGCCAGCAAGACTGCATCCCTTTGCAAGCCTGTCTTGTCTAAAATGGAATCGTCAAGACCAAGAAGGGTCTTTGGTTGCTTTTAGCGCCGGCCTCGATTACAAGATCTTGGGAAGCCCCTCTTTTGGTTCTTCACAATAACATGGGCATGAAATGTGTAAACCTGAGTTGAAGTGTTTATTTTGATTCACTGCCAGGGCGAGAGCTCTTCGTAGGAAATCAATCCTTCAATCATTTCCCCTCCATTTCTTCACAGTCTTATTCACATTCACTCGTTCAGGTGTGAGGTTTTGGTCAGCGTCTACAGAGTCAAATCGAAGTGTGTGGCGACAACCACACATCAGGTCGCTTGAGTCTCAGCGAAACTTTCGTTTTCATTTTCTTCTAAGAGGAGTAATTGTCATGGCGTATAAAAGCGCTGGCGCCGCGTCATGGCTTTTCCGGTCGCTTGTTCTATCAGGTATCTTCTTACAGGTCGGGGCAGCAGGTGTACCGCTTGACCTGGACAACGATGGTAAGTTCACGAAGATTTGACCAGCGGACAACATTTTTTGGCTGGGTCAATTCACTGACATGGCCAGAGTCAATCAAATCGGCGGCCAGCAGAGTCGCCTACGACTTGGTGACGTTCTACACGGGCAACGACACGGGAGATGTTCCTGGAAACCTGCCAGATCCATACTACTGGTGGGAGGCCGGGGCGTTTTTTGGGGCACTGGTCAATTATTGGGCTTTCACCGGAGACACAACCTACAATGCGATCACCGTCCAAGCTCTTGAACATCAAGCTGGCCCCAAGGGAGACTTTATGCCATTGAACCAGACCTATACCGAGGGCAACGATGACCAGTCTTTCTGGGCCATGTCAGCGATGATGGCGGCTGAGCGAAACTTCCCCCACCCCGTCGCCTCGGATCTCGACTGGCTGGGCATGGTGCAAGGTGTATTTAATCAACAAGCTCACCGATGGGATAACTTGAGCTGTAATGGTGGACTCCGCTGGCAGATCTACACGTGGAACGCGGGATACGGCTACAAAAACACCATCTCGAACGGCGGCTTCTTTGATCTTGCCGCGCGACTGGCCCGATACACCGGCAACACCACATATGCCGATTGGGCTGACAAGGTTTGGGATTGGTCGGAAGCCGTCGGGCTGATCACTCCAGATTTCCAAATCTACGATGGTACAACAGATGTATCCAACTGTTCTTCGTATGACCGCACGCGGTGGAGCTACACCGGTGGTATTTGGCTTCATGGGGCTGCCGTCATGTATAACTATGTAAGTGGTCGCTGAGAAGGAAGACATCGCCTTCGAGACTAAGTGACATCTACAGACTCTGTCCCTCTCCGCGGGCTCCCCTTCCGGTTCATCTGTCAAGTGGAGAACGCGACTGGATGGGCTGCTCGTGGCTGCCAATCACTTTTACTCCAAGGACCCCAATGGCGCTCAAGTCATGCACGAGCCTCCATGCGAGTCCATCAAAAGGTGCAACGTGGATCAACTGTCCTTCAAGGCATATCTATCCCGTTGGCTGGCCGATGTCATTCAACTAGCTCCTCATACGTACGACGAGATCACGGCCAAGGTTCGTTCGACCGCAAAGGCTGCCGTGGGTCAATGTCTGGGAGGGAAAACCGGGACTTATTGTGGCCATCAATGGTCGAGCGGCAAGTACGATGGGACCATTGGCGTGGGCCAGCAGATGGGTGTTCTGGAGGTTCTTCATGGACTTCTCGCATCCAAAATCAGCGGTCCCCTCACCGCACACACTGGGGGTACCAACGAGGGTAACAGTTCCGCTGGCACAGCTCCGGACGAAACGGATACGGAGATCTTATTCTCTGTTATCACGACGGGAGACAGAGTCGGTGCGGCGTTTCTGACCACCCTCCTGGTCGGTTTGATACTCTCTGCGATCTACGTGATGATTAATTGAACGAACCGTGAGGCTAGGAGTGATCGCTTGCCTGTGTTGACTTATGCTCGAAACCAAAAAAAAAAGAATCACTTCATGAAATCAAGAGAATTGGCCAAAGAGAAAGTGAGACATCAAGATGGTAAGCCTCGCGTAAACGCAATGAATCCCCTCACAGAGATTGTCATGCCAATGGTATCTGGGATCTCGTCCGCAAGCCCTGTCCTTCGCAGATTGGATACTCGGACCAATTCAAGTAGCTTTCCCGAGATCGTTGCATCATGCCTGTCCCTGATTGACAGACTCTTCCGAACCTCTTTAGGTACGTAATCGGAACGTTGTCCAGTGTCCGCTGTTGCAGACGGGCTGCATCCGAATCCCCGTCTTACCGAGCACAATCTGATGAAAACCCAGAAGCAAGTCGCCTCAAGCGGCTGGTCTCTCTGCAGACGCGAGCCTTGCAGGAAGAGACATTCGGAATGCTCGGCAATGGTGTCGGGCTGAACTTTAGCCTGAATGGCTGCAGCTTCCCAGTCTTCCGTCAATCGAGGACTGCAAAACCCAGTTGACTTGGTGGGCTTTGGGATTTTAGTTTGATCGGCCAGGCTCTTCCATCGCAAACAAACCTTGATGCGACTTATGCAATTGACGGTGCCTAATTTTGCCGGGTGGAGGAATCGCCCATTTATGCAAGCTGTCGTCATCGTAGGTGGTCGCCATACAATCAGCCTAAAAGCTCACTAGCTTCGACGCAAAGCCAGAAGCCGTCTGCCGTTCTTGTTCTCCACAATACTACTGGAACATTGGAGAACTCTCCGCATCGTCTGGAGAGGTTGAGCTGCCGGAAGAGGAGATCGACCGCGACAGTTGCCATCTTGGGCCGGAATGTGGGGGTGAAGTGAACAGGACAGGCCAACGTGATCCCACCCGCTGCAAGGCGTGGATGCTTCTTCCTCCGACCACTCTCGACTACTCGAACGTTGCCGGCCGGTGTGCTCATCATGCTAATGTGGAACCGCAATGAGGAGGGGGGAAACACAGCCAATGAATCGGCCGCGGAGATCGTCTTGCCGGAGGTAGTATGTATATATAATCCTCCTCCAAAGAAGCGGTGGTGCCGGAAAGCAAAATAGCAGTTAGCCCTCTTTCCCCCAAGTCAGTCGGCGTACCTAGGCGAGCACCCAGCGCCGCCATCTCTTTCCGACTATGGCAAACACAGTCGCGTTGCTCTGGACTGCCCTCGCGGCAGTAGTGCCGAACGTACTGGCACAGGCAAACACTTCCTATGTCGATTACAACACCGAGCCACAGCCTAGTCTCGATAGGCAAACGCTTTCAAAGGTTCACTATGAGTTCCCCGATTGCGCAGCGGCGCCTTTGAACACGAGCCTCGTGTGCGACTCCTCGGCTCACCCTCATGACCGAGCTGCTGCCTTGGTCGCCATGATGACCCTGGACGAGCTCATCCAAAGCACTGGCAACACAATTTACGCTATTCCACGCCTGGGTCTACCAGCCTACAACGTCTGGCAGGAGGCTCTTCATGGATTGGACCGTGCCAACTTCACCAAGTCGGGTGACTGGAGCTGGGCAACGTCCTTCCCCTCTCCGATTCTTACCATGTCAGCTCTCAATCGCACATTGATCAACCAGATTGGTGATATTATTTCCACTCAGGGCCGAGCTTTCAACAACGTTGGGCGCTACGGACTGGACGTCTACGCTCCCAACATCAATTCCTTCCGCCACCCGGTCTGGGGTCGCGGTCAGGAGACACCGGGCGAGGATGCTTACTGTCTGTGCTCTGCCTATGCATACGAGTACATCACCGGCGTTCAAGGAGGCCTGGATCCGGAGCATCTCAAATTGGTTGCCAATGCCAAGCACTTTGCAGGGTACGACATTGAGAACTGGAACAACCACTCCCGATTGGGTAACGACTTGAACATCACCCAGCAAGACCTAGCTGAGTACTATACCCCTCAATTCGTCACCGCCGTGCGTGACGCCAGGGTGCACAGTGTCATGTCTTCCTACAATGCCGTGAACGGCGTGCCAAGCAGTTCAAACTCCTTTTTCCTTCAGACTCTGCTTCGCGACACCTGGAACTTTGTTGAGGACGGGTACGTCTCCTCCGACTGCGGTGCTGTCTACGGTGTATTCAACCCACACGAGTACGCGGCCAACGTGTCTGGTGCCGCAGCCGACTCGATGAGAGCCGGCGTGGACATCAACTGCGGAACCACCTACCAGAATCATCTCAATGAGTCCTTCTATCACGGCGAGATCTCCCGCAGCGAGATTGAGCGGGGAGTCATCAGACTCTACTCCAATCTTGTCAGCCTTGGATACTTTGACGGCATGGATAGCCCATACCGCAACCTGACCTGGTCCGACGTTGTCAAGACGGATGCCTGGAACATTTCGTACGAGGCTGCGGTCGAGAGTATTGTCCTTCTCAAGAATGATGGAACCCTTCCTCTTCCCAAGAAGGTGAAGAGCGTTGCTCTGATTGGACCCTGGGCCGATGCCACCACACAGATGCAAGGCAATTACTTCGGCGCAGCGCCATACCTTACAAGTCCACTCCAAGCGCTCAAAGCGTCAGACCTGACCGTTCACTATGCTCTTGGTACCAACATCTCTTCGCACTCCACCAGCGGGTTTGCCGAGGCCATGGATGCGGCCAAAAACTCCGATGCCATCGTCTTTGCCGGTGGTATCGACAACACCATCGAAGCGGAGGGTATGGATCGACAGAACATCACCTGGCCGGGCAACCAGCTGGAACTCATCAAGAAGCTGAGTGAGCTCAAAAAGCCCCTCGTGGTTCTCCAGATGGGTGGTGGTCAGGTGGATTCCTCCGCCCTGAAGAACAACAAGAATGTGAACGCACTAGTCTGGGGTGGTTACCCTGGTCAATCTGGCGGCAATGCCATCTTGGACATTCTCACCGGAAAGCGTGCCCCAGCCGGTCGCTTGACCACTACGCAATACCCTGCCGAATACGCGGAAAAATTCCCCGCGACGGATATGAACTTGCGCCCATCCGGTGAGAATCCAGGACAGACATATATGTGGTACACTGGTACACCTGTGTACCCATTCGGCCACGGACTGTTCTACACTACGTTTGAGGCATCCCTGGGCCACAGCCAGCGGAGGGAGAGCAAGGCCTCCTTCAACATTGTCGACCTTTTGTCTCAATCCCACGAGGGCTACAATGTGATCGAGCAGGTTCCATTCCTCAATTACACCGTCGATGTCAAGAATACCGGCAAAGTCGCGTCGGATTACACAGCTATGCTGTTCCTCAACACCACCGCCGGTCCTGCCCCACACCCGCACAAGTGGTTGGTTGGATTTGACCGGCTGGGATCGATCAAGCCACAAAAGTCCTCTAAAATGATGATTCCCGTCACTCTCGACGATGTGGCTCGAACCGATGAAGTTGGCAACCGCATCGTCTACCCGGGCAAGTATGAATTGGCTCTGAACAACGAGCGCTCGGCTGTCATGTCTTTCACCTTGACTGGCAACGCGACCACTATTTCCAAATGGCCGCTGGAAAAGCAGCTCATTCCTCCTGCGGAGTAAACTGTGATACTGGAGTTGATCGAGCCGGAGAGGTTTTGATGTTCACCACGATTACGAAGACGATGATTAGACTACTGTCAAGGAAGACTTTGGCAGCTATGTATATACACCGAGTATAATCTGTCCAAATAGTCCGATTGCTTGCGCAGTAATTCCCGTCTTCGTCTGGGGGTCTGAAGATGACCTCGATCGTAGTACCTAATTTTGAAAGTACGCTCCCTACGCCTAAGATAGCACCAGGTATTCTGTATCGCAGGAGCGCGAGCATATGTATCATCTTTATTATAGATATTCAGTTGCTTCCAGGAACCTGCATCACTTTGATTGTCCCGTCATCTCTCTGCAGTGGGTAATAGATTGGTGTTTATGAACTAGACCCCCGCATTATGATCGTCTTGAACCGATCCCCTTCCATTATCAGACAGGCTGCAGAGCTCTCCACCTGAAAAGTGGTCCTAAGAGAGTTCCATCGGGTGTTTTTCTGCCCTTGATTGGACGGAAAGTATCCTCCATCTCGGGTAAAATAAGGAAGATCGGCGGGCGGAGTTGACAATCCGAGATTTGGTTTCCCCGAGACACCCCGGCCCAGCCCGAGCGAGGGATGATTCACAGCGACCAAAGTTGTTTCGCCGATCTGTGGATGGAATTGGAACGGGTCCTCGTGGCTGGCCTCGAGGCAGCGAGCGCACGGCACTGTGCAGGGCGAAATATTCTAGAAACTAAGTGGAGAAATTCTAGGATAATGAGACAGTGAGCTGGCTCGCACACATTTGGGAGTCGTAAGTTACAGGGAGAATGGCTTGGCTCTCAGGAGATGTAAATAGCCAATGGAGACGCTATGCAAAGACCCAGACATAAATGTACAGCAACTGCAGGAAAAGAAAGAGGGGAAAAAAGAAAAGTGAGAAGCTCTATGCTCTCTTGGAGGAATGTGCTCTGCCCACTCTGACTTCTTGTTCGAGATCGTCCAAGGCAGCTGCGTATCTGGATTGCAGTGCTTTCATCGAGTCCAATTTCACGCGGACGCGGCCAACGGGGGCGGTGCGTGTGATACGGCCATCCACACTAGCGGTCACTTCGTTGGAGAACCACCGACCTTCGCGGTGCGCGACCAGAGACCACGCAGAGCCCTCGCGCCCAGCACGAGCTGTGCGTCCTACACGGTGTACATAGGTAGTCACACTAGGCGGGATGTCGTAGTTGATGACGTGGGTCAAGGATGGAAGATCCAATCCCCGAGAAGCGCGATCGGTGGCGACGATGATTGAGATGCGGCCCCGACGGTATGCCGCGAGTGTCTTGCGAGAAGCCGATGACTTGTTCGACTTGATGATAGTTCCCACACGACTGGCCAGTGGAGGGTGAAGAAGTGATATCAGGCGAGAAAGTCGCGAGGCAGCCTCGGACGATTTGGCAAAGATAAGGACGGTTGTTGGAGGAGTGACAGTCTGCGGGACAATCCTAGCGCGGGCTGTCTCGGGTGCCTCGTCTGAACTCGATTCATCAGATGAATCAGAATCGGATGATGAGTCAGACTCGGACGATGAATCAGAGTCAGAGCTGGAATCAGAATCGGAATCGGAGTCGGAGTCGGAAGTGGAGTCAGAATCAGAACCAGATGAAGAGGTATCATCATCGGAAGACTCATCTGAGCTCGTATCATCCGAGCTGGTACTCTCGCAGTCGGAATCGGAAGTCTTCGCCTTAGAAACAATTGACTTCGCGGTACTCGTGTCGATCTTGATATGCGACAGAAGTAGTTGCAAGAGGTATAGTGGCTTCTGAGATGCGTCATCAACGGGGACAACGTGCTCCCGCAATGTCGGTGGCAAGGTGTAATGGGCATCGGGGCGAGAGTTGGAAAGATCCTCTGTTTCAGCGCTGTCTTCAGCTCCAATAATAACCATCTTAGGGTTTTCGAGGCAGAGAGAGTTCAATTTAGTGATATCGCGAGTCATTGTAGCACTCAGAACCACCTTGCGAGGAGGACGAGTTTCGATGGGTAGACCGAGATCATGGAGGAGTTGACCACCGGGTCCAAAAGTATCAGGCGCTTGACGCGAACTGAGCGATCCCATAACCACGTCGACCCACTCTTGGAAACTTTCATTCAGCAAACGATCAGCCTCGTCAATGACCAGCCACTCGAGATGCTTGAGAGTAAATCCTTTGGTATAACGAATATGATCAACCAGACGGCCGGGTGTACAGATAAGGATATCGACATTTGGCTCCGATCGCTGGATGTAGCCGGGCAGAAAGCCAGTGGAATCCATAGCTTCACTGACGCAATCTTCAAGGCTGAATTCCATCCATTCATTTCCTTGCAATCCTGACTTTTGCCGTTGTTCGACCGTCGCTGGGTTGTACACCTGATCGACACGCATCAAAAGCTTCTGCTCTTCCTTGATTGCCACGTTACCAACAGCGCTCCCAATGTGAAGACGAGATCCCGAAGCGCAAATCTCACATGCTTCGCGAGCCTGCTTGACGAGTTCTCGCGTCGGAACAACGATAAGTCCACGCAGTCGCGAAGAGGGACGGGGAGTGAGAGAGGTGACCATGGGAAGGACATAGGATAGAGTCTTTCCCGATCCAGTTGCGGCGCTAACACAGAGATCACCTGAGTGGTGGCTTCCACCTTGCAGCAGCAGAGGAATGACGGTTGCTTGCACAGCAAACGCTTCTTTATAGTTGTTCTGCTCCAGAGTTCGCAGTAGATCCTGTCTGATGCCAAGCTCGGAAAATGGGGCCCGTTCATTTGCAGAAGCTTGCAGGGGTTTCGCAAGCCACGGCGGGAGAGACGAGTACGTCGGTGGCTCGTAGATCTCTGGGGGATTTTCTGGCTGTGGCAACGGCTCCAGACCTTTTGCGATGACGGGCTCAACGGTCGTTTCCAACGAGGTCTCCGCCACGTCGCTAGTTTTCTTTGGCTTGATGCTCGCGGCTTTCTTCGTTCGCTCAAATTTCGACAAGATGCCTGCATGCTTGTCTTTGGAAGACTTGCGGCGGTGACTCTCGTCTTGGGAGGACTCGGCTGGCTCGTCTGTCACTTCTGCATCATTTCGTGACTTGGTCTTCGATTTCTTGTCCGACTTCGCACTACGGTCTTTCTTGAGCTCGTGAGAAGATCGGCTCTCCCTTTCCTTCTTCGACTCCGAGTCGCTTCCTTGCAGGGTATCCTTCAATCGTCTTCGCTTGGTTGTGCTCCCTTCAGCTGGCGACACTGCAGTGGTTTGACTTTCGCGCTTCCTGGACTTCTTGGGCGGGGTGGAGGTGCTAATCGTGGAAGCTTCAACGTCTCGCTTTCGCTTGTGGGCTTTCGGCGATTTCTGAGCTGCATCCATTTTGGAAGTGCCCGGGTCTGTCTTCGCGCCAGCCATTGACTTTCCGATTTTTTAGAGTCGCCGAGTTCAAACTTCAATGCTGCGTAGAGTTCCGATCGGGCGGGTTTTTTTTTCTTCATCATGCCGGCAGTACAATTAGAGTTGGTCTACCGCCTCTTTGACCGCCTGTTGTTATCAGCCCGCAGTTGTGTAGTAAGATGCTTAGTCGTTCAGCAATAGCGCCGGCTTCAGTCATGCTTGGATGTTTTGTTTGACGTAATCGCCATGGGCAGAGGGAAATTTTTTCAAGATAGCGTTCCGTTGTCTTTTCTTGAATTGCTGCGGCTAACTTTTGAAAATGCCGTATAATATTGCGTGAGTATCTTGACTTATCAGGGGATCGCTACGTATGGCGCGGGACGCTAATGATCGAATCGAATGCGACAGTATGGTCAGTGACTTCTTTTTTCCTCAGTCGGGTGAGTAAGACTACAACTTTCTTATTTTCGCAATTACCCAAGGCCGTGCTAATACCTGATGAAAGGGGGAATTGAAAGTCACATCTACCAGCTCTCATCCGTACGAGCTCTCGGCCCTCCGCCGTCCCTAGCAATGACATGTCGGTCCTGACAGCTTCTATAGAAACTCATCGACCGCGGGCATAAAGTCATCATCATCACGCATGCATACAAGGGTCGTACAGGGGTTCGCTATCTCACCAATGGCTTGAAAATTTACCACGTCCCCTTTTTCGTCATTTACAGAGAAACGACCTTTCCAACGGTGTTTTCATTTTTCCCAATATTCCGCAACATTGTCATTCGGGAACAGATCGAAATCGTGCACGGTCATGCCAGTCTCAGCAGCTTCTGCGGAGAAGCCATCCTGCACGCCCGTACACGCCCGTACAATGGGCCTGCGGACTGTCTTTACCGATCACTCCCTCTTTGGTTTCGCCGATGCTGCCTCAATCTTGACAAATAAACTTCTCAAATTTACCTTGAGTGATGTCGACCATGCGATTTGTGTCAGCCATACCTGGTAAGAGCCCAGCACCTAGACCTCCCGTGTCGTTGAGCTTTCTAACCTACCGAAGCAAGGAGAACACCGTTCTTCGAGCATCCTTGGACCCTCTGATGGTCTCGGTAATCCCGAACGCGGTTGTGGCTGAGAATTTTCGCCCACTGTCATACAACTCCCGAACGGCAGATCAGGGTTCCATGTCCCCCGTAGATCAACGACCTCAACCCACACCCATCGGCCCCAATGATACGATCACCATTGTTGTCATTTCTCGTCTCTTCTATAACAAGGGTACCGACTTGCTGATTGCGGCGATTCCTCGGATATTGGCACTGAACCCCAATACGCGCTTTATCATTGCCGGGTCCGGCCCCAAAGCCATCGACTTGGAACAGATGCTGGAGCGTAACGTCTTGCAGGATAAGGTTGAAATGCTGGGCTCGGTTCGACACGAGGAGGTTCGAGATGTCATGGTGCGGGGACATATTTACCTGCATCCTAGTTTGACGGAGGCGTTCGGCACGGTCATCGTGGAAGCTGCCAGTTGCGGTCTGTACGTGGTTTGTACGCGGGTCGGGGGCATTCCCGAAGTGTTACCGCAGCACATGACAACATTTGCCAAGCCAGAGGAGGACGATCTCGTGGTGGCCACGAGTAAGGCGATTGCTGCTTTGCGCTCCAACAAAGTCCGAACGGACCGCTTTCACGATCAGGTGAAGATGATGTACTCGTGGCGAGATGTTGCCGAACGTACGGAGAGGGTTTATCGAGGCATCACGGGAGACATCAGCCCGGAAGAGTTTTATGGCTATTACCCCGGTCAGGGGTGGGAAGTCAGTGGAGATCGCGTACGCAGCTTTGCGCTCATCGATCGACTCAAACGATACTACGGCTGTGGAGTTTGGGCTGGCAAGCTCTTCTGCTTCTGCGTGGTCATTGACTTTCTCATCTACGTTTTTCTTGAGATGTGGTTCCCGCGTGCCAACATCGACATCGCTCGCAGCTGGCCGAAGAAGCCTCCAGCAGACAAGGCCCCCTTGTCAACCACTGCCTCTAGCAATCGCGGGTGATGACGACCGAAACTTGCTTGGACTCGTGGGCTCCAAGCTTTGTGGCAACATGTCATTTGTACATATCTTTTTTTACGACTCCCCATCACATAATACTTAATGATCAGATTCTACAAGCCTACAATCGTGCCTCTGGCAGGTCAAGCCTCCATGAGATACTTGACGCGAGGTCAAAAATGCAAGCTTGATGAAAAATCGCTCAATTCTTACGTGCATTCATCTCATCGGACCAGTATTCCTCAATGCTTGGTGCTGGGTTCATACTTCCACTCAGCATCCAAGGTCTCTGCAGGCTCAGGGCGCATGTTGGCCGCGGAACGGTCCGCCTTGTTGCCCCGTTGGCCGCTGAAGTCCTGCTCGCGCTCCATGCCGCGCTGGTTGGGCAACTGGCGCTCGATGCTGCGATCATCCATCGAGGATCCAACCCCCTCCAGACCGGATGACTGCTTCTTGCGGCCATGGGCGCCATCATGGGCCAGTTCTGCGCTGGTTTGACCGCCCATGGGCTTGCCCAAGCCGGTGTGCAGGTCCGCCGAGGTGGAACCGCTCATCGTGTCGGCGGCCGAGGTGAAGACGCCTTCCTTATCTTGAGAGGGCATGACGGCGGGGTTGTCGGCCTGGCCGCCGACTTTGTCCTGAGTGTTGGCCGTGTAGGAGTTGCTGGCGGGTGCGGTGCCGACTGGGTGGGTTTCCAGGTGGAATTCACCGCGCTGGTCAGCCTCATTGACCTTGCGACCGGGCTGGTGCTAAACGAGACAAATCGAATCCAAAGTCAATAGGATGTTCTGATTCATGTTTGTTCCCCGCAAATCGCAAGGATTGACTTACGCCCTTCTCTGTCAATGGAGCTTCCGGAGCCACCGAGGGCTTAAAGGCGCCCTGGTTGGTAACGGAGTCGGCGTTGTTCAGAGTGCTCATGATGTGCGAGTATCACTTTTTTTTTTTTGAAAATCTGCTGGCAATTGGGAAAGTTGTCCAGTTGCAGGATGGAGCTGGAGAACGGAAGGATGATAAGAGTTAAGGTAGTGGCAGCAGAGTGGGAAGATCGTCAGATGGATGAATCGGTCAAATGTACTTGTACATCACCGTCTCACCCTTTATACTATTTGTCTAGTCACTCTGGTTCCAACACGAGACAAGGTAGATATGCCAGCGCCCATCTCTCTTTCTCGCCTGGTGAAGCACATGGACAATGTGACGTCACAAACAGCTGGTCTGACTTCATTCATGCGCAATCCCAAGTATGAATCGGGTGTTCAGCTCTGAATGAAGATGCTAGAGATGGAGAATGCTTGCCCGAGAACGACTACTCCACTGCAGTTGATGGGGGTTAAGTCAGCTCCCGTGGGGTGAAAGCGACAAGACAGGGAGAGCGAGAGCAGAAGAAAGAGTCATATGTGGATCGCGAGATCGAATCACCATGTTTCAGAAAGAGGTGGACCCGTCAAACTTTCTGTTGGCCATGATACAGCAAGTAATCTTATTCTTGATTTTCATGAGCTGATCCAGTTGTGATGTTGTGATGGGATGGATGCATCTTGCATCACTCTTGTCCATCGAGAAACCCTAAATGTTATTGGAGGAATTGAAGCCCGGACGGGATATTGGAGGAGTGGGTCTTCCGCGCTCTGGGAACTAACGATCAGATCTGATGGAATCAATGATCATCGTGAGCCTATGTCACCGTCTTTGAGAGAAGTGGAGTCGGAATGATCATGAACTTGATAGGTGTAGTTATAAGAGGCTCGCTTTCAGGGTCAAGTGTTCAATGTCGCATCAGACCAGGAAGGATGAATGAGGAGAATGGAAATAAACCAAGCTGCAAATAGGTATAAATCTATGGGGAAAAGAACATCAAGAGGATATTGTAAAGCTTGTCAAAGAAAGAAGAGAAAAGACTGTCCACCATGATGCAACGTCGAACCAGGGAATGGTCGGGTTGTCGGCAGGTTCAATACATACAGTAGTATGTACTGTAGATTCGTGGCCACTGTACCAAGCGAGGGGATCTGGATCTGGTCCGGACCGAGCAGCATTTTTCGCAGCCCTTCCCTGAGATGATCTGACCTATTCATGCTGATAACCTCTTTCCCACTCTTGGCCCTCCGTGGCTCCATTCTCAGGTCAACTACCGCATGACTGGAGGGCGGCCCTCTTTGTTCCATCGGACCCGACTCTGGACCCATTCCACTGCCGCCTGCACGCCCGAGCCGAGTAACGCGCTGACCGGCAGCACGCGACTGTCTCGGATTCCGCTTCCCTTTTCCCCCTCAAAGACTTTGCGCACGAATCCCTCCTTGATGCGAACCACCTCCACGCAGTCTTCCCGATCCTGCTTGTTGGCCAAGACCAGAATGGGCACCCCGGCCACCGCTTCGTTCTGCAGGACCGACTCGAGGACCTGTCGGCATTCATCCAGCCGGCCAAAATCACTTCCGGTGGCATTGATCCCGACCGCGTGTTCGGAGAATTGATCACCGACGCTGACGCTACCTCGCGACGAACCTGACCCGGAAGCAGTGCTGGGTTGGCGACCAGAGACGGACGGCAGACGGTTGATGTCGGGATCTTGGCCTACATCGGTGCTGTCGACGACGAAGATGATTGCGTGACAACTGGCGTAGTAACTCTGCCAGAGACCGCGCATGGAGATCTGACCTCCGACATCCCAGATCTTCAAGTTCATGTCGGAGAGGGAGATGGTCGCGACATTTTGACCTACGGTGGGGACCGTTTTGCCGGGATTGGGGGCGGGCGTACCATCTGGACGGGGTTGGTAGAGAGCCTTGATCTGAGAGAGTAGCGTCGTTTTCCCGGCGTTGTCGAGACCAAGGAGGAGTACCGAGTATTCTGCACACCCAGACACGTAAGGATCTCGGTCACCACGCGGGAGGGGAGGGGGACAAGCTACGGAGCTACAGTAGTTTTCATCGTACCTTCCTTGCTCGTCGCATAGGTGTAAAGTGACTTGGCCAGGTGATACATGATCGCGAGATCAAGACCGAGGTGACCGGAATGGGTGACGCGAGACAATCATGGGAAGGTGCGGCCTTGGACGAGCCGACGGGGGTGGTGAAGTTGCGACGTTGCGACGTTGCGACGTTCTGACTTTCGGCTGCCGGGGTCCCGACCTGGCGAGATGAGGCTCGGCTGCCCAGCGCCGGGAAGACCGCCTGCCGCGCGTGATCGGCACCGTCCTCGTCCGTTTCTCCCCACGGCCGACCGCTGCTGGGCTCCGATTGTCATTCCTCTGGATTGGGACAGTAGGGCTTAGGGTCACATGAGGAACGAAGCAGAGGTCGGAGCAGCCGTGATCACCTGGAGAGATTTCCGATTCATGAGCCGACCACTTGATCGCAGCCGCCGCCAGGTAGATGAATATTGTGTTTGATGGAAAATGTGAGAGGCTCTTTGGGTTGAACGGGAGGACTAGGGAGTCAGGAAGGCTGCCGGCGTCCATCGAATGAAGTGGGAACATCAGAACAACCGGAACAAATACGGTCTCGCATGGGACTGGTGTCCATGGTCATTTTACCACAGACGACAGCGGTACAGTCTCCTAACAGTACGGACTACCGACTGGAGGAGTACGAGTGCGGAAGAGGTTCCGCTCCAGGCACAGAAGCATCTGCACGTCATGCATATGTCGGAGGCCCTTTCAGGAACCACCGTCACGCTGACACGGGCCTCATGTCATGATGATTCTGGAGGCATCGGTAGTCGTGGTCATTATGCCCTGGCAAGGCGGGAGATTAGGGAACTCTAGTCTCGTCCGACATACTGTACCTCGTCCATCCGACATGCGAGCCATCTACCGGGACGGTTGACGGGAGTACATACGAGCGATGCCCCATACAAGACTGTTGGCTGTAGATCCATACTATCCTGCAGAGACGGGTCCTTCTGCCCGCCCCGCATGTATGATCTACAGTAGGTATTGACAAGATACCGCTGGAAGATGGAGTCCTGTCGCGTCGCTGTCCATCACATTCGCGGGAGACCATTGCCCCGACTCGGTGGACCGAGCCGGCAAGTCATCTTGGATCCTATTGCTCCATTCACGATCAGTCCGATATACGGATTCTCGCGGGCAGATCTCTCCCGTTTGTCAGCAACCCGGTTGATTATTGATCAAATTCCTGGCAGTTCACTCCCAGCCGAAGTGGACTGGCCCAATGCGGTGCTTGGCCAAAATCCAAACGAGTTTCCAATCGACTCCAGACTGCCCACTCCAGGCCCACTCCTTTGGCGCATTTTCCTCCCCAGAATGGAACCTCCGGAGAACCCCTCCCTGATCCATTCAAACGTCCGTCTCGGCCGTGTCGGCCGCGATCTTTCTTTTGGCGTGTCTGATTTTTTTTTCCCTTTCATGACTTGGTTTCTTTTTTTTTCTTCCCCCCTCCCTCAATCCAGTTGAGAGTGGGTGTTGCTTCCATCTCTTGTGCTTCGATTTCATGGCCGCTCTCGGGCCATATGAGTTCTGGTCTTCTACCTTGACTGATCGCTGCCCGCACCGGACAAAGTACCGCCATCGTGCCGATTTTTGACTTGTCCTCCTCCCCCGAATTGCATGCCTTCAGTATGCCCCGCGCGGGTTGATGCACAATCGGAGGTTCCGCCATTCTCAATGGAAACCGACACTGTGATTATCGGTAGGTACCAATGTTTTTTTTTCTCTCCATGCGCTCCGCTCGGGGTGACAACGATCGCAATTTCATGCTTCGTGTCGCAAGAACCGGTCTTTCCTCATGATCATGTGGCTGACCGGGGTTGGGGGCAATAGGCAATGGGCCGTCGGCAATGATCCTCTCCTACATTCTGCATGGCCATCTTCCGTTCTACGCGCGGAATCCTCCCCACCCCGACACTTTACTCGATGCCAAACTGAAAGATGCCCCCAATCTACTCACGGCAAATGTGGAGGCACTGACCGCACACTTTGCGGCTTCCCGCCTGTCATACTCCACCCAGGCCTTGCCCGTGAATGTGCTGTTGGATACCCTCGTGCGGCCCAGCCTGGACGTGGACGACTCCGACTGCACCTCGAATATCGCATGGCGATCCATGCCCGAGAAGGCGATCCCGCATCTGGTATTCGGAAATGCTCCTCGGCCGGGCGGCCAATGGACGGAAGATCCCCACGGTGCGAGCTGGGATATTCAAACGCTGAGTTATGCGGCCATGCTCTCGCTGCCGGGATATTCGTTCGCCGATCATCATCGAGTCACGACGGGAGATGACCTGCCTCCCTTCACGCGACCGACCCGCCGCGAGATCGCCGACTACTTCCAGGCCTATCCAGCCGCGGTGCAGATTGATGATGTCTTTCGCTGCGGCGAGCAAGTCAAGGGGATTTGCCGCACTGCCAATGGGTTTTATATTCAATCCCATAACCTTCACTGCCGGCGGCTCGTCCTGGCAAGTGGCATCTTTTCAGAAATTCTCCCACCTCCAGCGCTGCTTCAGCCTGTCCTGCAGACACAATCGACGCCGACGATCCCGTTGCTCGTGATCGGCTCGGGATTCTCGGCCGCCGATACCATCATCTCTGCTTCCGCGGACCAGAAAATTCTGCACGTGTTTAAATGGTCTCCCGAGGATCGCCCATCCCCGCTCCGAGGATGTCATCAGCACGCATACCCGGAGTATGCCGGCGTGTATCGACTGATGAAGCGAGCTGCTCTGGCAAGCCGACTGAACAAGACACCTCAGCGGCCGAATGCTCGTCGCGCATCATCTATGCCCTTCCTTGAGTCTCGAAACTGGGACGGGGTTTATGAAGGGCTTCCCAATGTGGAAATCGTGGATGTTGCAGTCAAAGAGGATTCAGCTCTGGTCACGTTCCGTTGCGAGGACGGATCCAAGCTCACTCGGTCGGTTCGGGGTCTCGTCTATGCGGCCGGGCGACGGGGCACCCTGGACTACCTGGATCCGAAACTGCGGACCGAAGTGCTCAACCCCGACGAAGCCGACGATGTGGTCATCTCCGGTCAGACTCTGCGAGCCAAGGCGCTCGAAGACCTCCAGGTCGCCCCCGGAGTCTATATCATTGGCAGTTTGACGGGCGATTCATTGGTTCGCTTCGCATACGGGGGTTGCGTCGTGACCGCAGGACATTTGATCGGGTACCGGGACGGGGATGGAGAGTCGCGCAGTTCATGTGGCAGCGTCGTCTCCACTCGACCACCCTCTTCATCATTGCAGGCGATGAACGGGATGGATGGTCACCATATCTACCCGACCACCGAGGCTGATCTCACGCGTGAAGATACCCTCCTGAGCAAGGTTTCCACCATTCAAACCGCATCGACCAGTGTGCAGGGTTGGTGGAAGACGGTGATGCATCTGTGGAAAGATTTGACACGATAGACATGATTCCAGGCGATGTACATACACCTCACGTTTATCTCTTTGGTGTCCCTCTGAGCGGCTTTTCGATTTTTAGCATGCGTGTGCAATAAACTACTGGAATACGGCCTCCTCAAGGGGGAAAGCTTTCTCGGTCCTGATCTACCAGGAAAGTCACGTACATTGTTCTGATACTGTGTCCTCCTTCCCCCTTGCACGATAAACTGTTGACAATGCCGATGACTGGACCCTCGGGGAATCAGTAGTATCCGTCTTTATTGGTCGCGCCGCCGACGCACGACATGGTACTGACACCTAGAAATCAATTGTGGAGTAGGTAGATGTACACACTAAGTGCCGCTCGAAGCAGGTTTCTTCTTCGCTTAGTACCGAAGGAGTCCAGCCATGCTCCTTTGATCATGACCGACCCGAGGTTCTTTCTCTCAATAAAGCGGATAATGTGACCACCCGATACCCTCGGCGACGCAACTCCGGCAGGACGATTTCCAGCATGGGAAGCGTCCATCTTCTCCGGTCGTGACACACGACAACACTCCCCGGTCTAATCTGACTGAGGATGTGCCTTGCATTCAGGGTGGCAAATGGGATCTGCGCATCATGAGGATACACATTTCCCAAAGCGAGCTGGTACCCCATCTGGCTCACGAGCTTGCGCATCCTCGTGCTGAAGAATCCCGAACCCGGCCTGAAGAACCAGTTCTCCGGTCCATCGGGCCGACCAGCCTGCCTGTAGATATCGTGAATCATGTCCCCGACCGAGGCGACCTGCTCCGTGAGATCTGCATCACTCCGCGAACGAGACCGTTCATCGTACATGGCGTGGTTGGCTAATTCGTTGCCGTCACGGACGAGATCGATCAAATGGCCTGCATGGCCCGCAACCTGCGACCCGATGACGAAGAATGTCGCCGTGGCCTCGGTTAACTGTAATAGGGCGTGGATCTCAGAGGTGTGCACCGAGGGAGCGTCATCGATGGTCAAAGCAACCACTTTTTGCTTGACGGGCAAGCAAAAGAGCACGTCGGGCCACCGACGCTGAAAGTAGGCGATGAGCCGACGGGGTGGTTTGTAGATCACATAGAGGGGGTACAGTAGACAAGAGCAGTAGAGGAGACCGAGGAACATGGCAGCATAATAAGGCCAGAGATCAAGAATCCAGCCGAGTTTCATCTCCATGAAGCTCCTCGCTGGACGTGAGGGTGTAGATTGACTCAATTCGCCAAGTTCGAATAGATCAATGGAATGGGGCTGTGAAGGTGACGGATGAGAGAGAGAGTGTGTGTCAATGCGCGTTACTTCTTCCATTAGCGCCTAGTGCGCTATCAAATGATCACGGCTAAGGCAGCCCCCATGCATAGAGGCCCCATCTGGTTTGAAGGGGATCCGATTTTCAATGATGAAGCTCTTTTTCTTCTTCTTCTTTTTTTTTCTTTTTTTTTGATATGCGTCTACAGTATTCAATCAAACCTTTTGAAGGGGTTGGGTTTCTAGTCGTTACGAAGACGGCTGGAAGGCGTTCGGACTCTCCATCCAGAAACTCACCTCCACCAAAATTAGCGATATTGTCGATTCGGACCCGTTGACTGTGCTTGATCGCATTCAAAAAAAGGCCTTGTACCCGTATAGTTTCCATCAGAAGCTTGTCCTTACATATAATTTTGGACCACTTCAAACACCGGCAACATTTTCCCATGCAGGCAAAGAGTCAGGCAGCTACAACCCAGGTCAACCGAGTCCATCACGTCGTTCCACCGAGTACTGGACAACACTGCTCGTCATATAGTTTTGGGCCTCAATTGTCTCCGTCATGGTGTAGATTATAGAGAGGCTAGAGTAACATGTCCACGACCAAGACATTCCAGCGGCAATAAAATCATCCCATTACCTGCAGTTGATCCTCTGGAGGCCAGCGAGTTTGCGCAAAACTCAAGCATCGCTTGATGCTCTGCAGATATTTCCGTGTCGCCTCGTCACTGAGAATATGGGCTTGCTGGTCGCTTTGATGCAGCTTCTCTCGAGCTGAACGTTCGTGGATACCAACCATGGTCACACCGATTGGCCAAGCACTAAAGTCAGTCAGTCTATGCCTGATCCAACAAACTTCACTGATGTGGATTGACGTACGCTTTGCCGATACTCACTCGAAGATAGGCGTCATTGGCATCGACATATCTTCGTTGCTGGGCTTTATGGACAATCTCCACAATGGGTTCCAGAAGTCCATCTTCTAAATCGCCCTTTTCGAATCGGCGAAAGAGCGGCTTCAGATTCTCTCGGGATTGCAGCATGGCGTTGTGTGCTTGCTTGCCCTGGAAGCTCTCTCGAACCGTCACATCCCGTTTCGCCAGCGCCATCTCCCATTCGGACAAGACCATATTGAAGTATGACGCAAGTTGTCGGAAGAGGAATTCCCGGGCTTCTTTCTCCTTGGGAGGTTTCGACCCAATAATCATCTGACCACCCGGCACCGGTTCCAACAGCGTGGGAATTGGCCCGTCCGATAATTTCTTCAACATGGCGGCGCGCTTCGTCAGACGGCGATACCGTCGCAGACGTGCGCGGTGGTTCTCACCAAACAGCCGCGCCGGCTCATTGAGAGCACGCAATCTTTGCGTCAGCTCTTCCTCATCTATATTCTCTTCTTCGGCGTCTTCGCTCGCAGGTGTTTCGCCGCGCTCATCCTTCGGCGGTAGCTCAGGCAGGCCGAGTCTTCGCCGTCTTTCTCGTTCTTTCTTCTCCTCTTCCTCTTCTTTCTTCTTCTTGTGTTCCTCTGCAATTCGTCGCTTCTTCTCCTCTCGTTCAAGCTTGCGCTCTGCTTCCTCCTCTTCAAGTTTGCGTTTGTTGTTGAGCTTCTCTTCGCGCTCTTTTTGTAGTCGCTCTTGTTCTTCGTTATATGCAGCGATCCGTGCGGCCTCCAGCTCTGCGCGACGCAGGTATTTCTTTGGTTGTTCCACAGAAGGCGTTTTGTCCTTGCTGGCGTCGCTTGTCTTGTTTGTGGCTGGAGCTTTGGCCTTGGAGATCTCCTTGGACATAAGCGCCGCGAAATCCATGGTGGAATAGAATGCGGGGCGCACTTCTCTTTCAAGGGGAAATTTCGGCGGCGTCAAGAGAATCACAGGGTAGACTGTAGCAGATACTAGAATATAGAGGTGTTTTCTTTGGCCGTCAAAGAGTTCTCGGTGTCGGCGGCGTGAGGTTGATTCGGTGGAGAACTGGGATAATCTTCTGGGGGGAAGCAAATGGAAATGTTGTAAGCTCCGACCTCCGCCCGCATCGGGGAGGATTTTCCTTCCATTTACCTCACCACCCGTCGAGCTTCCTATTGAGCGAATACCTTTCCTCTCCATAAACCACCCAGCTTGCATTACACCCTCCGCGCAGGAAACCTCACCTGTCAATAACAAGCTCGTCCCTGACGCTCCTCTGCACAGGCTTCAAACGCGCTTCGTGACTCTCGAGCCGTCATGGCCAACACCTCGCGAGATGGCACCTCCAAAGCCCCAATCAACCGCCAAACGACAACGCCATTCCACCTGAAGCTTTTCTACCGACTCAACTCCTATCACTCGCTATCAGACTACAGTCTCCCTGAGCCTTTGCGCCGCAATGGTCCCGTCAGTGGCCCGAATGCCATCCGCGCTCAATCACCTCCCTCAACCGCAGCCTCCCTTCCCCCACACCTCGAGATTTACACATGGCAGTCATGTACGCTACGCGAGCTCTCCCAGCTTCTCACCTCTGCCCTCCCGACACTCTTGCCTGATCCACCTGTGGGCACTCGTCTCTGCTTCCGTTTGATCTATCCCGACGCGCGCAGTGCGGCCATGATGGGACCCGATACGCGCGGGCGATACTTGAGTAGGGACCTAGGCAGTGTCATTGTGGCCCCGCGAGAAAGCCCCTACCGTGACAGCGAGGACGCAGATGGACGGACAGAGACTCGGTCACGAGGCGGGCCCTTGCGCTTCCAAGGTTCAGATGCGGATAAGGCTCTGCAGGACGTGCGCTTCATTATCGGAGATTACATTGAATGTGCCATTCTACCCCCGTTAGAAGATGGTTCGGTTGCGCCCATGGCGCGCAGTAACCCCGGCCCTCCTCCGCCCGTGGGAGGCGGCATGCGTGCTTTCCGCGATAACGGATTCGGGGGACGTGGGCCCCGAGGCGGTCCTCGCGGCGGCGATCGTGGAGGCCCTCCTGCTCTTCCTATGGGGGATTGGAAACGAGGAGAGAGGCTACCAGAAGGAGCTCCTCGAGGCGGAGGTCGCCGAGGATGGGGCCCGTATTGATCAACAGCGGGCCGGGCGGAAGAGGAAGAAGAGGAGTACGGGCTACAACGCACGTGTATTGAACCCAGGATTGAAAGTCATGGGGGTTCCCTTCTTGCATGTACAAGTATCTATGCTCAAAATGAATGAAGCACTTTCTCTTTACTCGAATTCAATCTACATTGCCTCCTGAGTGCGGGAGCATCGGCATAGGCGAAGAGGAAACAGAAGAATGTCAATGCGGTATATGCTCATAGTAGGGTACACAACTCAAGGGCGAGGGGCGGGTTTGAAGCACTGGGAGAGATCGGAAATCTTCTGGTTTGTCCTCTAGGCCTTATCATCTCGAGAAAAAAGCGGGGGGATTGCGAGAAGCGCAATGAGTTCTCGTCACCCAGTCAAAGTTCCACTCAGTAGGGACATTCCTTCATTCTCTACCACTCGGCAATAGTATCGCCCTTGCGCTTGCCCCGGAGGTCATATTTGCCCTGTATATCATCAGTCAATCTGCACCTCCCGCTTTGGATATTCCGTCGTTCGAAACTCGGGACAGAGAATGGAGGAAGGGGAAGGTGCCTGCGTACCTCAGTCTTCAACGCAAGCCAGGTCAAAGCTCCGGGAATGACGGCCATGTAGAGGACGGACAACCAGGCATGGCGGGGGGTCCAGCGGAAGTACTTGTAGCGGTTGGCGTTGAGTTCTATCAATTTGGGTCAGCGGGTGTCGGGTGGGTTCTGGGGGTAGCGGTGCAGTCTGAGGTCACGCCAATGCTATATCGCAGGCCACGCTGTCGTGTATCGAGAGAAATCCCGAATGACACGCGCAGAGGCCTGCGATCACCACAATGTAGGCATACGAGCGATGTGAGGTCGGTCGGAGATGGGGTCAAGTACCGTAGTATTTCTGGAGGGCCGGGTCAAGGACCAGGGCTGATCAATTGCTTAGTTATTTTGTTTATCACACAGGCGTCAAACAGGCGCATAGCTTGGACTCACACTTGCTAGGGCCGGCCATGATGGTGATGTGACTCGAAACGTATCTACGATGTCGCTATCGCTTCCAGGCGGAAGGGCGAACAGAGGTTCCATATCACGTGACATGGAGATTATTGATCCGGATCACATGACGAAATGTTTCTTCCACAAAGTGAATTCGGACCTACGGAGTGAACAAACAACTCAATGGACGGGGGTACATCATGAGATACGCCAGATGGAGTTGTGTATGTAGCCATTGGCTTCGTACTCAAAATCGGTGTAACCCTTGAGAATACTACTCTCAGAGCGCCAAACACCAGAAGCATGATGTCGCCTACGTCTGTACAGCCTAGACAGCAGATGCTCACAGGTCCGTTTCTGGTCTGGTGTCCAATTCGAGAGGGGAATCAAAACAAGTAGGATTCAATCTGCCAGGGAGGGGCTTGGAACGTCAACCCCAAATAATATTCAAACATTTACATGGAAGCTGAGAAACGACCCTCGACCTGCTCCACCTTGGCGACAGCCCTCCTGTAGCCCTCCGACCCTTCAAGTCGCTGAACATAGGCAATGAGGAGGGGATACTTTGCCTTCTGCTGCTCATCCTTCAAGATCCGTCCACTGCCGGCGATGACAGGGAAACTCAACAAGATGTCTGCTGCAGTCAGCTCCTTTCCGCAAATATAAGGCCCACCCTCGGGAGCGGTCTTGAGCTGCTCTTCCAGGAAGGACAGGTTGCTTTCGATGTTGCGATTCAGGAACGAAGCTTCCACTTGCGACGCAACGAGTCCCGTGATGGGGCGAAGGAAGAAAGGCGGCGAGTTTCGAATGGCTGTGTGTAAATTGTCAGCACGCGTCCTCGGCGCTTGACCAACTTGTCCGGACACTCAGAGTGCTCCCGGCGGAAGGAAGGCAGAGAAGGGTACGTACTGTCATTGACGAGAGCCATGACCAAGTATGGCATGAGTGTGCCCTCGACATAGTGCATGAAATAGCGGTAACGGATCCATTCTTCTCGTTCCCCGCCGACTTGGTTCTCACGACCCGCTTGATAGCGCTCGGGGACCAGTGACGGTTGCGCGCTGCCAAAGTGGTCGCAGAGGTATTCCACAATCGCGGCCGACTCTGCCAGCACGAGAGGCTTCTCGGCTCCTGGAGCCTCGATGGTGAGCACGGGAGATTTGCCGAGTGGATGAACCTTCTTCAGTTCAGACGGCGCCAGCTTATCCGCACGTCGCTTATATGTCTTCAACTCATAGTTGAGCTTGAGTTCCTCCAAAAGCCAGAGGATACGGTGACTCCGAGACTGTTCGAGCCTGGAGGAATGGGTGTCAGCTGTTTTATTTCAAGTATCCCGACGACAGTGATGCAGGTAGAGTACCAGTAGAGGGTAATCTTGCAACCTTTGTTGTTGTCAGTCATTATGTTGAGTGTTTTTGAGACCGGTGGCAGTTCAACCAAAAAAAATTGTAGATGTTACCCACGAGTCTGGGCGTGCGGGGAGACGTGGGCCTTTAAAAGCTTCAATGTGCAATGCCTCACCAGCCACGCGGGCCACGTTTCAAAGTTATCTTGTGCCGCGCTATTATTGTTGATCTGATTTTTTTTTCCTCTTTTTTTTCTAGCTCTTCTGACTCGCTCCGTCAATCCTCAGCCCGTCGGCTGGCGGTGGATTGGCACGGTTATGCCGGTGGATAATGGGGATGGCTACTAGATTGGGTGCATGATGTCAATGGCCCGAGGCTTGATTGATAAGGTGAATGCGCCGAGATCGACCTTTTTTTTTAGTTTTCTAACGTTCTCTGCCATGTGAAGCGCACCGAAGCCAGAAAAGTGTCGCTTCCACCTTTTCAGAACCGACGCTCTTCTACTTTGAAGGCAATTCGCTATGTTGCAAGAAAAAAAGGGAGTGGAAGCCAGATACTTGCGCAATTAACAAGGTCGTCGAAGCCTGAGCAATCTCCAGAGCTGTCTGGTTGATCTGGGAGCTCCCGTGCAGTTTTCAGGCCACCAAGTGCTGCCTTGTCGTGCCACCGGGCGGTTGACCCGAGGTTGGCATTTGGGCCTGCAACTGCGATCGATTCCTTTATTGCTCAGCCCCAGTCGGGCTGATTGTTGTCCGAGGTCATCCGTTGCCATGAGGAAAAGATGAGCATCGATCTTCTTATTGAGTGGTCCGCAGTACACCAAGATCGTGCATTTGGCGCAGAGATCTGGTGGATCATGACAGCAGAATCGTGAAGCCCGACGCGGCAAGGACCAATTGAAAAAGCATGATACCAGAGCTTTCGCCCAGAGCAAAAACTGACCGATCATACCCTTTGTGGAACGTTGAATGCGATCGTGAAGCCAAAACTGCTGGGATGAAGGATCGTCCGCCGCGCACAAACCCCGCTTCTTGACCGGATGATCGCCGATGCAGGGCCGAGGTCCACGCAGCTACGTAAATCCGGGAGAGCTTCATAGTGTCCTGATCAAGACGGGCTCTCAGGGAGTGCGGAGGGTGTCAAATTGAATGGTGCAAACACTCCCTTCTGTAACAATTCGAATCTACCACGCACCGGCTGAGATTCTCGAGTATTGCCACGATGCCACTCAATCCACCAGGTGTTGAAGTTCCGGAATCTTATGAGACACTGCGTCTCACCTACGTCCAAATATCCCATCATCCTGTCGGCACTCCAACTGCGACCCCCATCGTCATTATGACACTGAACAGACCTGAGAAACACAATGCTTTCACATCAGAAATGGCCGATAGCCTGACGGAGGCTTATCACTTCTTCCATGTGGACCCTCGTGTCAAGGTGGTGGTGCTGACTGGAGCTGGGAGGATGTTTTGTGCTGGCTCCGATCTTGATGTGGGCTTCGGCGACGGCTCTGGCAACGCTGTCGACTTCCGTGACATGTCAGTCATGCTTGAAGCCGTGTTCTCCTTGTTGTCCAAAAGTAGTCCCTGGAGCTAAACTGTTACCAGTGGCGGCCGAGTGGCCCTGGCGATGCACCGGTGTCACAAACCGACTATTGTCGCGCTTCAAGGCTCAGCAGTGGGTGTGGGGATGACCATGACTCTCCCGGCGGCAGTTCGGTGCGCACCCAGCCCGCCCTTGCTTTATGAAGACTGGTCTCGTGAGAAATGGCGATGATCTAACTTATGGTAGCATCTGTCATGAAAAGAGCAAGTATGGTTTCGTCTTTACCCGACGTGGGCTCACGATCGAGTCCTGCGCTTCGTACTTTCTTCCGCGTCTGGTGGGATTCTCACGCGCGATGCATCTCATCTCGACTGGCGCGGTTTTTCCACCCTCCAGCCAGTACTTTGGCGATCTTTTCGCAGAAGTGCTCCCCGAGTCCAGCCAAGTCTTGATCCGCGCACTGGAAATAGCCCAGGACATGGCCGAGAATGTCAGCCCTCTGGCGTTGTCCATGAGCCGTGCTCTGATGTGGCAGGGTCCCAGCTCTCCCGAAGAGGCGCATCTGCTGGAGTCACGGATTTTTCACCATATGATCCGTCAGAAGTAAGTCGTCGGCATCCATATATGCCGAGAGTAACAAAAGGCCGTGGCTAAATCGCAGGTTCCAGAGACTATAAAGAAGGGGTGAAGTCGTTCCTCGAGAAACGTCAGCCTCAGTTTGAAGTTGACCCTCAAAAAAATAGCCCACCCAACTATCCGTGGTGGTCGCTGACGGACATCGCATTGGAGCACAGTATCTCAAAGAGATCCAAACTCTAAACGGGGGATCAAGAAATTCCGAGTTGCCGGATTAACGCGCTTTTGTTCCGACTGGGATGGAGATCAAAGCTCCAAAGGTAGGATGTCTCTAATATGAGTCACAGCTTTGTGGAAATCGCTGTGGAGAGGTAGCGCTCCTCAATTTTTGACGGTGGCCTCTACGGGGTGGCACTCCAGGTGATTGTCGTGGCATAAAAAGAAGGCCTTTGAGGACAGAAAGATCGGGAACTCAGCAGAGCGCATCATTATGAAGGCAATGGAATTCCACAATGGGTTTATCGGTGATGGACTCTAATCGCCGACACTGTCAGGGCGTTGCGCACACCAGACTATCCTTAACAAACTGGTCAATTAACAAATTAACCCGTAGAAGTGACTATGAATCAAACAATGATACCGAAAGACGCAGAGGGGGAGTTCATGAAATAGGGGGACGAAGTCCTGAATAAGATCTTGGCTGTCTACTGACGATGATGATTCTCAAGTGAGGTGGTGCAAAGATACGAGAACAGCATTTGTTGGGCCTCGAGCTTCACGCTATGGACATTGATTTGTGGCCAGTTCGATGGAAATGCCTCTCTCACTTTTGCGGTCTCATGGCCCATTTGCCATCTTTTCGTCGATCATCCCACAAACTAACTCCAACTGCGTGATCAGCCCACTGTAGAGAGTGTTGTTCGGGCACGCGGAGTACATCACGATTCCAACTGGCTGTGAAGCCGAAGAAGCCTTTCTCCACTGCCAACCTCAGTTTGTATCTATACTTTCCAATCAACAACCTTAGCATCAGGAGAAACTTTCACTGTTGACATTCTGTGTTCAGCTACCTTGAAGTCCTATACTGGACCTCAGCCTTCCATTCAGTCTGCATGTATCTATACTTTGTCAAGAATGCTGTTCTCCTTCCGTCTTGTCTCCTTGATCTGGAGTTTGTGGAGGCCTCTCGACGGGTGGATTCGGCACGTGCAGATCTTGCTTCCTCTGGACCAACCACAAGTCGTCCAACCGCATTCAAGCTCTTTGCTTTCTGCTCCCTCTCTCCTCTACGCCTTGCCAATGAACGTCTGGTGACGAGCCCGTGTCAGGCATGGCCTGCCTATCCAGATGTAGCTTCATCGCAAATGGCGATGTGGAGGAAGGGATACGTTGAACATGGCCCTGTGAGGGACCGACGACCGGCAACAGAACCACATGAACCATTCCCGGGTTCAAAATGGTCCTCCAGCGTGACCAACTCGCCTGCACGCACTCGCGTTCAGGCATGAGGGGCTCTTCAACCAAGCTCCTTCTTAGATTGACATGGTTGCTCCCCTTCAATCCCCCTTTTTTTCTTCTTCTTCTTCCTTTGGTCTCATAATGAAATGACTTCACAACCATCATAGCCAAGAGCTCACCATCGCGGCTATGCAGCAGGGTCGTGATCAATTTCCCACTTTACTTCGCGGGAAAAAGGTTCTTCTCGCGACAGAGTCGTGGGGTCCCGTCAATGGTGTCAGTCGTACCACCCGCAGCTTGGTTGAATATCTTCGTGGCCATGGGGTCGACCTCGTCGTGGTTGCGCCTCAATTCAAGGGCGAGGCCGGAAAGCCAAAGCTCCCATGGGAATATCGCCTTCCCGGATGCGCGTTGCCATATAATCCCGACTTGACCCTCGTCTATCCATTCCAAATCTTTGAGGTCTATCAGCAGACCTTTGAACCGGATGTCCTCTACCTGGCGAGTCCCGCCTCACTTGGATTTCAGATGCTGTTGCAAATCAGACAATTACGGTCACCTCCGCCAGTACTACTCAACTTTCAAACAGACCTGTCCGCCTATTCAGAAATCATGCTGCCAACGCCCCTAGACCAGTTTGGGGTCTGGCTGTTGGCGACGGTCCAGGGATTTTTGTTCAAAGCTCGATCTGTTCATACAATCTTCTATCCTTGCACGGCCATCCGCGGCTATCTTGAACGAGCTGGTGCGCCAGGCGATCGTCTGGTCCAACTGGGTCGTGGTGTGGACACGACAACATTCAACCCAACGCATCGCGACGAGAAATTCCGCCGAGAAATCGCCCCGAATGGAGAAATCATTCTCATCACTGTGTGTCGTATTGCGCCGGAAAAGGGGTTTGAATTTCTCGCCCAGGTAGCCACACGCCTGGCTGCGGACAAAGTGCCATTCAAACTGATTATAGTAGGAGGCAACCGGAATCCGGCGGTTGAGAACCAGGTTCAGCGACTGTTCAACGGTACCCGAAATCATGTCGTTTTCACCGGGTTCCTCACCGGCGTGCCCTTGGCTCGTGCATACGCGTCAGCAGATGTATTTCTGCACTGCTCCGTCACCGAGACCTTTGGCTTGGTTGTGCTAGAAGCCATGGCTAGTGGTCTTCCGGTAATTGCACGCGATCAAGGTGGACCCTCTGATATCATCCGCCATGATCAGACGGGCTATCTTGTCACGCCACGAGATCTCACTCGTTTCACCGAGTTGACCCGTCAAGTGTCTCAAGACTCGCAATTACGGACAAGGCTCGCAGCAGCTGCTCTTCAATACGCCGACGATACGACCTGGGAGAAGATCAACCGTCGGGCTGCCTGGCAGATCGCGGATGCCCTAACCCAAAGAGATTCTGAATCGCATGGGACACAAGCGGTACCTCGGCCGGGGTTGCTGGCCTCGATCATGGAGCACATCCGCCTCGTATTCGCCGTAGGGATGGTCTACTTGATGTGGCTCGTTGCCGTGGTGCCGCTGATTATTCATGGACATCGATTCATCCCTCGGGCATGGCAAGTGCTCCAGCATCAGTTCCAATCAACACGGCCACTCCGGGGTTGAAGGAAATCGAGAAGAGTAGGCCTCAGGGGGAACGACCTGAATCCGAAACCCGTCCATTACGGTAATTTACTTGGAAACAGTTCTGCTATTCTTATCTTCTTGTCATTGCTATTATCACTGTCTCGAACCTGTTCTGTCCTTGCCTTGATGATCCCCATGAATGTGATACGAAACTAGTCCTCTTCAGTAAGCACCAGTACCATCTCAGTACCATCTTCGGATCAGAAATCAGGCCTCATCCTATTTACTCTGAATTGATAACAAATACTGGTACAACAAGATCCCTCCTACAACCTGACGGGATCAGTGTCTCGCCGGACCAACACATGCCCCTCCGTCACCAAAGAATTCGCGCAAGAGCGTCCAGCGGTAAAATCGGCCAAGTTGGACAGGGTGACGCCCGCAATTTCGGTCAGCGCCTCGCGGGTGAAGAACCCTTGGTGTCCGCAGATCAAGACATTGGGAAAAGTCATCAACCGCATCAACACATCATCGTCAATGATCTCGCCGGAATGGTCATTGTAGAACAACTCCCCTTCCGCCTCGTACACGTCTAGTGCCACTCCCCCTAGATGATGCGATTTGAGCGCTTCGATCACCGCCGCCGTATCGATCAACCCTCCTCGTGAGGTGTTCACCAACATGGCCCCCGGCTTCATCCGTGCCAGCGTCGTCTCATCAATCAAACGGCGAGTCCCCTCCGTCAGGGGACAATGTAGACTGACCACATGACTTTCTTGCAATAGCGTGTCCAACTCGACCAACGTGCATAGATTCTGCGAGGAGAATTCGGGTCCCGCGTATGGATCATGCGCCAGGATGCGACATCCAAAGCCCTGAAAGATCTTGGCCGCCGCCAGACCGATTCGGCCCACGCCTACGATCCCCACCGTCTTTCCACACAAGGTCGTCCCGAGTAAACCCTCGATGTTGAAATTACCCTCTCGAACCCGATTGTATGCACGATGGGTCTTGCGGTTCAACGTCTGTACCAGAGTGACTGCGAACTCGGCCACGGCCTCGGGGGAATAAGCGGGGACGTTGGCGACGAAGAGGCCCAGACTTTCGGCGGTGGTGAGATGGACGTGGTTGAACCCGGCGCAGCGGAGGAGGATGGCGCGCACGCCGCCGGCATGGAGAGCGCGGAGGACAGGTTCGTCGAGGGTGTCGTTGACGAAGACGCAGACGGCATCGCAGGAGCGAGCAAGTGGTACGGTTTCTTCGGACAGCGCAAAGGCGTGGTACTCGATGGTGCAGAGGTCTGGGAAGCGAGTCGACAGGACTTCGTCGAGATAGGCCCGGTCGTAGGATTTGGCGCTGAAGACGGCGAGTTTCATGATCGGCAGAATCCAGAAGTCAAACGTTTCACAGTCAACAACAAAGAACCTCACGTGAACGCGAGATGGAAGCTTTGGCGGGGAACAAGGGCTGACCTGCGACACCTCGTATGATTGAAGCTCAAAGGGGGGAGAGAGAGAGAGAGAAGAGAGACAGAGTTTCTGTAGAACCGGTATTGCGACGACTCAGATGCAGAGATGCACGAATCGGAAGCGTGACACAGCTCGTTGATTGAGTTTGACCGTTACTCTTTGGTCGCCCATGAGGGTCGAGCTTCCTTTCGAGTGCTACATCGCGGCATACGAAGGTTCAGCTCACTCATTCGGTCGGGTTGTACGAAAGCGCAGAGTCATGACGCCATGACGGGAGGTGCACTGGCGGAACCTGTCCAGGTGACAAGTGTAGACTCATAGAATGTAGATAAGGTGCCAGAGATACCACCCGCAATCGACCAACAGAATGTCGGGTTGGGTCGGATGAGATCAGTCTTTCCAGATCTCCTCGAGCTGGACGAGGGGAGCGTGGGGGTGATCCGACTTGAGATCAATCAAGACCTTCCATGAGGTAGTCATCGGGGAAAGCCCCAAAATAGATCTGTCTATTACATATTGATCTCGAGATCTTCCAGATGCGACAAATCAAACCTAAGCTCTTGTCAACTTTGAGATCTGGCCGTGAATTGGGTCGAGCGACCAGCCACGGTGATTTTCATTTGAAAATTTTCAAAGAAAAGAAAAAAACAAGATCTTTTCGGTCGATTTTCCAGTCGTTGTTTGCTAAGAATCCTTCCGAATGAGGACCTGCATGACTTAGTCGAGAGAGAAGAGAAAGTCGTCTTATCGGATGGGGAATAAGGTTGGAGCTGAACAAAGTTATCGTGTTATCGATAGTCCAAAGTAGCCTCCCCCCGCTCCTGGGGCTCCATTCCTCTTCGTTTCGCGTCTCTATCGTGGAGTCGGGAGTTTGCAGTCATGCACTGCGTAAGTCCAAAACGACAAGCACCCTTGTACACTCCTTGGCCTGGCGGGATCCCGCTATCCCTTTCACGTCTGCATGCTGCATGCCGTTGCCGCTCAAGCTGTTTTTGGCCACCCGATTTGCCCATGACAAGGGGAGGGTTTTCAACGCTTTGATCTCCGCAGGTGATTGGAACATGTTTGTTTGGATATCGCAAACTCAATGGACCGCAGAATGTTCTTTCTTGCGTAAGGTCAAAATAGGTTTCGTGAACTCGTTGAAAGTAAAGGCCAGGTCTTGTTTTTCATCCCCATACCCTCGCCCTCGTCGTCATACTTCAAGGCTTCGTGGCTGTCTCAATTGCTGATGTGCGTGGCTGGACCGGGCGACAGCATCGACAGCACAGCCAGCTGGAAGGAGGGGAAGCCAGCCATCCCCCGGATAGACATACCCCCAGGATGAGGTCAGGGGACTACGTCAGGGATATCATCTGCCTCTTTGGGATCGAGTGTGGATTTATCCGGTGGAAATACCTCTACGCGGCTTATTCTGACGAGGCACGGACGTCGAGCAGGGAAATAAAATACCCAGTAATCAATAATAACCTTCAGTAAATTTGGACGAGAGCACACGAGCATAACGGCGATCCCCAGTGCCTTGTACAGATGTTGCCCTATTCCTCCCCCATGCCCTCCGTACCTGGTAGACCAGCCCCATCCCTGGATCCTCAGATAGAACTTGTGCGGTCATCGTGCGTTCTCGCTTCCTAGATCATTCTGGCCAGAAAAATAGACCTTGGGATTATGAAGTCAGTGCCCAGTCGACTCTCTGCGACCTGTAGCAGGTGTCCACTCGTTCATGCTCGTCTCCAGCGTCTTTGGCATCTTGTTTCTCTGACGTGCCGGGGCGCCATCTCTAGCGTTGCCAAGTACGGAGACCTTCCGAAGCCAAGCCCAACTCAGCCCAGCCTTGTCTCCATTCGCCGTGGTTCGTTCCACTCCTCCCTCCGGTCGCAAACCGCCATCTTGATGATATGACGCTCACAGTTCTCGTTCCACTTCCAGTCTGGTCGAATGGGTGAGCTCCGTCGAGACCCTAGTGTGCCATATAGGCGGAGCGTCATTGCCTCTGTGGTAAGAGATAAAATCTTATTGCTCCATCTCTCGCTCCCTAGAATCTTCGTGCCTCTGGGGAGTGATGATGATGGCCACGAAGGTTGATCGTGTCTCAGCCACGGCCCGTTGTGTTGGGCCTGGGTCAGTGCGGAGCGCAGAGTTCCCGTAGAACGAGAACTACGATTTAGAGTGTGTTGCTGGCAGTTGTTCTCTATTTCTGGGACGCATCATAGTATGGATCATCAATCATCTACCAGGAATCGTCGATGATGAGGATGAGAATGATGATGATGATGTGTGTGGTACCGAGTACTTCTCTTTTTTGATACCAACGATTCTTTCCATTACATTGATACCACCCCAGGGCATTCTCCAATCATCTCTTCCCCTCACTTTCGAAGCATTTCAAAGTCGACCAAAATGGCCATGATTTCCTCCGTCCTGGGGTTGAGGGAAGCCTCAGAGACGTCATTCCCTGAATCTCGGGACGCGGGCGCGGTCGATCGAGACGGCTCGCCGATGATTCATTCCCCGTAAGCTGATTCATAGTATCACAAAGGCGAAATCATTCATCATTCTGAACGTCAGAGGAGACAAACAAGACTGTCGTTCGGTGCAAGACATATGCATGCCAAGAGTACGCAGGAGTCGAGGGAGGCTGGAAGGACTAGCCCAAAGACCACAGAACCGGGCCAGGCGTTGATTTGATCCGGGCAAAGGCCTTCACTCAATATTCAGATGTGAGGACCCCAGACCCAGACCCAGATGGTTAAGTTTTGATTGTGCACTGTCCCATACAAATTTCTGCATTGGGATAGTATCGGACTCGAACTGGGGAGAGAAGGTCTGTCTTTCGGGGCTTGACAGGCTCTCATCTCCACCTCGGTGGTTTAGAACTGGAATCGTGTGGGATATACCTCTGGAAGGAACAATAATACCATGCAGAAGGGAACCCCCCTTTCCTCTCTTTCCAACCCAGACAATAGTTTTGAACGCGATTGAAAGATCGGGGTTCGGCAGGTTCAGCCGTCCTGTACGGGCATCTCCAGACCGAGTTGAGTTCTGACGTTGGAGTAGGATCTGGTACTTCCGTCACTACCACAGGTACAGACCGAAAGCCGCAGACATCCCGTCGGCTGGCTTCTTATTGCGTAATGGCCGCCGAGCCTCTTGCTGTCGGGTCGGCAAGCAGGTTGAAAACATCCTCAAGCGTTCCAGACGATTACCGAAAAAGGAAAAGAGGCAACTGTCCACCGCGGACCCAGACGACGCTGATTGGTGGTGGTGGCAAAGGAGAGGAATCGACGGTGCAGCTCGGTGCGCAGTACATTCAATGCGTGGTCCGTGACATGCCCGCTTGGCTGTGATCCTGTGGATTTGCTCCTCCATTACAATTGGTGGTGTAGCAGGGGGCATTGATGTACATTCTGTGCATAATGCAAATTTGTCACGAACAGTATTGTATCGTGGAATGTGAGGACCGAGGACACTTGCATCAAAATGTCAACGGGTGGCAATTTTGATGAGTCGATGGGCAGCCGCGCTCTTCACTACTTGATACGAAATGGAACACGCTTGGAGTTCGGTGGTTGCATATCGATGTCCGCACATACACCTTGACATGATCCTTGATTATTACGATCCCCATCTTTCCTGCGACACTAGCAAGACTTACCTAAAGGATCGTTTCTTGCCCGTGCGCCTTGACGTGTGATCCAATCATACATCTCCGATAAGCCTTTACCGCCACCGGCTGCCTGGTATGGCCAACGCGATAGGTGATTGGACCGCATACCCACTCGGTACACTTGGAGCCATGTCCGATGTGTTTTTGGAAGAATCCACCGGTCGAGCCGACTCCACATCCAAATCCATCCAAGACCGGCGCGGATCCCGGGACGGGGACACGCTTGGCAAAATGAAGGGAAAGCCAAACCCCCAATAACATCCCTGAAGAGGACGATTACCCTGTAAAGATATACAAATATACGCATACGCAATGTGGTATTCTGTTCCACCCTTATGGTTAATTGACATTTCTACCGCGACAGGTAGTGATGGCCGACTCCTACGAGGTTGGCCTTGATCCTTGTCGTCCGTCTCCAACCCCGGAAGGGTCAACTTGACACTTCCAGTGCAGCACCCCGTGCAAATGTGCAATTCACCATGGCAGCAACAAACACGATAGTATAACTATAATAAACGGGTTGGAAATTTGGGCATTGTATTTGAATACCTGAATATGCAGAGAACTTCAGGCCTTCTATTTTCGACTCTTAAAAAGGATCCATTCCGCCATGCGTAATTGATCTACGGTACATCCGTATTGTTTACACATGCCTTGCCACTGATAATAATCGAAAGAGGAGGATCAGAGTGCAGGGTAGACCCCTGGATCTGGAATAGACGCCAAGACGATACACTTGGAGATTTACAAGATTACATAGAGGTGGAAATTGACTTGCGGCCTTGAGGATCATCACATCAACCTCTTGAAGATGGAAGTACCCGCCCCTGCAGGGCAACTTGTCTACGAGAAGCACTCCAATCGATCCTTAGGTATTCGACGGGATAGTGACCAAGAGGAAGACGATTGGTGTATACTGTAGAGCATGGTACCATTTTTGCAGTGTGCCGTATGCATGATATACATAGATAGGTAATATGCAGTAACGTACTGTTTACGGTGTAATGTATGGTCAAATGTCCTGTCCGTCCTTAATTTGGAAACAAACTCCTCAAATTCTGATTGTATGTAATCACAAGGCACGCTAGGACACAAGTCGGTCAGAACTCGGGGATCTGAAATTGAGACCGAGATGATCATGCGGATCCCGCCCCGTGGTTGAAGGACGCCAAGAGGCAAAGAAGCTCACTTAGCGCTGTACATCAGCTATCCACCTAATTGCCCGTATATTCAGTCCAGGATATGCTTTCACTTGACGGGTTCATTGCAGCGCCGGACGAGCGGCTAAGTATACAGGCGGGGCTCCGTCTCCACCTCTTGGGATCGTGGTTTCATGGACCGTAGCAGATCTGAGATGCGACTTCTTTTCCTGTGGAATAAATCCATCATGGAGGGAAAGAGAGCTGGTCCCTCTTTGTGGATCGAGCAGTGGAAAACGGAAACTACGAGAACGGGGATCAATGGCATTCTGACCCTTGAAGTGTATTGAGGGTCCATGCTGTCCATGTCTAACTGCTTGGCAAATTCAATGCATGCTACTGGTCACTGGATCCCACGGGCTTCATAAGCATGAATAGATTTTATCGGGCAGACCTACCTCCTATGGACAGAATCCAGGATTCGGACTTTTGTGTCGGTATGTCCGACTGGTCAGTGTGATTGGAATGTGGGTGAGAAGACAGTGTTCGACTACTGATCTACACTTGAAATTAACCTTTCAAACGGCCTCGGGATTGCCAGGAAGAGAACATGTTGGAGTCGTAGTCGTAGCGTGAATCAGGTAGATTGTCGACACAGAATCCATAGATCTGAGTGGAGGCTCTGGTTGGGCGGGGCTCCCGCCCGGCTGCTCAGATTGATAACAAATCAGAGCCATCAAGCACTGATATGAAAAACATCTCCGGACAAGTCAGAGATCAGTGAACGCGTGTATACCAACTCCTGATGGCGATTTCTGGACAGGGTAGCGCATCCACCACGCTCGGCTTGTATGTAGATCGGTCCCAATTTTGGGAAGCTCCCTTTCTACATGTACATCCTCTTGGATGAGATGGCGGGGGTCTTTTTGGGGTGGGGGGGGAACGTCCTCATCAGGATACTTGACGCATTTCATCTGTCGGACGATTTCGCTACTGGACAGACCACACGGGACAGCCACATCGATCGATGTTGAATATCCTGGGGCAGACTGCGCGTTCGACCGAATCAGGTTAGTTCTTTTGGCGATGGCCCCCTGCTACCCTTGGCCCTCCTGTTCCCCGTCCGTCTCAATTTGCATGTTTCGAAAGAGCGGTCAACCTGGGGCTCGAGGGATCGAACGTTGGAGAAATGACCGGTGAGATGGATGAATAGAGGGGTACTTTGTCTATATTCACCTGCTTGGAACTAAATTGAAGGGAATAGAATAATATACATTATTTTTGTCCAGTACTTCAACTACCCACCCCGTGGGGGCGCCTCCAGCTGGATCGAGAATCATGACCCCAGTTCACGGATGGTAAATTGAACTGCGTGTGTAATTACCTACCGACGCGGTAGCTTTGGATTGAATTCTCAGGACGTTCTGACGGAAAATTGTAACCTGGAGGAGAGAAGGAGGATCTTCTTATTCCATGATGCGAGAACTGTTTGCATCTTCTCCGACTGCTTTCTCGAGGGGTAATACGTATCATCGTCGTTCATGAAGTGTTCCAGACCTGAGGTTGCAGGACACATGTACGTCGCATCAGTACTTCGATGGTTGTGACTCTTCTTCAGCCCAGTCAGTGGTATACTCGCCATTTCTCTTTTTTTCGACATGGTGCCGAGTTCCCATATCCGGCGGCTTCTGAGCCGCGGCACCGACAAAGGTCCGTGTCCTGCCATCAGGCTGGCGGCGAGACCGATTCCATGTCACTTCTCCCGTTCCAACACCACCGCGCACCCGCGACCTTCAGTGATCCGGTCCTCCATCTGGTACATATGGGGACGGAGGTACGTGATCAGGTCTTGCACAGAGATCATAGTGTTACAAAAGTGGTATGTGTTGGAGAGCCGTCAGCCACGTCGGGTAGACAGGTGCAGGGAACGGTGAGCATGAATCATGACCGGGTCATAGCTGCTCAGGATCGACATCAAAGGGTTCGAAGGGATGTCATTCCCAGCCGGGGGATGCAGGTCACAGTTTCTGACCGACGGGAGTTGAACCAGAAAGCCAACCGATCCTCCCTAGGCCATGCATCCATCAGATGTGCCCAATTGCGAATCCTCGACACTCGCCGGACGGGACGTGGGTGATAAGGCAGCACTTGCTTCCCATGTACGGGATTCACTCTTGGTCGGGGGAGGAGGAACACAGTATCGATGGTGCGCCGGGATCAGGACCACGGCGAGTCGTGATGCAAGCATCTCCCGCTTTCCCCGTCTCGAACTATGTAGTCGTCGGGCCTGAGCAATTCAGATCTGATCTCTCCTCGGGTTCGTCTGATCCGCTCCGTCGAGTGCAGGAGGCCAGCTGCATTATCGGTGACCCAACTCTGACTGGATAGATCCAAAATCTGAAGGCCCGACTCGCATCATCGTTATCATCATCATCTGGCCCTTTCCTTTTTTCGCCTTCGGGCTGGTTCGATCACTGGTCATGAACCCTAAGGTCGTTGAAGCATTCGGGGGTGTTCTGGCTTGACCCGTCCGACAGGCTCTCTACCGTAGCAGTAGCAGGATTCAAATCCCTGAACGTATTTGAACCTTGTCCCCCCCCCTTTCGCTCTTGTTCCGACGATCATGATCCGTGGCATACCTCATTCCCATCCACCTTCACCCTTCTGCCCACCTGGTCGTGTGGTTGTTCTTGTCGCCCGAGGGTCCACCTGTCGACCGTGAGCACACTGACCACACCATATCTCCCCCGATCACAATAGTTGGACTCTGGTATACCGACGGGAGTCTCCCACCAACAATACAGATACAGTACGGGACACCCCGTGGTACCGTCACATCAACCTTGCTTCCACTTGTGGTATCATCATAATTCCCCCTCTTCTACCAGTGGACGTTCCATCTTCTCTCCAATCTCTCTGACCATCTTCCTCTCCTTCGTGTTCGCCTCCGGAAATTCTGTCTTGGACGAGGTGGATGATCCGCCATCTTGGCTTCCTTCTCTGCTGCTTCCATCTCCACCTTTGGCTCTCTTCATCTCGTTGTGACTCCACTTCGACCCTCCCACTAGTTCACTTAGCCTGTGGACACGGTGACTGGTGCCGTCTCGCTGCTCGCGTTGGAGTTCCACCCTGCTCGTTGCCCCAAAAGTCTCCACCCTCTCCAGACCACTCAACGAGGGAACGGCCCACGCGAACAACCTCTTCGTGCGTCGGTCTCCTCACTCGCCTTTCTCGAACGAGTCCAGCAAACGCTGGTCGACTCTTCCATCTGATCATTATTACCATCCAACCTCATACCGTACGTACGGCATTCCCAGCCAGGGACCATCACGGACCAGTGGCGATTTATTGACGACACATCAAGCGTCAACGGTCGTGGAGCTATTCATCAGCTCTGTCAGTCCGCGTCTGCTATCCAGGGACCGGGCGGCTCATCTTTCTACTGTAACTCTTCCGTGACATTCAAACTTGCCCGCTGTACGACGTGGTCCATAAACATACAAATCTGTACACCGCGGACCCGACTGTCGTGTGCGCGCCCTCCTCGATCCGGCACGGTGGATCTGGTGGTGTTTCCTCCCCCGTTTTGGACCGGGCGTGGTGATCGGCCTCGTGCCAGTCCTTTGGCTCCCTTCCTGGTCTCTCCTTCTCCTCATTGTGATCGTGTGAAGTCGCACGCCGAAACGGACAGACTGGAACATCTATCCAGCAGTTCTGACTCGGGATCCAATCACCCTCTGGCTATTACTTCACCTTACCCGCCTGCTCGGGCTCGCTCCACCCACGAGTCGTCCTCCAGTCCTGTTCATTGCTTTGAGGAGCTTGGCTCTTCTCGACGGCGGTCTTTCTTCTTTCAGGTGTTATTTTTCCTCACTGACGGTTTTTTTTTTTTGATTTTTTGATTTTTTGAATTTTGAATTCCCCCCCCCCAATTGTCCTGGTTCCTTCTTTTCATCATTTTTGCCTTTTGCTTTTTTAGCATTTCGACCATTCTTTAGCCGATGGTTACGGACACTCTGACTGGGCCACTTTCTCCATTGCCTAATCTGATTGTCTCCGGATCCTCTCGTCCCTCCGTGCCTCCATCGCTGGCTGCCGGACATCATCGTGGACTGGCGACCGTCGGCACTTGGCCGCTCCCCTTTAATTATTAAGGCGCGCCCGCTTCATTTGCAACCATCGAATCGTGCTCTACGACGGTGAAGTTCTCGCAGCAATTCTTCTTCTACTCCACGCTTCCCCCTCACCAGCTCTCTTCTATTGCCCTCTTTTTTTTCTTTTTCTCTCCCCTCCACGCGATCCCCCGTTACAGTTCCGATTTTCTCCCTTACCTCTACAATCGCCCTCATCAACATCATTACTGGACCGTTTCCCCCCATGGCTACCCACGTTATGACGACCAATACTGCGGCCGCTCCCTCTCCCTCGCCCGCCACTACCACCACTACTATGGTGCCCACCGCACCGAGGGCCACCCTCACCGCCAGCGGCCAAGCCGCAGCCGGCTATGATCAAATGAGTTCCGTTCAGCCCATCTCCGCCCACGGGCAACCCTCACCAACCTACTCCTCTACAAATACCCCTGCGAACAACTCCCCCACCTCGCCCCGTCTTAACAAAGCCGCCCTTCACCACCTGCCTCTACAATCCCGCCAGCTGCGGCCGCTCAAGGGTCCCTTGTATGTCCCCGCGGCCTTGCGCCCGACTGAACGACCGCAAAAGTCCTCTCCTATCACCCCACCGCGCAGTGTGCACGGCTCTCTCGACAGTCTGAACGAAGACACGGAACCGATCAGTCGCCGATCCACCATGGAGAGCAAGTCGAGCGGTATCAGCAAGGTGGCTGAGCACGAGTGGATGAAGACGGAACACTTGGGTGAAGTGACTGGCATGCCGACCCGCGACCACTGGAAGGTGAGTTATTACCAATCTGTGTTTTGTGATCACCCCCCCCCCCCCCCCCCCCCCCCCCTCTCTCTCCTTTTACTCGGGCGCTCCCCTGTTATTCGTACAAATCGCAGCACTCGCTTGCACGGCCGCGTCTTGGGCCTTGTCGCAACACCTGTTGAGCTTGCTGTCCAGCCAAAGAAGGGGGTCCACTTGATGGTTGCTTCTGATTTAAACCGTGACTGATCATCTCCCGGCAGGCTGATGCGGCATCGTCCAGCTGCGATTCCCCCACATGCCGATCCTCGTTCGGCATCTTTACTCGTCGCCATCACTGCCGGCATTGTGGCCACGTCTTTTGCTACAACCACACCCCCCACATGGTGCCCCTGGATCAGAATGCCGCCTTCCACCCCGAGGGAGTTCTATCCCGGGCATGTGACCTATGCTGGAGTGCGTATCAACGGTGGGAGGAGACCCGCACCGACCGTTTGAATCAGATTCAGAACTCCATCGATGCCAAGGAGGATCCCAGCCCCCCGACCGAGGATCTCGAGTCCAGCGAAAGCTCGGGCCGAGCGGCTCTGACTCCCAATCTCGGTCAGACCGCCGAAGTGGCGGCCAGCGTCCCTCGTGATTGGAACTGGAGCACTTTTTAGATCTCTGCAGGAGGCGTTCAAGTAACGGTCCCTTGTCGCTGATGCGGAGTCAATTCTACCCACCCATCGATCCTCCTTTTTTTTCTTCGACATTCTGCATAGCAACTTCGTGGTCAGCCGGTCTGGCCCTGGGCATGGCAATTGGATCTCGTGAATCTCCCAGACACTGCCTTGATGATCGATTTATCTGGCCAGACTCTGATCGCATCTCGGGATTGGAGATTTTCTTTTCTTTGATCTTAAACGGTCCTCTCACATCTTTTGACATATCTTCTCTTTCTCATCGCCGCCCCGTGCCTCTTAGCGTTAGTCCGGGCTTTATTTCTGCTTTCCTCCCCCTTTCGACTGAGCATCTAATGTTTTGTTTGCAATTTATGGCGCTCAGCGGTTTCTGCACTTCCCCGTCGCTGTCGCCCCGCCTCGCGTGGGTCATGGTCGCATCGAAGGGGCGTTGGTACTCGGAGCGCAACATCCGTTCGGGACTGGACTGACTACGGTCGGTGACCTTCTTCTGCACGCCTGTCAGCTCGGCTCCACTTGATGGGCATCCGCCGCCACCTGCCATGTGCAGCTCCTCTTCGGCTTGACGCGGTCTTCGGATCAGATTGGTGTCTCTTGCCCGTGCTCGTCTTGCTTTTGCCCCTCCCTGCCGTCATGGTCGTTATTGTTGTTCAGGATACCCCGCCACTCTCTACTGGAGCGGCAATTTTTGTTTCTTCAACCTCTCATTATGAAAATTGGATGATCTTTTGACTATTCTTTTCCTCTTTGTGGAAAACGTATTTTTCTTCGCCGGATGGCTCAACGATGTAACGTGAAACGGACGTGGCGTAGGGCTAGCATGACCCGTCGTAGTTCCCCGACCCCGTTTGGATCTCCAATCCCTTTTCCTGAAAACCGCAGTCGATTCTGACGGCGGCACTCGTGTAATTTTGGTTGAAAGGTTTCTCATTCGTCCAGGCTGTACATGTCAGAGACTACGTCGTGTCTGAATGGTGCGAGGATTTCTTTTGCCCCTTGCGACCTCGGTTTGTAGAAGGCGGTTAGAACCCCCGTCCAATGTTCCGTGCCAGGTTGATCGTTGCATAGTGTTGGGCCCATACAGACTATGATCTACGATCACTCTCGTCCCTAATGATACTGCAATGGGCTGTCGACATTGACATTCTCCCTATTCAATTTTCCACCCGTCGGCTCGTTGGTGGAGGCCATTTCGGTGGTAGTATATTAGCCGAGTTTGTATAGTCTTCATTCATCTTGCGGAATCTTCCCTGCGGGACACTAAGTTGTGCTGTCCACGTCTTCATGGTGGAATGGATCATTGAACTGTAGGAATCACATTCTATGTAAAACAAAGAAAGAAACAAGAAAAAAGAAAGACACGAATGCTGAGAGGATGGTGGCCTTGCAAATATGAGTGTATTCACTCGTACACTATTGATTCAGTTGACTCCGAATGGACTCTGAAGATTCTTCGACCGGATCTCAACCCGTCGAAACATGCCCACATGCTCAATTCCTTCCTCATCCCACCTCCCCAGTTCATCATCCCGTACAAATCCCATCCCTCGATACATCGCCTCTACATCAACCTGCGCATGTACCAGAACCAACCCGCGCCAGGGTGCGGGAGACCAATCCGGCTTCTGCTCTTCTCTCGCCTGGCCTGTTGACGGCCCAGATCGCACATCTCTACTTGGCCCCTGAAAAGCGAATCGAGAAACTAGTTCTCGCGTCGCATCGTCAATCTCCTCGGCGTGAGTGACGGCCCAATCCAGTGCGGTCTGGACGAGACGTCGTCCGAGCCCGAGACCACGGTACTCGGGGAGGACGGCCACGCGCGTCAATTTGATGCAGGGTTCATGAGTCCAGTCGTAGCGGGGGAGGAGAGGGGCATCATTTGAGTGGGCCAGGAGAGCTTCATGTGGTGGTTGCGGAGGAGGAACGAGTCGGATGACAGCAACAGGTATTGTCGACCTTGCACTCGATGCTACTGCTGCTGCTGCTGCTGCTGTCTGCCGTGCTGGCTGGCCCAGTCGACGACGAAGTCGACGTATTCGACCCCGAAACCGTCCGCGATGCATAAATCACCCATTGCCAACTGCGGGGATCATCATCGTCGATTTCGCCCTCGGGAGAGCACTTTTGCTCATCGATGAAGACGCCCGCGCGCACTTGAATCGCATCGTTGAAGATGGGCGGGTTGGCGCCGTCATCACCTGTTGATTTGCTGTTAGAGGCTGATTCGGTGTCGGTGGGCCTGTTCGTTTGACGCGAGTAGGTCTCGGGAAGAGAAAGTCGGACTGAGGTGCCGGGTGGAGGTTGGACTGAGATGGTGAAGGTGTCAGATGGACAGAACTGAGTTGGTCCCATACTGATGTTAGGTTTGGGCTTGTGTGAAGGAGGGGCAATGGAATTTATGTATGGGGGTAGGTGAATGATCAGACATCAAAAACTCATCGAGTGATAACCTTCCACCGGCGGGTTCAATTTAAACTGTTGAGCATGAGCCAATCAAAAGTATAGAGGCGGGTTGGTCCCCAATGAACCTGTGCTCACCATCCCACTCTTGACCTTGTGGAAATCGATCATGGCACTATTAATTTCTCTTTTTCTTTTTGACAGCAGCGTTCAACATCCCTACAGGATTCTCAGTCGAGCGGGAGATCTCCCACATCGTGCATCAAGGTTCCGGGCAATGAGTTATCCGAAAGCCCCGTCTTCGGGCAGTGACCTCTGGATTTATACATCTGAACCCCTACCTTACCTACTTACCTATGTAGGTATACAGACTGATGTACCTAGAATGTGCATCATATTCCCTTTGTAGGGATTCATGTTGAAATCCATCCATATAGGTAAGCTATTGAAACCTTCATGTGGGAATTAATTGGTCTTCAAGTTGAATTTTCATGCTTTTTGCTTTTCCACCTACACAGCTTCAGCTACATGTAGGTGGAAAGCTCGGGTGAAAAAAAAAGACCCAGTCTTAATGAGCGTTGAAGCTCGGGCTGACTCATGAAAAGCATAATGATGTATGAAGGTAAGATTCGTCTTTGAAATCTTCAATCAATGTTGGAGCTTCTATTCCATTAACAGGTACTTTTATCTGCATTCCATACGTCCAGTCCGTCCGGATACTTATCCCATCCCGTCCACTCCTCTGAGAATATACCTCGGCATCTGACATGTCGCCTCAGGTGCATGGAACGCATCAACCTTACCACCTCCATCTTTTCTTCCGTTCAATGTTACACCAGTCGGCCAACACCTAGAGAGTGATGACGAGTCAAACTAGGTGGATGGGAACAGTCATCGAACTAGGGTAATATTCCATAGTCTGTATCCTCGATTTGATGCGTACCTATGGACTCAACATCGACGATCCGATGCTCAGCTTACCTGATGAGGTCTGGTTTCATGACTTGAGTCATCTTCATTCTGTATCGCTTTTCCAACCATTCAATTGCCTCTTGATACAGCCCTGGTCTCTATTAAATATAGATACTACAAGGATTGATCTGGAGCGATCTTCCTCACCATCCTAAACCAGTCTGTTGATGCGTCCTCGAGAGGTGTTATGGTGCCTGAGAAAGCAGGCCGCTATCAGTCGACCCAACGAAGATTGGTAATTTTCCACCCAAATCAATAATTTCTCTGTCGCGACCAGGGGACTAACCCACCAATTCTCTCAACTCCGGAATTTGGGTGTCTCGTTGCAATCGCGCATGAGTCGCCATGTCCCTCTACTTTGATGCGGTCGCTATCTTGACCGCCCCGTCCATGGGAGGCTCTTTCAAGTCTCGCATCTACAACGCTCGCAACCTTCGAGCATCGCCCGCGCAGATCTATGCTTTAATTATTGAAGCCTCCAAATGGGACCGAGTCCTGGCCGAAGTGATTGAGAAATCGGACATACTCAGCGTTGAGCGCAAGGTACGTGTGCGTGTGTGTTTGTGTGGAAACTGTGACCTAACCCGATCAGTCCAGCCATTCCAGCCGAATCTACTACCTCTAGTTAAACATGCTGACTGACAAAGTACCGTGAATGATCGATCTCTTTCCATAGTTGACGCCGCTTCTTGCTCTCCTCCTCGTGTATGATCACTTGCTTTCCAAAAAGGGCATTGCTGCCCCGGCAGCCCATCCGATCCGTCAAGCGGTCGAGCGACACAAGGTCCGTCTGAAGGCGGAATTCACAAAGGCGCGTGTGCGTCGGGGCTGCGCTTCAGTAGATCAGTTCAAAGCAGCCGTCCTGAAGGAAAAGCGCGAGGCCGACGGCACAAATCAATTCGTGTACCCGCGGTGGGTTCGAGTCAACAACATTCGAAGCTCCCTCGACGAGCAACTACGGACTACGTTTGCGGACTATGAACGAGTGGACTCCCTGGCAGCGCTGGCGGCACCGGACGATGACCGGTCAAAGCGCAAACTGCTCTATCTCGATCCCAACATCCCCGACCTCGTGGCCGTTCCGTTTGGCGCGGATTTCACGTCCTCCTCCGCCTACAAGAATGGAGAGATCATCTTGCAAGACAAGGCCTCGTGCTTTCCTGCATATCTCCTGCTCGGTGACCGGGATGCCAAGAATGCATGGCAGGGGGATCTAGTCGATGGTTGCGCAGCGCCAGGCAACAAGACGACGCATATGGCATCGATTCTTGCCCAGCAGCAGAAGCAGATGCAACAAGACAGACAGTGGAACCCCCAAAAGCAAATCTTTTCAATGGATGCCAGCAAACTACGCTCTAAAACCCTCCAAAAGATGGTCTCGCTCGCCGGAGCCGACCCGATGGTGACTGTGCTGCAAGGCCAGGATTTCCTCGCTCTGGACCCAGACGATCCCCAGTACGAAAATGTCACTGGTCTCCTTCTGGACCCGAGTTGTTCAGGTAGCGGCATTGTCGGTCGCGACGATGTCCCCCAACTGACACTGCCCCGACCCAAGCTAGTCCAATCTGCCAAGGCCGGTGGGAAGAAGAGGAAACGAGGTGCCGAGAATCATGACGACGCGGATGAGCTGGCATCAAACGTAACCCTGGCCGAGCCCAGCGCTGCTCCATCAGATGAGAATGATATCCCAACAGGGACAATGGACAATGAGCGGCTCACAAAGTTGTCAAACTTGCAGGCACGCATCGTCGAGCATGCATTGAGTTTTCCTAGTGCAACCCACGTGACTTACAGCACCTGTTCTGTCCACTTGATAGAGAACGAGGCTGTGGTGGCCCGTCTGCTCGCCTCGGACGTGGCCCGCGAACGTGGCTGGCGTCTCCTCCGACGCGAGGAGCAACCCGACGGTCTACGCCGTTGGATTCATCGCGGTGTCCGGCGTGACCGCGACCCTGACACAGGTGCTGAGTTGCAGGATGATGAATCGGTTTCCGCTCTGACAGAGAAGGACCTGGAGGCGTGCCTGCGTTGTTGGTCTGGAGATTCCGAAGGGCTGGGCGGATTCTTCGTCGCTGGGTTTGTCCGCGACGCAGAAGCAAGTCACACAACACTTGTTACACAATCCGTGTCGAAATCTCCTGCGAAATCCACACCGAGAACGCTCAAGGTAGAACACGGGAAGGAAAATACAAAGACCAAGAATGGGACGGGCAATGACAGCGAGGAGGACGATGATGAGGATGAGGAATGGAGTGGGTTCTCTGACTGAGTACGCCATTTCGGTCATTCAAAAATCCAACAAGTCTTGTAATGTACCCACTATATCCACATAACCGAACAGCCGTCCAAATTGGATTCGCAATTTTGATGATGTACGTCCCACCGTGGACGTGACTCGATCAAGCCCCTTACAAAAACCGTTGACTCTGATTTCGAACCCGGGCCGCGGTCCAGATCTCCAGCTTGACCGCGATCAGAACGGCTTCGTGTTGCCCATTGTTTTCTTGTTGAATTTCTAATCTCCACTGCCCAGTTCGGATCACGAATGTCTCTGTATTGGATCCACCAGGTGCGTCCGTTCGCGGACGCTTGGCAGGAGGCACATCACCGTCCACCGAGTAGAATAATGAGGCGAAGCCGGTAGGGTTGACCTCTCCGTCGACTGTCATATCCGTCGCTGCGTCCAAACGCACCTTCATGGGGATTGCACCTAGCTGCCCATTCTCCAGGTTCATCTTTTTGGCCAATACCTGTAGTAGGCTTGCCATGCGGGACTTTGTCAGTCCCACAAAGTCCGCGCGGCGCAGCCCACGATTTACGATCGTCGAAGCGTCCGGGATTTCCAAGACCAAATCAGCCGGTGTATCATCGACGAATGGACGCGCGTACATTGCCAAACCCGCCCCAGGGCGGCCGGTTGGATCAGGCGCATACTGAATGCCCGACGGACGCACATCTTCAAGGCGGACGACAATCTCGCGTCTCTGTCGATAAGGGTTGTGGCTGATGTGATGAGGAATCAATTTTTGTTCCAATCCACGAAGATGAAAGTACCGGCAATCGCGAAGCAATTCGGCGCGGTGCTCCGCGTTTCGAATGTGCAACGGGTAGCCGCGCAGAAGGTGAAGCAGTTCAGCAAACACCTCCGCAGAACGATTAGGAACGCTGGGCGGAACGATCGCCGGGGGTCGGAGCAGGCCTACCCGGTCAAGGCCGGGAAAGACCTCGGTGGGTGAAGCAAAGAAGGCGCCAAAGCCTAGGGTAAAGAAATTCGGGGAATCTCCAGGGCTGGAGAAGATGTCACGAGGGATCTGGAAGTGGCGGTCGCCAATCTGGATGAAAATCTCCGACTCAAATAGCTGGGACATCAATCGAGGCACTGTGGATCATCAGCATGGCCGGCTCGCGGAGGACTTTCCTCGTAGGCCTCGAGGAGGCAAAGGGGAGGAAGGGCGGTTGATCTGACATGTGTAGAATTGCGCGTCGGCAAATAGCTTAACGAATTGAGTGCCATCACGCGGCTGAACATGATAGCCTGCGGGAGGTCAGTCATCGCTCGTGTGATCACTGCAGTAGTATGTGCATCCAACCCCGTTCTCTATGTCGGTTTTCAGGGATGCGATGTGGACACACCTTGGAGGTGGCGGGCGATATCTTGAAATGTCGCTGGATCGCGGTCGATGTAGAGGGTTCGCACATTTGAGGAATCCACAAATCGCAACTGCTCTTCAAAGAAACGAGAGAAGTACGAAGGCGCTAGAGGACCGAGGAACCGTTTAACTTTGCGATCGCCAACAGGAGGAGAGGAGAGAGAGCTGGGGGCTTCTGGACCGACCGTCCGAGGCAATTGAGGCACCCGAGAGACGAAAGAGCTCGGAACCGATCTGGATGGAAAAGACCTTGTCTGGAGGCAAGCTACACGCAGACAATTTCCCCGTGCTGGCTGGGGTCGATGCATTGGAGTCTGTTGCCATAGTGGAGGAGAGGGGTGGAGAAATTGCCCACTCAGCAACTCTGAGTCTGCGATAGGCGCTTGTTTGAGCCCAAACTTGAGCTTGAGCTTGAGCTTGAGCTTGAGTGGAGGTCGGAGGTCGGAGGTCGGAGGGGAGAGGGGATCAACCTTCTGCCGGCGCGCGAGACCGCGAGGCTCCAGAAACGGCAAAGAGAGACGGAGAGACAGAGGGAGAGAGAGCGCGCGTGTCTTTGTCCACGTGGGACGCAGAGCGAGGCTAAACTACGGTAGGAATCGCGGAGAAGCTTCTCTGGAAGTCGCATCCGAACATAGCTGTATTTTCATTCTCATTGTGCCTCCAGCTCGATTCCTCGGTCTTTGAGGCTGCAGACAGTTGAACTGACTGTTGGACCACAAGTGAAATCCATTGCTGATGACGCTGATGACGCTGAAGCGGTTGTGACATGACACTTCCTCCAGATTGATGCGCGACAATAATTCAGAGTCACGAGCCTCCGCTCTTGAACCCTTGGGCGCTATTGCCCAAAGTTCGATTATCTGGGCGCCGTCTGAGCACATCGAGCCCATGCTCTACAGTACAGGTCCTTGGATGGCTCTGGACAATGTCCGACCAGCTGGTTGAGGATGAAAGACTCCGGTCCTGCAGTGGAGGCCCCGCCACCGAACCCATTGGAACGGTGGGCGCCACACACCACACACGAATGACCCGAGGAGTTTGTGGAGTAAATATGCAATCAAACATCTTGCCAGGATCAGAACTGGAAGTTTCTGCCCACGAATCGCCTACACCTGGTTCGGTCTTTCAATGTATGATCGAATATGATCGAATGCGTTCAACGCGACCTCCTTCCCTCCGCACGTCCTCCAAGCAGGCTGGATTTCAGAGAGACCCTCTGTGTATAAGCGTGCGACGTGTTCAAGGTAAGCTTCTCCGATAACGACTGCTAGAGTAGGTTCACATGTACCAGCCCCGTACAATCAGGCCGTTGTGTGGGTGGATTGACATTGCGCGGGACCGTAATCATCCTACGGACCAGCCATGTGGCTGAAGACACTCAACGAGCCTGTCACTTTCACCTGTCCGCTTTGCGCATGGGTATATCTGTCGATCGCATCGGCTCGGTGACACCGCCGGCTTCGAGATGACTTTATCGATCCTGTGGTACACGAGCTAGGGCGCAAGCCAGAAGCGCAATGGGTGCGACCGCCGAAACGGGTTGCTTCAATGATCGGAAAGATCTTTCTCTTCTGAGTTAGTCGATGACCCATCCACATAAGAATGGGCTGATCGCCTCTCTCCTCTCCAGACGTAGATTGCAAAGCATGTGGGAACTTGGATCCCCCTTTTCCTGACCATCGAACTTTGTTCTTTGTCTGTCTCTTGCGGAGCTTCTCTCTGGCAACGAGTCGCGCGATGATAAAATCGATTGGCCAGCAAATTCTCGACCAATGACTTCAAATCGGATGCTGCAACTCGGGTGGCCTCATGGACCGTTGATTGCGCACGAGCTTCCCCGACACGCCAGGCGATCGGTCCACAATCAGGGCCGCGTGACTGGCTGGGCGCCTGTCAAAGTGACCCACAGACAGAAGACCCAAAAACCTGGACTCCGTCGAGCTTGCGAGCGCGATTTCACGCCACAACCCAGGAAGAACGGCACAGAAAAAAAAACAGGACCAGAAAATAAGTCTTTTTTTTGCTCGCAAACTGCTGCTTTGCAACGCGGCTAGCAGAGGCCATGTGGTCATGCAGCCAGCTCCCCCGTGAACCGAGGTCGTCCTCTCAAGTTCTTCCGATGAAATACGCTGCACGCCTAGGTTCCTCGACAAATCTACATCGAGCCAGACAGTCTCCAAAATCCCTGATCGGCTGCGAATTGGTTGATTTTGCGTCCGTGCTGCCCGCGATTCTTGATCGGGTGTTGTGGCCATCTAGCTCCGTTCTGCTCTCTGCTCTGGCTCCAGTGACCACCGCCGATCTGCGAACAGACGTAGTGGGGGCTTTGGAAGGGACCTGTAGGGAAAGAGTGCCGTTGCGCAGCACCTCAGAATCCCGGGGCCGTGATATCTGACCGACCCCACTCCTTTTTTACTAGATAATCCTCCTGATTCTCAGTTCACGGTCTCTGATCCGCACATGCCTGCTTGTCGGCGAAACGATCACGTACAATCACATACACATGTGATCGACTGGGATTTGACAAAGTGTGGACACTCTGCCTCAGTCCAACGCCCTCCTCGCCATGAGTTTTGAGTATACGCCATTGGAGGTCCCTCTTCCTCCAGGGCCTGACGCTTCCTTTTTCTCAGAGGCACAATGGAAGACGCTATTCGCCTTGGCTGATACAATCATTCCTTCTATCCGAACACCCGCGACAGCCCGCTCATCTGCGGACAAGGTCATTTCAACGGCGGAGTGGGATGAAGCCGTAACAAAGCTTTCATCTTTAATAACGGGGCCCGATGCTGACAAGCTTGCCATTGCGTATCTCGAAGAAGATGCGTCGGCAAATCCGATCTTTCGAGCATGCGTTCACCGAGTGATCGGCCACTATGTGCATGAAGAAGGGAAGGCTGGGTTCGGACTGATTATGAACGCACTCAAGTAAGATCTTCCAGCCATTAAATTCATCGTCGAGCTAACTATCATGATTGAAGCTATGCGCTAACACTCGCAATAGCACTCGAGCGGGCTCGTTGGTTCTCACTGGATCAACAACTCCCATCCATCAACAACCCATCGCTGTCCGGGAAAAGGTCTTTCGTGGCTGGGAGACGTCGCGACTGCCACCTCTTCGTGCGGTGTACCGTGGATTGACGGCTATTGTCAAAAAGTCATGGGTGATGGCCAGCCCGACGATGAACCAAGTTCTTGGCTTCCCTCGTGTTCCAGTCCATGGCAAGCCGACCGACGGGTTTCCCTACAACTTCTTGCAGTTCCCCCCAGGGAGCCAGCCCGAGACTCTCGACGTTGACGTAGTCATCGTAGGAAGTGGGTGCGGTGGTGCCGTGACCGCGAAGAATCTGGCGGAGGCGGGCCTTTGCGTGCTGGTCGTCGAAAAGTCTTACTTCTACAGCAGCAAGGCATTTCCCATGAATCCGAATGAGGCCTACATCAACATGTACGAAAACGCGGGTGCCACAGCCAGCGAGGATGGTACAGTAGCCATCCTCGCCGGCTCTACCTGGGGAGGTGGCGGGACTATTAATTGGTCTGCCGCCTTACAAACCCAGGCCTACGTCCGCCAAGAATGGGCCGACATGGGTTTGCGCTTTTTCACCTCTCTCGAGTTTCAGCGAAGCTTGGACCGTGTCTGTGATCGGATGGGGGTCAACACGGAACACATCGAACACAATCGTCAAAACAACGTGATCTTGGAAGGTGCTCGCAAACTCGGCTATGCCGCCAAACCTGTTCCCCAGAATACGGGGAACAGCGAGCATTATTGTGGCTATTGTACATTGGGTTGCCACTCGGCAGGGAAGAAAGGGCCCACAGAGAGCTTCTTGCTTGACGCAGCCAAGGCCGGGGCCATCTTTGTTGAAGGCTTCAAGGCTGACAAAGTGCGGTTCGACAAGAAAACCCGCCACGGGAAACGTGTTGCGGTTGGTGTGGAAGGTATCTGGACGTCTCGCGATTCGTATCTGGGGTTAACCGGGGAGGGTGCGGTGCAGCGAAAGTTGATCATCAATGCAAAGAAGGTTGTGGTCTCATCGGGGACTTTGAACAGTCCACTTTTACTGCTGCGAAGTGGAATCAAAAATTCTCACATTGGAAAGAATTTGCACTTGCATCCAGGTAGGATCATCTCCTTGTTGCCTTCCTCGACTTTTTCTGTGTTTAGAAAATCCATATCACTAATGCGCCAGAACAGTCATCGGGGCTGGTGCGGTATTTGATGAGTCAATTCGTCCCTGGGAAGGAGGCGCATTGACGACTGTTGTTAATGAGTTCGAAGATCTCGACGGCCACGGCCACGGGGTCAAACTCGAGTGCGCGGCAATGATGCCCTCTCTCTATATACCTCTCTTCCCTTGGCGTGATGGACTGGACTTTAAGCTCTGGGCTGCAGACATGCGGTGCAGCACCAGTTTCATCACTCTGACGAAAGATCGTGATGGAGGGCGGGTGTTCCCCGATCCTGTTGACGGAAGGCCGCGAGTTGATTACACCGTGTCCGCCTTTGATCGACGTCATATTGTGGAGGGAATCATCGCCGCGGCCAAGATCGCATACATCATGGGCGCCAAGGAGTTCCGCACGTCCTATCGTGATATCCAGCCCTTTGTTCGCCTGGATGCATCAAACCCAGACGCACCGGAGGGGACCAATGACGCCGCTCTGCAGAGCTGGATCGCCGAATTGCGGCGTAAATCTCCCCTGGAACCGGAACGCGGTTTGTTCGCCAGTGCCCATCAAATGGGGACATGTCGCATGGGCAAATCACCCAAGCACGGAGTGGTAGATCCGCAGTGTCAGGTCTGGGGCACTGACGGCCTTTATGTGGTAGATGCGTCCGTCTTCCCCAGTGCCAGTGGCGTAAACCCCATGGTCACCAATATGGCCATTGCGGATTGGGCCAGCCGCACTCTCGCTCGGTCGATGGGTAAGCCGCATGGCGAGCGGAATGGAATGGCGCGCCTATGAGCCACAAGTCGTCTCCAGACGACGACGCGTGGTTTATCCATCTATCCATATCGACCTAGAACCCAATTCCCACCCTCTGCGTGTCGATATTTCGAATGTGGTTCTCTAATGTATATAATTACTTCAAACCTGAGATGGTCATTCAATGTTTTCCGTTCCACACGAATTTCAGGCAGACGTGGCGCTCTGGATTCTCATGACTCATTGCACGCTATCATAATCCCATGAAAACGCGCAGCATTGGCATCGCGAATTATCCCATCGCTTCTAGGAGGGAAAAAAGCATGAGGCACTAAAGGAAAAATCTCTCAATTACCACACTAGTCTACAACGGCCTGAGCGCGTCCTCCCATGGCCTCTTAGCCCTCGTATTCCTGGCGCTTCTCGACATAGGTCTGTTCCCCAAAGGCTTGCTTCACACCGTCGACTTGAATCAGACGCTCAAACCAGGCGATTGTGACGGGATATTTCTGACGCATCTCGGCATCGATCGACAGAGAAAACCCCCAGACCAAGGAGGATCCCACGGTGATATCAGCCATGCTGACCTTGTCGTTGCCCACGAGCCACGTGCGACCCTTCAAGTGCGACTCCAGGTAGGCCAGAGAGCGCTCGATGCGCTGCAGAGCCTGCTTCTCGGTCGCCTCGTTGTAGGGGACGAACTTGAGACGCCACAAGCCCAGCTGGGTGACGGGCTCGATGACCTCGCCCTGGGCAAAGCAGATCCACTGGCGGATGGCGGCACGCTCCGCCGGCGTGGCGCCCATCAGGCTGGCCGCCTCGGGGCCACTTTCAGCGACGTACTGTGCGATGGCGTCGGACTCGGTCAACAGGGTCCCATCGGCACCCTCGAAGGCGGGGACCTTGCCAAAGGGAAACTTGGCCCGGAATTCATCGGTGGTGTTGGTCTGGCCCATGACGAAGTCGGGTGTGACGGCGACTTCGAGGCCATTGATGTTGCCTGCAGCCTGAATCTACAGTTTGAGGGACGGAAGCAGATGCCATCCAAATGTCAGTTTATGAAAGGAAATTCGAGTTCAAAAAGGAGGGGCGAATGAGAATAGAGCATATGTGCTTGTGCAGGGAGCCTTGTTTTCATAATGAAGACGAAAAGAAAAAATTAAAAAGAAATTGCACAATGCTTTGCATCCACTGTGGCAGCAGCTTCGAGAGATCATACCTTCATGACCCGAGGGCTGGGGGAGTAAGACCAGATTGTGCCGAATGGTGCCATAGTGGAGGAAAATGAGGAGATCAACTCAGAAAGAGCTTAATTGAACGACGTGGGAGTAATCTCGGGGTGGAGAGAAAGGAAATGGGAAAGTGAAGTCTGGAGATGGGGAATGGACATCTGAACATTTTTAAAGCTGAGATCCCCACCAGACCCTTGACCCCTCCGCGCTCCCCCTGAAACGAAGTCAACATTGTCGAGTGTGGGCGGAATTAGCTCGACGGCGATTTGAGGAGGAGAGATCCGTATTGTGGATTAACCGTTACCCTCTCGGTTTCTGGATGGGGATGTGTTGACACACAATCTGAGGTGAGACTGTGCTGACGCGTGTGAAATTCATTCGAAAAACACGTCGTGCGAGGTGACCGGAGCACGGATACAGAGTAGTACAAAGTACGGCTTACAACAGAGATTCTATTCTGCTGCTGGACGTACTCCTGATAGCTCTCACAGGCACTCTGATCTGTATGGGAGCATGCATCATGCCTCAAGCCGATCTCGTCGACATGGGTCTGGGTCCACGTTCGTAGGCTCAGAGTGGGCGGGGCCTTTGAAGGATGATTAATAATGCAGCGTGTTCAGATTACCTATCATCCACCCTTTATTATTAAACACCCTCCATTGTTCATACATCGGGAGGTTGGTGCTTGAAGGTGCTTCTTTCATCAATCAAAATTGCTCCGCCCGTTGAAGTGGGGATGAATGGAAGCAGATGGAATTGCAAGTACTAATCCTCAGGGCACGACGTCCCAGGACCATTCCTTTGCCAAGAACCGATGGTATTGAATGGCGCTGCAATCTGAAAACGCGGAGATGACCTTGACATAGAATAAACTCCCATAGTTGTACACATGTGCGCTCTAGGGAGAAATACAGTGGAATCAAATACATCATTGAATTCAACAGCAAAAGTCAAAAAAGCTTAGATTGTCGAAGGAGTGTATCGCTGTACATACTGGGTTGGTAGTTTCGGGCTCGAATTGCCGTCGCGAAGAGACCAGTCCCGGTTTCCAATGCCACGAGGATAAGCACTACAATGTCGGTGGATGGTAAGGGTAAAGGCTGAAAATGACGAGTTTGGTAAGGTATGAGAGTCGACCACACGATATGGAAAGATACTGGACAGCGAAGAATAGAAAACATCCGCGACGGGAGAAAATCATCGTAGATCAACCTGACACTGCTTCGATAGTGCCTTCATAGACCCTTCGGAGAATAGCAGCAGGGCTGCCTTCTCAGGAATATGCCGATCGAGTTCAGATCAATCATGTGGTTCGAATCAAGAGGTCAAGGGCCTCGAATCCATTAATCATATCATTGCGACCAACTTTGACAGGGCGGGCTCAGTGGAGTGAATGCCAAGCAACCTGCGTGTAGTGTGTTACAGTGCTTTCATCGGCTGTGCGGAAACATGCCGCTGGCTAAGTTGCATGCCCCCATCGTACAGTATTTGCGCTTTGAATGGTCTATTTAGTATGCGGTGTTTATAATAGTCAGACTAATTTAGGAATGAAAACATCTATTTTATTTCTCCCTTGAAAGATGGCTGACTGAAACGGATATTTACTGATAAAAATGGACGCTCCCCCCACCGTAAGCTGGTAAGCACCCAGCGTGAGCTCCGCGACATGAGCAGCTTGGCAAGAAGACGGAGACACGTGACAAGGTGGACACTTGCTTCTTCCAGAGCTTCCCCGCGCAATGAAATCAACGTTGCCTGAAACGCATCCCATCCCATGCACAAGTTGCAATCTTGAAAGCTCGCCTCAGCGCCCGCCTTGTTGATTGGGTGCATCGGTATCGCCGTCGTCCCGGGATGAAGCCCCTCGTTCTCTCTTCGGTATCCTTCATCCAACCACTCTGGCTGAAACGAGGATGACGAAAATAGCCAGTTTCTTTGTAGCCAGTCTTGTGTGAGAGGTCGAAAGACAGATCTCAGGGTCGCCTCAAAAATCAATGCCTTCTTTGCTGGAACTGCCTCCCGAATTGCATCTCTTGATTATAGCTTTCCTTCCCCCGGAGGACCAGCTACAAGTCAGATTGACTAGTACCTGGTTTTACCGCATCGTACCAGCACCGTCCCATCGTGCTTTGCTCCAAATTGAGACCGGTACCTGGGCCCGTCATCTCGATCTCTATACCTGCCGGTACTGTCTTCGACTGCGGCCGGCGTGTCGATTTGGTCAGGGCATGTTACGGCGGCGTCGTAGTCGAGCTGGCCGCGACAGCCATTTGAGATTCTGCGTGGAGTGTGGTCTCAATCCCCGTCAGGGAATGGCTCGTTATGGCCCCGGTGCGCACATCATGTTGAACGACCGTTTTTACGTCGTCTGCCTCATATGTCGGACTTTCCAGCCAGGCGCCACAGATCGTCATGGTCGCCACACGTCCCAATGCGTCAATTGCTGGCAACAGACGAGACTTGATTGAACTCGGTCGACAAGAATTGACCGGCTCGACCCGAATTCATTGGTCCTTGCTGAGCGATTCGGAAGTTTGCTGTATGATCGTTGTCCATTTCGCAACGGGAGGGCTGTCAGACTTTATCAGGGGCTATCGTCTTGTCGGCCCTTTTTGAAGATCAAAAAGAGGTGGATCTCAAGCTCAAAATTCGAATCATGGAAGTTTGTGCGCGGCCCAGATTCATCTGCATTAAAGGCGGAGCTAATTGAAATTCAAGTGAAAACGCTCAAATGGATTATCACAAATCAATTCCTGGACAGATAGCTGCAGAAGGGGATTAATGACGGTGCCTCCTCCAAAGGAAAGCTATGCCAGCCAGAGCTCCAGTCCTCTCTCAGACGATCCTGGGGCCAGATCTCATGGAGAAGTCGCATCAGCCTGTCACTGTACATCACCGAACGAAGTTGATGTCGACCTCGGATTTGGCGCTGCTTTCTCCCAACCTCCTCCACCACTGGAACACCTGGATTCTGCAAGTTATATCGTGTGACCAAGAAGGAACGGTTCAAGTGACCCAACACATGGCTCTCGTCTCGACAGAACTGTCAATTCCCGAATGGCACGACACGAAGACATTGTAGAATAGGGGCTCCATTGGACTTGATCAACCGCCAAATCGCAGAGGTGAGTTTCTCGTCGGTCGCCGCGTTAATAATGAGCTCTCTGAGAATGTTCAGATCGTCAGTGGCCAACGGGAAGTCGACTGGCTGCGGCCGAGAATCAAAGTGAAGACCCAGCACAAGTTTTTGAAGCTTGGAGAATTTTCCGAGGGCCTTGTACATCTCACACTCTGCTTGACCACCCGTTGATCGCTTGATTTGAATCCGCAGCTCCATCAGATTGGGGCAGTCGGTTGCGAGGTGGTTCAAATCAAACTCATTGAGCTTTGGGTATTGCAAAAAGTTCAGAGGATTGATGATCAGTCCCTCCAACGACGTGCCATGTTGATCGACTATCCGGCGTAAATTCTCATTACTCTCAAGGTCGTAGACACTGAGGTACTTCAGAGGCGGAAATGCTCTGACGACAGCCACCAAATCCTCAATCTCGGTCTGGATGCTCTGCCAGCGTATGACCATAGAGCTTGGCTCAAAGAAGAGTCGCTCAAGGCGTGGAAAAAGCTCGGCGACCTTGAGCAAGCTTGCCCAGTTTCTCACCGGCATGGCAAGAACGAGCGTGCGCAGGTTGGAAAGGTTGCCGGCGGCTGCGAGATCGAAGAGAATGTCTTCATTCAGCCCGCCATCTGAGACCGTGATCGACTCGAGTGCGCAGTGTAATTGGGTGAGTGGGTATCGTGCAAGGCTTGCCATTGTTCCTTGAGTCGGTCAAGTGACGGAAATGGGCCTGGTCGGATGAAAGGAGCCACCTCAAGATGTTTCAGGCCTGGAGTGTGGACCAGGAAGGGGTACATCTCAACGAGGCTCGGCTTCTGTGTCCGGTCTCTCAGAACCAGAGCTACGGCAAGGGCGTGAAGGCGAGGTCGGAGAAGGAAGTTGATGTCAAACAGGAACTCAGCTGACGGGTTTGGTGGACCAAGTTGACTTCTAGTTTCCGCATCAAGCATGCTGTATTCCACAATCTGCGGGTGGAGGATGTTCACCTTGCACTCTGGATGATGGCGAGAAATGACGGATTCCAGCCCCACCGAGACCTCACCGCGTGTCAGAAAGTCAGCTTGTTGCAGATGATCTGAACGTCGAATGAGAGATTCGATCGGCACCCAGTCCCAGTGGTCATGACTTCTGCCATTGCCGATTAGGAATTGCCTACGTGGAATAGGATCACTGATGGCCAGCCAATAATCCAAGAAGCCGTCTCGCATGGCGGGCTTGTTCTCCAGGATCACACTGGTCGCCCGTGACTCTAGTCGGAAGTCCATCCCAGCCTCGCTCCCAAATCCTTCTTCCTTAGCCTGGCCAACGATGCAGAGCCTTCTGCCCCATTTAAGGAAGAGCTGACCTCTTTGGCCCTCCGTCACCCCTGCGACGGCCGCCTGAAGACTCTCCATATCCCAGAACCTGAGCGTGATCGTCCGGTACAGAACGGGCACCGCTGCGGCATAGCACGCGCTGCTGACCTGGCTGAACGATGACAGGTCTGCACGTGAACCAAGCAGCCGATAAACCTAACTAAGCCGTGAAGAACAACAAGAAAACTAAGCGGGTAGCGACATACATAGGAGCAGATCTTGGTCAAAATCTCGCACAGTAGACGATCCATGACTGTTGTAGCTATCGTTCATGATCAAGAATCGCCGAGAGGTACGAAGTGAAAGTGATAACAGTGCACGTTGGAAAGCGAGAGTCTCTGAAGGTTGGATGAGGTCTCAAGCAATCCTCGCTAGATCGATTCATGATCGCCACGACGACGCACCGAAGGACGTGTTGGCAGCAAACTTCTTGCATACGTATTACAAAGGCAACTCTCGACAGGAGACTACGGAATACTCGAAAGATCTTTCAAGCTGCACACATACCCATTTTGTATTTTGTGTCTCACCAAGACTTTGCTTTATCACATACTTCAGCACATGGATCTTGTCTCGACACAGAATCATGGCTTCTCTCTCAGGCCAACTGCGTTCATTAGGTCTTTCACGTTGCTGTCACTCTCCGATCAATTCATTTGGACCCTCGTATTGACAAGCTTCCGGCAGCTTCAGATAGTCTCGACAACCTAGAAAACTGGTCAACTGATTTCTGTCGTATTCTTGAATTCGGAAGAGGACCACCTATGCAACGGTTGCAGAGAACAACGTACTCTGGTTGGCCATATCCTCGCCAAATAAAGTCTTCGACAGCTCCTCTCCATAACGAGTTCCCTCATCAGGCGTATAAGTGACGGCTTTCTTCCCAAGAGCTAGCCCGATGACTGCAGGTGATGCTGCAAGAGTCTTGAAATTGGGACTTCCACCACGGCAGAGGGACAGCATTTTTTGATGAATATTCAAGGCACAGTAATGGCCCATATGCATGGCGCCTCCGCACCGTTTGATACCCGGCCAGGCGGTGATATCGCCAATCGCATAGTGACAGTCAGCGTGAGGTATGTCGCCGGCAAATTGCAAACTTGGGTTGAGAATCAGCAAATAATCATGGCTGGCTCGATCCAAAGGCTCGATTTCTTCGAAACTCACGTGGGCTGAACTTTGACGTATCCTTGTTCGTCCAGAGTTTCTTCCGGTAAATACGTTGATGTCGGGATGCATCGTGATACTGCGCTAAGAACATGTCCTGTCGTCATCTCTCGTCCATCGCTCAGTGTCAAACGCCATACACGAGTCTCTCCTTCGGAGTCTATGGCCACGGTGTTTACCACTCGTTGGCCCAAGATCACGTCAATGCCATCTTCTCGAAGTGTAGCGAGAACACGCTGGGCGAAATCATTGGGCAGGGGCTCAGACGACAAGAGCCGATCTCGTGAGTGGATGAGAGTTACCCCCAGGTCAGGCTCGAGCATTTTCAGTTCCGCAGCCATCTCCACACCAACAGCACCTGCAAAGCCTCAGTATTAGATCAAAGGAACAACAATATTCAGTCGGTCGTTTTCATGAGGATTCGATGGTGATGATTCCCGGGGCCAGGGAAGTTGAACATACCGCCACCAATGACCACGACACCAGGAGCCTTTCGCACTCGACCAGAGTGCTTCTTGACTTCTTCCAGGTAATCATCCCGCCTCAATGATTGAGGAACTGTCGGGTACGATCGACGAACCCCCGAAGCTACAATGAGGAAATCGTACGGTTCGGCAGTGGTTGCGCCCGTATTTGTATTAAGAATATGGGCAACCTTGGCAGCACAATCAACCTTGCTTACAGTGCCCTGAACAGTCTTGAAGTGAGGTGACTGAATTGCAGGAATATCCTGAAAGCGAGTCCACGATTCAGAGGCGAGTTTCTCGCAGAGCAGGGACTTCGGGGATCCGATAAGATGATCTGCCAGCATAATAAAGAAACAGATGATTTAGTGCACTTTTCAGGATCTTTCATGGTCTGCATACAATATCCGTCGCGCTCGTCGACAATGGTGGTTTGGATTTGAATTTTTTGAGATGGAGGTGGCCCATCGTACGCATAGTTGAAGCGAGGAAGCCGAGCTTGTGTCAGATCCCATAGATTGAGAGCTGCTGAGAGACCACCATAAGAGCCACCAATGATCATCACACGGAATGGGGGGGTAGGTGCCAGCATGTTGTCGTTGGAAGGCTATTTGAACAGGGAGGATGAAGAAGCGTCGGGCGATGACAAGAAGAAGAAAAAGGGTCGAGGACTTTGTTGCATGTGCCGACTTTACCGAACATGAGTGAGTTTAGCCAAGTATGAAATTCTGGTCAAGGAGGACGAGTTACGCTATATGAATTGCCGAGTAGCGCAAAGCTCACTCAATCGAGTGCCTTTGCACGTCCGATTCGGCTGAGACGATTCCGTCAGCTCGTAAAGGCCCCGCTCAGGATCTTATCAGATGAAGATTGAATTCTTGGAACGCCCAAATGTCTCATACCGTGTATTGACGGGAGCAGAAATCTAGGCTCCACCTTTCTGGGCATGTTTCAGAAGCGAGACCGTAACCTTTGAATGACTCGCCGTTTACACGTGTATCCCCTGGAAATTATTGAACGAAATCTCGTGAATTCTGAGACCATGCTAGTTCACTCCATACACAAGCATGCTCGACAAATCAAGAAAAGTGCCGCACTCATTTATCACGCATGCTACGGGTGAATGCACCGAGCCCATGACTAGATCAATAGGTATCTCGCCTTTCCAGTCAGTTATGCCACCGCGCCAAGAACTTAAACCAAGTGCCCGCCAGAGAAGACTTCCATTAGGTGTTCAGCTCAGAATAATCCACATTCGTGGCGCGAGATAGTTGGTCTGTCACGCTTAGTGGTGATGCGAAACTACGAGCAAGAACAAGATGTAGGATCTTCATCACATCAGCGGGAATCTCAAAGCATACCGTTTTGTTTACCGAGGCTGAGATTGATTCCGTGTGTTCAGCGAGCAGTGTGGGACGTAGTAAATAACATACTATACAAAGATATGTATTCCAGTGAATCAATCCAGCTAGTACTGAAGCGACTGACGGATGAGTCACTGCTAGACTGGTAAACTACATTCCATCTTACTGCCAAGTCGCTTAGAAAATACACGGAGGGCCTCGATTACCCACTGCTCTCGGTTTTTGAGCCGTGGCTTGCGAATAGTAAATGAGAATGTTTAAATGAGGTGTGTTCGCCAAGACGCTTGTGAGAGGGAAGCGCATACATATGTACCGCACATTCGGTCCTGCATCCTTGTGCATTTGTATTACATTTTGACATGTGAAGGGTGGTGGTCACCGTACAGTAAAGTTTACATACACTCATACTGTATCTCCATACCTGCATCATACAGTGAATTTATGTATTTAATACTGGGTGAATGCGTTAGACAATCAAGATCTGATAAGATTGCCGTATTTTGATGACAAATACCAATAAAACCCATACTAAATCACAAGACGTACAGGCTTAAGGGGGAAAAAAACAAATTGGGGACTGAAGCTTGTTGACGCTCAGATATGTGAGGCAAAACGTAGTCATGGGGGCCATGCACTTTCTTTTTGAGTCCTTGCGGCCGCCTGACTCCACGATTCATATCCATCCTGGCTTATATGGACATTGACTGGGCACTGCGGCCGCCGCGTCCAAGCATTGCCATGGCCATTTCTCGCAGTTCCACCTTGCGAACTTTTCCACTCCCAGTCACCGGCACCGTGTGGGGAATCCCCGCCTGGCCAAATACAAAAACATGCTGTGGTGCTTTGTGCCGTCCTAGAGTTTCTCGAGTCCACGCCCGAAGCTCGTCGTCGCTTGGCCGACTTTTGCCTGGATGAAGCTGAAGAAATGCGCCCACCACTTCGCCATACTTGGTGTCAGGAATGCCAATGACGGAGGCAAGTGCCACGTGTGGATGTGATGCCAGACGCTCTTCGATTTCGAGGGGGTAAATATTCTCTCCACCACGAATGATGATGTCTTTGAATCGCCCCGTGATGGTACAGTAACCTTGTTCATCAAATGAAGCCTCATCTCCAGTCTTCAGCCAAGTCGTGCCACTACTGTCGGTGATTAGGGCCTCTGCGGTCTTCTCGGGGTTATTCCAGTAGCCTTTGGTCAACTGATAGCCTGCGATACAGAGCTCGCCACGCTGGCCGATTGGCACAAGATTTCCCTCACGATCAATGATTTTGGCGCGCGCATGTGGTAGAATCTTCCCGACCGTCGTCATGCGTGTGTGAATGCTGTCGGTAGTAAATGCATTGAAGCAGGTAGGAGAAGCTTCGGTTAAACCTGAAGGCAAGAAACTATTGAGTGAGCACAGGCAGTCACAACGGTCTCTTCAATCGCAGCAACCTCAATTGACTCATCACAATATTTCAGTATCATGAAAAGATGATCTTACCGTAGCTACTCGTATATTCGGTCATATTCAACTCTTCCAATAGTCGCTTCATCAAAGGCCGTGGAACAGGAGCTCCAGCAATGATTCCCGTCCGCAGATTAGAGGTATCGAAACCCGCGGGCTTGGGAAGACTCAAGATGGCTTCGAACATTGTGGGAACGCCATGCAAAGCAGTACACTTTTCGTCTGAGATAGCGTGCAAGACAGCCTGGGGGTCAAACGTCTCACTCGGGAAGACGATCTTGGCACCGTGTGTTACCACAGCAAGCATACCTAGGACCAGCCCGAAGCAATGGAAAAGTGGAGGTGGACAGCAGAGGATGTCAAAGGAAGATAACTTCATGCGGTCGCCAATAAAACGTGAATTATTCACCAAGTTGCTGCACAGAGGAGGTCGTAAGTACGAGCAGCTCACGTTGAAGGGGCAAGCATCAGAATATTAATGGAAACATACTGATGAGTCAACATGGCTGCTTTTGGATTCCCAGTAGAGCCACTGGTGAACTGCAAGTTGCACACATCTTCTGGCCGAAGTAAAGCTTCTCGATCTTGGAGAATGTGTTGCGGCTGCGATCGGCCTCGTTGAATGACCGTGTCATAAGTTGTAAAATTTTGGTAGCAACCGCGAAGAATAATGATTTCCTCGACACAATTCGACGTGTGATTGGACTTGGGCTTATGGCCAAGATCCGATAAAACTTCCTCGAGATTATGACGCCCGATTCGGGGTGTTATGAAGAGTAAACGGCAGCCTATATCGGGTGAAAAAGGACGATATGCACGTGTTAGTTGGGATATCTCACCGCGGAACTATATTTGAAAGGGTGATTGTGATGTTACCTGTGTGATCTAACGCAAATCGAAGCTCCGATGGCGTATATGTGTTGTTCAACACCACCAAGATGGCCCCCACGCGGGCAGCCGCAAAGAAGACCGCAATGTACTGTTCACAGTTTCCTGCCATTATGCCCACTCGGTCACCTTGGCGAATATCCATTGCCATCATGCCTCTCGCGAGACGATCAACCTCCTCTTTCAAGTCATTGTATGTCCATCGTGAGCCAGTCCATGGAAAGACAAGGCATTCAAAGTCACCGTATCGAAGCGCTTGTAATGTCAAAAGGTCTCCCAAGGTGAGGTCTAGGAGCTCTGGCTCGGTCGGCCCTTCGACGAGAGACCAACGTAGTCGATTTGGTACTGGTTGTAGATGAGCCAACGTCTTCTGAAGGCGTTGCACACTTTGTGAGACGGCCATCGTGCAAGATACGTGGGCAACGGAAAATGACAAGAGACGTTCAAGACGACGAAATGAAAGTCGAGCTTAGGGGTTGGGCAAGTCGTGAGCCCTTTAAGTGTCGGAAAAGATGCAGAATTGCGTTAGCTACTGGGACGTACCAATACGTAACAGATAATTCATGGGTATTTATATAATTGTGGAGACTCAAGTATCTGCCACTTCATACAATTATATAAGTTAGCTGTATTCAGGGCGTTTTTCAGTCTCTTCTTCGTTTCCATCTGATCAGATAACCGGACAACTATCAATCAGATAAGCGGGTGTGGGGAGCGAGCGGGCCACCTGGCTAGCATCCAGAACTGGGCTAGGGCTCGGCGCCAGAGCCAAATAAAGACAAGGTAACCGCACGTACGTTACGTCTGCAGGGGAATTTCAGTCAGATGAGCCGTCATTATCCGCTTGAAGGTCGTCTCGGAGTGTCTGAGATCAAAATGTGCTCATTTCTTCCAAGAGCCGTGAGACGGACAGAGGGCGTGCCGTGCTGAAAACTTTGGAACCCGTTCTGAACAAGTTTTCTCGGCTGTGTGGAGTCTGTAGATGATGTTTACGCAAGCCCACAATAAGATCAAGAGTTTTTCTCGTGGTGTAGCCTGATAAGAATTCTTCCGGTCTGAAACTTGGGTAAATATGCAAAAGTCGGTCGATTTCTAGTCAGGTAGAGGAGATTCCGTACTCCATGTATGAGCGCGTAGATAGTACACACTAGAACACGTTATTAACCAAAAAATACTAAATACAACACATATAATACAGCAATGGTACTGTATGTGCGCACAATTCGTATTTTCGGACGCCTAGGGCTGGAATGTCGAGAAATCTCTGTGGCCCACGTTCGGATCAGATAATGGCGGGAATTTCCGAGCCGGGATGACGCGCCCCGACACCGGCATTGAACGAGTGAGAGAGTCTTGTCGAACAGTATTCGGTAGTACATGGGGTCTCGCACTCTTTACACGCCGCTGTGAAGTTTTCTTTCAGCGTCTAGATCCCACCCCTCATTTCCGATTCTTCCGAAATCACCCTATGTGCCCCCACTTGCCATTCATCTGCTAGAGGGTGGCTCAAGGGCAGCGTCAGTTCCACCTGTCAAAAACAGCGTGGATGATAGCTGACAAACTGAAGTCACCTTTGCTACGGCAATAAATCCCTAACCAACTGGGAGGACGAAGATGGCCACTGATGAACAGTTATCTCGACAAAATTTTGATAGGATAATTCACCTTCACGTCCATCGATAAATACCCACTACGATTACTACCCACTAGGCTGACAGCACTGCCTTAAGTTCATTTTGAAACACTCAACATACACTTCCGTCTCCGACAGCTCGTCTCTAAAGCGATCGTATAGGATCCGACGCGTGATACAGTATACTTTCCGCACTGACCCTCAGGTATTCCATAATGAACGTAACATAATCTTTGAAGTACACCTACAGTTTCTCAAAGAAACCGGCGCTTTCAACCACTCCCGTGTCAGTTCATTCGCCATCCAAGAGCTATCAAGACTTTGGAGCTCTACATTGCTAAGTGCATGTCTGATGAGCACCGTAAACCAGGCTGGATGTTCCCACTTTATCTTCGAATGAGCCAGTTGACAAGACAGCCGTTGTAAATTAATAATATATAGGTACAAGAATCACGCAATTGAAATACATGCAGAGGCTTGATTAGCGACTCAAGTCCACGTACTGATGTTGCAGAAGAATGCTTCGAACCTGGAGCGAACTGGTTTCGGCGCTCAGATGGAAGCTCTCTGTCAAACCAACGCGCCTTCAGTGAAATTTGTATACACTCCCTTTATATGCATGGACACTCCAGTTTATATGCGGTTTCTGGAGCTCTTGGAATATATCGGCGAGAAATGAAAGCAGATTTTGGCGGCCAGAGCTCTCCGACCTGATGCTTAGATCAGGCTGCCCAACGCGACGCACGGCAGGGCAACACCAATGAGGTTACCATTCTGGTCCAAATCAGTCACTATCATTTTAATAGCAAGGGGGAAAAAGCTAGGTGACACTTACAGCCTCGGAGCGACTGTTCTGGCAGCATGCAATGCTTTGCTGGCACTTCTTGTTGAGAATGTTCTGCGCACTGAGCAAGCTCAAGACAGGGACTACAACGACTATTAGATGGGAGGAATTGCAGTGCTGTCATCTCATGAGTCTGACTTACCACCCAGGCTAAGGTCGCTACAGCCATCGAACAGACCAAGTCCATCGCTGCCAGGCCCACCGGCGATCGCATTCGACAGAACACCAGCGAGAAGGCCGTTGTTTACGTTGGTGACAGAGCCCGACACGGTCTGCTTGTTGCAGCAGGAAACTACAGCATCGTTGCCGCACTTCGCGCTAGCCTGTTCATAGGTGATATCCTGGGTCTTCGGGGGGTTTGCGACCTCACCACTATCAGTACCCTTGTCGCAGGATGCTGACGGAAGGGCCAGGACGGTGGCAGCAAAGAGGAGAGCAGAGGCGAAGAACTTCATTTTGATAATGTTGAGTGGGAAGGAAGAGATAATATAGAGAGGCTGGGTTTGCTCGAGCGATGAGAGTGAAGGCAATGTGTGAAGATTGAAAATGTGTGAAGACTGAAGCAATAGCGTCCGGGGGATTTGACAATCTTTATAGGATTTCTCCTGTGCCTACATACCAAGTTCAGAGCACCCGCGACCAAAACATTCAAGTCCTACAGTCTCGATGCACAATGATTTCCCGACTGAAGTTATCCGGGTTGACCATTGAAAAAGATCTCACACCATTATAGTGGGTCCACTAATTCAATAGTTCAGCTTCAAAGCCAATCCTTGACGGCGGACATGCAGCTGAGTATTTTGCGTCGACTGGAGATGATCTCTCAATGTGTTGCCCAAGAATACCATGCGATTGCCAAGGAATCGCTTTGAGCGAATAGGAACTTCAGTTTGAATTATAAGATGTAGCCACCGAATTCGAGATCCCATTTAGCCCTGCAACTACGAGCGGGACGGTGCATACAGCTGCAGGGGTAGCCGCAGGGGACGATGTGATATGTAACAGCTCATGCTGCAGCTGGCACACGTTTGAATGTCCATAGTTCTAAAGAAGATTGATTGGGGCCGATCCTGCCTCTAATGGGCTTGTCAACAGCCGATCATTGATAATATGACTAGTCGAACGGTCGAAAATCCGGGCATCAATTTACACGAGAAACCAGCGACTACAAATCTCTATGTGAACGTTTGGTGCTTACAATGAATAAACCGAGGATTAGTAGTGAATGAGTGTTAATCGAACTTGGTCTCGGCAAGCGAAGTTTTGGGGTTCGGGGAACACTGTCGATCACGTACATGAGGACGGATGAGAAGCGATTGATGGTAAACACGACAGTACATATATTTCTCGGATACACCACCCCCTTTCTTCACTACTTCCCCAATATTACATAGCCAAGCCACTGCGCAGAACATCAAAAGGCAGCGCATTGAGGCTGGGGCGAAATTTACTGAGGGTGTGGAGAAATTAGATCGTCTCCTGAGTTGCACATCCGATCTGCATGTGAGGAGCTCAGTACTATTCTTCAAGGCTTGGCGCGATCGGGATTCCTTCAACCAAAAGTACCGGCAGGTTGACAAATCATAAGACTGTAAACGTACTGGCCTGACTTAATTATATTAATGCAGTCGACCTGATATTGATGTGACTACATACTTAGTAGACCAATTTCTGGACCTTGTAGGATTAGGCATATTTTGCGTCATATAGATCTGTGACATTATCACATTGGCCTTGGAACCTCGCAATCTGGACTATCTTCGCACCTGATTGATGTAATATGCGCTCTTTCTCCCATGCTCAGTTGCCGCGTGGATCGCAATATGATTCTCGCCCCATAATCTCGCAGATTCGCGAAGAAAGTTGACAAGCGTACAACTGACCCCCAACGTGTCAGAGACATCATTCACACTTCACAATCAGAGGCTCTACCAGCCATCTAATACCATATATCTAAAAGTATATAGAAATCTCAATTGTATTAATCCTTCAGCGAGAGTATTTTTGGTGCAAAGAGCCGCGAAAAGTACCCCGAGAAAGAGGAATGCTGCCATTGATAGTAGACGGATTATAACCTGGACTACTTCGCCATCCATCTTACTGATATGCCACTTTTCACGCACTATTGATTTCAAGTTTTGCCTTTGATAGCCTGGGATGCCAATGACACGGGGTGATTAGGATGAGCTTCAAGCACAATGAGAGGCTCAGTCGACTTCGTTAAAGCTCGCAAGTGCCGGCAATGGATTGACCTAGCTATTTGAGTAATTGCGACGACGAGGCCAATTGATCAGCGGCATTCTTGGCGATGTTCATGTTTGCCGAGTCAACAACGCAAAAAGAATGGAGTGTTATTTGTAATAGACGATTGTAGGTTTGCAATACCACCCGTGTGAGCGCCTCGTCCGCAGACAAAATTTTTGGAATCGGGGTGACGATCAAAGGTGGTGTGCGTGCTCTTCCAATAATCACGACCGAGGGCTTGACTTCATTGAAGCATGCATCTGCGAGCCGTCTCGCCTCAAATTCACGCTCTACCTTGCCACAGCGAAGCTCAGACGGCGCACAAATCATATGCACTGAACAAAGTGATATTATACCGAGCTCAAAGTTGCTACGCCAAATGGAAGAGGGGTCGGTCGATACTTTGGCCACTACAGCACTGGTAGGAGAAGTGAACTTCAGACCAGGCACGGCGAATGAATTAGTATCGAGTCGATCTCCCAGATATTCAAGAAGCACAGATGAGTGCTCTGTCGACGAGACTGTCTGTCTTAATGGTATTCTGAAATGGATTATCAATTTTATTGGGCCAAGAGTACAGCGTCGACGATCATATTGTAGTATGACTGAGCAGCTTGCAACGAGCTTTGTTGTTTTTCTATCAAGTTGTGGTGTAGGTCCCTGTGGATTGATTCAAATGGCACTGTTTGATCAAAATCTCCTCAGATAGATCTGAGATCCAACCGGAGGTGATGCGACGCATAAGCTTGCGCTTCAGTCTGGCGTGGTTAGGCCCATGTCGCCATGGGACGAATTACACTGGGCCTCTTGTTTCTCGATTAGCAGTGCTTATGTTCGTCGATCAACATCAATGCTTTGATGCTTTGGAAGCCGAGGAACTAACTTGTTCAAGTGCTGATCTCTCATTTTACAGTGGAAGAAGGCCCGGTGAATAATTACTCAAAATCGGCCAAAGTCGGGCTCACCAGTAAATCCTCTTCCACCACCAGTACCCTGATTTTCATGCCCCAGCCGTCCCGGCCTCCAATCCAATTCTTCCGTTTTCCCACCTTCTCAATTTTTCGAGTATCCTTTTGTAATTCTTCTCTGAGGTTACTTGGGTCGTATGGAACCTTTTGAATGGCAATCCGTAATTCTATCCCATCCTTGTTTCCCTTTTTGCCCAGGTCCTGTGCCCACTTTGCTGAGGGAACAAGGCGAGGCTTTGAGGTGTCGATGGCACCGGTGAGATAGATTTGACCAATGATATACCCAATCTTCCCAAGATACCGAGTCCACCAGACTTCCTCGGGGGTCAATATTCTCTGCAAATGCGATTTGAAGCCCACATCCCGCGGTGGCAGCTCTCCACCATATCGCTCTTGAAGCATCAAGGCCAACAGGGCCCGGTGCGCGTGAGGAATTCCATGTGTCGAGGCAAGGATGCCAGTACTCGTGCTGAAAAGCGCCGAACTAGACGATAGCTCCTTGGCCATTGAGGCGTGAACATAAAGTGCGTTGGCAAAAGATTGAACCATGTGCACGTTGATGCTCGACGGCACCGACCGAGAATGTTTCGGTCGGGGGAGGGCAGCCAGCATCAAAGCCGCAATCGCTTCGGCCGAGGGCGTGGCGTACCGAGCAGTCGCAACCTCAAGAGGATCTTTTTGACGAACGACTGGCAGCATTTCCCGGAACAAGACACCTTCACGTACGCCTCCCTGGCAGAAATGGGCCTCTTTGATCCCGTAGGGCAATGATTCTGCCAGCGTGTTGACTAGGAATGCAACGGATGGCACTTGACCTCGGCGTCGGTCGGACACCCGGAAAATCTCGTCTGCTGTGCGAGCCACCTCCTTCAGAGCGTCGGTATTTTCGAAATCTGCCTTGGGGGCGGTATATCCATTTATGATGGAGATGGGATAGTTTTGACCCCGAGTCTGGTGCAAATAAAGCAGAAGATATCCCCAGCCGCGAAAGCCACCACCTGATAAATAAAGAGGGAAACCTCCATCAGCGCTGGCCTTGGCCTTGAGAGCGTCGGGGACCTCCAGCCGTTCAAAGGCAGAGCGGAAATTCTCTGCCATTTCTTTGCGGAACTGTTCCGTTGCCGTTTTTGCATCCTCTTCACTTTTGTCTCGTTTCAAATCGGCGAGTTTCTGGGTCAAGGCGGCAGCTCCGTAAGGAAAGCTCACTGCACCAAGGGGGCTGATGCGAACACTACCGGCATGCGAGACGATCCAGGTCATCTGCATGCTCCCACCACCAAGATCAAGGGCCAGACCTTCCACATCAGAGAAGCTGCTGGCAATACCCCATGCTCCGATGATGCCTTCTTCCTCTTTGCGCAAAAGCTCTACCTTGATGCCGGTCTTCTGGAGGATGGCGTTGGTGAATGCTTCCGAATTGACTGCTGTCCGTGTTGCCTCAGTTGCAATGATGCGAATGTTGGCCGCGGGCACACCGATTTCCACGCAAATAATTTGAAACCGCACGATGGCACTGATGACGCGATCGATTACATGTTGCGAGATGGGTATGCGTGCACCTGTCTTCGGATCGACCTGTGCCTCATACAGAGAAATGTTGACGCGATGGAAATGGACTGTGGGGATGACACGGGTAGTAGGAGAGGTGAGGTCTGAGATTGAACATCGAATGCCATTACTGTTCGCACCAAGTGTAAAGAAGAATGGGTTAACCGTGACTCGGCAGGTTTGGCTTTGCTTTTCAGTTTCACGCGTACCTGCCCATATCAACTACTGCGTGGAGATAGTCATTCTGGCCTGCATCAAGCAGTCGGCTTCGTTCTTGCGGACTTCGTCCAGTGGGATAGCAGCTACCACCCCCCATGTTCAAATTGTTTTGGGTTGAATCGACTTAGGGATTGTGGCAGTGAGGTTCTAAATCGGCACAGGTTTTACCCCTCGCCGGCTTTGAACTTTCTCGAGTACCGTACGTGGGGTGACATCACCATGTCCTGGGCCGCTTCACCGTCCTCTTCACCGCCTGCTGTAAGTGAGACCCAATGACCCGCACAAGTGGGTCTCCTTGGGAGAAGCCAATTCCGCATCTGGGAAGCTGGTCTAGAGAGTTAATGTTCTTCGCACCTATGACTTTGTTACGAGGTTTTGGAATTCATGTGTGAGTTGTTGATATGCATTCATACTTCCTCGGCCGTAGCCAATATATACTGTGTTTCATGACTTACTCGACAAGCTCTTGACCATCTTGGTGCCCTTGGGAGAGCCGCGTGCAATTAACTATACAATTCCAAGACACAAAAAAGACACACAAAGACAAGATTTGCCGATTACCAGGTCAGCGATACAAGCCAACAAAATCCAAAGTGCGCTTGTTTCCGACTTCAAGTCACACGTTGACGGGGCCCACAATTGTATTAAAAAAGTCGGTGGTCACTCTGGTACGTAAACCGGGGGAAAAGTAGTCGTATCCAGCAAGTACGCCGCATGCGTCCACGAAAACAGTAACGGGAATCGATCCCATGAACATAATGTTCCACTATAAACCGGTGTGAGTTCATCTCGCTCGAGCTCAAAGAAAGATTGTTTAGACTGACAGATGCAACATGGCTCTGCCGCAAGTTTCTCTTCACCAGACCGCCAAATACAGCCTCGCCTTGGATCAGAAAATCACTTGCGAAAAGAGGATAGTTGGACAGAACATAGCCACTCCACATCTGGGACTCGGTGCTGCCAGCTTTGCGGGAGGTAACTGTGTTCATCACCAGGCCTTCTTGAGTCGTGTTCGCGTAGTCGAAAACCGAAGTGGCCAGACCCCCTTCGTAAGCCTCATCGGCACGAACAAGCTTTTTCGACGGGGAGAAGTATATATAACCCGAAGCTATATGCGAGAGATTCTGGTTCCTATGTCAGAACTCCCTGTCAGTGATGATCTCAGGTTGGTGGTAAAAGCAATCGAAGAAGCTTGCTCATGATCAAGTACCATTTGTGCTGGATGAAGCTCGTCTGAAACTCAGATTTCACCATAGGGGGCTTTGGCTGCTCAAAGCCACCTGTGAACTCCTGCATTGAGTTTGGAAAGCGGCCGCAGACATCAGAATGCGACTCAGATGCCGATGCAGCTAGAGCTGCTGACAGACAAGGCATCCAGGTAAGAAGTCGAAGTTTCATGGCTATTGGAGGCGATTCTGTCAGACCACTTATGTGCGAATTTCAAAATTGAGAGTGATATGGCAGACTCAGACTTATTCAACAGTGAATCCGAAAGTGATGATCCTGGAGTTTGAAGAGCGAGGGGAAACCAACCTTTTATACCTTCTCAGTTGCTCATGAGGATGTCGAGAAGCGCACCAGGAGGGGGAGACTGGTGAGGTCCATCGCAGTTGCTCATCAATCATTTCCTGGGTGAATAAATTGATGGTGCCTGGAAAGTGGAGCTACTCCCGCGATCTTGCGCTCGATTACAACCAAAATAGGAAGGGCTACGATTAAAGTTCCGCGCTAGGTAGATGGGAGAAAGACGCTAAAGACTTTATATTTGTACGGCGGTCTTGACATGTAGACATGGGTTGTCAACTTCTTTTCAGGCTCCAGTAGGCATGTAGATCATGCTTGATTCGGTTGGCTACCACGAAGCCCTGTACATTGACGCGATCCAGAAGTGCCAGGACACTTGTTTTCTGGCCATCTTGCCATGAGCGAGTTCCCGCAACTCCGAGTGGAATGAGTAATAGCAAGCCCGGTCCCCCGGCTGTGTTGAGTATGACTGAAGCTCGGCGGACAATTTGATCGACGCAAGCGGATAGCTCGAGTCGATGCAGGCGTGGAGTTTGTGCGAGCTGCCAACATGCATAGTAATCAAACGTGTTAAAAAGGGCTATGACCATATAGAAACAGTAGACTAGTGCTAGGTTGGTCGGTATTGTCTCGTGTCTGGTATCCTCCATCTCGATTTGGAGCAACGTATCACGTAACTGAAATAGCCTTTTCTGGATCTCTGCCGCTTCGGCGCCAAAGGATTCCAGGACAGGATCGCCGTTGTCACGGCTAATGAGCTCTGTTACGTACCCATAGAATCTGTCGTCGAGGGTCAGCTCATGATGAGAAATGTTCGGAAGAATAGTAGAAGCTACCGAGCATTGAATTTGGATATCTGAACCATCAATGAGGAGATAGTATTCAAAGCATCCCACTTCGCGACGTGTGGCAGCTCATTCGTATCCACGATAGCCCAGCCCCCGCTGTCTAAGATGGTTTCTCCGCCATAAACCATAGCGCGATTTGCCTCAAACATTCGAAACACTTGATTGAAAATCTTTCGGGGTGAAGAAACTGAGGTTTCGGGATGTGCGGCCTGCAGCAATCGAGATGTTCCATGTAGCATGTGATTTGCCCAACCGTCCCCCGAGTGATCGATCATCAACTATGGCCATAAGTCAGAACGATGGCGCCCTTCCAAATCAAGGATAGAATCTGCAGATACCTCAAAAATCCCAGACAAAAACGTAGCCCACAAGACATCGTCGCGGCCAGAGACTTTCTGGTCCATCAGGGCATCTTTGAGAGATTCGATGGTTCGGGAATATAGTTGCAAGGCCTTGAATTGAGGACTTTCGGCCCTGGAGTAGCTAGCCGAAGAGCAATGGCGGGAAGCATGTAAAGCACCAATGGCACCTGCCACCAAGCTTAAAACAGACGATTGTCTGACGAGAGGCAGAAGAGTTGCGCCTAGAGATTCGGGACAAGGAGCGAATTGATTGCATGACAGAAAGGCGAAAAATTGATCAATAAAGATCGTTTCCATGTCTCGGGACACTCTGGATAGAATCAGCGCAGCATCATCAGCCTCTTCATAGAAGACGAAGACCGCCCGCGCGGGCTCCGTGCTGCGTCGTTTGCAAGCTTTGCCCCGGCGATTACACGCGTCACAAGGAGTACCCCCAGCGCACTGTTCCGGTTCACAGTAGTCAGAGCTTGGCTACAACAAGAAGGTACCACCACATTTCTATTCACCTTAATCTTTCTAATGGCACATGCTTCGCAACGAGCCACCCGCCTGCGCTGGTCAAGGGGACCCAGCTCACGCTTCCTGGGCATCGCGGATTGACGACCGAAGGATAGAGAATGATATAGGTCACATTAGAAGGGCGGCGTGTTGGATTACTGGGCCACCGAGATAAATTAATCTGTTTTGATTAATTCACAGCCACAGACAATCTTTGCATGGCAGAATCTTGTAGAAAGATGGTTTGTTCTACCAGGGTAGGCCAGATACTGGGGTTCAAAGTTGATGGCGCCAAGTTCTGGACCGCCTAATCGCTCCGTTGCGAACTCACACACTAGGCTGTTTTAGGAAACATTCGGGCGCACCAAAGGAGGCTGTGCTGTTACCTTGTGGCCTTGTAGCCTGGAAATTACTTGTACGACGGTGTTGGGTAGGCGGGTGGAGATTCCCAATACGTCAACTACGTAGGTTCGCGGCACCTCATGCGAGTAAAATGGGCCCTTTATGGGTAAAAAATGATTGCCTATGGACGACGATACAAGACATTGCGTGTCTGCGCTTGGCATTCTTCTTGCAGTGGGACGCCCCATCAACCGCGGATCATCCCCTCTGATCGATCACCAAAAGAACACACAGGTGGAGTATCCAATTAACGGACCAGAGTCAACACACCGGGGCGGTATGGCAGATCGTTGTAAGCCGGGTTGACGTTGGGGTCTCGGCCTTGGTAGAGGAATTGCAAGTTGCAAGGATCAATGGGCATGGTTTGGTCGGCACTGCTGCGAACCAGGTCACCACTGCTGATGTCGTTGGTCCAGGTAGCGCCACTGTTGGCCTTGCCGGCGAAAGGCGCAGACTCGCTGGTGGCCTGGGGCGTCCATGAACCGCCCAAGCTCGTGGCCGTGAAGGAGCGGAAGTACCGGCCATTCGCGCCAATGCATTCCACAATCATCAGATACTGGTTCTGGCCTTGAACACGGTACACCTGCACGGCCTCGAAGAGGTCGTATTTGCCGGCCGTCAGGATAGTATCGTATTTGGTACCAAAGCTGGAGGGGAAGTTGCCAATGGGCATCGATGAGCGATAGATCTTGCCATTGTCTCCCGCAAAGAAGAGATACATGGTAGTGTCATCGGCAATCAGCGACTGATCGATGGGGTTATCGCCGCCTCCGAGAGAGCCACTGAAGAGGCACTGGGATGACGACCAACCATTGGCATTGGTAGGGTCACTGGAAGTCATATAATTGAAGGGACAAGCACCCCACTCGTATGCGAGCACCCAGGTGTTCTTAGGCTCGAAGAAGAACAGCTGCGGAGCAACCGCACCATGACTCATGACGTTCTGACTCGCCGAGGCCATCTGACTCCAGTCCGAGAAGAGACCAAAGTTCATAGAGCCATAGCTACTCCCCGAGTTGACGTCTGAAGCATAAACGAGGTGCTGACCCTTGTATGGAACGACAGTGAAGTCCTTCAAGGCGACCAGGCCCGACTTGGGTTGAGCCAAGGGACCAGTCGACTTCCACTTGTAGGTCGAGGGCAAGCTGCAAGAAGATGTCTGACCAGATGAGCCGGCAGCGGCGGTCGTAGTCGACTTGGCAGTGGTCAGTGTGGTTTGGGAGCCACCACTGCCACCAGTGCTGCCACCGCTACTACCGCCGCCGGAGCTGCACGGGAGGCATTGAGAGTACCAGGCGTTGGAAACGGTGCAGCACGCGCCTGAAACACAAGTGGTAGGCCCCGAATATCCACTTCCGCCGCCTAGTCATATCTCCAAGTCAGTCATTTGCCATCCACGGAATGTTAGTCGCCCCTCAGATAGAGGTTGTGGTCCTATTTGCTCCACGTACACTGGCCATAGAGTGATGCTTGCGCGGAGACCACAGGCAAGATCGCCGATAGTGCAGCGATCCAAGGAACCATCTTGGCTGGCAGTTGACCGAATGCTTGAGGGCGGGTCAGAGAAATGAGAAATGATCTGGGAAGGACGGTGACTGTGACGCCTCTCTGCTTAACATGAACTTGACTGCTCCGTCTTCCATCCTTTATATAGGCTCGGCGATACCAATAGACTGCACCCTCGTCGACTTTGCGCAAGGTGATGTGGGGGTGATCCCAAGTCCGATAGCCAAGAAATGAATGGACCATGAGCGGGTCTGATTTTAGGCTAATCGGAACCAACAAGCCTTTCTCCGCAATTCTTCAACCCGGAAATGGTCAAGAAAAGGGTCAATCTCCAGAAACGTTTCGAGAGGGCTCAGGCACGGAGGGACATGAGAGGGGCGATGGAGTTTGACGGGTGCTTGTCAGGACCGATTGGCTCCAGCAGCGAGGCTTGTCCCTTCGTTCCCTCTTCGGTTTCCACGGCTCGAGATGGATTCTGTCTCAATAATTCCTAGCAGCGAACCTTTCCTCCTCCCCCACTCGTCCTGGTCCATGCATGCATACCCATGCATACCCTTGTCAAATCGTTCATGAATAATTTATCTCACTCAGACACGGATGTGCCGAGTAGGGTATCCCCAAAGGCCAAGCAAATTCGTGATGAGACCGGTACAGTACTTGGATTTCTACGACCGTATTGGACCACCACGGAGAAGCGGTGGGTTCAATAGAGAGCAGACAGGTGAGGAAACCTGAATACAGTTCATCATCACGCAAAACGAACGGTAAGAGACGAGGGTCTAAATTGAGAAAAAGTTGGAGGGTCGAACGGTGGCACATTCTGAAACGAGCCCGGTGTTCCCTTTCCTGACGGCTGCCGAGGCGATTCGATTCCGGGATAGCTCAGATGTCAAAGGTCGGATGTTTGGCACATTGAAGGATTGTTGGAAGGATCAACTCGGATGGTCGCAGAACATGGAGGGCAGCTACGGGATCCGAAGGGGGGCGAGATTCTCCACGAGTGCCGCTTCTCGTGAAGAGTCATGCAGCCTAGGCACAACCATGGACTGGACAGTCATTACAAGAAGACTAACTACACAGTAGTTCAGGTTGAAGAATTCCCGTAAACGTTTTAGACCTAACCATTTGGGGTGGATTCAATCATCAGGTCACTCAGGTGACCTCGGATTCATCAGGTTTCCGGGCCTGGTCCCTGGCAAGACATTCGATCACCCTGTGGCGCCCAGGGAAATTACTGCAAAGATCACCAAAACCCACCTCCGGGGCCATCACCAGAATCATGCACTACTCCCCGTGTCTCACGTCGGCTCTTCCACCGGCCATTTCCCCCACAAATGCAAATGCACCCACCGGTGCTAGTCCAAAAATTCGACCTCTCTGTCGCCGCGGGAATCGGCAATCATCATGCTCATCCCCTCGGCGGGGGGGGGGGGGGGGTGGAACAGTGAGCTTTTTGGATAAATCCGAATCAGCCACGGTGCCTCACGCTTACCGAATAAGGAGCACTATGCACATGAGAACGTTGACATGCCGACGATGAGGGATGGTGTGGAATGACCGGCCTTTGCCAATGTTTGCCATCGCTCGTGGCAATCCTCCCCCTCCCTCTCGCAAAAAAAAAAAAGCCGTCGACAATTTACAGAGCCGAATGCTCTTGTAGTATACCCCCGTTGATAGATCGACACATATCTGCAGGGTCGCCGACTGACCAAAAATAAAAAAGAAATAATGAAAAAGAAAAACGCCTCAAACAGAAATTTTCCTCGTGGAGAGGCATCTAAGGAGTGAGTGTTTCATGCTCGAGAGCAGTGGTGTCTTGGCATTTTTGCTGATCGACAAACATCGATTTTGGCACCATTGCCTACACTATAAGACCCTGAGCACGATGCTGTAGAAAGGTTCCCAGAAGGGTGAGACCGCAGAATCTTCAAGTCAAATCACTGTCTATACAAGCAGTTCGACAAAAATCCGCAAAATCAGGTCATCCACAAAATGAAGGTTCTCACGGCGCTCGGCTTGCTGGCCACGGCCGTGAGTGGTGCCAACTTCAATCAGCCGGTTCTTTGGGAGGACCTGGCGGACCTGGATGTCTTCCGTGTGGGAAGCAAGTTCTACTATTCGGCCTCGACCATGCATTACTCTCCCGGAGCTCCGATTCTCGAATCTTCCGATCTGGTGAATTGGGACTACATCGGACATTCAGTCCCGTCCCTGAACTGGGGCTCCAAGTATGACTTGCAGGGCGGTCGCGCCTACGTCAAGGGCATCTGGGCCTCATCTCTCCGGTATCGTGAGAAGACCAACACCTGGTACTGGATTGGATGTGTCGAGTTCAGCAAGACATACATCTATACGGCGCCCTCGGCCACCGGCCCCTGGAAGCAGAGCGGCATGATCAATCAATGCTATTACGACTGCGGCTTGTTGATCGACGACGACGATATCATGTACGTGGCCTACGGAGGCACGGACATTAGCGTGGCACAACTGTCCTCGGACGGTCTCAGTCAGGTGAAGACGCAAAAGGTCTTCTCCTCGACCATCGGTGCCATCGAGGGATCGCGCTTTTACCACATTAATGGGGCATACTACATCTTCAACACCCTCCCCGCCAACGCGGAATACGTTCTCAAGTCCAACAGTCCATGGGGTCCTTACACGCAAAAATTGCTGGAGAAGAATATCGCAACTCCGATCCAAGGGGGTGGTATCCCGCATCAAGGAGGCATCGTCGACACCCCAGATGGAAAATGGTACTACATGGCCTTCGTGGACGCCTATCCGGGTGGCCGCGTACCTGTTCTGGCGCCCATCACCTGGGGTTCCGATGGATTCCCCCAGGTCACTACCGTGAACGGAGGCTGGGGCACTTCCTACCCATACCCAATGACCCCCCAGATCTCCTCGAGTCCGACCGGCACAGACACCTTCCGAGGAACCTCTTTGGGTCCCCAGTGGGAATGGAATCACAACCCCGACACCAACTCCTTCACGGTCAACAACGGCTTGACCTTGCGCACTGCCACCAAGACCAATGATCTGTACTCGGCGCGCAACACTCTCACTCATCGCATTCTGGGTCCTCAGTCCTACGCGACCGTTGAATTGAGCATCGGCAGCATGCTCTCGGGGGATCGCAGCGGTCTAGCGATGCTTCGAGACTCTTCGGCGTATGTGGCAGTGGTGAACAACGGCGGCACTTTCCGGGTCAGCATGGTATCCGGTCTCACCATGGACTCCAACTGGAACACTCAGTCGACAGGTCAGGAGGTGGCTGGCACCAATCTCCCCGCGGGCACCTCGAAGATTTGGTTGCGGGCCGCCGCCAACATTCAACCCGGCAGTGGTCGAACCGCGACCTTCTCGTACAGCACGGACGGCTCCTCCTTTGTCAACATCGGCAATCCGTTCGTGCTGAACAACGCCTGGCAATTCTTTATGGGCTACCGGTATGGCATCTTCAATTACGCCACCACCACCCTCGGCGGTAGCGTTGTGGTCAACTCATTTGACATGCAGAGTGGCGTCCCGTCCGCCACTGGCAAGCCCGTCACAACCACCGCGCGCCAGACCACAACGGCCGGTACAGGGCCCATCACCACCACCGCCGGCAGTGGCGGCGCTGGAGGGAGCCAGACCAAATATGGGCAGTGTGGGGGCAGCGGCTGGGCGGGGCCTACTGCGTGTGCTCCAGGAGGAACTTGCTCCTCGGTGAACCCCTGGTACTCACAATGCGTGTAAGCTGTTTGCCTGTAGAGGCGTCTGTCGCAGGAGAGCACATGGTGGCAAGTCAAAACCACGCTTGATCTTGACGGTGGGGTTGAAATTTGAAACACGGGTCTCCCTGGATGAGGAGTATGCGCCGGCGGAATCCCACATTTGAAGGATGAACTTGTTGCAAATGAGAATGAGCTATTTTTACTATTAATATAACTCAAACCATCAGCCGAACCGCTGAAGCAGCAGTGCTGTATCTTTAAATCGCTCTCGTCGTGAACGAATACCAGTAGTCATTCAGGGCCATGGCCTCCATTTTGAATTAATTAATTGTTGTAGACAAAAGACATCACACACACCATACGCGTTACTCGGACGCATTGGCGTACCCAGACAGAAATGTTGGCTTGAAACACCACCTTCGATGAATCATCGAGTGGCAACGAAAATTCCTCCAGAAAACCCGTTGAGCGTGTCTCCGCCAACGAGTCTAGTCGTAATTGAAGGAACTTCCAGGTCAATGGCCTACTGGATCCACTTCTGGATGAAATGCACTGTTCCCAGCCAGATTCTTTTCCTCAATTGAGTGGGCCATATCTGTATTCTCTGATAGACCAAAAACTGAGGCATGGTAATCTGCTTGCTTTTTTGATTATTGACCGCTCCAGCTTTAATCTCTCCTCATAATTTTCTCCCGAACACCAGGGTGACACGACCCCCTGTCTAGACATCGAAGGCTTGTTTTTTTTTTTCTTCAGATCCTGTCTCTCGCTCAGCTCCAGAGGTCCGTAATCTCCACCAGTAACAAATATTTCGTTTCAAGGTGTCTCACCCCGATGGACAAGTGGGGCGCCATTGTAACATTCACCATGGCAATCCCTTGACCTGGATAAATAAGCTCATACGAACCCCGCTGGAAAAATGCTTATTTGAAATTCAAGCTTTATGATCCATGGAGTACTACCTCCTGTTTTGTCGTCAAGTACCTCCGAGAAGTATCACTAACCGCATATACCACGGCATTGCAGTCCTCAGCCTTTGCTGTAAGACTCGTGAGCCCGCTCCCTCCGGCCCATTCTGCACCACTTTTAGGCATGGTCATGTAAGATCCACGGAGACGTACCGCTTCTTCCCGCAATGCTGGTCCAAAACTGGGGTACTGACTGCAGGCGAAAGTCCGGTGGGCCCCGGCGTAGAACAGGAATCCTGTCCAGTCAACCCCGGCTCATGATCCATCTCGGGATGGAAGCGAGTTAGGCCAATCCTGATGAAACTTTTGTAGACTCCAAAAATGCCTTTTTCGTGCTGATCGTAAGGCTTGGGCGTGATGATTCGCAATCACTCGACCCACTTGACATTGCTTGACTGACGTAGCTTAGCATATCAATGCACAAAATTTTTGCGAATTGGGTTAACACCGGACAGTTCTATCTACTTAAACCTCACTTAAGACCAGCTCCGAACGTGAGACCAGTCTGCAGCTTCAATCGCACCAATTCTTCTCAATCTCGTTGAATTCTCTCCATTGAGACTCCCAGCCATGCGTCTCACGAGAACCGCTGCCTTGGGCATCTCCCTGCACCTCGGGCTTGTTGCCGCACAAACCCAGGTCACCCTCAACCCTGGCACCACATACCAGGTTATTGATGGATTTGGCTTCTCTGAGGCCTTTGGCTTTGGTGGTGGGGTGGCCAATGCTCCTTCCGCACAGAAGAGCCAGGCACTGAATTACATGTTCAGTGTCACTGAAGGAGCCGGCATGACCATTTTGCGTAATCGTATCGCGGCAGACGCCAATGGAAGCATTGAGCCCAACAGCCCCGGATCACCATCTGCCGCTCCATCTTACAGGTCCCTCAATGGTGACTCAAGCCAGGTTCGTGATTGAATGTCCTTGACAGGACAGAGGCTTCAGAAAACTCTGGATTTTCCACTGGTTTGATACAGATTTTGCTAAGATGGCGGTCTTTTGAATCTCGCTAGGTCTTTTGGTCCCAACAGGCACGCGCGATGGGCGTCAAGTACATCTATGCGGACGCCTGGAGTGCTCCCGGTTACATGAAGACCAATGACAATTATGTGCGTCGTCGACAAATCCTCTCCTGCAAGTCCCCGTGGCTTCAAGATCTAATCTATCGAAACAGATAAATGGCGGCTACCTTTGCGGAGTCACTGGACACTCCTGCGCCTCGGGGGACTGGAGACAGGCCTATGCCAACTATCTTGTGCAATACTTGAAGGATTACGCGAGTCAAGGTATCACCGTTGACTTTATTGGCTTCCTCAATGAGCCGGAATATGCGTGGGTCGCTTCAAGCAGGTCCAGTCCCCTTAAAACGTGACGCTGACAATATGTATAGACCGAGCTATGACTCCATGTTGTCCGATGGCACTGAAGCCGCTTCTTTCATTCCGATTCTGCACGAGACTATCCAGAAAGCTGGACTTTCCACCGGTATTACCTGCTGTGATGCCGAGGGTTGGAACGATCAAGTAAAGTTTACTCAGCAACTCATATCCGCTGGTGCCACTCAGTACATGTCTCGTATCACGTCCCACTGGTACACCTCCAAGTGCAGCTCGCCCATCAACACAAGCCTCAGGGTCTGGGAGACCGAGTACGCAGATCTCGACAGTGCATTCTCAACCACCTGGCACTCGAGCGGTGCGACTAATGAAGGGTTCACCTGGGCTCAATACATCTACCAGGGGCTGGTGGAGTGTAATCTGAGTGCCTTCCTGTACTGGATTGGTGAGTGAAAACCCCTTTTTGCCAGCATTGAACCGAGGGGACATAAAGATTTGTCGATTGTTCTTCCCCCGGCTAACCTACATTCAAACGTGCAGGTGCGCAATCCAACAGCAATGCTGCTGCCCTGGTTACCCTCACTGGCTCAGGCTCATCCACTAAAGTGAGCGCGTCTGGCTCTCTGTGGGCCTTTGCCATGTACTCCCGCTACATTCGACCGGATGCTGTTCGTATTGGTACCACTGGTGCCCCCGCGAACACCAAGGTCGCATCCTTCAAGAACACGGACGGCTCCATTGCCACGGTGATGATCAACACGGGTGGAAGCTCGCAGTCGGTTTCGCTGGGAGGAGGCTCGATCTCTTCTGCCAAAGCTTACTATATGGATAACACGGTCTCATCACCGTCGAGCCTGTCCATTACCTTGAGCGCCGGTAATGTCAAGGCTACCCTTCCCGCCTATTCGATGGTTACCTTTGTCACTTCTGGCAGTGGTAGCAGCGGCGGAGATGGCGGGTCCTCTGCTCCGACGACTTCAAACGTCCACACAACCACCAGCACAACTACCAGCGCGGGTGGCTCCGCTGGCACTGACGTTGCTCAACACTATGGCCAATGTGGAGGTCAAGGCTGGACTGGTCCCACAGTCTGCGCCAGCCCTTACACTTGCAAGGCACAGAACTCTTATTACTCCCAGTGTCTGTAGGTCTTGGGAACTATGTCAACGTCAGAAGAAAGCTAGACGAGTCAAGGGGCGCGCACATCGGGTTCGGATAGACTCATGTCGAGCTAGTTCAGGTTGCGAGAGAGATGGTATAAGGAATCCAAATCTTCAGCTGATTTGACACGGTCCCTCGGTTGTCTCAACCCTTTTCTGGCTAATTGCAACCCTTCCGTAACTTTTGTTGTCGAGCGGACTGTTCATTTCCGGGGGCGAAGCTTGCATGTAATTCGCATAACTCGTATGAATCTTCTACTCTTTTCGATTGTGCCCTAAAAATATAATCCAGCTCAATGGTTGAGCCCGGTGGTGGTAACTTATGAGGAATCTTAAATCAGGCCTCATGGTAAGCCGAGGTTACCCCATTCGGCACCTGAGGACTGGATGACGTTTATATCACGTGATACCAAGTCGGCGTCACGCTCTCCGAACGCTTGGTCATCTGGTCTGCAGTGGAGGGGTTCAACCCCACCGCGCACACATTCCTGGAGTACCAGCCGTTCATGTGGTTGAACCCCCTGAACCCATCCGTGCACGTTCAATAGATTCTGTGATTGTTATGCGGCAGCACGGTAATGTAGAAACTTGATCTATTGGTAGCTTGTACTGCGATATCATTCCTTTATCAATCATCTTTTTTCTCCTTTCTGCAAGTCCCATCCATAGCCTCTATTGAAACATGAAAGCTGGTAATCTGCTCAATATGTTGAAGTGTATGGATGGAATGGACCTGTGGCGCTGATATATTTGGGAACACCCGTCCACGATGCCCGTGAAGAAGCCTGACGCCAGCCCACGCGTGGTACTCCCAGAGCACCAGCCCTACACAAACCAGGTACCTAAGCTCATTGGACAACCTAGTACCTAGGTACTAATGATCAATAAGCTTTGGTATATCGGGGCAGACGTTTCAATTGCGCAGATGTACCTAATAGAGTCAGAGAACGCAGCGGGCTGTCAGCACTCGTACATGTCGATAGGAATATCCGACTGACACGGAGGTGCCTTGGAAAGGGTTTGATTTGTAGACAAGCTCCCTGAGCTTGATCACTGGAAAGCTACTGAGGTAAGTAGTAGGTGTCCAGTCGGAAACCTATGGTTGATGTCGCCCTACTCGGATTACAAACTCATCATGTACGAGGAGGTACTGCACATATCTCAACGTCGTTATTGGCTTGGCATGCAGGACTGCGCGAAACATTAGGCAGAGTGCGAATCCATCTTGAAATACCTGTAGAGAGCGGGCTGTTCGTTAAGATTCTTATGACTCTAATCAATCTATTAAATGGTAGTTTTCTTTTCGAAACTAAAGTACATGAGCAGTGGTCATTGATTTTGGATGATTCTCCAAGGTCTAGCCTGAGAAAGTTACGGGCGCTCCGTCGAGCTTGAAGTAGCCGGGCTGGAGTTTCTGGAAGACACCAGTCGGGTCCAAGACCTTCGCGATTTGTCGGAGGCGAACCTTGTTGGTGGTGCCATATCCGGCAATTGGATCCTGGAACATACTGGCGTAGTTCATGTAGATGTACTCATTATAGATTCCCATCTCCTGGGCCTTCGCGATGACCTGATCCCAGAAGGCGTGAATCCAGGCGTAGACAGTGTCGTCGTCGGACGCATCCTCCCACCAAAAGGCCACGTGCATCAGATGAACCGGGCCGTGGGAGGCATCAAGTCCCAGAGCATTTCCACCGTGACGCTTCATGTTATTCAACTGAGGCACCGTGATTCCCTGGTAGATGATCACCGGATTGGCCCCCTTGAGGTTGATCACCTGAGGAATCAAAGAGTAGAAGAGGTTCACGACCCAGTTGCTAAACTCCTCGTTGAGCTGTACCGTGATAGGCCAATAGATCTCGCGATATCCGAAAGGGTTCTCCGTCTCCAGGTACTTGACATATTCCACCAGGGTTTTGGTGCTGGTTGTATCCGTGATGGCAGGAATGCTTCGGTATTGGCGGAAAATTGCCGGATCAGCAACATCTTCCACATAGGTCAGCTCCGCCGAGGCGATATTCAGGCCTTGATTCTGCAGGAAGGCAACGTATTGCTGCGCCTTGCCGTCGACGGTAGCGTTGTTGACAACGTTGATGAAAGCGTCTATGACCTGGGGGAAATTGTTCTCCGTGAAGACTCGAGCACCTCCCCGCATTGTCGGACAGGGGATCGTGTAGAGATTGTACTTGGTGACGAGTCCAAAGTTGTTTCCACCACCCCGGAGAGCCCAGTACAAGTCAGGGAATGAAGACTCGCTGGCGGTCACGATAATACCAGTCGACGTGACAACCTATGTCGCCCAAGTCAGAACAAGCCGGGCAAAAGCGGCACGACGGCTCGGGCAACGTACCTCGAAGCTTTGGACATTGTCCGAGGTCCAACCATACAAGTTGGAGTGGTAGGAAATGCCACCTCCCAGAACAAACCCGCCGACACCGATGCTTGAAGCACGACCACCCACTGTCGCCAAGCCATACGGTTCCAGTGCAGAATATACCGACAACCAGTTATTGCCTGGCTCAATCGAGGCGACCGATTTATCCGCGCTCAGAGTGACTGCCTTCATATCCTTAAACCAAATGCTGATTCCCCCCACACTGCTCGAGGCTCCCTTGAAGGCGGCATGGCCACCACTTCTGGCAGCAAATGGACACCCGGTAAGCCGAGAGAGCAGCACCGCGATACTTACGTCCGTGTTTTTGGAGGGACGGAACACACAGTGCGGCTGGGCTTCTTCCTGCTGCACCGACCAGAAGGAACTGGTAAAGTTGTTATACAGTGCGGAGTTTTGCGCATTGACCTTTTGTGATCCGAAGAGGAAGCTCAAGCTTGCACACTGTTTATAAAATAATTAGCGTTCAGTACCCATTGCTCACCAACTGCTTCAAGTCTGCCAAAAATTTTGACATACCGCTGCAGCACATCCACTATCGACGGAGCGAGCTTGAATGGTGTTGAATGAGTCCAAGGCGGGAATGCTTGAAACATTGACTCCGAACTGGAGGAGACCCTCCGTGACATTAAAGCTGGAGGCCTCGACCCCGTCGGCTCGGGCCAAAGCGACACCGCCGATGGCCGCAAGGGCACCGGCAAGAGAAATTGAGAGCATAATGCAGCGAGATCGATATGAAGCACACCCGACGAGATCACACAGATTTTGAGCAGAGACAACTCGAAGACATCCAGAGCGGCAGGGCAACGGCTACACCATGGCTTTTTAAATCGCCTGCCTGGATATCCTCAATTGTGAAAGACAGATGCCCGGTAAGCCGAATATCCGCGATCCGATCGCTTAGTAGTCGACGATGCATGGTTTCCATACTCTTTTGAAGATAGCTTCAGGGGTAGCGTTCTCGGATCACGCACGCCATTTACAATGGGTCGCCCTTCTCGATCCAGACATCCGCCGACCCCACGCGAAATAAAATTTCCGAGCGAAAAAAAAACATCTCGAGAGAAGCATTAGTGAGTGAGTAGGCGCAAACCTGGAAGTCAGGTCCAGAATGTAACCCCCGTGGTGGCGCTTTATTATGGATATTATGGAGAGGGTGGGCTTTCCAAGTTCGCAACTCGACAGATTCCGGACCACCAAGTCGGAGACTACTGGTTTGACAGCGGCAGCAATCGTCGCCTGTGCGTCCAATCAAACGCGTCTCGTAAAGAGTACGGTGGAGTCCGGGGCTTCTCACCTCCTCGGATAGGTTTAGTCTTCACAACTCCAGCGGAGGTCGTGGTCGTGGCGGGAATTAAATTGTTGGAGTTGAAAATGTCCGAGGCTGGACAGCGCCCCGGGCCAGAGGTTCAAAGCTTCGACGGATGAAATTTGCGACACCCCACGGGTCGGTCCGGTTGATGGGGGGTCCCATCCACAGCAAATCCATGGATGGAGACTCGGAAAAATCAAGACAAAGAGGCAACAGAAAGATAGAGAAATAGGAACAAAAGCCTAAACGATCTCATTCAAACCCGAGCAATCCGATGAGACGTGGATCTCTTGCTCAAACCCATTTTCCTGATCTGGAGCTCCGGCATTTACCTGAATCGAGCCGACCAAAGGTCCTGGCCTCTGAACCTGGTGCATGGGTGTCTGCCAGGTTACATTGCGCTAACAAGATGAATCGGATTGTCTGGACGATTTGGGTAACCGAAACCCGCCTCGCTTAGATCTCCAAAGTGCTTGGTGCGACGAACGGCGTTCTCCAGCGACAATGAGTGGAGCGCCACGGTACTAGTATATGCATCTTGAATCCTTTCCGCTTACTGAGACAGGAATCCCTGCATGGCCCGGACTCAGTGTGCGGTATATGACGGTTTCGCCCTCCGCGATCTGACTGCCACCAAAAGAGTAAATGAGAGCAAACTTTGCCAGTTTGAACGCTGGTAGGCATTCGTTGCTGATTTCAGACGGGATCGAGGAGTAAGCCCGACAACATGGGAAAAAGACTTGGCTAGGTCCAGATATAGACCGGTATCCCTTTTCCATCCACTTGACCTCCTACAATGTTGTCAACTCCTGAGGGCGTATGCAACATCTCGGTTGATCTTCGACCGTTCAGCAGTTTTCCGGCCGCAGAGAGCCGTACCGCTGAAAAGTGATGGGAACAGCCTCATCCCTCGGCGAGGGCACGTTCGGCCCCAAAACGATCAAGGCTACTGGCATCGCTTTGATTGTGTTGACCTCGCTTGTTGCGGCCGCACGTTTTGTTGGCTCAATCCGAGGACTTAAGGATATCCGAGCGGAAGATTGTCTTCTGCTGGTGGCCTACGTCTTTTTTTTGGAACTCAGCATCCTGTACATTTACGTTGCGCCCATCATCTTCCGCCTGGACTCGCTCAAAAATGGACTGATCCCGATGTATGCGACCGTGGCGCAAGACACATTACAATTGCAAACCGTCTTTTTCGTCACCACTTCATCGCTGTGGATATGCCTCTGGATGGTCAAGTTCTCGCTTTTGTCGATGTACAAACGCCTGGTGGTTGGCAAGGCCTACATTGCCGCGTGGTGGGGGATTACGATCGCTTGCGCTGCTGTACGTAACCAGATGTTCTTCTAACACTCTAACTCTGGCAGTTCCACTTCCTTTGTGAGATTTTACCTACACCTATGCTAAACTGGGGATGCCTTTCGGTAGTTCCTCGTTGGCTGCATTCTTTCCTCATGGTTCTCCTGCTCGAGCTTCCATGCGTGGTTTACTGCGGGCGCATGCAATACACCCCGGGATATCCGTGCAGCCGTGATCAGCTTATATTTCGCATATGCAGTTGACATCCTCACGGACCTGGCAAGTATGTCCCCGTCTGCCCCCGAGATTTCGATTTGACAGGATGTGGAAGAACTGATACCCATTTGCGATCCCCAGTCATGGCGCTCCCAATTCGACTTATCTGGCACTTGAAAATGCAAATGAAGCAGAAGCTTAGTATCGGAGGTCTCTTCTGCTTCGGATGGATCTGCATCATCATTGCCACAATTCGAGTCGTTCAGTTAGGTAGTGCGTCCAACGAAGCTTCCAATGGTGAGCCCGCTCCATCGTGGCTTGCCCTGTGGGGGATCATCGAAGCCTCAATCGGTATGTACATCGCCGAATTTGGAAAGAAAGCTTTGAAAACAAAAAAATGGTTCCGTGATGACTGACGCTGAAGTCTGTAGCTGTTATGATCGGCTGCTGTCCCGGCTTATATCGCGTTGTTAAATCAGTCATCTCGCCCTCGAAACCTTCCTACGCATACGGCTCATATAATGCTCGCGGACGTGGAATGAGTGGGATACCATCACACAGATCTGGAGGTCATGACATTGCCATGACGAATCTTTCCGGAAAAGACGGTGTTTTTCAATCAGCCAGCGCCTATCGATCTTCAAGCCCCTCAAGCAGCCAGGAACACCTCGCTCGTGGCAACGGTCGGGGCGTAATCCTCATCAACCATGGCATCGAGGTGACAGTGGATGACCGGAATGAGGACTTTGACCAGATGGACCACCAAAGACGACACGGTCGCTCGCTTTAGAAGCATTTGTACATTTGACTTAGATAATTAATTTTCTGCGACAATCACCAAATCATGGCAGCCTACGGTGTTCTTATGTTCATCTCGATTTCATTTCGAACAAACCCTTGGCTACAGTCACTGGAGTTCCTGTCCAGTGTAGATTATATATAGGTAAGAATAGAGATATATCTGCACGACAATATGGATATGCCCAGCCAGACAGATACCACAAAATTATCATCCGGGACGAGGGTTATTGGGCCAATGTCAGTGACATCGTTCTGAAAATCCCGTCTGATACTCCATGTAAGCTGAATGATGTCTAATGTATCTAAATCACAACTCGCTAAAACATCTGTCTTGATCGCATCTCAACGGGCAGGAAACACATCAGCACTGCGGAGAGCCAGATCCCGCCGGCTCCCAACCACAGCACACCTGATGTTCCCTTCGCAATGAGCGATTGGCCGGCAATGGGTGCGACAATACCCGCAATGCGCCCCATGCACGAGAGCATGCCGCTTGCGCTGGCTCGATAAGTCGTATGGAAGATCTCGGGTGCTGAAGCGTAAAGCACGGCGTTGAAGTACTAGAAAAGCGACCTGTCAGTCTCCGTGATGGCCATCGGCAATCGGAAAGGGCGAAACAATAGAAAGTGAAAAAAAAAAAACAAAAAAAAAATAAAAACAAAATCAATCCGATCGCAAACAATGCTCGAATGCGTACCGTTTGCATTATGTACTCCAGTGCGTTGAGACCCACGTAACCTGCCGTGTTTCTCACTTGTGTATACATGGCCATGGAGACGCCCTGCAAGAGAGCAGAGATCACTAGAGACCACTTTCGTCCGATAAGAGGGAGCTGAACAGAGAAGACGGCGAAGATTGCGCCAATGATACCCGGAAGATAAATGTAGATGTATTGACGATAAGTCTCGGTCACGTCGATACCGCTGCCGATATTGTTTCGAAGAAGGACAATGGGCAAGAAAGACCCCGCCAGAGTGAAGGACCAATAGTCACCCTGTTGGCGTGAAACGAAAAAAGAATGGTCAGATAGTCTGCAGGAGGAGCAAGTGAGCCTGTTGATGACATACCATGTAGGCAACGGCTAGTAGGAAAAAGCTGATGCATTGGATCTTGTCCATGAATAATCCACGCATGAAAGTGACCTTCTGGACCACGTTCTTTTTGACGATGCCTGTACGTTGATGAAGCTCCGCATCGGCGTCGATAATCTCAAATTCCTCAATACTGAGGGTCGGCATTGGGGCCTTGTTGAATTTGGCGATTTGGTGAAGGACCTCGATGGCATCTTCGTCCCGTCCTTTACTGATGAGAAACTTGGGCGACTCGTGGAAAGAGAAAATAAAGTAACGAACGATGAACACCATGAGGGTGATCACACCGATAATGATCACTTCGTATCGCCAACCCATATTGCTGGACACGGTGCAGCATGCCTCCCCGGAGCCGAGGCCCGGTGCATTACAAGCGGGGAGATTCACATCGCACCGATACTTGGCCGCGGTGCCAAATGCGATCGCTGATGCTACCACGACCCCAATCGGTTGCCACATGCCCAACAGGGAGACTAAGTAGCGGCGGTTTTGAGGCAGAAACTCTAAAGCGATTGCGGCATCGATGGGAATGTTACCGCCGAGCCCAATGCATGACAAGAAGTAGACTGCGCAAATGGCAGCATAATTGTACTTGACTGCGGCCTGGAGCCCGATTGAATCGAGAAAATCAGCAAAAGCGTCTAAATGGGAAAATTATATGGAAAAGAATCTCCAGAGGAGGGAGAGGGTCCCAATTACCAGCAACATGCCAAAGATCGATGTGATCAGGCAGGTGAGATTAAATGCCCACTTGCGGCCGATGATATCTGTGACAATACCGAATGTGAAGGCACCAACTCTGAGCCACAATTGTTAGCCATGCCGATTCCCTTCCACCTCGCTCGTCTTCTGGAACCATCAAGTCAGTGGTGGGGAACTCACGCGAGACCGGCGTTGGAGCAAGTGAAAATTAGACCCTGCCGGTCGGCAGGGACACCCATTTCTTGACTAGACAGCAGGAATGCGCGTTAGCAAGCGAGAACGTGCCCTCTCCGTGTCGGTTCAACCTACAAAACGGCTGACGCCATCAGGCCAACCCCTTGCGCCCACGCGAGATCGAGAAAATAGCCAAAGCCGCATAAGGTCCAGATACACTGCTGGTACCTCCCAAAACCAAATTTGTCGATCTCTCTGGAAAAGAAGAAGGGAATGGTTGTCAGATTAGCCTCATTTTTGGTGCGAATGGGTAAACCAGCTTCATGTCGCCTCCTTGTTGAGAGTATATCTGTGGTTTCTGGTACTCCTCGGGTTCTCTCCCTCCCCCGAAATTGTCACTAACCGATTGATCAGCGCAGCTTTGCGCTCAAAGGGTGTCGCACGACTCGAGATGGCGACATCGCTGGTCCCAGTCAAGGAAGGATGGCCATCGAAGGAAACGGCCTCATCGCCACTCTGTTCTGCGTGCGCGGCATCTGCTTTGTGGCCAAGAAAAGCGTCCATTTCATCGCAATCAGAATCCATGTACACTCTTTTTTCTTTCCCACGGTCAAATATGGGGCTAGCGTTTGTTCAAATACAATCTGACCTCCAATCTGCAATCGAGATCACGGGAAAATGCTACGTGATGGGACGCATGGAGGGTGGACCACTGAGGGCTGTCGAGAACCGCTTTCGGGAAGAGGGTGAGTGACTTTGGGCGTCACTGTCATCATCCCCTCAGAGCTGCCTCCCAACGCCGTCCAGACTTGGGAGCCTCTGGAGCCTTTCCAGACCTTCCATTTTCCGCATCGCGTTCCAGATTTTCCAAGCTTTTCGCGTGTTTCCCGTCTTGGAGAGCTTGGGTCACCGCCCGAAACGATCAGCACAGGAAACAAAAACCGGCCTTCTGGGTGGGATATACCGCATCACTCGAATCACTCGCATCATTCTGCCTTGATCATAGGCTCCCATTTATGGTTCATCGATGGCGGGGTGTACCAGTCATCATGCTAGGTCATACGTGGTCCGCGCAGGGTACATCAAAGGTTGAAGACGCGCAAATGGCCCAGAAAGAAGGTGGAAATATTATTATTATTGCTGGATTCATGATGTTTTTCCCAGTTCGGTGTTCCCCTCTCTCGTGTGCTTCTCGGCCCTTTGGTTTCCCCTCTGATAATATTGTTAATTCTTCTCCTCTTTTAGAAATCAATGTCTCTATTCTAATTCATTCCTTCCCTCTTTTCCCTTCGCCTTTTCCCGCTTTCTCCAAGTTGTTCTTTCCTGTCAGGCTGCCTGCTTGCAAATAGAAATTGGAGAAAACAACGCCACAGGAAGCTGATCAAGCTCGGTTTGCGGGTGAAAGTCGACCGACTGTCTCCAGGATCATGCGCGGTTGTTCACGTGGAAGAGTTTTGTATTGGTTGTCGGCATTCGGATGCACGACGAACAAAAGTATACATTACGAGGAGAACCAGGACGCGAAATGCGAGCTGCGCAAGACGCCGTGCGGACGTGCCTTGGGAGCAAAAAGGTACCCGACTTTGACTGAAGCTGATGATTTACCCTCTTAGGCCCACTAAAGAGGACCGGTGGGCGGACTGCAGTATGCGATTCAGTAGTATGTAACCATACCATTAGAGGCATATGACTGCGCACTACAAACATAGTAGCACCTACCTCTGGAGGGATCCCGAGATCCCCAGTGAGGGCATGGACCATCTGAGCCGACTGTGGCCAGGTTAACGATCGGAAAAGATCTGCGCTCAGTCGTCATTGGATCGGTGTCCACTGTGCCCAGGGTTTCCCCTTTCTCTCGTGCCTCCGACCGGGCTCCCTGGTCTGGACATGGCGATCGGCTTGGATGTCGCCGGATAGGGACTCTTGGCGAAGGGGGCAGGCGTGGAAACTCATCCTCTGCCACTGTCGAGTCTCGAGCCGTTGACCGGTGCTACTACCTACTCCTCTACCGTCAGTCAGCACCTTCAATGGGTTATTGTCGATGGTCGATGGTCGATGGTGGATGGGAAAGGGTCCTGGCCTCGGCTGGATCGAAGTCTTGGCCATTTCCGGTCATTTCCCAATTTTTTGCAACCGACGAGACGAGAGGACTATCGGTCCTTCTTTTCCCTCCTGAGCTGATTGGTGGGTCGAGAAAGGTGCCAATGTGCCAGTGCGACGCTCTGACGCCCGTGCTAGCAATATACTTGATACGGCCTCTCCACCAACCCTGATCGGTTTCCGAGGTGGTGAATCGGTGATCGCGTCCACTTGTGCTCCATTGGCCCGTTAACAAGGGCAGGAAGGGTTACGTGCCAACACGCATGGACCACGAGGCTCGAGCATCTTGCCTTGTATTTTTTCATGCGCAGCAGCGACCTGCGCGAGCGTTGGGTTGGGGTGTGTGTCCATCTCCGAGGGCCCAAGGGACTCCAATATATGCAGCATGTGCCACGGAGGGAGCAGGAGGATTGTCTACAGCAGGTGCATACCGCCAGGACATGGATCAATCATAGCCCACCAGTCTATGCCTCATCAGAAGACCAGGTGATGAACAATGGCGTCTTGTTAGTCCAATGAACATGAACTGATCAGACAGTGGCCGAGGGGGGACCGTTGAGAAAATGCAGGAGATTACGAAGAGGGGCAGCAGCCGTCCCCCTCTTCTTGTCACCCAGCCGCGCTATTCGCAATTAATGATTCTTGTCCAGAGGGTGTCGACAAGATCACGAGGCAGCGCGACCGGAAGTTGCTGGCGAAGGGATTCCCAGTCTGTCCTTCTTTCGTCTGTCCGTCTCCGCCCGCGCGCTTCAAACACGCGCTATCACATGCGAGCGGGGCAGATCGACTCGCTTGATCCGGTCCACTTCCAAGAGGGGCATCCAAGATTTCCGCAAGCTCGATGCAAGACATTTGGGACCGATATCACAAAAAGAAGAGCAGGCAAAAGGAGTTTGAAAATGGAAGAACGAGAACGACGAGGCTGGTTTTGTGGATCGCACGATACCAAGACCTCATCGTTTATATGGAAGCTCGTGGTAACGGGGCCAAACTAAGAATCAAAAGAGGGGACTGTTGGAGAGAGGCGGAAGCTAATCTGAAGCCCCGCAATTATTTCACGATCCGATCGAATCCGTTCCGTTCCGTTGGAGCTTGCACCACATTGCGGGAATTTCGTTTGTCTCACTTCGGGCGGAGCCTTCTAGATCGGAGGGAGGGGGGGGGGGGGGGGGGGCGCCACAAGAAGCAAGAAAGGGAGGAACGGAAAGAGAGGAGAGAGAGACAAGGAGAAGGGGAAAAATAAAGACTTGGTCGGCCCAGTTCACAGCCACTTCGGTGAGAGATGCCGGACAATCGAGTTAATCATACCAAAAAGGAATACCAAAAAGCCCAAGAGAATTTTTAGAAAAAAACTTCATCGGGAATGGGGGTCTCCGACCGTCTATTTTCTAGTTGAGAAGTTCAAGAGTGTCGTCGGATAGCGACGTTGGCAAGGTGGGCAGCTGGGCGATCATTCCCAGAGCAAGGTTCACGGCGCCGGATCCAAGATCGTGCAAGATCTCATAGAATTGAATGTGGGCCTCTCCTCGCCAGCTCTAGCACTGGAACATCTTGGTCGTGCTGACGTTGAGTCGACTCCACTGCTGGCCTCTGGCAAGCGACTGTCCAAACCGGATGGGCCAGTAAACATGATACAGAATGAGGAACGGCAGTGGATCCCAGATGGCAAAGGTGCCATCCCGCCAATAAACAAGATGGTAGCTGAGAGTTTTCAGTCCTTTCTGCACCTCCGAGAAGCTACCAGCTCCACAAGCAAAGGCTAGAACAGGAATGATGAGGAAGGTGACCAGATCGTGACCGATCCAGTAGTAATCGTCCACGGGGGAAGCTGGAGTGGCGAGAACATCCGATTCTGGGACATCACGACCTGTAAAGAGGGACAGGTAGGCGCGGGCCATCTGAGGAGTGTCTCGGAAGAGAACAACTGCCGTGTGAGCGCGTGGATTGCACTCAATAGGGTACAATGTGGCATCCTCGCCGGTCTCTTCCGCAAGGAAGTCAAAGCTCAGGTGGCCGCTAAAGGACTCACCTTCGTGACGGCACACTTGTTCAGTGAACTCCAGCATCTTCTGATTCAAGGCTGAGTTGGGTGGAAGGGCCTGATAATGCATGAGCAAGTCGGAGGACGGACAGGCAACAAACGCTTTCACCCGACCCTGAACCACCAACGAGTGAGTGCAGTACTCGGGACCCTGGATGAATTGCTGAAGTTGGAAAGGCCGTTCAGGAGAAATGTTGAGCGATTCCAAATACGAGCTGGTCGCGGCTGGCCCACCGCGAGCCAAGGGCAACAAGGTCATCATCTGGGCCCTGGCCTTGTCGTCCACGCCGATAGGCTTCAAGATGAATCTCTTTTGACTACCATCTCCCGATCCATCGCGCGCGGCCACTCCACTCAGGATCTGCTCCACCTGGCCCACCGAGGTGCATCGATGGGACTCGGGTATCGCCAGTCCCAGGCTGCGGAGATAGTCCATAAGCAAGTCCTTCTCATGGAGCTTCTCCACCGCGTCACGGTCGAACTGGACAGCCTTGAAGTTGGACCCGAGCATCTCTTGCGCGATCTTCATGACTTCACCATCCTCAATGGCGTCAGTTACGCTGCTGCAACTGATCCAGAGGTTCACCCTCTCGGATTTGAGAATGTTCAGCAGAGTCTGAATGTAATGACTTTTTTTGTGATTGATGGGCTCCTCGATTGCGTAGAATTTGGCGATGGAGCGGGAATATCGTCCCGGCGACGTGAACGGCACGGACTCGGTGTCGGCAGCTATGATGCGGTGGGGGGTGCTTTGAGCTAAGAGGCGAGCAATAGTCAGGCCTTTGGTCATAGAGATACCCGTCACCAAGATTGTCTTGTGGCCGCTATGAATGCCTCCCTCTTTTGATGGATTCGGCTTTTGCCAGCCGCGGAGCAAAAGGGCAATGGCTGTCAGTCCCAAGGAGAAAGGCAGGCATAGAACGCTCAACAGAACAAGTAGCACATTCTTCGGCACGTGTCTGTAGAAGAAGGGAGTAGGTCCGCCTTCCATAGTGGACAAAATGTGGCACGAAGATGATGATCGACTAGATCAAAGAGACCAAGGCTTTGGATATGAATGTGTACAAGCTGGATCAAATGAATCGGACACGGACATGATATCGTTCGCTCGCTGGAACACGTCATGGTCATGCAGTCTGCTTCCCCACCAAAATCTGGTTCCTTGAAAGCGGTGCCTGTTTACACGCAACTAGACTGAGCTCGCCGCGAAGCTCAAAGTCTGCACCGAAATGTGAGGCGTTGGTCTTTCGCTACTGTTATCCACGCGCGCGATCGGTCCAGATTACCGCCTGGTTGTGGTCCGGACTTCTCCTTTTGGTTTTATCTGATTTGATTTTGACTTCGTCTTCTGTCGTTCTCACTAGCGTCTCCCCCACCTGTCTACTTGTTGTCTCCTTTTCCTCGCCGTTCCAGTTCTGTGTCGTGTCATGAATTGATTGATGAATTAATTTCATTTACATTTTTCAGATTTATGATTTCCAATATTTGATTTAATTTTTTCCCTTTTTCTGCTTTGGCGGGGCAACCAGACAGAGTGGATCCATCCAAGCTCCAAGGTCGCTGAAGATTTACTTGTCCACGACGGACATGAACCCCGCGGCTGTAGGGGTCATAGCGAGGGTAGGCCATTGTTTACAAAACAAAATGAGGGGGAAAAAAAGGGAAGTCCAGTAAAGCCAGCAAATCAGATAATTTCTAATCCGTTCGTTGATGACTTCGAAAAATCTAATGATCAGCAAAGTGTCCGACATTGGTAGACCGGCCAGTCATGATCGCCGCCATGGGCAGCTTCGGGATGGAGCTACTGCACGTCTTCGCCCACGCATCGAGTGATTTCAACGCCGTCCTAAAAATTGATTAGCCTCGCAGTTGACAGCGCCAGAGCTCGGGTTCTTGCTGTACCGGAACGCCCGTGGGCTCGAAACTGTGGACGATTTTGCTTTCGTACACGAGATTGGGATTGCCGGGGCTTTTGTTGAATTGCATTGTGGCATAACGCTTCTTGTACTGGTCGACAGTATCCTCGGGCAACTCTTCACCCCGGTGGATCTCACCAAGCTTGGCCCGTTTTTGATTCACATTGCTGCGCACGTAATCGAGGTAAGTTGGGTTTCCGGGCTTGATGACGTTGTCCGCGGCGAGAACTGAGCCCGGCCGCACAAGCTTCAACTCTTCACACAGCTTCAAATCGGTGGTGTATGCGGGTTTGTAGTGGTCGAGGAACAAAAGATCGATGAGTTGCAATTGTCCTTCTGCGTGCAGACGCGCAAGGGAGGCATCGCTGGGCCCAACGACGACCTCGACGATGTGCGAGAGGCCTGCCAGGTGGACCAAAGACATGATAACGGCGGCAAATTCGGGATTCATCTCGAGGCTGAAGTAACGCTGGCCGCCCACTTTGGCGAGCATGTTACCGAAGAGGATGCATGAGTAGCCAACGTATCCCCCCAACTCGACCTGAGAGCGTATTGACCGTCAATCCATCGGCGATTTTGAAAATGTGGGGGCATGGTGACATCAACTCACCATGGTCTTGGGCTTGACTTCTTGGATCAAGTCGCAGACAATTCGTCCCTTGTCCTCGCCAACGTTCATGAGATATTTCTTGGTCCGGCCAAATTCATCAATTGCCCTGAGGACTTTTTCAGGTGACCCCCGGATATTGTCCAGATCTGGATGCGCGTAAACGAAATGCAATAGTTCAATCTCACGGCCATCGTCAAAGTATCCAGTGCCTTCCTCTTGAGCCGCGTAGGCCTTGGTCTTGTCAAATCCAGCGTCTGTCATTGTAGTAGATCCCTGGGGGAGGATTGTATATTTCTTCCTAGAGCTTCGTCTGACAAGAAAGATGAACGAAAGCAAAATGAATGACTGAGCTTCTGTTTAAGCGCTCGCAAAGATTGATCCTGGAATTTCTACAAAGCCAAGAACCGGCACGAGAACGATCCGGGGGTGGTACAGCACAGTTGAGCGGTGTCTTCGTGTCGGGTCCCCTCAGTGAGCGGAGAAAACCCACAATTTTATTATTATTTCCCCCTTCAGGAATGAGAGGGTTTCATCTGAAGAGCAATGTGGCATGACATGAGCCGTCATACTTTGCTCTGTACAGCAAATTACGTCGATTGTCAATGCATGGCCGAATCCGCGCACCCCTCACGGAGCACATGTCTCCATGCAACTCGAAGACCTGGAGCGGAAATTCCACCGGGCAGGCTAGGTCTGTGGTTGAATCTACATGGTACCTGATCCAGTAAAGCTCCACTATTGGCGCGGGAAATTTCAAATATTCTCTACACTGGGGGTTGAATCGAGCGAGATCGATGGCATGGAGACCTTGCAAAGCTTCTACCCCTCACGGAAACCTGATTTTCAACGTGTCGCTGCAATACTGTTCGGAATAACCTTTGAAGTCTGTGAGTCTTTGTGCCAGTGGACTCTGGTCAAATCCACTCTTGCTTGGACATGTGCAGTAGATGTCCCTCAACTGGATGATCAACTGTGTTGAGTCAAAAAAGGCCTCGCTTTGTCGAGGATCGCCTGGCGGGCCCCTGCATGACCTCACCATAAAATGTTGGCAACGTATTCTGCCTGCGAGATGCATGCATGAAACATGGAAAGCCAAAACTCAGCGGATCTTATCTCCTATCACGATGGATCTTCGTACAGATCCTCCGAAACTCGCAGTGCTAAATCAGGCCTGATGCTCGACTAGGTGCACAATGCATTGTTCAGGCCTGTTCTGTTTGGGTACCTGCCCTTTTCGGCTTTCTTTCCCAGATCTTCATGGCCATTCAAGGTGAAAAAATATCGTGAAATTGACATTTCGTTGTTCTTCTCCTTTTGGAAAGAGGAGTCAGTCGAAAATTCCCAAATATGGCGTGAAAAAGACCCCGTTACGAATCATCTTGCTCCAAGTCTTTGGGAAGCCATGACCAATTCGGATGCCGCTTTCCAGACGTAGAGGAAGATGGAACGTGGACCATTCACGATGGATGCTTCGTCCAACCTCGGGTACACCGGGCAATACAGGCCATGTGAGCGATTTTGAGACAGTGGAGGGGGTATATAAGTGACATGGGCCCGGGCCAAATGGACGTTGGCGACTCAACAAACTGTCTATTTTTCCCCCTGAACAAGTCTCATTCAAAGGTTGTTCACACTCTATTCACGTATTAAACATGTCGGACCTCAAGGCTTCTGTCGTGGAGACAAAGAGTGGTTTCCACGTGGAGGGATACGAGAAAATTGAATACGACTTTACGTTCTTGGATGGTGTCTTTGAGACTCAGAACAATCAGCTGGCTCACTTGTATGAGCGATGGGGTCGTTGCTTGGCCATCATGGACAAGAACATCTATGACATCTATGGCCAGAAGATGCAAGACTACTTCAAGCATCACAACATCGAACTGAAGATTCACCAGACCATGATTGGCGAGAAGGCCAAGTCCCTGGAGACATTTACTCAGATTGTGGACTCCATGACCGACTTTGGAATCATCCGCAAGGAGCCCGTCCTGGTTGTCGTAAGTCGTCTCCCGAGATCTCTGTTACTCTCTCAAGTCTTCGTCAGGGTGCGACTCATATGCTGACGTCTTTTTTGCTCCTAGGGTGGCGGTTTGGTGACCGACGTAGCTGGGTGAGTGAAAGGAATGCCAATCAGTTGCCAGACACTTGAGCCTGCAGAGCAGTCTGACTGACAATTTCGTGACAATGAAATAGATTCGCCTGCGCCGCATACCGACGGAACACCAACTACATCCGCATTCCCACAACCGTCATTGGCCTGATCGACGCCAGTGTCAGCATCAAGGTTGCTGTCAACTACGGCAACTATAAGAATCGCCTCGGTGCCTACCACGCGCCAATCCACACCTTCCTCGACTTTGGATTCCTCCGCACTCTGCCGGAGGCTCAAGTGCGAAATGGATTCGCCGAGCTCATCAAGATCTCCAGCTGTGCGCACTTGCCCACATTTGACTTGCTCGACAAGTATTGTGAGCAGCTGATCTCCACCAAGTTCGGACGCGCTGGTCAGAACGAGGAAGTGAGAAAGGCCGCCGATGAAATCAACAGGAACGGCATCTTTGAGATGCTGAAGCTGGAGACTCCCAACCTCCACGAGATCGGTCTTGACCGAGTCATTGCCTATGGTCACACATGGTCACCCCTGCACGAGGTATGTGTCTTTGTTCACCATGGGTCTTATGAAAGCATGGTCGCTGACAGCCCAACAGCTCACGCCACCAACCCCTCTCCGTCATGGCCACGCTATCTCCATCGACATGGCCTACTCTGCCACTCTGGCCAATATTCGTGGCTTGCTGAGTGACGAGGAGCACCGCAGAATCTTGAAGCTCTTCTCCCGTTGTGGGCTGTCCATGGACCACGAGCTGTTCAATGAGGATATCCTTGCCAAGGCCACGGCGGCTATTCTCAAGACACGTGACGGCTTGCTCCGTGCGGCCGTGCCAAGCCCCCTGGGGAGCTGCAAATTCCTGAATGACGTTACTGACCAGGAGATGGCGGCTGCTCTCCGTCGCCACAAGGCCCTCATGGCGGAGTACCCTCGCAACGGTGCTGGTATTGAGGCTTATGTCGATGCCAGTGACACCGGTTACACTGTCAACACTACCACGGAGGAGGCCGTGCCAGAGCCCGTGCAAGAGCCCGAGACCAATGGCTCGAAGCCAATCGAGAATGCCGCTGGGGTCAACGACGGAGTGTTGAGGACGGGACTGACGAGCGAGCTCAAGGACCTCGCTCCTAATGGCCACGCTAATGGTCTGCCCACTGTTCAGGCTCAGACATGACCCCGGCTCCTTGGTGATTCTGGTGTTTTGTCCGCAGAGGAATATTAGAAAACACCATGCGCTCTATCAGGTCCATCACTTGACCTGTCTTTTCCCTTTTTTAGTCAATCTCTCTCTCTCTCGCGCGCGCGTTTCAATTATCAAACTCACAATACCGCTGTGAGCTGATTACCAGCCCAGCCATTTGTTGCATTCTACACCGGAACATACTACGCATTGACAGTCTTTGTCACAAATCATTGCCCATCCATAAATTTCGATTTTGTTAGAATGGCCCATCAATGCGGTCAACATGACTTGATGTTCCTCATAGATGCCCGGAATCAAAGTGACTGGAAGGTGAGTGGGGGTCACAAAATGATATCGCAGATGATTATTTATTTTCAGGAAATGACAACGCCCGGCTCTACGCTTCGACACAGAGCTATCGGGCTATAACCGAAATAGGGTTGGTGGCAGCTGAATTGTCCATCTGGGAGCTTGACTCACTTCCATTCAGTCGTATGTAGTGCAGAGGTTCTACGGTAGAACCCCCCTCTCCCCGAGAACGCGGAGAGTGTATTCATCGCCTGGAGCACTTCGTAATAATTTATTTCTGGCCGACATACCATGGTCGAAGGTATCAATTTTCTCAAATATGAGGTGCACACAATATGGCCTGCAAAACTATTAAATCAAGGGGCTCAATTTTCTCTTGTGAACTAAAGCTTGCATTGCTCTGACAGATCGCTTCGTCATACCGTTGTCCCTTCAGATGTTAGCTTTAACCTTTCAAGAAGTTGCACCTCGGTTGCTTTCTCAAGTGCAGCGCTCTTTGCCTCTACTGTCTCGTCTGGGTTGCCATAGAAAGCAATCTTCCCCCCCTCTCGAATAACACCCTCCCGGTCAAGACATAGACGCGCCCTTGTGTAGGGGTCGACCTTCCAATGATTGATTCTCAACCGCTCTGCCAGATACGCTCGCTGGCTCTGTGCGGATTGCAATTTACCGTCGTCCATGTTCTTACTCGCATCGATCCAGTCTGAGGTTGCGGTTAAGAATTCCTCACCGATTTCTTGGCGCTCCTGCAAGAGTGCGTCTCGAGTGATGGTGTCCTCCATCCGTCGGTTTTCGTTCTCATCGGGCTCGATATACGTGTACTTCCATTTTTCAGAGCCCCCCAGCTCCTCAACTAGCTGATCACGCGCAATGAATTTGGTCACATCATTGACGTTGTTGGTGAAATTGACCTTGGCAGCAATATCCGGATCCATCCAGCCGCGGATAATTCTCCAGATTCCTGAATAGTGTTTACTAGGTAAGCCCGCCGATCACAACCGCGACCCAGTCCAATGGTCTATCTTTCTGGTGAGTGAAGTCTTCCATACCTGAGAACACCCAAGGGGCATTGTGAATGAGCAAAACTCCTAAACACTCTGGGTAATTGGCTTCGAAGCATTTCAGAATAAACTTGACGGGTGGATATTCCTTGAGAAAGTTTTTCATTCAGTTTTGCTCTCTGTCGCAAATGCCGATTCACGTGAAGCAATAGATGTCGGAGCTTACCATGTTCGAGAGTCCGAATCCGGTCATATCAAACACCACGGCCTGTCCATTGGAAAATTAACAGTGAGCAGACACGCACTCGATCTCAAGCATAAAGCCGAAGAGTACTTACCGCTGTCTCGACCGGAGGCGAGAGAGTCAAACGGACAGATTCGATGACATGTACAATGAATCTCTCCAGCGTTTCCTCACTCTGTGCGCCTGGCTTATGCAAGCGGACCTTGATCACCACGATTGGCCGGCCAAGCTTGTCTGTTCCGTGCACAAATGCCTTCCCCATGCGCATTTGTGCGAGAAAGTCTTGGCCGGCCTTCTTTTCAGCCGCAATTGTGGCGCTCCGCTCCTGCTGCAAGGCGTGCAACTCGCCCTTAGCCATGACGTCGTCATCGACATGCATCTCCTTTACCCGCCAAACAATGGCGGCCATCATCATCGCAAAGGCTTTTGGAACGTCCCACTTTCGAGCACGCAGGAATCGGAGCAGCATGGCATCGGGATTATCGTGTTTCAACAGGTTCAGGATCCCCCCTCTGAGCTCGAGCGAAGATATCTGTGATAAAGAGCTCTGAATCATCTTTGTCTCCTGAGCGCCCATGCCAATCTCCCTGAGGTATGCCGTAACCTTCTGTTGACCTGATGGAGTCGCTGACGATTTATCGGATAAATTGCTCTGGGTGCGACCAAGCAGCGAGTGCCGACGCTGTTGTGGATTTGGGCTACTGGATCTCTCCACCGAGGCCCTAGGGGGCTCTTCGCCCGATGGTGACTCGGCGGCCCTGAGAAGAATCGACCACAAACTTTGCAATTTTGCTTCTTGATTTCCGTTCAAGTTTCCTAGGAAACCGGGCTTAGGACCTTCTGCAGCCATCTTCAGTCAAGTTGAGTAGGCCTCAATGAAAGAACGGCACACTAGGAAGGGATTGGTAGGGAAGAAGGTCGCAACTGTGTTGAAGAGCGCGAATTGAAAAAGTATCGGTCCAGGAACAAGATCAAAATCGGAAGTATGTATCACTAAATGCAGATCCAAATATGTATGATTCGAGGATAAATTCGTTTTCTCTAAAAAGAGATGTTGAGACGGGGGGTGCCTGGTCCATAATATATGACTTGCACCAGTTTTTCTCCCTGCTTGAACCGCGCAAGATCGTCATGAGTCCACATGAACTCCGACTGTGCTGTCATGTGGCCTAGGATCAAGTACTGATCGGCTATTCTATCTCGGCCATTTCAGTCCAATTGAAGCTTAGTGCGTCTGTGGATACCGTGCGAAAATTCCTCGGTAGGTGCCGGTGCCTCGTTGCCTACGTTGTTCCTCCGCATCAGAAAGCGGTTTACCTTCCGGGGTGACGGCGATCTCAGTCGTGGTGGGCCGGGATCAGCAGTCTGTGCTTTGTCACCCTTCCAATCACACTTGTGGTTTTGGCTCCCCTTCCATCGCGCCCCGGATTCTTTCGTTTGTCTTGGGTAGATGATCACACTATGGTCCGTGGTTTGTCTGGGGTTCAGGTGCTTTCGAAGTGGATCATTGCCTCGGGTTCTCGATGCCGCGCGCTGCCTCCCCCACCAACATCGGAGAAACACATGCGGTGAAGCATTCTCATAATTGAGCATTCTTGATGAGGGGGTGCCAGGCTCAGATCATCATCAATGATGACCAAAGGACTACCGCAGAGACTAGCGAATATGTTTCGAATGGGTCAAACCTCACAGCCGGTATGTGGGGTGTGACTGGATGACTGTTGTAAATGAAAAGATCTCCGACACGGTGTCACGGGAGGCGGCGGTCGATTTTTTCCGTGTTCGGAAGAATCCCTCCCTTCAGCCCTTCCCCTAGTCGGCACATTTGACCTACTAAGACATTGATATTTGCATCTGCACGTTGGCCCAGTCGATCAGTGCTCCATGAAACATTCTCTCGTACAAAGCCATATTATTCTGGCCTTGATGTAGATTGGAATTACGATCTGCATCCCGGTCCACATATCTATGCACGATGTGAATGGTTCAAATTCAGCATAGGTTCATGCCTGGGTACTTTTAATGTGCAGCCACTTGCCTGGACACTGATGCCAAAGCATCCAGCTTTGAATGCGAATCAGGTAATCCTCGTCCAGATATATCTTGGAGCATGTGAAGAGCACTCAGGCTCATTCTGTTCTCTGCCTGAAACGATCGAAAACAAAGGGCCAATGGAACTTGGCGCGTATTTCTATATCCTCCTTTGGTACTCGAAAGTCTCCATATACGTCGGTGGGGAACTAATCGAATAAAAGGTTGGTGCTTATATTTTTGGCCCAATAACAGTCCCCGCCTCGACCCCTGTTCACGCAAAGTGGCCACCTTTGACAGGGCCAAGAACAACGGACCGCACGACATACTCCAATACTCAGGTGCTATGTTGTTGTCTACTACTCCAGTGACCACCATGGTGAAGTGGACAGATTTTTAGCTCTCGTGATCTCCGTAGTCAGGTCTCCGTCTCCCGAACTGCAGCCCTGTTACTTCAAATAGAGTTCGAAAACGAGGTGCTAATCCCTCTACGGGTTCATGACCAACCCAAGACGTGAGAGGACAAGTGCAGACTCAGCTACTTGATAGTGAGGTGAGCAGTCTTCCTGGATCATGGCACTCGAATCATCAAATCACCTCGGGAGGTAACTGCCCCTTGTATTGAAAGTGTTATAGTGGAACATGGAGTTTGAAAGACGTGTGGTTAACCCCCATTGCAAGCTACAAAAGAGCTTACGCCGAGGTGGGCTGCGCAAGACCCCATAATTGCAATTCATCCGACTCGAAATACCCCTCGGCAACAAGCTGAAATCCACATTTGCGAAGGACTCCCGAGCTCCCGAGATTAGCCTTTTCACAAATGGCAAAAATTCTCTCAGGGTCATCTCCCTTCCCAGTGCTCTCGCGCCGAGGTAGATCCCACCATTTCTCGAGTAAAAGACGCAATGCTTCTGTCGCATATCCTTTGCCCCATGCTTCTGGGAGCAACGAATACCCAAGCATCGGGCATGGTGTCAGTGTATTCACCCCCACGTACCCGATCACCTGCTTTTCCGGCTGCGAGATTGATTTGTCGAGGATGGCCAAAGTAAATGAGAGTCCAGTGATTCCTGGAGGGCCCCCATCAAAAACTTTGCTGGCCATCCATTCGTACACCTCATCTAAAGATTTGAAAGGTTCTTTTGGGTCGCTGAAGTGATCGCAAAAAGTGTCAATTCCTCGGTACCACGCCTGCATACCTACTGAAAGATCACTATTTTCACGTACTTATTCTTCGCGACCTCGGGCCTCGAGCGAATAGCCAGGATTGCAGCAGCATCGTCAGCACAGATGGGTCGAAGTTGCAGACGCTCGCTCTCAATCGCACCCAGCGACTGTGGAATTGCCGTCAAATATATTGATTGGTTAGGCAGGGGTAGTGACAGCTCCATTTCATGAACCACTGGGACACCGGCTTGTCTGGCTGAGAGAAGGGCGATGGTTGTGATGTCCCAAAGAATGCAGAAAGAAAGCACGGAAACCTAGACTGAAACGTCTTGAACGAAGTAGGGCGCTGTCTGACCACTGTGGCGCCTTTGCTATTTGTATTCCAATTTCAGCGGGTGCAGGTTCCTCAAGACCAAGGCTGTATATTCACTGCGGTGGGGGCTTTTACATTTTTTCTGGCTCTTAGTCAGGCGGGAAAAGGCCAGAGAGACGAGAGTGGCTCTATTTCACGTCAACAATCCCTTGTGCACAGCGTTGACTGGACAAGCAGACGAGGACGACTGATGGGCTGAGTCCACAACTGCCGGCGCCGCTAGTCCCCGTTGGGAGCCCGCGCCTCCCTGAAGTTGTCTTCGTCACTGTTAAGGCCTGAGGCACAACACAGGGGGCCCAATGCGGTAATTTGGACTGAAATCCACAATTTGAGCTAATCCGTGGCAATCATCTGCATGATGAAGAGGTGTTGTCGCATGCACAATTTCAGTGGGATAATCCATTTTGATAGAAGGGCTTCCTTCGAAGTCTGCATTCTGCAAAGGGTTTCAATTATTGACTAGCTACAACACTGGTCTATCGCAACTGTGATTCCCGTATTCCGAATGGCATATTTCCTTCCACAGTCTGTTCTCTTCGATACACGAGAACTGCCTCTTCGATTGGCTGATATGGCTTATTCACCAGACAGTATATCATTCTGGTGTTCTGCTAAGCCCTTGACAGCAAACTACAAGGCTGTGAACGGACTCTTGTCTTGAAGGCTGTCGATACGGCCAAGCAGGAACTCAAGGTGCCGATAGGCTGCGCCAGGCGTATATTCGGGGATTTCTGAGGGGAGAGCAAGACTTGGTATCAGCAAAAGTTCCATAGAACATTCAAAATGCGCAAAGGCAGAAAACGTCGATGCGAAAGAGCGGGGTCTATAGGCGATTGAATCAAAGCGGTCGGTAATTCTTACCGTGTCCTGATCCAAAGACACTACTGAAAGTCAGCCCACGCTCGGTGTGAGCTGTACCCAGAATACCGGCGCCACCATCTGCCGTGAAGGGGATTTGTGGGTTGCCATTTGCAATCGCAGAGACCGAATCCGTGTATGGCACAAAGAGATCTTCCACTGGGGGCTTCTGGAAGCCTTGAGCCCCGTTCCATGTCATATTCTGGATCGTGGCCAACGTTCCGTTCAAGAAGAGGAGATAGTCTCCCCAAGCATGAGCAATGAGGACGTTATTCGTGCGTTCAATCACACTGGGAAGTGGTCCAAGCGCACTAGGGACTGATTCGTCTCCATGATGGAAGATTGGACCCCCGCAAATAGCATAGTTAGTGGGCCCAACATGGAGAGCCTTTTGAACATCTGATCGGTTGAAGTAGTTGTTCGGACCCCCAGCCAGAGACGGGAAGCCCATGACATTCCACTGGAAAGGACAAACATCCGTGAGGTGATAGAAATTGAAGCAGGGATTGACAAAGGTGGCTGCCACAACCACTTGATCCCAGACGTCGCATCCTTCACGAGTGGGGTCAGGCGCAGTGGGGAAGTTCTTGGGGGGCGGATATGTGAGCGCCTCATCGAGGAACTTATTATATCCGCATTTGTGTGCACGCTCGTTGATATGCTTCATAAAAGTCTCGTTCAGATTGAACACGGGAGAGAAGTAGTTGAGGGCCGGAACTGCGGGAGCTGTGGCAGGGCATCTGTCAGCTCTGCGAAAAATGTATCATATAGAGAGATGAGCTAGGAATGGAAGGCGTACCGTATATCATCACGTTATCCTCGTTGATTGATGGATCGATGAGCTGAATGCCCTTGAGGTTGAAATGTTCCCGATCTTCCTGATCTAACATGCCGGAGGCAATGTACGGGATATACTGCCCGGCGTAGCTCTCGCCTGTGATGTATATCTTGTATCCTTGCATATGAAAGGTATCGATGAATCTCCGCCAAAAGTCGTTAAATTGGTTGGAAACATCGTACTCATTCTCCACAGTGGATGGACCAGGTGAGTATCCTGTGCCAGCAGGCTGGTCAATGTAGACCATATTCGTCAACTTGTTCCAAGCGAACAGATTCTCGAAGGGCTCGTATGTGCCTGGCTGCCACAGGAACGGTCCATTTTCTTGAAGCAGCCCAGCCAAAGAGCTACAGCCTGGTCCACCATTCAACCAAATTGTGATCTGCATTGATGGATGACCGGGATTAGCCTCTGCACTTTCCCCGTTGTTTCCTTCACGGACGGACAGCGATACAGCCAACTCACCTCTTTCTTGGCCTTTGAATTTGTCGACGGAAAGAACCAGAAGAACAAGCTGGAGTTGCCGTGCGGCGTATTGGGGAGGAGACCAGCGTAGCTTTCGCCAATGTCAAAGGTGACATTGGGGAAATTTGTTCCATCAACGAAAAACTCTTGATATTCATGATTAGCCATAGTCATGAGCCCCCATCGCCTTTACATGAGGCTATCGAGCACGAATAGCGACTCACTCTCAGTCACGTTGTTTCGGAATTGAAAATTGGTCTCAGCCTTGGGAGCGCTCCTCTTGCGACTGGAAGTTGCGATGGCATGGGCCGCAACCTTGTTCTTTCGGTGTGGGCTTTGCAAGGCGGCGACAGACGTCACAAGCAGAATGAGGGGGGCCAGGACGTGCATCGTGACGGCTGTTGCACCAGCGTTGAGCGTATGCGCACCGGATAATTTAATTCTTTCCAACTTGTCAATCTGGTTGATCTTACGGAGGTATTTATAAGAGCCTGCATTGTGGCACTCTACTCACCTCCGCTCCTGATGATTGCACCGAATATACGCAATGCATAGGCTTCTGTAGACCCCCAGACTCGGTGCGATGCCTGCCCCTCCTCAAAGTCTGGAGTAAATCGCGTACGCACATACATTGCGACCGGCCTGAAGATGATCTCGAGCGGAAACTGCCGATCTGATGCAGGACCCAGTTGCCTGGCAAATCTCTATTGGAGGCAGCGGAAAACAGTTCTTACATGAGACTAGCGTCGACTGCAACGTCGCCAGACGAAAAAAGGAAGGTCATATGCGGGTAATGGCGTCATGGCAGCACGACACGCGTGAGAGCACCGATGTAGATCAGGAGAGCCCCGACGGACTCCTGCACTCACTCAGAAGGTCTGCACCGGCGTTAGACGCGCCTCCCGGCCGAGTAGTGGCTGAATAGCCAGAAACACCGTCTTGTCGAATTGACGATCTAAATGACTTCGTTGGGCTTCGATCGAATATGTCAACACATCGGTAAGTCGGTGTCAGGAAAAGACGATGAGATACCGCAGCTCAATACTAGTTAGCACTGGCTAGTAAGTAGTTTTTAAGCACTCGGGAAGGGGGTATATCTAAGGAGAGGCGTCGCAAATACAGCCTTAAGCTGTAGGGTGAACGGCGCGTGCCACATTGACAGGCGATTCAGATCTCCTGCAGCAGTAACAGATGGAACCACGTTGACCAGGAAGAATTAAGGCGTTGTTGTAGGCGCAGCAAGCTTGGCGAAGCACATTGGCCCATTCAGTCAACTAGGGACTCCATCATCCGTCGAGACAGGATCGGTTATGGTGATGATGGTGCAGAACTGAGCAATTCCGCGCAGACCTCTTTCCGACAAGAGGGAACGGGCGACAGCCAACTTGACGTCACGGGACATTGAAGACTGGAGGGCTTCCGGCTATGAGGCCTTGGCAAGCTATTTCTCTCCATTGTTGCCTACGTCCGCTCTCGTTATTAGAGCGAGTACAGCAATAATATGAAGTAGTTTTTGAACCATATACCGCACCTGGACCAGCGTCCACGGTCTTGACATGATGCACGGGCACAATACCCAAGAATTCAGGCTATCAATTCCAAATGTTCGCCCTTCTGGAGAACCAGTTGAGCCCTCCTGCAGAAGACACCGAGAGCTGTTTTCAAAGTCTCCCGCTCTCTGTTAACGCTACTTCGAGGATAACACTACGCAGGTCGCTTGTCAAGTTCCTATTACATCTGGTTTCTCTCGAAACTCGTCTGCGTGTTTTAAATCGACATTTTAGTCCTCGGCTCAGGCAATGTCCTCCTTCAAATGGCTAATTTTCCACTCCTCGGCAAAATGACACCTCTCTTGCACTGCGTGATCTCGCCGCTCTCTCTATCGCGTACTGTTCTCCGAATCGCATTGCGAAACCTGTCAATCCGGCCTCATCAAACCTGGATACGGTTTGGATATCCCTTCCATCTCTCGCAAGTTAATAGAGGAGGAATGACCATGACCAGCGGGGAATTGCTCGCGAGAAAAAAAACCGTCACCTTCTCGCGGAACGGAATCATAACACAGCGCCGCAGTAGTTGGATCTGTGAATTTTCTCTTGCAATTGCAGGCTACCTCGGGTTAATCCTGACCGAAGTTGTCGTGGTGCGAGTGGCAGAGCAACGCTGATCATATCTGGTGGGGGCTCGTCACCCGCAAAACCATCGGTCGATTTGTTGACGCTGTCTCGACGCCCGCTCTCCCCGCATGCCAAGACGGATCGCCGAGCGTGGGCTTTTTTCCGAGGTTCGCAGTTATTGGTGGACCTGCATACATCAACGCAGGAAACGGTCGAGCTTTCTAACGTGGCTCTTGAGGTCTGTTACTACGGTCGGTGTATTGAGATCCGGATGCACGAGAGCTTTATAAGACATCAATTAGGTTCGCGGCAAATTATGTATTCCCTGAGCGATTTTCCACGACATTAACCATGGCCATTCTTCGCGCGATCTTAGTTGTGGGACTGGCTGTTGTTTCAAATGCACTCGACGTGTCGCAAAATGAAACCGTCATCACTATCGCCAATGATCGCCTCTCGGCAGTTCTGCGCAGATCCGTTGGTCAAATCGAGCAACTGACTCTTGACGGACAAGATTTGCTCGGGCAAAGATCTGGGTCGACGGGCATCGGGCCTTATTTAGACTGCTATTGCATCCCATCGGGGTTCTATACGGCAGGCGCCACCACGCCGACGACTGAAGTTGTTCAGGGGGTGGACACTACCGGCACCCAATACGCCGGTATCATCTTGACCGACGTCTACACCCCGACGGGTCAGTTATTTCAACAATATTGGTTTCTCCGTGATGGCGAGACTGGCCTTCACATGTTTAGTCGACTTGCGTATTACAACGAGACTAGCCCGTTCCTTCGAAATCTGCAAGAACTTCGAACCTTGTTCCGCCCTAACACACCTCTTTGGACGCATTTGACTTCGAGCGAGGTTCAAACTGCTCCACTGCCCAGTAAAGACGCCGTCGCTCATGAGGTTGTTGTTCAAGACGCCACTTGGACCTTCAATAACACCCCAACCGATCCTTATTACTCGCAATTCTCGCAATACTTTACTAAATACACCTTCTCGAATCGTAAGTAGCGACGTAGGACTGTTATCCTGATTCGTGGCGCGCAACTCACCATATCATTCAGCTTGGAGAAATAACAGCGTGCACGGGCTGTATGCTGATGGTACACGGTCGTCCGGTAGCACCTACGGAGCTTGGCTGGTAATGAATACAAAGGTGAGTGATGACGAGGGTGGCAAGCCCAACGGAAAGAAACCCGCTAAAATCTCGATCACCAGGATACCTACTATGGAGTAAGTGAGTTTTTTCTCGGTCGATGTGACATACGCCAACTCATCGCCTGGTTCTAGGGCCCTCTTCACTCGGATCTCACGGTGGACGGAATTGTATACAACTATCTGGTCTCGAATCACCATGGCGAGGGAACACCAAACATCACTCACGGCTTCGATCGAACATTCGGACCTCAGTATTATCTCTTCAATGGTGGCAAGGGGTCCTCCAAATCTCTCTCTGAATTACGCCACGAGGCCCTACAGATCGCCAATCCCGCGTGGAACATTGCTTTTTATGACTCGATCGCCAAGCATGTGAAAGGCTACGTCCCTTCCAAAAGCCGCGGAAAAGTGCAGGGCTCCATCAAACTACCCAAGAGTGCTGTGCGTCCCATTGCGATTTTGAGTGCCAGCGGTGTTTACTTCCAAGATAACAGCGCCGTCCCAGAGGCGCGCCAGTATTGGGTCGACATTGACTCTCACGGTGACTTCACCCTGGATTATGTCACAGAAGGGACTTACCGTCTTACGATTTATGCTGAAGGAGTCTTTGGGGACTTTGTCCGTGATGATATTGTGGTACGTGCCAGTAAATTGACCAAGGTCCACGATCACTGGAAAGAGGAGTCGGCAGGGACCGAGATCTGGCGACTAGGAATACCTGACAAGTCTTCTGGTGAATTTCGCCACGGGAACTTTCCTGACTCCACCCATCCACTTCATCCTCCCGAGTATCTGATATACTGGGGTGCCTACGACTGGGTCAGCGACTATCCCCAAGGGATCAACTTCACTGTTGGGAAAGATGACCCTGCGACCGGGCTGAATACTGTTCACTGGTCGGTATTCGGTCCAACCCCATCAAATTCACATGTTGAGTACGACACGACAAATGATTGGTATATTCATTTCAGCTTGCGTGCATCGCAAGTGCATCATGCGAAAAGAGCGATGTTGACTATTCAGTTGGCCGGAGCGAAGACCGCAGCTGGAAACACCGATGTTTGGAAACCAGAGGTTGGTACTTCATCAGAAGGAAACACAAGAGTCCCGCCGAAGAAGCATACAAGCGCTGACATTGAATGCCCCAGGAGCCCTACAATAACCTGGCCCTAGAAAGCTACATCAATGAGCAGCCTAGTCCGTTGACTCTGGTTGTTGGCTTCAATCAATCCAGCAGCTGTATTGTTCGATCCGCGGTCAGTTGCTACCAGGTCCGCTCTCGTCTTTCTTTCCCAGCGAACTGGCTCCGCGCGGGGGACAACGTGTTGAGATTGCATCTTCCTTTCAACGCGACTGACGTAGAGACTGCAATTCTGCCGAGCTCCGTATACGTGCAGTACGACGCTTTGCGCCTAGAACTGGATTCATAGGAGTGGTCTTTTCCGTTGATCACTCTAGTTCGGCTACTCGAGGACCATGACTCCCACCAAATTTCTTTACTTTCAGACAATCCCCCAGTGATTGCAAATTGTGTGCTGTGGTCTAAACATACCAATCGACCCGTCCGAGTATCGTGTCAACAGTGGAAATCGAACATACAAGAATGGCTAGTTTTGGGAGCGTTTTTGTTCGCGTCCTTTGTTGGACCCTGCGCATCGGGTTCGAGTAATTAGCCATCGATTAGCGGCTCAAGCTGCCGGCGCTGAGGAACAGAAGCTCATAGTAGTTTGGTGGCCCATTTTTTCAATTATGTCGATCCGCCAATGAAAACCTGTAAATGGGACTCCCGACAACGTGAGCTATCCACTCCCATCGCTGGTTTAGGCGGCGTATCGGGCAGTGATCGACAGTCTCGCCATCATAGTGACACAGGCGAGGGAAACAAGAGCAAGGGATATTCTCCGTTGTTTGTAAGGTGAGACCTTTTGATGACTCTGGCCTGACGAGGTTTGAAGCATCTCCCACGAAACTTGAATAACCGCAAGTCACCGTACGTGATGACATCAGCTATCAGAAGCTCCTCGCAGAATATCCCCACAATTTCAATGGGAGTAGTGGCTCTCCTTATATATCATTGGCGGGATCTGCAGATTCTCGGCGATCGGGCCTTTTCCTGATTAAGAGCCCACGACGGCGACCGCAGCCCTATGTGTGGTGGAAGCAGGACTTTTGTGTCTTTATATACTCGCTCCGCATGCTCAGCTTTAGCATTGCCTCTGCATTATGATCCGGCAGCTTTTACCTGGCATTAAACGGGGCAATCTGAAGCCTTTCACTACATATTCCGGGGCTCGATCGATTCTTCATCTACGTGGAGGTGTCAAAACAACTTTAGAAATGAATCCTTTCGAAGGCGCCAAATCGACCAATGAGGGCTTCCGTCCTGCTCTCGAGCACCCTCCAGAGTTTACTTTTCAAGACGAAGACCCCAGTGGTCGACCTCCCTATGCGAGGCCACCACTCGAGGAGTTTGGTGAGACGAAGTGGCGGGCAAGTTGTCAGTGCGGTCAGGTGAAATACAGCCTACGGCGTGAGAAGCCATTGAATGCGAAGTTCTGTCACTGCCGTGGATGCCAGGTTATGCACGGTGCACCTTTCCAGTGGGCCGCGATTTTCCCCAAGGACGATCTTCGATTCGACAATGGTACCAAAGGCCTGTCTTTCTACGCCGCTCGGGAGCGAAATACCAAGTACCAAACACCAACAAAAGTTTCATGCGCCACATGCCGAACCCCTATCATGGATGAAGGTCGCAATATGTGTCTTTTGTTTCCGCAGCTCATCGACTTCTCCGGTTCCGTGGACGAGCAAAGAGAACGGATCGCAACATTCTTGCCATCGTGAGCACTGCCCCTCTCCGACATGCCGATCACGAAACCATGCTAAGTATAATTCAATTTAGATGCCACATCTTCTATGAGAAGCGTTTGCGAGATATTCATGACGGCATCACTAAGTGGAAGGGAATGGATGAAGAGAGTGAGATACTGGACGATTACGGGAATCTGAAAAAGACTTGATGTTGACTCTTTTGCTCCCATGACTCATTCGCGTTCAACGTGGGCTATTATCCAAAAATGAGATGAATTTTCGTCAGAGATTCGCGTACACCTTCATTATCAAGGATCTCGTGGGTAGCCATTTGGAACAACAGTGATGAAGAACCTGAATTTGAAAACAACCCAAGTGTTACTTGCCGGGTCATTCGTCGAAAGCAGCGCCTAGATACACGACTTGAGCTTAGTGAGGAGAGGCTTATGCACGATCAGTTATATTCACCTTTTGGTTTTGAGAAGAAGGCCCGATGTCTTGTATCCTGAAATACGTCCCACATTTTCCCACCGCATCCATAGGTCAAAAGTTTAAATAGCAATACATTTATAAATATGTAGATTCCTTTGTTTATATCAATCAGTTTTCGGTTCACGGCAGATTTCTCGTGTTTAGATAATTAGCTCTTCTTTCCTACTGGAAGTCAACTGTAACTCATTTGCACCACACTTCTGTCGAATTTTTGTATCTCTGGCATTTTCTTTTCAGAAATCAAATCTTCTAGCATATGACTTCGATACTCTATTATCATTCGATCTGAAGTCTGTCCTCTGCAGGGACTCCCGCTCCATTCACTCATATTCATGCTAGATCTCCGAAGCATCAAGATACGAAAATACTATCTTTGTCGACCTTGCTGATACTTTCCAAAAGGCCATCACCGGGAGTGCGAGATACACCATCGACATGAACCACTCAGGCAGAGTAAGAATACATGGGCCCAGGTATTGATGCTCTCGGGGGACTGGAATTGCTACGCAGGTATGGATCTTTGATTTCGCTTTGGATCTTTCGTTGTCAACTATGAGCTACTGCGTCATCAAATGCAGTTTCGAATCAAACATATTTAGTGTTGAATCCATTCGACTTGCAGTTCTGTACTGGAGAAACTTTGAGTCCAGCGGTGAGATCCCCATGAAATAATTCATGGCGGGGCAGATAATGTGACACGCATAAGCTAACGTCCCCACTGGGGAACATTCAGGGCCATGCCCATAATGATGCCACTGATTAATCCGGCACAAGGGAGAGTAAGGACCCATCCAAAGAAAATCTTCCCAAGCTGTGTCCAGTTGATGCTACGCAGATCCATGTTGACCAAGGCAACGCCGAGCACTGCACCTGTAATGCACTGCGTGGTTGAGACGGGCAGGCCAAGACGCGAGGCTAGTAGCACAGTGATTGCCGCTCCAAGTTCCATGCTGAATCCACGTGTGGGTGAGTGCTTGGTGATCCGGTTGCCAAGATTGCGCATGATATGGTAGCCGAAAGTCCAGAAGCCTATTTGCCAACATAAAATATAAGAAAAGAAGTCAAGATGAGTGAAAAAAAACCTGATGAATCGCTGGACGATGGCGCTTACCAAATCCAAGTCCGAGACCACCGACGGCCTTGATCCAGAGCGGCGTATCGGTTTTGGTGGACGTTTCTCCCGATTGCCATGTCATGTATTCGGTTGTGAAAGGGCCGACAGCGTTGGAGAGATCGTTTGCGCCGTGCGAGATGGACATAATCTGGAGATAGGGTGAGGAAAAGTCCTAGAGGGGATCATCATGAATGGGAGAGAGATGGGGAGTTGCAAACCATCGCAGAGCACACTTGTGCAGTTGTCCAAAGGTGTTCAACCTTGTTATCAAATGCAGGAGCACGTTGATGAATGTGATCGAGGCCCTTTGACTGGTGATGAATGACATCGCGGGTAATACCATAGGTGAAGATGAGCTTAAAAGTCGCAAAGATCCGCTTTGGGTGTGCCCAGGGCAGGGTGTCAAGAGCTCGAAGTTCCTTCTGATTCTTCTCGGCAATCTGAGCATCAGCTCTTCGGGCATCTTGCTCGGAATTGCTGGGCTCGCCCTTGAGAGGCTCGATCGCAGGGCTGGCAACGGTAGATTGTTGTCCATCGGTAGGGGTATGAACGCTTTCTGTTTTGCCTTTTTCGTTCACTTCAATGAGTTCGGACTCGTAGTAATTAGGTACGACACCCCTTTCTGGGTTCCCAGGAAAATACAACTTGTAGCCGTCTTTCCAAAGAAGAGGGCCCATGGGAATGTGCCAGAAGCGTAGGCGGCGGTCTTCTTTCACCAAGCTGTTTTTTTTTCTATCAGCATGTTCCTCAGATATACAAGATCAATATAACATACCTGCGCCAGTAGTAAGGCACAAAGAAAACGGCACTGATGGCCCAGACTCCGACAAAGACGCCAAGAACGATACCACAAGCTTTTCCAGCACCGAGCTCTTCAGGGGTAGGGATGCCGTGGCCTCCACTGATGACAATGAATAGGGCCAGAATAGCAGCAGTGAAAGCGTAGTAAAAGGGAAGAACGCGCAACGCCCACTTCATGGGATCTTCCCGCGAGTGGACCAAGAAACGAATGGTTATGAATATGATTGCGCCAAACCCCGCGGAGATGATGGGAGCAATGCCCCATGACGCAGCAATTTGGGAGACACTCTGGGACTTCCAGCCCCAGGAGACGGGGAGATCGGATGCGATTGCAACTCCAATCAGTGCACCCACGATAGATTGGGTTGTGGAGACGGGAAATCCAAGATATGTGCAGGCCGCGAGCCAGATGGAGGAGCCTTTTATCATCAATCAGACCATCAGTATTGAAAATGTTTTTATTGGGAGAAGTTGTAGGAGTTTTGGGCATTCGACGCACCAACTTCAGCAACCACCATGGCCATGATCAACACTCCAGGCGAGTCTTCAAAGCGTTTGATGGAGAATACACCTTTCCGAATGGTGGAGGTCACTTGCTGGCCAAGGGCAATAGCTCCGATGAACTCGGTGATTGTTGCCAATATACCAGCTTGGATCAAGGTCAGAGATCTTGAACTGACAGAGGTGGCGTAGGAGTTGGCAACGTCCTAGCATTTCAATGCGAGAGAAGTCGATTAGCACACATCTTGTTGTCAACCTAGGATTAAGAGAGAAGATAAAGATCGACTTACATTGGCACCAATTCCCCAGACGGAGAGGAGAAAGAAAATCGTACCAATGGCAAACAGCCAGTCGAGGTCATGGTAGACACCCATCTTGTGTTGTTTCACTCCTGGGAACAATGCAATCTCCTGAGGTATCTAGGCCGGCCAGGGAAATTTTGAGCAAAGCGCAGAGGGCTCTTTCAATCCGCACGGGTCCGCGACAAGTGGCAAGAAAGTTGCTGATCGAGTTCATTGGTGTCGGCGGAGGACTGAAGGGTGATTTAAATATTCTCCCAGCTCGCGAAACTTTCCATTTGTCGCCGGATGACACTCATCATCTCTCTACATGTGCTGAAGTCCCGCACAATCCATAGTACCCAGTTGAGTTGAACTTGGTCTTCCTTCCATGACGGGTCTCAAGGACAGAACTCCAATCGCAAAGACTTTGGGAGATTAGTGTACATGCGATGGGTCGTTGTTTGATGCACGTGTGTGAATGGCAACCCTCAAGCGACTGAGTAATGCGCAAGGGCCGCACTATGCCAAGGCTCTTCTGCTAGGTGCTGAGAGACGCTTAAGGTCTTCTAGAAAAGCAAATCCACGCGGGTTGTGGCCACCAGGGGGCCACGCTCGAACCCGTTTGCCAAGAGCGGGGCGCACTGGATCCTGGAAGGTCCGCCCTCCGACCTCCCTAAAGCTTGATGGGTCGGCCACTGTTCCTCACCGAGCAATTGGAATTGAGCATCACTTCACATGGTTGCTCGTGGGTCGCCGACTGGATGGGATTGGGTCGTCCGAGCCGGAGATATGCGAATCAGAAGCTTTCATCTTGAAATGAAAGCACCACCATCCCGGGAGAACAATACGACCGATGCCTTTGCGAAAGGCCTCTCGTTGCCCGATTTGCTCGACTCGTATTGGAAATCTCCTTGGAGGGCACGTCACTACCGAACGCTACCTGGAATGGAGTGGTTTGAGAGCATAGCCGATCACGTATTTTCGATGTGGTCAAACCCAGCCGGAACGGAGAATTGAGGCTGATGTCGTCTGCATGACTCTTCAAGAGTGCACCTCCCCGGGCTTGCATTGATCTCTAGGGTCTCGATGCTCAAGGCATGCTGCTAGCAAGGTTGTCGCCTCGAGCTTATCATTTGTGGTCCACGGCAAATGTTGGCGGTGCTGTTCCTGTCCTTGCTTAGTCGAGGCGTGTTGACTGTCGGGCGGACACGAGCAGGGGGGCAACTGAAGGTGGGTCTTTGGCCACAGTCCTTGGCAAGGCTTCTGTCCACTCAGCATTCCCAGTCGCATTCAGGACTGCCGTCGACCGGATAAGTGCCATTATTAGGGTTCAATGCATCCGGTCATTTCGAATCAGCAGTTCCTTTATTCTGATCCACCTAGCGCTCCACTGTCTCAACATCGGGCAACCATCCAGCCTCGAAATCACAGGTCGCGCCCGTCACTATGAGTGACAAGGCCGTTGTGACCTGACGGAGATACAAGTATCGTCTGCATATCCGGTATCTCCTTGTACTACGTAGTATCTCTGTGAAGAGTATACTACCTTTACTCTATTCGTTTGAGATCACTACCACTGAGGTCATCACCGATTACGTCACTGAATGTCCCGAAAAGCACTCAAGCACGACAACTGTCACTGCTGCTGCACCTGTAACCACGCAAGGAGGTGTGGGTATTGTAGAATCCGCTCCTGCCTTGATTACCTCGACTATTTACATCCCTCGAACGGAAACAGTCACTGCATGCCCACTTTCTGCCACCATCTGCCTCGCCATCCAGCAAACAATATACGTCACGACCAAGACCATCATCGCCCACACGACAACGTATCCTCTACCCTCTACAAGCACTACGACTACAGCTCAGAGTCTACAGGATTTCGTAAGTCCACAGAAGTCTGATTCAGCTCAACGTGCTACGTCCCAGGTTGCGCTGCAGGGCAGCATGAGCACAGGAGCTCGTCACAGTACCACGTTATCTCAAGACGGCTCATTCACATCGCAGCTTCCAACGAGGACCTCAGCCTCCGGCAATTGGAAACCTTCTCTCACGGAAAGTGTCGTCGCCATCTTCTTCAATGGAAGTTCTTTCGACACAGTATCATGTACTACCCTTCTGGCTTTCATAATGGCTTGTGCTGTTTCACTGTGGTGGCCGGCGAGTACGTGATATAAGAAAGAATTGTTAATGGGACTTCATGAGATTCAAGCCTCCTCCTGCGTGCCTCTCTTTCCCATACCCTCCTCTGTTGAAGCAAGTTATTCATTCCTAGGTCCGGCCTGATCCTAGGAGGCATGGTCAGGAAGACAGTACCTTCAGAGCTCCCAATGCCTGCACACAGGGACCGCATTATATTGTAGCCTAAACAGTGGCTTTTACAAAAAGGAACCTGCTTTGCATCTCATTATTTCGCAGTTGAACCTAAAATATCTGTGTTGAAATTCCAAGGATTTACGTGGAATATCTGCTTGGAATTTTATTCCAGCTTGCCTTTCTGCAAGGAAGGTAACACGTTACTTTATCCTTGGAGTCGCCATCATCTGTTCTGGCCTTGAAAAGTGGAGATGCCTTCGAATCAGCCTTTTGCCCTCCTAGATGATAAGAGAGATATGGAGAGCCTTCGAGTAAAGGTTGAAAGATAAAGATTGCGTGATAGGCCAGAGAGACTGCTGGATTGACTGCTGTAGAAGGTCTAACTTCGGACGTTAATCGAAAGACCTTTCGGGTTGGAACTAATTAGGAAGATAATGTACACTGCGCAGAGCTAGGGTTTGTCTAGACTCCCGTCGGTCTGTGTATTTGATGTAGGCTTGAGTGAGCGTCAAAGAAAGTTGGCTATAGGACCGGGGTTTACTATAGCAACTACCGACTACTTCGTATAAACCTGGCACCGGCCCGACTAAACAAAGTCCCTAACTATTGCCCCTTAATGAATATTCTGCCTTTTGGATGGACTTTGAGCATGTTGTGATAGACTAGGTTCTTAGTCCAGAAGTACATCCACAAATGAGAAAACTGCCATCCAATCATCAGCGAGAAAAAGACCTCTCTAAGTCTGTTCAAAAAAGCGTTTCCTGTAAATTAAATAAGAAGCGATGATCGGGCTACTGACACAGAAAGCATGAAAGATTTTAAAGTAGGGGTACTTATCTTCTGGTCTAAAGTAAAGGGTGGCAAGGTATTCATCGCTCACCGAGAATGGGCAGTCCACACACTTGCTGACGACGATGCCCTAAAACTTGTTCGATAATATCATTAAACCCGTGACCCCGGTTATGGATGTATGAGCATGGCTTTGGCACGTTGGATTTGACTGGATCTAGGACATAATTGTAGGGCAGAGACTACAACATAAAAGTGTCTCGTCAAGAGTGGCAGCAAGAATGCCACCGACCCAAGTTGAGAAAGAAGTGGCCAAGTGAGAACCAGTACCGCCAGAATCCGGTCCGTTTTCTTAATAGACGTACAGCTTTGAGGAAAAGCGATTATATGACAGAGGACTTAGGTAGCCTCTTTATCAACCATTCGTTTTCCTTGATTTTGGACGATCCCATGAAGAATAACTTGAGTAAATCGCTAGACCCACTCTAATGTGCCGAGTCTGGGCCATTTATCCAATTTCCTCTGACGCAGGAAGACATCCGAGGTGGAGTCATTAGAAGAATCGCCGGAGCAATTCTGTTTACAAACTTTGTTCGATAGTCTTAGAGGCTTTGGGCCCCGTTGATTTTATTCCAGGGAATGAAGTCAGCGTCGGAGTTCGGAATGCCTCTTTACATTCAAAATCAGGGCTGTGACCACCTCCTCTGGTGTCGTCGTTCTCATTGAAGCATTCGTCGTAGCGTTCCTGCCTTGCTAGTGGACCGACGGCCCCGAGATCGTCTATAAAGGGCGCCTGAAAGAAGGCTACTTCGATTTTTGAATTTTTAAGATTGGTCGTAACGAGTTTCAAGGATAATTCCGGAGTGATTGGACGCTGAGTAGATCTTCTATCTATTATTTGTGTAGCGCACCTTTTGGATTCTTAAATAGTAACTACCCTAGGGCCTAGCCGATAATTTCCTCCTATTATGTCGGCGACTGATTAAAGCTTTTCCAGCTTATTTTTATATAAAATGCACTCAGCAGAAAGGCCAACATCTGATTCATAGGTGCGGGTAGAATGGAATACTACTATATAGTAGCAAGTGAGTTCCTCATGGCTAGCGCTTCAGGAGCGCCTCCCCTACATTCGAGACCCGCGAAATACGTCGATGGAAGACGAGAACTAATGTAGCTAGCGGCTTCTTCCGCTACTGCCACCTTATATAAACTGGGTGAAAGAGGGATTTGAGTGTGACTTAGTCAGGACGATGCGTGGCCCGTTGGGTTGGTGGAGCAAGGTAGTCTAACACGGTTAGGGGTTTAGGGTTTAGGGGTTAGGGGTTAGGGGTTAGGGGTTAGGTTAGGGTTAGGGGTTAGGGTTAGGGGTTAGGGTTAGGGTTAGGGGTTAGGGGTTAGGGGTTAGGGTTAGGGGTT